>NC_074667.1:15171409-15831571 GCF_029448725.1 Salvelinus fontinalis
GAAATAAAGACTTTTTCATAAAAAAGCTCTAAATCATGTTTGATGCACTCTGTAAGTGATTTTTTTTCCCAGTACTGTTAGAACTGGATGATAGGATCACTGTGGACAGTTTTCAGCAAGTAGCAATATTGGAATACAGAAATAAACACTTTCCAAAAACAAGCTCCAAATCATGTTGAAATACAGAAATAAACACTTTTCCAAAAACAAGCTCCAAATCATGTTGAAATACAGAAATAAACACTTTTTCATAAACAAGCTCTAAATCATGTTTGATGCACTCTGCAAGTGATTTTTTTTCAGTACTGTTAGAACTGGATGATAGGATCACTGTGGACAGTTTTCAGCAAGTAGCAATATTGGAATACAGAAATAAACACTTTTCCAAAAACAAGCTCCAAATCATGTTGAAATACAGAAATAAACACTTTTACAAAAACAAGCTCTAAATCATGTTGAAATACAGAAATTAACACTTTTCCAAAAACAAGCTCCAAATCATGTTGAAATACAGAAATAAACACTTTTTCATAAACAAGCTCTAAATCATGTTGAAATACAGAAATAAACACTTTTCCAAAAACAAGCTCCAAATCATGTTGAAATACAGAAATTAAAACTTTTTCAAAAACAAGCTCCAAATCATGTTGAAATACAGAAATGAACACTTTTTCAAAAACAAGCTCCAAATCATGTTGAAATACAGAAATAATCACTTTTTCAAAAACAAGCTCCAAATCATGTTGAAATACAGAAATAAACACTTTTTCATAAACAAGCTCTAAATCATGTTTGATGCACTCTGTAAGTGATTTTGTTAACCAGTACTGTTAGAAATGGATGATAGGAACATTGTGGACAGTTTTCAGCAAGTTGCAATATTGGAATACAGAAATAAACACTTTTCCAAAAACAAGCTCCAAATCATGTTGAAATACAGAAATAAACACTTTTCCAAAAACAAGCTCCAGATCATGTTGAAATACAGAAATAAACACTTTTTCATAAACAAGCTCTAAATCATGTTTGATGCACTCTGTAAGTGATTTTTTTTTCAGTACTGTTAGAACTGGATGATAGGATCACTGTGGACAGTTTTCAGCAAGTTGCAATATTGGAATACAGAAATAAACACTTTTCCAAAAACAAGCTCCAAATCACGTTGAAATACAGAAATAAACACTTTTTCATAAAAAAGCTCTAAATCATGTTGAAATACAGAAATAAACACTTTTCCAAAAACAAGCTCCAAATCATGTTGAAATACAGAAATAAACACTTTTTCAAAAACAAGCTCTAAATCATGTTGAAATACAGAAATTAACACTTTTCCAAAAACAAGCTCCAAATCATGTTGAAATACAGAAATAAACACTTTTTCATAAACAAGCTCTAAATCATGTTTGATGCACTCTGTAAGTGATTTCTTTCCCAGTACTGTTAGAATTGGATGATAGGAACACTGTGGACAGTTTTCAGCAAGTTGCAATATTGGAATACAGAAATAAACACTTTCCAAAAACAAGCTCCAAATCATGTTGAAATACAGAAAATAACACTTTTCCAAAAACAAGCTCCAAATCATGTTGAAATACAGAAATAAACACTTTTTCATAAACAAGCTCAAAATCATGTTTGATGCACTCTGTAAGTGATTTTTTTCCCAGTACTGTTAGAACTGGATGATAGGAACACTGTGGACAGTTTTCAGCAAGTTGCAATATTGGAATACAGAAATAAACACTTTCCAAAAACAAGCTCCAAATCATGTTGAAATACAGAAATAAACACTTTTCCAAAAACAAGCTCCAAATCATGTTGAAATACAGAAATAAACACTTTTTCATAAACAAGCTCTAAATCATGTTGAAATACAGAAATTAACACTTTTCCAAAAACAAGCTCCAAATCATGTTGAAATACAGAAATAAACACTTTCCAAAAACAAGCTCCAAATCTTGTTGAAATACAGAAATAAACACTTTTCCAAAAACAAGCTCCAAATCATGTTGAAATACAGAAATAAACACTTTTTCACAAACAAGCTCTAAATCATGTTTGATGCACTCTGTAAGTGATTTTTTTCCCAGTACTGTTAGAACTGGATGATAGGAACACTGTGGATAGTGTTCAGCAAGTTGCAATATTGGAATACAGAAATAAACACTTTCCAAAAACAAGCTCCAAATCATGTTGAAATACAGAAATAAACACTTTTCCAAAAACAAGCTCCAAATCATGTTGAAATACAGAAATTAACACTTTTCCAAAAACAAGCTCCAAATCATGTTGAAATACAGAAATAAACACTTTTCCAAAAACACGCTCCAAATCATGTTGAAATACAGAAATAAACACTTTTCCAAAAACAAGCTCCAAATCATGTTGAAATACAGAAATAAACACTTTTCCAAAAACAAGCTCCAAATCATGTTGAAATACAGAAATAAACACTTTTTCATAAACAAGCTCTAAATCATGTTTGATGCACTCTGTAAGTGATTTTTCCCCAGTACTGTTAGAACTGGATGATAGGAACACTGTGGACAGTTTTCAGCAATTTGCAATATTGGAATACAGAAATAAACACTTTTCCAAAAACAAGCTCCAAATCACGTTGAAATACAGAAATAAACACTTTTTCATAAAAAAGCTCTAAATCATGTTGAAATACAGAAAATAACACTTTTCCAAAAACAAGCTCCAAATCATGTTGAAATACAGAAATAAACACTTTTTCATAAACAAGCTCTAAATCATGTTTGATGCACTCTGTAAGTGATTTTTTTCCCAGTACTGTTAGAACTGGATGATAGGATCACTGTGGACAGTTTTCAGCAAGTAGCAATATTGGAATACAGAAATAAACACTTTTCCAAAAACAAGCTCCAAATCATGTTGAAATACAGAAATAAACACTTTCCAAAAACAAGCTCCAAATCATGTTGAAATACAGAAATAAACACTTTTCCAAAAACAAGCACCAAATCATGTTGAAATACAGAAATAAAGACTTTTTCATAAAAAAGCTCTAAATCATGTTTGATGCACTCTGTAAGTGATTTTTTTTCAGTACTGTTAGAACTGGATGATAGGATCACTGTGGACAGTTTTCAGCAAGTAGCAATATTGGAATACAGAAATAAACACTTTCCAAAAACAAGCTCCAAATCATGTTGAAATACAGAAATAAACACTTTTCCAAAAACAAGCTCCAAATCATGTTGAAATACAGAAATAAACACTTTTTCATAAACAAGCTCTAAATCATGTTTGATGCACTCTGCAAGTGATTTTTTTTCAGTACTGTTAGAACTGGATGATAGGATCACTGTGGACAGTTTTCAGCAAGTAGCAATATTGGAATACAGAAATAAACACTTTTCCAAAAACAAGCTCCAAATCATGTTGAAATACAGAAATAAACACTTTTACAAAAACAAGCTCTAAATCATGTTGAAATACAGAAATTAACACTTTTCCAAAAACAAGCTCAAAATCATGTTGAAATACAGAAATAAATACTTTTTCATAAACAAGCTCTAAATCATGTTGAAATACAGAAAATAACACTTTTCCAAAAACAAGCTCCAAATCATGTTGAAATACAGAAATAAACACTTTTTCATAAACAAGCTCTAAATCATGTTTGATGCACTCTGTAAGGGATTTTTTTCCCAGTACTGTTAGAACTGGATGATAGGATCACTGTGGACAGTTTTCAGCAAGTAGCAATATTGGAATACAGAAATAAACACTTTCCAAAAACAAGCTCCAAATCATGTTGAAATACAGAAATAAACACTTTTCCAAAAACAAGCTCCAAATCATGTTGAAATACAGAAATAAACACTTTCCAAAAACAAGCTCCAAATCATGTTGAAATACAGAAATAAACACTTTTCCAAAAACAAGCACCAAATCATGTTGAAATACAGAAATAAAGACTTTTTCATAAAAAAGCTCTAAATCATGTTTGATGCACTCTGTAAGTGATTTTTTTCCCAGTACTGTTAGAACTGGATGATAGGATCACTGTGGACAGTTTTCAGCAAGTAGCAATATTGGAATACAGAAATAAACACTTTCCAAAAACAAGCTCCAAATCATGTTGAAATACAGAAATAAACACTTTTCCAAAAACAAGCTCCAAATCATGTTGAAATACAGAAATAAACACTTTTTCATAAACAAGCTCTAAATCATGTTTGATGCACTCTGCAAGTGATTTTTTTTCAGTACTGTTAGAACTGGATGATAGGATCACTGTGGACAGTTTTCAGCAAGTAGCAATATTGGAATACAGAAATAAACACTTTTCCAAAAACAAGCTCCAAATCATGTTGAAATACAGAAATAAACACTTTTACAAAAACAAGCTCTAAATCATGTTGAAATACAGAAATTAACACTTTTCCAAAAACAAGCTCAAAATCATGTTGAAATACAGAAATAAATACTTTTTCATAAACAAGCTCTAAATCATGTTGAAATACAGAAAATAACACTTTTCCAAAAACAAGCTCCAAATCATGTTGAAATACAGAAATAAACACTTTTTCATAAACAAGCTCTAAATCATGTTTGATGCACTCTGTAAGGGATTTTTTTCCCAGTACTGTTAGAACTGGATGATAGGATCACTGTGGACAGTTTTCAGCAAGTAGCAATATTGGAATACAGAAATAAACACTTTTCCAAAAACAAGCTCCAAATCATGTTGAAATACAGAAATAAACACTTTTACAAAAACAAGCTCCAAATCATGTTGAAATACAGAAATTAACACTTTTCCAAAAACAAGCTCCAAATCATGTTGAAATACAGAAATAAACACTTTTCCAAAAACAAGCTCCAAATCATGTTGAAATACAGAAATAAACACTTTTTCAAAAACAAGCTCTAAATCATGTTGAAATACAGAAAATAACACTTTTCCAAAAACAAGCTCCAAATCATGTTGAAATACAGAAATAAACACTTTTTCACAAACAAGCTCTAAATCATGTTTGATGCACTCTGTAAGTGATTTTTTTCCCAGTACTGTTAGAACTGGATGATAGGAACACTGTGGATAGTGTTCAGCAAGTTGCAATATTGGAATACAGAAATAAACACTTTCCAAAAACAAGCTCCAAATCATGTTGAAATACAGAAATAAACACTTTTCCAAAAACAAGCTCCAAATCATGTTGAAATACAGAAATTAACACTTTTCCAAAAACAAGCTCCAAATCATGTTGAAATACAGAAATAAACACTTTTCCAAAAACACGCTCCAAATCATGTTGAAATACAGAAATAAACACTTTTCCAAAAACAAGCTCCAAATCATGTTGAAATACAGAAATAAACACTTTTCCAAAAACAAGCTCCAAATCATGTTGAAATACAGAAATAAACACTTTTTCATAAACAAGCTCTAAATCATGTTTGATGCACTCTGTAAGTGATTTTTCCCCAGTACTGTTAGAACTGGATGATAGGAACACTGTGGACAGTTTTCAGCAATTTGCAATATTGGAATACAGAAATAAACACTTTTCCAAAAACAAGCTCCAAATCACGTTGAAATACAGAAATAAACACTTTTTCATAAAAAAGCTCTAAATCATGTTGAAATACAGAAAATAACACTTTTCCAAAAACAAGCTCCAAATCATGTTGAAATACAGAAATAAACACTTTTTCATAAACAAGCTCTAAATCATGTTTGATGCACTCTGTAAGTGATTTTTTTCCCAGTACTGTTAGAACTGGATGATAGGATCACTGTGGACAGTTTTCAGCAAGTAGCAATATTGGAATACAGAAATAAACACTTTTCCAAAAACAAGCTCCAAATCATGTTGAAATACAGAAATAAACACTTTCCAAAAACAAGCTCCAAATCATGTTGAAATACAGAAATAAACACTTTTCCAAAAACAAGCACCAAATCATGTTGAAATACAGAAATAAAGACTTTTTCATAAAAAAGCTCTAAATCATGTTTGATGCACTCTGTAAGTGATTTTTTTTCAGTACTGTTAGAACTGGATGATAGGATCACTGTGGACAGTTTTCAGCAAGTAGCAATATTGGAATACAGAAATAAACACTTTCCAAAAACAAGCTCCAAATCATGTTGAAATACAGAAATAAACACTTTTCCAAAAACAAGCTCCAAATCATGTTGAAATACAGAAATAAACACTTTTTCATAAACAAGCTCTAAATCATGTTTGATGCACTCTGCAAGTGATTTTTTTTCAGTACTGTTAGAACTGGATGATAGGATCACTGTGGACAGTTTTCAGCAAGTAGCAATATTGGAATACAGAAATAAACACTTTTCCAAAAACAAGCTCCAAATCATGTTGAAATACAGAAATAAACACTTTTACAAAAACAAGCTCTAAATCATGTTGAAATACAGAAATTAACACTTTTCCAAAAACAAGCTCAAAATCATGTTGAAATACAGAAATAAATACTTTTTCATAAACAAGCTCTAAATCATGTTGAAATACAGAAAATAACACTTTTCCAAAAACAAGCTCCAAATCATGTTGAAATACAGAAATAAACACTTTTTCATAAACAAGCTCTAAATCATGTTTGATGCACTCTGTAAGGGATTTTTTTCCCAGTACTGTTAGAACTGGATGATAGGATCACTGTGGACAGTTTTCAGCAAGTAGCAATATTGGAATACAGAAATAAACACTTTTCCAAAAACAAGCTCCAAATCATGTTGAAATACAGAAATAAACACTTTTACAAAAACAAGCTCCAAATCATGTTGAAATACAGAAATTAACACTTTTCCAAAAACAAGCTCCAAATCATGTTGAAATACAGAAATAAACACTTTTCCAAAAACAAGCTCCAAATCATGTTGAAATACAGAAATAAACACTTTTTCAAAAACAAGCTCTAAATCATGTTGAAATACAGAAAATAACACTTTTCCAAAAACAAGCTCCAAATCATGTTGAAATACAGAAATAAACACTTTTTCATAAACAAGCTCTAAATCATGTTTGATGCACTCTGTAAGTGATTTTTTTCCCAGTACTGTTAGAACTGGATGATAGGAACACTGTGGACAGTTTTCAGCAAGTTGCAATATTGGAATACAGAAATAAACACTTTCCAAAAACAAGCTCGAAATCATGTTGAAATACAGAAATAAACACTTTTCCAAAAACAAGCTCCAAATCATGTTGAAATACAGAAATAAACACTTTTTCATAAAAAAAGCTCTAAATCATGTTTGATGCACTCTGCAAGTGATTTTTTTTTCAGTACGGTTAGAACTGGATGATAGGATCACTGTGGACAGTTTTCAGCAAGTAGCAATATTGGAATACAGAAATAAACACTTTTCCAAAAACAAGCTCCAAATCACGTTGAAATACAGAAATAAACACTTTTTCATAAAAAAGCTCTAAATCATGTTGAAATACAGAAATTAACACTTTTCCAAAAACAAGCTCCAAATCATGTTGAAATACAGAAATAAACACTTTTTCATAAACAAGCTCTAAATCATGTTTGATGCACTCTGTAAGTGATTTTTTTCCCAGTACTGTTAGAACTGGATGATAGGAACACTGTGGACAGTTTTCAGCAAGTTGCAATATTGGAATACAGAAATAAACACTTTCCAAAAACAAGCTCGAAATCATGTTGAAATACAGAAATAAACACTTTTCCAAAAACAAGCTCCAGATCATGTTGAAATACAGAAATAAACACTTTTTCATAAAAAAGCTCTAAATCATGTTTGATGCACTCTGCAAGTGATTTTTTTTCAGTACTGTTAGAACTGGATGATAGGATCACTGTGGACAGTTTTCAGCAAGTAGCAATATTGGAATACAGAAATAAACACTTTTCCAAAAACAAGCTCCAAATCACGTTGAAATACAGAAATAAACACTTTTTCATAAAAAAGCTCTAAATCATGTTGAAATACAGAAATAAACACTTTTCCAAAAACAAGCTCCAAATCATGTTGAAATACAGAAATAAAAACTTTTTCAAAAACAAGCTCTAAATCATGTTGAAATACAGAAAATAACACTTTTCCAAAAACAAGCTCCAAATCATGTTGAAATACAGAAATAAACACTTTTTCATAAACAAGCTCTAAATCATGTTTGATGCACTCTGTAAGTGATTTCTTTCCCAGTACTGTTAGAATTGGATGATAGGAACACTGTGGACAGTTTTCAGCAAGTTGCAATATTGGAATACAGAAATAAACACTTTCCAAAAACAAGCTCCAAATCATGTTGAAATACAGAAATAAACACTTTTCCAAAAACAAGCTCCAAATCATGTTGAAATACAGAAATAAACACTTTTTCATAAACAAGCTCTAAATCATGTTTGATGCACTCTGCAAGTGATTTTTTTTCAGTACTGTTAGAACTGGATGATAGGATCACTGTGGACAGTTTTCAGCAAGTAGCAATATTGGAATACAGAAATAAACACTTTTCCAAAAACAAGCTCCAAATCATGTTGAAATACAGAAATAAACACTTTTCCAAAAACAAGCTCTGAATCATGTTGAAATACAGAAAATAACACTTTTCCAAAAACAAGCTCAAAATCATGTTGAAATACAGAAATAAATACTTTTTCATAAACAAGCTCTAAATCATGTTGAAATACAGAAAATAACACTTTTCCAAAAACAAGCTCCAAATCATGTTGAAATACAGAAATAAACACTTTTTCATAAACAAGCTCTAAATCATGTTTGATGCACTCTGTAAGTGATTTTTTTCCCAGTACTGTTAGAACTGGATGATAGGAACACTGTGGACAGTTTTCAGCAAGTTGGAATATTGGAATACAGAAATAAACACTTTCCAAAAACAAGCTCCAAATCATGTTGAAATACAGAAATAAACACTTTTCCAAAAACAAGCTCCAAATCATGTTGAAATACAGAAATAAACACTTTTTCATAAACAAGCTCTAAATCTTGTTTGATGCACTCTGTAAGGGATTTTTTTCCCAGTACTGTTAGAACTGGATGATAGGATCACTGTGGACAGTTTTCAGCAAGTTGCAATATTGGAATACAGAAATAAACACAATTCCAAAAACAAGCTCCAAATCATGTTGAAATACAGAAATAATCACTTTTCCAAAAACAAGCTCCAAATCATGTTGAAATTCAGAAATGAACACTTTTTCAAAAACAAGCTCCAAATCATGTTGAAATACAGAAATAATCACTTTTTCAAAAACAAGCTCCAAATCATGTTGAAATACAGAAATGAACACTTTTTCAAAAACAACACTCCAAATCATGTTGAAATACAGAAATAATCACTTTTTCAAAAACAAGCTTCAAATCATGTTGAAATACAGAAATAAACACTTTTTCATAAACAAGCTCTAAATCATGTTTGATGCACTCTGTAAGTGATTTTGTTTTCAGTACTGTTAGAACTGGATGATAGGAACATTGTGGACAGTTTTCAGCAAGTTGCAATATTGGAATACAGAAATAAACACTTTTCCAAAAACAAGCTCCAAATCATGTTGAAATACAGAAATAAACACTTTTCCAAAAACAAGCTCCAAATCATGTTGAAATACAGAAATGAACACTTTTTCAAAAACAAGCTTCAAATCATGTTGAAATACAGAAATTAAAACTTTTTCAAAAACAAGCTCCAAATCATGTTGAAATACAGAAATGAACACTTTTTCAAAAACAAGCTCCAAATCATGTTGAAATACAGAAATAATCACTTTTTCATAAACAAGCTCTAAATCATGTTTGATGCACTCTGTAAGTGATTTTGTTTTCAGTACTGTTAGAACTGGATGATAGGAACGTTGTGGACAGTTTTAAGCAAGTTGCAATATTGGAATACAGAAATAAACACTTTTCCAAAAACAAGCTCCAAATCATGTTGAAATACAGAAATAATCACTTTTCCAAAAACAAGCTCCAAATCATGTTGAAATTCAGAAATGAACACTTTTTCAAAAACAAGCTCCAAATCATGTTGAAATACAGAAATAATCACTTTTTCAAAAACAAGCTCCAAATCATGTTGAAATACAGAAATGAACACTTTTTCAAAAACAAGCTCCAAATCATGTTGAAATACAGAAATAATCACTTTTTCAAAAACAAGCTTCAAATCATGTTGAAATACAGAAATAAACACTTTTTCATAAACAAGCTCTAAATCATGTTTGATGCACTCTGTAAGTGATTTTGTTTTCAGTACTGTTAGAACTGGATGATAGGAACATTGTGGACAGTTTTCAGCAAGTTGCAATATTGGAATACAGAAATAAACACTTTTCCAAAAACAAGCTCCAAATCATGTTGAAATACAGAAATAAACACTTTTCCAAAAACAAGCTCCAAATCATGTTGAAATACAGAAATGAACACTTTTTCAAAAACAAGCTCCAAATCATGTTGAAATACAGAAATAATCACTTCTTCAAAAACAAGCTCCAAATCATGTTGAAATACAGAAATAATCACTTTTCCAAAAACAAGCTCCAAATCATGTTGAAATTCAGAAATGAACACTTTTTCAAAAACAAGCTCCAAATCATGTTGAAATACAGAAATAATCACTTTTTCAAAAACAAGCTCCAAATCATGTTGAAATACAGAAATAAACACTTTTTCAAAAACAAGCTCCAAATCATGTTGAAATACAGAAATAATCACTTTTTCAAAAACAAGCTTCAAATCATGTTGAAATACAGAAATAAACACTTTTTCATAAACAAGCTCTAAATCATGTTTGATGCACTCTGTAAGTGATTTTGTTAACCGTACTGTTAGAAATGGATGATAGGAACATTGTGGACAGTTTTCAGCAAGTTGCAATATTGGAATACAGAAATAAACACTTTTCCAAAAACAAGCTCCAAATCATGTTGAAATACAGAAATAAACACTTTTCCAAAAACAAGCTCCAAATCATGTTGAAATACAGAAATGAACAATTTTTCAAAAACAAGCTTCAAATCATGTTGAAATACAGAAATAATCACTTTTTCAGAAACAAGCTCCAAATCATGTTGAAATACAGAAATGAAAACTTTTTCAAAAACAAGCTCCAAATCATGTTGAAATTCAGAAATAATCACTTTTTCAAAAACAAGCTCCAAATCATGTTGAAATACAGAAATAATCACTTTTCCAAAAACAAGCTCCAAATCATGTTGAAATACAGAAATAAACACTTTTCCAAAAACAAGCTCCAAATCATGTTGAAATACAGAAATAATCACTTTTTCAAAAACAAGCTCCAAATCATGTTGAAATACAGAAATTAAAACTTTTTCAAAAACAAGCTCCAAATCATGTTGAAATACAGAAATGAACACTTTTTCAAAAACAAGCTCCAAATCATGTTGAAATACAGAAATAATCACTTTTTCAAAAACAAGCTTCAAATCATGTTGAAATACAGAAATAAACACTTTTTCATAAACAAGCTCTAAATCATGTTTGATGCACTCTGTAAGTGATTTTGTTAACCGTACTGTTAGAAATGGATGATAGGAACATTGTGGACAGTTTTCAGCAAGTTGCAATATTGGAATACAGAAATAAACACTTTTCCAAAAACAAGCTCCAAATCATGTTGAAATACAGAAATAAACACTTTTCCAAAAACAAGCTCCAGATCATGTTGAAATACAGAAATAAACACTTTTTCATAAAAAAGCTCTAAATCATGTTTGATGCACTCTGCAAGTGATTTTTTTTCAGTACTGTTAGAACTGGATGATAGGATCACTGTGGACAGTTTTCAGCAAGTAGCAATATTGGAATACAGAAATAAACACTTTTCCAAAAACAAGCTCCAAATCACGTTGAAATACAGAAATAAACACTTTTTCATAAAAAAGCTCTAAATCATGTTGAAATACAGAAATAAACACTTTTCCAAAAACAAGCTCCAAATCATGTTGAAATACAGAAATAAAAACTTTTTCAAAAACAAGCTCTAAATCATGTTGAAATACAGAAAATAACACTTTTCCAAAAACAAGCTCCAAATCATGTTGAAATACAGAAATAAACACTTTTTCATAAACAAGCTCTAAATCATGTTTGATGCACTCTGTAAGTGATTTCTTTCCCAGTACTGTTAGAATTGGATGATAGGAACACTGTGGACAGTTTTCAGCAAGTTGCAATATTGGAATACAGAAATAAACACTTTCCAAAAACAAGCTCCAAATCATGTTGAAATACAGAAATAAACACTTTTCCAAAAACAAGCTCCAAATCATGTTGAAATACAGAAATAAACACTTTTTCATAAACAAGCTCTAAATCATGTTTGATGCACTCTGTAAGTGATTTTTTTCCAGTACTGTTAGAACTGGATGATAGGAACACTGTGGACAGTTTTCAGCAAGTTGCAATATTGGAATACAGAAATAAACACTTTTCCAAAAACAAGCTCCAAATCATGTTGAAATACAGAAATAAACACTTTTCCAAAAACAAGCTCCAAATCATGTTGAAATACAGAAATTAACACTTTTTCAAAAACAAGCTCAAAATCATGTTGAAATACAGAAATAAACACTTTTTCAAAAACAAGCTCCAAATCATGTTGAAATACAGAAATAACACTTTTCCAAAAACAAGCTCCAAATCATGTTGAAATACAGAAATAAACACTTTTTCATAAACAAGCTCTAAATCATGTTTGATGCACTCTGTAAGTGATTTTTTTCCAGTACTGTTAGAACTGGATGATAGGAACACTGTGGACAGTTTTCAGCAAGTTGAATATTGGAATACAGAAATAAACACTTTCCAAAAACAAGCTCCAAATCATGTTGAAATACAGAAATAAACACTTTTCCAAAAACAAGCTCCAAATCATGTTGAAATACAGAAATAGAACACTTTTTCTCAGAAAACAAGTCTCGCAAATCATGTGTGAAATACAGAAATAAACACTTTCCAAAAACAAGCTCCAAATCATGTTGAAATACAGAAATAATCACTTTTCCAAAAACAAGCTCCAAATCATGTTGAAATTCAGAAATGAACACTTTTTCAAAAACAAGCTCCAAATCATGTTGAAATACAGAAATAATCACTTTTTCAAAAACAAGCTCCAAATCATGTTGAAATACAGAAATGAACACTTTTTCAAAAACAAGCTCCAAATCATGTTGAAATACAGAAATAATCACTTTTTCAAAAACAAGCTTCAAATCATGTTGAAATACAGAAATAAACACTTTTTCATAAACAAGCTCTAAATCATGTTTGATGCACTCTGTAAGTGATTTTGTTTTCAGTACTGTTAGAACTGGATGATAGGAACATTGTGGACAGTTTTCAGCAAGTTGCAATATTGGAATACAGAAATAAACACTTTTCCAAAAACAAGCTCCAAATCATGTTGAAATACAGAAATAAACACTTTTCCAAAAACAAGCTCCAAATCATGTTGAAATACAGAAATGAACACTTTTTCAAAAACAAGCTTCAAATCATGTTGAAATACAGAAATTAAAACTTTTTCAAAAACAAGCTCCAAATCATGTTGAAATACAGAAATGAACACTTTTTCAAAAACAAGCTCCAAATCATGTTGAAATACAGAAATAATCACTTTTTCATAAACAAGCTCTAAATCATGTTTGATGCACTCTGTAAGTGATTTTGTTTTCAGTACTGTTAGAACTGGATGATAGGATACGTTGTGGACAGTTTTAAGCAAGTTGCAATATTGGAATACAGAAATAAACACTTTTCCAAAAACAAGCTCCAAATCATGTTGAAATACAGAAATAATCACTTTTCCAAAAACAAGCTCCAAATCATGTTGAAATTCAGAAATGAACACTTTTTCAAAAACAAGCTCCAAATCATGTTGAAATACAGAAATAATCACTTTTTCAAAAACAAGCTCCAAATCATGTTGAAATACAGAAATGAACACTTTTTCAAAAACAAGCTCCAAATCATGTTGAAATACAGAAATAATCACTTTTTCAAAAACAAGCTTCAAATCATGTTGAAATACAGAAATAAACACTTTTTCATAAACAAGCTCTAAATCATGTTTGATGCACTCTGTAAGTGATTTTGTTTTCAGTACTGTTAGAACTGGATGATAGGAACATTGTGGACAGTTTTCAGCAAGTTGCAATATTGAAATACAGAAATGAACAATTTTTCAAAAACAAGCTTCAAATCATGTTGAAATACAGAAATAATCACTTTTTCAGAAACAAGCTCCAAATCATGTTGAAATACAGAAATGAAAACTTTTTCAAAAACAAGCTCCAAATCATGTTGAAATTCAGAAATAATCACTTTTTCAAAAACAAGCTCCAAATCATGTTGAAATACAGAAATAATCACTTTTCCAAAAACAAGCTCCAAATCATGTTGAAATACAGAAATAAACACTTTTCCAAAAACAAGCTCCAAATCATGTTGAAATACAGAAATAATCACTTTTTCAAAAACAAGCTCCAAATCATGTTGAAATACAGAAATTAAAACTTTTTCAAAAACAAGCTCCAAATCATGTTGAAATACAGAAATGAACACTTTTTCAAAAACAAGCTCCAAATCATGTTGAAATACAGAAATGAACACTTTTTCAAAAACAAGCTCCAAATCATGTTGAAATACAGAAATAATCACTTTTTCAAAAACAAGCTTCAAATCATGTTGAAATACAGAAATGAACACTTTTTCAAAAACAAGCTCCAAATCATGTTGAAATACAGAAATAATCACTTTTTCAAAAACAAGCTTCAAATCATGTTGAAATACAGAAATAAACACTTTTTCATAAACAAGCTCTAAATCATGTTTGATGCACTCTGTAAGTGATTTTGTTAACCGTACTGTTAGAACTGGATGATAGGAACATTGTGGACAGTTTTCAGCAAGTTGCAATATTGGAATACAGAAATAAACACTTTTCCAAAAACAAGCTCCAAATCATGTTGAAATACAGAAATAAACACTTTTCCAAAAACAAGCTCCAAATCATGTTGAAATACAGAAATGAACAATTTTTCAAAAACAAGCTTCAAATCATGTTGAAATACAGAAATAATCACTTTTTCAGAAACAAGCTCCAAATCATGTTGAAATACAGAAATGAAAACTTTTTCAAAAACAAGCTCCAAATCATGTTGAAATTCAGAAATAATCACTTTTTCAAAAACAAGCTCCAAATCATGTTGAAATACAGAAATAATCACTTTTCCAAAAACAAGCTCCAAATCATGTTGAAATACAGAAATAAACACTTTTCCAAAAACAAGCTCCAAATCATGTTGAAATACAGAAATAAACACTTTTCCAAAAACAAGCTCCAAATCATGTTGAAATACAGAAATGAACACTTTTTCAAAAACAAGCTCCAAATCATGTTGAAATACAGAAATAATCACTTCTTCAAAAACAAGCTCCAAATCATGTTGAAATACAGAAATAATCACTTTTCCAAAAACAAGCTCCAAATCATGTTGAAATTCAGAAATGAACACTTTTTCAAAAACAAGCTCCAAATCATGTTGAAATACAGAAATAATCACTTTTTCAAAAACAAGCTCCAAATCATGTTGAAATACAGAAATAAACACTTTTTCAAAAACAAGCTCCAAATCATGTTGAAATACAGAAATAATCACTTTTTCAAAAACAAGCTTCAAATCATGTTGAAATACAGAAATAAACACTTTTTCATAAACAAGCTCTAAATCATGTTTGATGCACTCTGTAAGTGATTTTGTTAACCGTACTGTTAGAAATGGATGATAGGAACATTGTGGACAGTTTTCAGCAAGTTGCAATATTGGAATACAGAAATAAACACTTTTCCAAAAACAAGCTCCAAATCATGTTGAAATACAGAAATAAACACTTTTCCAAAAACAAGCTCCAAATCATGTTGAAATACAGAAATGAACAATTTTTCAAAAACAAGCTTCAAATCATGTTGAAATACAGAAATAATCACTTTTTCAGAAACAAGCTCCAAATCATGTTGAAATACAGAAATGAAAACTTTTTCAAAAACAAGCTCCAAATCATGTTGAAATTCAGAAATAATCACTTTTTCAAAAACAAGCTCCAAATCATGTTGAAATACAGAAATAATCACTTTTCCAAAAACAAGCTCCAAATCATGTTGAAATACAGAAATAAACACTTTTCCAAAAACAAGCTCCAAATCATGTTGAAATACAGAAATAATCACTTTTTCAAAAACAAGCTCCAAATCATGTTGAAATACAGAAATTAAAACTTTTTCAAAAACAAGCTCCAAATCATGTTGAAATACAGAAATGAACACTTTTTCAAAAACAAGCTCCAAATCATGTTGAAATACAGAAATGAACACTTTTTCAAAAACAAGCTCCAAATCATGTTGAAATACAGAAATAATCACTTTTTCAAAAACAAGCTTCAAATCATGTTGAAATACAGAAATGAACACTTTTTCAAAAACAAGCTCCAAATCATGTTGAAATACAGAAATAATCACTTTTTCAAAAACAAGCTTCAAATCATGTTGAAATACAGAAATAAACACTTTTTCATAAACAAGCTCTAAATCATGTTTGATGCACTCTGTAAGTGATTTTGTTAACCGTACTGTTAGAACTGGATGATAGGAACATTGTGGACAGTTTTCAGCAAGTTGCAATATTGGAATACAGAAATAAACACTTTTCCAAAAACAAGCTCCAAATCATGTTGAAATACAGAAATAATCACTTTTCCAAAAACAAGCTCCAAATCATGTTGAAATTCAGAAATGAACACTTTTTCAAAAACAAGCTCCAAATCATGTTGAAATACAGAAATAATCACTTTTTCAAAAACAAGCTCCAAATCATGTTGAAATACAGAAATGAACACTTTTTCAAAAACAAGCTCCAAATCATGTTGAAATACAGAAATAATCACTTTTTCAAAAACAAGCTTCAAATCATGTTGAAATACAGAAATAAACACTTTTTCATAAACAAGCTCTAAATCATGTTTGATGCACTCTGTAAGTGATTTTGTTTTCAGTACTGTTAGAACTGGATGATAGGAACATTGTGGACAGTTTTCAGCAAGTTGCAATATTGGAATACAGAAATAAACACTTTTCCAAAAACAAGCTCCAAATCATGTTGAAATACAGAAATAAACACTTTTCCAAAAACAAGCTCCAAATCATGTTGAAATACAGAAATGAACACTTTTTCAAAAACAAGCTCCAAATCATGTTGAAATACAGAAATAATCACTTCTTCAAAAACAAGCTCCAAATCATGTTGAAATACAGAAATAATCACTTTTCCAAAAACAAGCTCCAAATCATGTTGAAATTCAGAAATGAACACTTTTTCAAAAACAAGCTCCAAATCATGTTGAAATACAGAAATAATCACTTTTTCAAAAACAAGCTCCAAATCATGTTGAAATACAGAAATAAACACTTTTTCAAAAACAAGCTCCAAATCATGTTGAAATACAGAAATAATCACTTTTTCAAAAACAAGCTTCAAATCATGTTGAAATACAGAAATAAACACTTTTTCATAAACAAGCTCTAAATCATGTTTGATGCACTCTGTAAGTGATTTTGTTAACCGTACTGTTAGAAATGGATGATAGGAACATTGTGGACAGTTTTCAGCAAGTTGCAATATTGGAATACAGAAATAAACACTTTTCCAAAAACAAGCTCCAAATCATGTTGAAATACAGAAATAAACACTTTTCCAAAAACAAGCTCCAAATCATGTTGAAATACAGAAATGAACAATTTTTCAAAAACAAGCTTCAAATCATGTTGAAATACAGAAATAATCACTTTTTCAGAAACAAGCTCCAAATCATGTTGAAATACAGAAATGAAAACTTTTTCAAAAACAAGCTCCAAATCATGTTGAAATTCAGAAATAATCACTTTTTCAAAAACAAGCTCCAAATCATGTTGAAATACAGAAATAATCACTTTTCCAAAAACAAGCTCCAAATCATGTTGAAATACAGAAATAAACACTTTTCCAAAAACAAGCTCCAAATCATGTTGAAATACAGAAATAATCACTTTTTCAAAAACAAGCTCCAAATCATGTTGAAATACAGAAATTAAAACTTTTTCAAAAACAAGCTCCAAATCATGTTGAAATACAGAAATGAACACTTTTTCAAAAACAAGCTCCAAATCATGTTGAAATACAGAAATGAACACTTTTTCAAAAACAAGCTCCAAATCATGTTGAAATACAGAAATAATCACTTTTTCAAAAACAAGCTTCAAATCATGTTGAAATACAGAAATGAACACTTTTTCAAAAACAAGCTCCAAATCATGTTGAAATACAGAAATAATCACTTTTTCAAAAACAAGCTTCAAATCATGTTGAAATACAGAAATAAACACTTTTTCATAAACAAGCTCTAAATCATGTTTGATGCACTCTGTAAGTGATTTTGTTAACCGTACTGTTAGAACTGGATGATAGGAACATTGTGGACAGTTTTCAGCAAGTTGCAATATTGGAATACAGAAATAAACACTTTTCCAAAAACAAGCTCCAAATCATGTTGAAATACAGAAATAAACACTTTTCCAAAAACAAGCTCCAAATCATGTTGAAATACAGAAATGAACAATTTTTCAAAAACAAGCTTCAAATCATGTTGAAATACAGAAATAATCACTTTTTCAGAAACAAGCTCCAAATCATGTTGAAATACAGAAATGAAAACTTTTTCAAAAACAAGCTCCAAATCATGTTGAAATTCAGAAATAATCACTTTTTCAAAAACAAGCTCCAAATCATGTTGAAATACAGAAATAATCACTTTTCCAAAAACAAGCTCCAAATCATGTTGAAATACAGAAATAAACACTTTTCCAAAAACAAGCTCCAAATCATGTTGAAATACAGAAATAAACACTTTTCCAAAAACAAGCTCCAAATCATGTTGAAATACAGAAATGAACACTTTTTCAAAAACAAGCTCCAAATCATGTTGAAATACAGAAATAATCACTTCTTCAAAAACAAGCTCCAAATCATGTTGAAATACAGAAATAATCACTTTTCCAAAAACAAGCTCCAAATCATGTTGAAATTCAGAAATGAACACTTTTTCAAAAACAAGCTCCAAATCATGTTGAAATACAGAAATAATCACTTTTTCAAAAACAAGCTCCAAATCATGTTGAAATACAGAAATAAACACTTTTTCAAAAACAAGCTCCAAATCATGTTGAAATACAGAAATAATCACTTTTTCAAAAACAAGCTTCAAATCATGTTGAAATACAGAAATAAACACTTTTTCATAAACAAGCTCTAAATCATGTTTGATGCACTCTGTAAGTGATTTTGTTAACCGTACTGTTAGAAATGGATGATAGGAACATTGTGGACAGTTTTCAGCAAGTTGCAATATTGGAATACAGAAATAAACACTTTTCCAAAAACAAGCTCCAAATCATGTTGAAATACAGAAATAAACACTTTTCCAAAAACAAGCTCCAAATCATGTTGAAATACAGAAATGAACAATTTTTCAAAAACAAGCTTCAAATCATGTTGAAATACAGAAATAATCACTTTTTCAGAAACAAGCTCCAAATCATGTTGAAATACAGAAATGAAAACTTTTTCAAAAACAAGCTCCAAATCATGTTGAAATTCAGAAATAATCACTTTTTCAAAAACAAGCTCCAAATCATGTTGAAATACAGAAATAATCACTTTTCCAAAAACAAGCTCCAAATCATGTTGAAATACAGAAATAAACACTTTTCCAAAAACAAGCTCCAAATCATGTTGAAATACAGAAATAATCACTTTTTCAAAAACAAGCTCCAAATCATGTTGAAATACAGAAATTAAAACTTTTTCAAAAACAAGCTCCAAATCATGTTGAAATACAGAAATGAACACTTTTTCAAAAACAAGCTCCAAATCATGTTGAAATACAGAAATGAACACTTTTTCAAAAACAAGCTCCAAATCATGTTGAAATACAGAAATAATCACTTTTTCAAAAACAAGCTTCAAATCATGTTGAAATACAGAAATGAACACTTTTTCAAAAACAAGCTCCAAATCATGTTGAAATACAGAAATAATCACTTTTTCAAAAACAAGCTTCAAATCATGTTGAAATACAGAAATAAACACTTTTTCATAAACAAGCTCTAAATCATGTTTGATGCACTCTGTAAGTGATTTTGTTAACCGTACTGTTAGAACTGGATGATAGGAACATTGTGGACAGTTTTCAGCAAGTTGCAATATTGGAATACAGAAATAAACACTTTTCCAAAAACAAGCTCCAAATCATGTTGAAATACAGAAATAAACACTTTTCCAAAAACAAGCTCCAAATCATGTTGAAATACAGAAATGAACAATTTTTCAAAAACAAGCTTCAAATCATGTTGAAATACAGAAATAATCACTTTTTCAGAAACAAGCTCCAAATCATGTTGAAATACAGAAATGAAAACTTTTTCAAAAACAAGCTCCAAATCATGTTGAAATTCAGAAATAATCACTTTTTCAAAAACAAGCTCCAAATCATGTTGAAATACAGAAATAATCACTTTTCCAAAAACAAGCTCCAAATCATGTTGAAATACAGAAATAAACACTTTTCCAAAAACAAGCTCCAAATCATGTTGAAATACAGAAATAATCACTTTTTCAAAAACAAGCTCCAAAACATGTTGAAATACAGAAATTAAAACTTTTTCAAAAACAAGCTCCAAATCATGTTGAAATAGAGAAATGAACACTTTTTCAAAAACAAGCTCCAAATCATGTTGAAATACAGAAATAATCACTTTTTCAAAAACAAGCTCCAAATCATGTTGAAATACAGAAATAAACACTTTTTCATGAACAAGCTCTAAATCATGTTTGATGCACTCTGTAAGTGATTTTGTTTTCAGTACTGTTAGAACTGGATGATAGGAACGTTGTGGACAGTTTTCAGCAAGTTGCAATATTGGAATACAGAAATAAACACTTTTCCAAAAACAAGCTCCAAATCATGTTGAAATACAGAAATGAACACTTCTTCAAAAACAAGCTCCAAATCATGTTGAAATACAGAAATAATCACTTTTTCAAAAACAAGCTCCAAATCATGTTGAAATACAGAAATAAACACTTTTTCATAAACAAGCTCTAAATCATGTTTGATGCACTCTGTAAGTGATTTTGTTTTCAGTACTGTTAGAACTGGATGATAGGAACATTGTGGACAGTTTTCAGCAAGTTGCAATATTGGAATACAGAAATAAACACTTTTCCAAAAACAAGCTCCAAATCATGTTGAAGTACAGAAATGAACACTTTTTCAAAAACAAGCTCCAAATCATGTTGAAATACAGAAATAAACACTTTTTCATAAACAAGCTCTAAATCATGTTTGATGCACTCTGTAAGTGATTTTGTTTTCAGTACTGTTAGAACTGGATGATAGGAACATTGTGGACAGTTTTCAGCAAGTTGCAATATTGGAATACAGAAATAAACACTTTTCCAAAAACAAGCTCCAAATCATGTTGAAATACAGAAATGAACACTTTTTCAAAAACAAGCTCCAAATCATGTTGAAATACAGAAATAAACACTTTTTCATAAACAAGCTCTAAATCATGTTTGATGCACTCTGTAAGTGATTTTGTTTTCAGTACTGTTAGAACTGGATGATAGGAACATTGTGGACAGTTTTCAGCAAGTTGCAATATTGGAATACAGAAATAAACACTTTTCCAAAAACAAGCTCCAAATCATGTTGAAATCATGTTGAAATACAGAAATAAACACTTTTCCAAAAACAAGCTCCAAATCATGTTGAAATACAGAAATGAACACTTCTTCAAAAACAAGCTCCAAATCATGTTGAAATACAGAAATAATCACTTTTTCAAAAACAAGCTCCAAATCATGTTGAAATACAGAAATAAACACTTTTTCATAAACAAGCTCTAAATCATGTTTGATGCACTCTGTAAGTGATTTTGTTTTCAGTACTGTTAGAACTGGATGATAGGAACATTGTGGACAGTTTTCAGCAAGTTGCAATATTGGAATACAGAAATAAACACTTTTCCAAAAACAAGCTCCAAATCATGTTGAAGTACAGAAATGAACACTTTTTCAAAAACAAGCTCCAAATCATGTTGAAATACAGAAATAAACACTTTTTCATAAACAAGCTCTAAATCATGTTTGATGCACTCTGTAAGTGATTTTGTTTTCAGTACTGTTAGAACTGGATGATAGGAACATTGTGGACAGTTTTCAGCAAGTTGCAATATTGGAATACAGAAATAAACACTTTTCCAAAAACAAGCTCCAAATCATGTTGAAATACAGAAATGAACACTTTTTCAAAAACAAGCTCCAAATCATGTTGAAATACAGAAATAAACACTTTTTCATAAACAAGCTCTAAATCATGTTTGATGCACTCTGTAAGTGATTTTGTTTTCAGTACTGTTAGAACTGGATGATAGGAACATTGTGGACAGTTTTCAGCAAGTTGCAATATTGGAATACAGAAATAAACACTTTTCCAAAAACAAGCTCCAAATCATGTTGAAATACAGAAATGAACACTTTTTCAAAAACAAGCTCCAAATCATGTTGAAATACAGAAATAAACACTTTTCCAAAAACAAGCTCCAAATCATGTTGAAATACAGAAATAATCACTTTTTCAAAAACAAGCTTCAAATCATGTTGAAATACAGAAATAAACACTTTTTCATAAACAAGCTCTAAATCATGTTTGATGCACTCTGTAAGTGATTTTGTTAACCGTACTGTTAGAACTGGATGATAGGAACATTGTGGACAGTTTTCAGCAAGTTGCAATATTGGAATACAGAAATAAACACTTTTCCAAAAACAAGCTCCAAATCATGTTGAAATACAGAAATAAACACTTTTCCAAAAACAAGCTCCAAATCATGTTGAAATACAGAAATGAACAATTTTTCAAAAACAAGCTTCAAATCATGTTGAAATACAGAAATAAACACTTTTTCAGAAACAAGCTCCAAATCATGTTGAAATACAGAAATGAAAACTTTTTCAAAAACAAGCTCCAAATCATGTTGAAATTCAGAAATAATCACTTTTTCAAAAACAAGCTCCAAATCGTGTTGAAATACAGAAATAATCACTTTTCCAAAAACAAGCTCCAAATCATGTTGAAATACAGAAATAAACACTTTTCCAAAAACAAGCTCCAAATCATGTTGAAATACAGAAATAATCACTTTTTCAAAAACAAGCTCCAAATCATGTTGAAATACAGAAATTAAAACTTTTTCAAAAACAAGCTCCAAATCATGTTGAAATACAGAAATGAACACTTCTTCAAAAACAAGCTCCAAATCATGTTGAAATACAGAAATAATCACTTTTTCAAAAACAAGCTCCAAATCATGTTGAAATACAGAAATAAACACTTTTTCATAAACAAGCTCTAAATCATGTTTGATGCACTCTGTAAGTGATTTTGTTTTCAGTACTGTTAGAACTGGATGATAGGAACATTGTGGACAGTTTTCAGCAAGTTGCAATATTGGAATACAGAAATAAACACTTTTCCAAAAACAAGCTCCAAATCATGTTGAAGTACAGAAATGAACACTTTTTCAAAAACAAGCTCCAAATCATGTTGAAATACAGAAATAAACACTTTTTCATAAACAAGCTCTAAATCATGTTTGATGCACTCTGTAAGTGATTTTGTTTTCAGTACTGTTAGAACTGGATGATAGGAACATTGTGGACAGTTTTCAGCAAGTTGCAATATTGGAATACAGAAATAAACACTTTTCCAAAAACAAGCTCCAAATCATGTTGAAATACAGAAATGAACACTTTTTCAAAAACAAGCTCCAAATCATGTTGAAATACAGAAATAAACACTTTTTCATAAACAAGCTCTAAATCATGTTTGATGCACTCTGTAAGTGATTTTGTTTTCAGTACTGTTAGAACTGGATGATAGGAACATTGTGGACAGTTTTCAGCAAGTTGCAATATTGGAATACAGAAATAAACACTTTTCCAAAAACAAGCTCCAAATCATGTTGTAATACAGAAATAAACACTTTTCCAAAAACATGCTCCAAATCATGTTGAAATTCAGAAATAAACACTTTTTCAAAAACAAGCTCCAAATCATGTTGAAATACAGAAATAATCACTTTTTAAAAAACAAGCTCCAAATCATGTTGAAATGCAGAAATTAAAACTTTTTCAAAAACAAGCTCCAAATCATGTTGAAATACAGAAATGAACACTTTTTCAAAAACAAGCTCCAAATCATGTTGAAATACAGAAATAATCACTTTTTCAAAAACAAGCTCCAAATCATGTTGAAATACAGAAATAAACACTTTTTCATAAACAAGCTCTAAATCATGTTTGATGCACTCTGTAAGTGATTTTGTTTTCAGTACTGTTAGAACTGGATGATAGGAACATTGTGGACAGTTTTCAGCAAGTTGCAATATTGGAATACAGAAATAAACACTTTTCCAAAAACAAGCTCCAAATCATGTTGAAATACAGAAATGAACACTTTTTCAAAAACAAGCTCCAAATCATGTTGAAATACAGAAATAAACACTTTTCCAAAAACAAGCTCCAAATCATGTTGAAATTCAGAAATAATCACTTTTCCAAAAACAAGCTCCAAATCATGTTGAAATACAGAAATAATCACTTTTTCAAAAACAAGCTTCAAATCATGTTGAAATACAGAAATAAACACTTTTTCATAAACAAGCTCTAAATCATGTTTGATGCACTCTGTAAGTGATTTTGTTAACCGTACTGTTAGAACTGGATGATAGGAACATTGTGGACAGTTTTCAGCAAGTTGCAATATTGGAATACAGAAATAAACACTTTTCCAAAAACAAGCTCCAAATCATGTTGAAATACAGAAATAAACACTTTTCCAAAAACAAGCTCCAAATCATGTTGAAATACAGAAATGAACAATTTTTCAAAAACAAGCTTCAAATCATGTTGAAATACAGAAATAATCACTTTTTCAGAAACAAGCTCCAAATCATGTTGAAATACAGAAATGAAAACTTTTTCAAAAACAAGCTCCAAATCATGTTGAAATTCAGAAATAATCACTTTTTCAAAAACAAGCTCCAAATCATGTTGAAATACAGAAATAATCACTTTTCCAAAAACAAGCTCCAAATCATGTTGAAATACAGAAATAAACACTTTTCCAAAAACAAGCTCCAAATCATGTTGAAATACAGAAATAATCACTTTTTCAAAAACAAGCTCCAAATCATGTTGAAATACAGAAATAAACACTTTTTCATAAACAAGCTCTAAATCATGTTTGATGCACTCTGTAAGTGATTTTGTTTTCAGTACTGTTAGAACTGGATGATAGGAACGTTGTGGACAGTTTTCAGCAAGTTGCAATATTGGAATACAGAAATAAACACTTTTCCAAAAACAAGCTCCAAATCATGTTGAAATACAGAAATGAACACTTCTTCAAAAACAAGCTCCAAATCATGTTGAAATACAGAAATAATCACTTTTTCAAAAACAAGCTCCAAATCATGTTGAAATACAGAAATAAACACTTTTTCATAAACAAGCTCTAAATCATGTTTGATGCACTCTGTAAGTGATTTTGTTTTCAGTACTGTTAGAACTGGATGATAGGAACATTGTGGACAGTTTTCAGCAAGTTGCAATATTGGAATACAGAAATAAACACTTTTCCAAAAACAAGCTCCAAATCATGTTGAAGTACAGAAATGAACACTTTTTCAAAAACAAGCTCCAAATCATGTTGAAATACAGAAATAAACACTTTTTCATAAACAAGCTCTAAATCATGTTTGATGCACTCTGTAAGTGATTTTGTTTTCAGTACTGTTAGAACTGGATGATAGGAACATTGTGGACAGTTTTCAGCAAGTTGCAATATTGGAATACAGAAATAAACACTTTTCCAAAAACAAGCTCCAAATCATGTTGAAATACAGAAATGAACACTTTTTCAAAAACAAGCTCCAAATCATGTTGAAATACAGAAATAAACACTTTTTCATAAACAAGCTCTAAATCATGTTTGATGCACTCTGTAAGTGATTTTGTTTTCAGTACTGTTAGAACTGGATGATAGGAACATTGTGGACAGTTTTCAGCAAGTTGCAATATTGGAATACAGAAATAAACACTTTTCCAAAAACAAGCTCCAAATCATGTTGAAATACAGAAATGAACACTTCTTCAAAAACAAGCTCCAAATCATGTTGAAATACAGAAATAATCACTTTTTCAAAAACAAGCTCCAAATCATGTTGAAATACAGAAATAAACACTTTTTCATAAACAAGCTCTAAATCATGTTTGATGCACTCTGTAAGTGATTTTGTTTTCAGTACTGTTAGAACTGGATGATAGGAACATTGTGGACAGTTTTCAGCAAGTTGCAATATTGGAATACAGAAATAAACACTTTTCCAAAAACAAGCTCCAAATCATGTTGAAGTACAGAAATGAACACTTTTTCAAAAACAAGCTCCAAATCATGTTGAAATACAGAAATAAACACTTTTTCATAAACAAGCTCTAAATCATGTTTGATGCACTCTGTAAGTGATTTTGTTTTCAGTACTGTTAGAACTGGATGATAGGAACATTGTGGACAGTTTTCAGCAAGTTGCAATATTGGAATACAGAAATAAACACTTTTCCAAAAACAAGCTCCAAATCATGTTGAAATACAGAAATGAACACTTTTTCAAAAACAAGCTCCAAATCATGTTGAAATACAGAAATAAACACTTTTTCATAAACAAGCTCTAAATCATGTTTGATGCACTCTGTAAGTGATTTTGTTTTCAGTACTGTTAGAACTGGATGATAGGAACATTGTGGACAGTTTTCAGCAAGTTGCAATATTGGAATACAGAAATAAACACTTTTCCAAAAACAAGCTCCAAATCATGTTGAAATACAGAAATGAACACTTTTTCAAAAACAAGCTCCAAATCATGTTGAAATACAGAAATAAACACTTTTCCAAAAACAAGCTCCAAATCATGTTGAAATACAGAAATAATCACTTTTTCAAAAACAAGCTTCAAATCATGTTGAAATACAGAAATAAACACTTTTTCATAAACAAGCTCTAAATCATGTTTGATGCACTCTGTAAGTGATTTTGTTAACCGTACTGTTAGAACTGGATGATAGGAACATTGTGGACAGTTTTCAGCAAGTTGCAATATTGGAATACAGAAATAAACACTTTTCCAAAAACAAGCTCCAAATCATGTTGAAATACAGAAATAAACACTTTTCCAAAAACAAGCTCCAAATCATGTTGAAATACAGAAATGAACAATTTTTCAAAAACAAGCTTCAAATCATGTTGAAATACAGAAATAAACACTTTTTCAGAAACAAGCTCCAAATCATGTTGAAATACAGAAATGAAAACTTTTTCAAATACAAGCTCCAAATCATGTTGAAATTCAGAAATAATCACTTTTTCAAAAACAAGCTCCAAATCGTGTTGAAATACAGAAATAATCACTTTTCCAAAAACAAGCTCCAAATCATGTTGAAATACAGAAATAAACACTTTTCCAAAAACAAGCTCCAAATCATGTTGAAATACAGAAATAATCACTTTTTCAAAAACAAGCTCCAAATCATGTTGAAATACAGAAATTAAAACTTTTTCAAAAACAAGCTCCAAATCATGTTGAAATACAGAAATGAACACTTCTTCAAAAACAAGCTCCAAATCATGTTGAAATACAGAAATAATCACTTTTTCAAAAACAAGCTCCAAATCATGTTGAAATACAGAAATAAACACTTTTTCATAAACAAGCTCTAAATCATGTTTGATGCACTCTGTAAGTGATTTTGTTTTCAGTACTGTTAGAACTGGATGATAGGAACATTGTGGACAGTTTTCAGCAAGTTGCAATATTGGAATACAGAAATGAACACTTTTCCAAAAACAAGCTCCAAATCATGTTGAAGTACAGAAATGAACACTTTTTCAAAAACAAGCTCCAAATCATGTTGAAATACAGAAATAAACACTTTTTCATAAACAAGCTCTAAATCATGTTTGATGCACTCTGTAAGTGATTTTGTTTTCAGTACTGTTAGAACTGGATGATAGGAACATTGTGGACAGTTTTCAGCAAGTTGCAATATTGGAATACAGAAATAAACACTTTTCCAAAAACAAGCTCCAAATCATGTTGAAATACAGAAATGAACACTTTTTCAAAAACAAGCTCCAAATCATGTTGAAATACAGAAATAAACACTTTTTCATAAACAAGCTCTAAATCATGTTTGATGCACTCTGTAAGTGATTTTGTTTTCAGTACTGTTAGAACTGGATGATAGGAACATTGTGGACAGTTTTCAGCAAGTTGCAATATTGGAATACAGAAATAAACACTTTTCCAAAAACAAGCTCCAAATCATGTTGTAATACAGAAATAAACACTTTTCCAAAAACATGCTCCAAATCATGTTGAAATTCAGAAATAAACACTTTTTCAAAAACAAGCTCCAAATCATGTTGAAATACAGAAATAATCACTTTTTCAAAAACAAGCTCCAAATCATGTTGAAATACAGAAATAAACACTTTTTCATAAACAAGCTCTAAATCATGTTTGATGCACTCTGTAAGTGATTTTGTTTTCAGTACTGTTAGAACTGGATGATAGGAACATTGTGGACAGTTTTCAGCAAGTTGCAATATTGGAATACAGAAATAAACACTTTTCCAAAAACAAGCTCCAAATCATGTTGAAATACAGAAATGAACACTTTTTCAAAAACAAGCTCCAAATCATGTTGAAATACAGAAATAAACACTTTTCCAAAAACAAGCTCCAAATCATGTTGAAATTCAGAAATAATCACTTTTCCAAAAACAAGCTCCAAATCATGTTGAAATACAGAAATAAACACTTTTCCAAAAACAAGCTCCAAATCATGTTGAAATTCAGAAATAAACACTTTTTCAAAAACAAGCTCCAAATCATGTTGAAATACAGAAATGAACACTTTTTCAAAAACAAGCTCCAAATCATGTTGAAATACAGAAATAATCACTTTTTCAAAAACAAGCTCCAAATCATGTTGAAATACAGAAATAATCACTTTTTCAAAAACAAGCTCCAAATCATGTTGAAATACAGAAATAAACACTTTTTCATAAACAAGCTCTAAATCATGTTTGATGCACTCTGTAAGTGATTTTGTTTTCAGTACTGTTAGAACTGGATGATAGGAACATTGTGGACAGTTTTCAGCAAGTTGCAATATTTGAATACAGAAATAAACACTTTTCCAAAAACAAGCTCCAAATCATGTTGAAATACAGAAATGAACACTTTTTCAAAAACAAGCTCCAAATCATGTTGAAATACAGAAATAAACACTTTTTCATAAACAAGCTCTAAATCATGTTTGATGCACTCTGTAAGTGATTTTGTTTTCAGTACTGTTAGAACTGGATGATAGGAACATTGTGGACAGTTTTCAGCAAGTTGCAATATTGGAATACAGAAATAAACACTTTTCCAAAAACAAGCTCCAAATCATGTTGAAATACAGAAATGAACACTTTTTCAAAAACAAGCTCCAAATCATGTTGAAATACAGAAATAAACACTTTTCCAAAAACAAGCTCCAAATCATGTTGAAATTCAGAAATAATCACTTTTCCAAAAACAAGCTCCAAATCATGTTGAAATACAGAAATGAAAACTTTTCCAAAAACAAGCTCCAAATCATGTTGAAATACAGAAATAAACACTTTTCCAAAAACAAGCTCCAAATCATGTTGAAATACAGAAATAATCACTTTTTCAAAAACAAGCTCCAAATCGTGTTGAAATACAGAAATAATCACTTTTTCATAAACAAGCTCTAAATCATGTTTGATGCACTCTGTAAGTGATTTTGTTTTCAGTACTGTTAGAACTGGATGATAGGAACATTGTGGACAGTTTTCAGCAAGTTGCAATATTGGAATACAGAAATAAACACTTTTCCAAAAACAAGCTCCAAATCATGTTGTAATACAGAAATAAACACTTTTCCAAAAACATGCTCCAAATCATGTTGAAATTCAGAAATAAACACTTTTTCAAAAACAAGCTCCAAATCATGTTGAAATACAGAAATAATCACTTTTTCAAAAACAAGCTCCAAATCATGTTGAAATGCAGAAATTAAAACTTTTTCAAAAACAAGCTCCAAATCATGTTGAAATACAGAAATGAACACTTTTTCAAAAACAAGCTCCAAATCATGTTGAAATACAGAAATGAACACTTTTTCAAAAACAAGCTCCAAATCATGTTGAAATACAGAAATAAACACTTTTTCATAAACAAGCTCTAAATCATGTTTGATGCACTCTGTAAGTGATTTTGTTTTCAGTACTGTTAGAACTGGATGATAGGAACATTGTGGACAGTTTTCAGCAAGTTGCAATATTTGAATACAGAAATAAACACTTTTTCAAAAACAAGCTCCAAATCATGTTGAAATACAGAAATAAACACTTTTTCATAAACAAGCTCTAAATCATGTTTGATGCACTCTGTAAGTGATTTTGTTTTCAGTACTGTTAGAACTGGATGATAGGAACATTGTGGACAGTTTTCAGCAAGTTGCAATATTGGAATACAGAAATAAACACTTTTCCAAAAACAAGCTCCAAATCATGTTGAAATACAGAAATGAACACTTTTTCAAAAACAAGCTCCAAATCATGTTGAAATACAGAAATAAACACTTTTCCAAAAACAAGCTCCAAATCATGTTGAAATTCAGAAATAATCACTTTTCCAAAAACAAGCTCCAAATCATGTTGAAATACAGAAATAAACACTTTTCCAAAAACAAGCTCCAAATCATGTTGAAATTCAGAAATAAACACTTTTCCAAAAACAAGCTCCAAATCATGTTGAAATACAGAAATGAACACTTTTTCAAAAACAAGCTCCAAATCATGTTGAAATACAGAAATAAACACTTTTCCAAAAACAAGCTCCAAATCATGTTGAAATTCAGAAATAATCACTTTTCCAAAAACAAGCTCCAAATCATGTTGAAATACAGAAATAAACACTTTTCCAAAAACAAGCTCCAAATCATGTTGAAATTCAGAAATAAACACTTTTTCAAAAACAAGCTCCAAATCATGTTGAAATACAGAAATGAACACTTTTTCAAAAACAAGCTCCAAATCATGTTGAAATACAGAAATAATCACTTTTTCAAAAACAAGCTCCAAATCATGTTGAAATACAGAAATAATCACTTTTTCAAAAACAAGCTCCAAATCATGTTGAAATACAGAAATAAACACTTTTTCATAAACAAGCTCTAAATCATGTTTGATGCACTCTGTAAGTGATTTTGTTTTCAGTACTGTTAGAACTGGATGATAGGAACATTGTGGACAGTTTTCAGCAAGTTGCAATATTGGAATACAGAAATAAACACTTTTCCAAAAACAAGCTCCAAATCATGTTGTAATACAGAAATAAACACTTTTCCAAAAACATGCTCCAAATCATGTTGAAATTCAGAAATAAACACTTTTTCAAAAACAAGCTCCAAATCATGTTGAAATACAGAAATAATCACTTTTTCAAAAACAAGCTCCAAATCATGTTGAAATGCAGAAATTAAAACTTTTTCAAAAACAAGCTCCAAATCATGTTGAAATACAGAAATGAACACTTTTTCAAAAACAAGCTCCAAATCATGTTGAAATACAGAAATGAACACTTTTTCAAAAACAAGCTCCAAATCATGTTGAAATACAGAAATAAACACTTTTTCATAAACAAGCTCTAAATCATGTTTGATGCACTCTGTAAGTGATTTTGTTTTCAGTACTGTTAGAACTGGATGATAGGAACATTGTGGACAGTTTTCAGCAAGTTGCAATATTTGAATACAGAAATAAACACTTTTCCAAAAACAAGCTCCAAATCATGTTGAAATACAGAAATGAACACTTTTTCAAAAACAAGCTCCAAATCATGTTGAAATACAGAAATAAACACTTTTTCATAAACAAGCTCTAAATCATGTTTGATGCACTCTGTAAGTGATTTTGTTTTCAGTACTGTTAGAACTGGATGATAGGAACATTGTGGACAGTTTTCAGCAAGTTGCAATATTGGAATACAGAAATAAACACTTTTCCAAAAACAAGCTCCAAATCATGTTGAAATACAGAAATTAACACTTTTTCAAAAACAAGCTCCAAATCATGTTGAAATACAGAAATAAACACTTTTCCAAAAACAAGCTCCAAATCATGTTGAAATTCAGAAATAATCACTTTTCCAAAAACAAGCTCCAAATCATGTTGAAATACAGAAATGAAAACTTTTCCAAAAACAAGCTCCAAATCATGTTGAAATACAGAAATAAACACTTTTCCAAAAACAAGCTCCAAATCATGTTGAAATACAGAAATAATCACTTTTTCAAAAACAAGCTCCAAATCGTGTTGAAATACAGAAATAATCACTTCTTCAAAAACAAGCTCCAAATCATGTTGAAATACAGAAATTAAAACTTTTTCAAAAACAAGCTCCAAATCATGTTGAAATACAGAAATGAACACTTTTTCATAAACAAGCTCTAAATCATGTTTGATGCACTCTGTAAGTGATTTTGTTTTCAGTACTGTTAGAACTGGATGATAGGAACATTGTGGACAGTTTTCAGCAAGTTGCAATATTGGAATACAGAAATAAACACTTTTCCAAAAACAAGCTCCAAATCATGTTGTAATACAGAAATAAACACTTTTCCAAAAAAAAGCTCCAAATCATGTTGAAATACAGAAATAATCACTTTTTCAAAAACAAGCTCCAAATCATGTTGAAATGCAGAAATTAAAACTTTTTCAAAAACAAGCTCCAAATCATGTTGAAATACAGAAATGAACACTTTTTCAAAAACCATCTCCAAATCATGTTGAAATACAGAAATGAACACTTTTTCAAAAACAAGCTCCAAATCATGTTGAAATACAGAAATAAACACTTTTTCATAAACAAGCTCTAAATCATGTTTGATGCACTCTGTAAGTGATTTTGTTTTCAGTACTGTTAGAACTGGATGATAGGAACATTGTGGACAGTTTTCAGCAAGTTGCAATATTTGAATACAGAAATAAACACTTTTCCAAAAACAAGCTCCAAATCATGTTGAAATACAGAAATGAACACTTTTTCAAAAACAAGCTCCAAATCATGTTGAAATACAGAAATAAACACTTTTTCATAAACAAGCTCTAAATCATGTTTGATGCACTCTGTAAGTGATTTTGTTTTCAGTACTGTTAGAACTGGATGATAGGAACATTGTGGACAGTTTTCAGCAAGTTGCAATATTGGAATACAGAAATAAACACTTTTCCAAAAACAAGCTCCAAATCATGTTGAAATACAGAAATGAACACTTTTTCAAAAACAAGCTCCAAATCATGTTGAAATACAGAAATAAACACTTTTCCAAAAACAAGCTCCAAATCATGTTGAAATTCAGAAATAATCACTTTTCCAAAAACAAGCTCCAAATCATGTTGAAATACAGAAATAAACACTTTTCCAAAAACAAGCTCCAAATCATGTTGAAATTCAGAAATAAACACTTTTCCAAAAACAAGCTCCAAATCATGTTGAAATACAGAAATGAACACTTTTTCAAAAACAAGCTCCAAATCATGTTGAAATACAGAAATAAACACTTTTCCAAAAACAAGCTCCAAATCATGTTGAAATTCAGAAATAATCACTTTTCCAAAAACAAGCTCCAAATCATGTTGAAATACAGAAATAAACACTTTTCCAAAAACAAGCTCCAAATCATGTTGAAATTCAGAAATAAACACTTTTTCAAAAACAAGCTCCAAATCATGTTGAAATACAGAAATGAACACTTTTTCAAAAACAAGCTCCAAATCATGTTGAAATACAGAAATAATCACTTTTTCAAAAACAAGCTCCAAATCATGTTGAAATACAGAAATAATCACTTTTTCAAAAACAAGCTCCAAATCATGTTGAAATACAGAAATAAACACTTTTTCATAAACAAGCTCTAAATCATGTTTGATGCACTCTGTCAGTGATTTTGTTTTCGGTACTGTTAGAACTGGATGATAGGAACATTGTGGACAGTTTTCAGCAAGTTGCAATATTGGAATACAGAAATAAACACTTTTCCAAAAACAAGCTCCAAATCATGTTGTAATACAGAAATAAACACTTTTCCAAAAACATGCTCCAAATCATGTTGAAATTCAGAAATAAACACTTTTTCAAAAACAAGCTCCAAATCATGTTGAAATACAGAAATAATCACTTTTTCAAAAACAAGCTCCAAATCATGTTGAAATGCAGAAATTAAAACTTTTTCAAAAACAAGCTCCAAATCATGTTGAAATACAGAAATGAACACTTTTTCAAAAACAAGCTCCAAATCATGTTGAAATACAGAAATGAACACTTTTTCAAAAACAAGCTCCAAATCATGTTGAAATACAGAAATAAACACTTTTTCATAAACAAGCTCTAAATCATGTTTGATGCACTCTGTAAGTGATTTTGTTTTCAGTACTGTTAGAACTGGATGATAGGAACATTGTGGACACTTTTCAGCAAGTTGCAATATTTGAATACAGAAATAAACACTTTTCCAAAAACAAGCTCCAAATCATGTTGAAATACAGAAATTAAAACTTTTTCAAAAACAAGCTCCAAATCATGTTGAAATACAGAAATGAACACTTTTTCATAAACAAGCTCTAAATCATGTTTGATGCACTCTGTAAGTGATTTTGTTTTCAGTACTGTTAGAACTGGATGATAGGAACATTGTGGACAGTTTTCAGCAAGTTGCAATATTGGAATACAGAAATAAACACTTTTCCAAAAACAAGCTCCAAATCATGTTGTAATACAGAAATAAACACTTTTCCAAAAACATGCTCCAAATCATGTTGAAATTCAGAAATAAACACTTTTTCAAAAACAAGCTCCAAATCATGTTGAAATACAGAAATAATCACTTTTTCAAAAACAAGCTCCAAATCATGTTGAAATGCAGAAATTAAAACTTTTTCAAAAACAAGCTCCAAATCATGTTGAAATACAGAAATGAACACTTTTTCAAAAACAAGCTCCAAATCATGTTGAAATACAGAAATGAACACTTTTTCAAAAACAAGCTCCAAATCATGTTGAAATACAGAAATAAACACTTTTTCATAAACAAGCTCTAAATCATGTTTGATGCACTCTGTAAGTGATTTTGTTTTCAGTACTGTTAGAACTGGATGATAGGAACATTGTGGACAGTTTTCAGCAAGTTGCAATATTTGAATACAGAAATAAACACTTTTCCAAAAACAAGCTCCAAATCATGTTGAAATACAGAAATGAACACTTTTTCAAAAACAAGCTCCAAATCATGTTGAAATACAGAAATAAACACTTTTTCATAAACAAGCTCTAAATCATGTTTGATGCACTCTGTAAGTGATTTTGTTTTCAGTACTGTTAGAACTGGATGATAGGAACATTGTGGACAGTTTTCAGCAAGTTGCAATATTGGAATACAGAAATAAACACTTTTCCAAAAACAAGCTCCAAATCATGTTGAAATACAGAAATGAACACTTTTTCAAAAACAAGCTCCAAATCATGTTGAAATACAGAAATAAACACTTTTCCAAAAACAAGCTCCAAATCATGTTGAAATTCAGAAATAATCACTTTTCCAAAAACAAGCTCCAAATCATGTTGAAATACAGAAATAAACACTTTTCCAAAAACAAGCTCCAAATCATGTTGAAATTCAGAAATAAACACTTTTTCAAAAACAAGCTCCAAATCATGTTGAAATACAGAAATGAACACTTTTTCAAAAACAAGCTCCAAATCATGTTGAAATACAGAAATAATCACTTTTTCAAAAACAAGCTCCAAATCATGTTGAAATACAGAAATAATCACTTTTTCAAAAACAAGCTCCAAATCATGTTGAAATACAGAAATAAACACTTTTTCATAAACAAGCTCTAAATCATGTTTGATGCACTCTGTAAGTGATTTTGTTTTCAGTACTGTTAGAACTGGATGATAGGAACATTGTGGACAGTTTTCAGCAAGTTGCAATATTGGAATACAGAAATAAACACTTTTCCAAAAACAAGCTCCAAATCATGTTGTAATACAGAAATAAACACTTTTCCAAAAACATGCTCCAAATCATGTTGAAATTCAGAAATAAACACTTTTTCAAAAACAAGCTCCAAATCATGTTGAAATACAGAAATAATCACTTTTTCAAAAACAAGCTCCAAATCATGTTGAAATGCAGAAATTAAAACTTTTTCAAAAACAAGCTCCAAATCATGTTGAAATACAGAAATGAACACTTTTTCAAAAACAAGCTCCAAATCATGTTGAAATACAGAAATGAACACTTTTTCAAAAACAAGCTCCAAATCATGTTGAAATACAGAAATAAACACTTTTTCATAAACAAGCTCTAAATCATGTTTGATGCACTCTGTAAGTGATTTTGTTTTCAGTACTGTTAGAACTGGATGATAGGAACATTGTGGACAGTTTTCAGCAAGTTGCAATATTGGAATACAGAAATAAACACTTTTCCAAAAACAAGCTCCAAATCATGTTGAAATACAGAAATGAACACTTTTTCAAAAACAAGCTCCAAATCATGTTGAAATACAGAAATAAACACTGTTTCATAAACAAGCTCTAAATCATGTTTGATGCACTCTGTAAGTGATTTTGTTTTCAGTACTGTTAGAACTGGATGATAGGAACATTGTGGACAGTTTTCAGCAAGTTGCAATATTGGAATACAGAAATAAACACTTTTCCAAAAACAAGCTCCAAATCATGTTGAAATACAGAAATGAACACTTTTTCAAAAACAAGCTCCAAATCATGTTGAAATACAGAAATAAACACTTTTCCAAAAACAAGCTCCAAATCATGTTGAAATTCAGAAATAATCACTTTTCCAAAAACAAGCTCCAAATCATGTTGTAATACAGAAATAAACACTTTTCCAAAAACATGCTCCAAATCATGTTGAAATTCAGAAATAAACACTTTTTCAAAAACAAGCTCCAAATCATGTTGAAATACAGAAATAATCACTTTTTCAAAAACAAGCTCCAAATCATGTTGAAATGCAGAAATTAAAACTTTTTCAAAAACAAGCTCCAAATCATGTTGAAATACAGAAATGAACACTTTTTCAAAAACAAGCTCCAAATCATGTTGAAATACAGAAATAATCACTTTTTCAAAAACAAGCTCCAAATCATGTTGAAATACAGAAATAAACACTTTTTCATAAACAAGCTCCAAATCATGTTGAAATACAGAAATAAACACTTTTCCAAAAACAAGCTCCAAATCATGTTGAAATTCAGAAATAATCACTTTTCCAAAAACAAGCTCCAAATCATGTTGAAATACAGAAATAAACACTTTTCCAAAAACAAGCTCCAAATCATGTTGAAATTCAGAAATAAACACTTTTTCAAAAACAAGCTCCAAATCATGTTGAAATACAGAAATGAACACTTTTTCAAAAACAAGCTCCAAATCATGTTGAAATACAGAAATAATCACTTTTTCAAAAACAAGCTCCAAATCATGTTGAAATACAGAAATAATCACTTTTTCAAAAACAAGCTCCAAATCATGTTGAAATACAGAAATAAACACTTTTTCATAAACAAGCTCTAAATCATGTTTGATGCACTCTGTAAGTGATTTTGTTTTCAGTACTGTTAGAACTGGATGATAGGAACATTGTGGACAGTTTTCAGCAAGTTGCAATATTGGAATACAGAAATAAACACTTTTCCAAAAACAAGCTCCAAATCATGTTGTAATACAGAAATAAACACTTTTCCAAAAACATGCTCCAAATCATGTTGAAATTCAGAAATAAACACTTTTTCAAAAACAAGCTCCAAATCATGTTGAAATACAGAAATAATCACTTTTTCAAAAACAAGCTCCAAATCATGTTGAAATGCAGAAATTAAAACTTTTTCAAAAACAAGCTCCAAATCATGTTGAAATACAGAAATGAACACTTTTTCAAAAACAAGCTCCAAATCATGTTGAAATACAGAAATGAACACTTTTTCAAAAACAAGCTCCAAATCATGTTGAAATACAGAAATAAACACTTTTTCATAAACAAGCTCTAAATCATGTTTGATGCACTCTGTAAGTGATTTTGTTTTCAGTACTGTTAGAACTGGATGATAGGAACATTGTGGACAGTTTTCAGCAAGTTGCAATATTGGAATACAGAAATAAACACTTTTCCAAAAACAAGCTCCAAATCATGTTGAAATACAGAAATGAACACTTTTTCAAAAACAAGCTCCAAATCATGTTGAAATACAGAAATAAACACTTTTTCATAAACAAGCTCTAAATCATGTTTGATGCACTCTGTAAGTGATTTTGTTTTCAGTACTGTTAGAACTGGATGATAGGAACATTGTGGACAGTTTATAGCAAGTTGCAATATTGGAATACAGAAATAAACACTTTTCCAAAAACAAGCTCCAAATCATGTTGAAATACAGAAATGAACACTTTTTCAAAAACAAGCTCCAAATCATGTTGAAATACAGAAATAAACACTTTTCCAAAAACAAGCTCCAAATCATGTTGAAATTCAGAAATAATCACTTTTCCAAAAACAAGCTCCAAATCATGTTGTAATACAGAAATAAACACTTTTCCAAAAACATGCTCCAAATCATGTTGAAATTCAGAAATAAACACTTTTTCAAAAACAAGCTCCAAATCATGTTGAAATACAGAAATAATCACTTTTTCAAAAACAAGCTCCAAATCATGTTGAAATGCAGAAATTAAAACTTTTTCAAAAACAAGCTCCAAATCATGTTGAAATACAGAAATGAACACTTTTTCAAAAACAAGCTCCAAATCATGTTGAAATACAGAAATAATCACTTTTTCAAAAACAAGCTCCAAATCATGTTGAAATACAGAAATAAACACTTTTCCAAAAACAAGCTCCAAATCATGTTGAAATTCAGAAATAATCACTTTTCCAAAAACAAGCTCCAAATCATGTTGTTATACAGAAATAAACACTTTTCCAAAAACATGCTCCAAATCATGTTGAAATTCAGAAATAAACACTTTTTCAAAAACAAACTCCAAATCATGTTGAAATACAGAAATAATCACTTTTTCAAAAACAAGCTCCAAATCATGTTGAAATGCAGAAATTAAAACTTTTTCAAAAACAAGCTCCAAATCATGTTGAAATACAGAAATGAACACTTTTTCAAAAACAAGCTCCAAATCATGTTGAAATACAGAAATAATCACTTTTTCAAAAACAAGCTCCAAATCATGTTGAAATACAGAAATAAACACTTTTTCATAAACAAGCTCCAAATCATGTTGAAATACAGAAATAAACACTTTTCCAAAAACAAGCTCCAAATCATGTTGAAATTCAGAAATAATCACTTTTCCAAAAACAAGCTCCAAATCATGTTGAAATACAGAAATAAACACTTTTCCAAAAACAAGCTCCAAATCATGTTGAAATTCAGAAATAAACACTTTTTCAAAAACAAGCTCCAAATCATGTTGAAATACAGAAATGAACACTTTTTCAAAAACAAGCTCCAAATCATGTTGAAATACAGAAATAATCACTTTTTCAAAAACAAGCTCCAAATCATGTTGAAATACAGAAATAATCACTTTTTCAAAAACAAGCTCCAAATCATGTTGAAATACAGAAATAAACACTTTTTCATAAACAAGCTCTAAATCATGTTTGATGCACTCTGTAAGTGATTTTGTTTTCAGTACTGTTAGAACTGGATGATAGGAACATTGTGGACAGTTTTCAGCAAGTTGCAATATTGGAATACAGAAATAAACACTTTTCCAAAAACAAGCTCCAAATCATGTTGTAATACAGAAATAAACACTTTTCCAAAAACATGCTCCAAATCATGTTGAAATTCAGAAATAAACACTTTTTCAAAAACAAGCTCCAAATCATGTTGAAATACAGAAATAATCACTTTTTCAAAAACAAGCTCCAAATCATGTTGAAATGCAGAAATTAAAACTTTTTCAAAAACAAGCTCCAAATCATGTTGAAATACAGAAATGAACACTTTTTCAAAAACAAGCTCCAAATCATGTTGAAATACAGAAATGAACACTTTTTCAAAAACAAGCTCCAAATCATGTTGAAATACAGAAATAAACACTTTTTCATAAACAAGCTCTAAATCATGTTTGATGCACTCTGTAAGTGATTTTGTTTTCAGTACTGTTAGAACTGGATGATAGGAACATTGTGGACAGTTTTCAGCAAGTTGCAATATTGGAATACAGAAATAAACACTTTTCCAAAAACAAGCTCCAAATCATGTTGAAATACAGAAATGAACACTTTTTCAAAAACAAGCTCCAAATCATGTTGAAATACAGAAATAAACACTTTTTCATAAACAAGCTCTAAATCATGTTTGATGCACTCTGTAAGTGATTTTGTTTTCAGTACTGTTAGAACTGGATGATAGGAACATTGTGGACAGTTTTCAGCAAGTTGCAATATTGGAATACAGAAATAAACACTTTTCCAAAAACAAGCTCCAAATCATGTTGAAATACAGAAATGAACACTTTTTCAAAAACAAGCTCCAAATCATGTTGAAATACAGAAATAAACACTTTTCCAAAAACAAGCTCCAAATCATGTTGAAATTCAGAAATAATCACTTTTCCAAAAACAAGCTCCAAATCATGTTGTAATACAGAAATAAACACTTTTCCAAAAACATGCTCCAAATCATGTTGAAATTCAGAAATAAACACTTTTTCAAAAACAAGCTCCAAATCATGTTGAAATACAGAAATAATCACTTTTTCAAAAACAAGCTCCAAATCATGTTGAAATGCAGAAATTAAAACTTTTTCAAAAACAAGCTCCAAATCATGTTGAAATACAGAAATGAACACTTTTTCAAAAACAAGCTCCAAATCATGTTGAAATACAGAAATAATCACTTTTTCAAAAACAAGCTCCAAATCATGTTGAAATACAGAAATAAACACTTTTTCATAAACAAGCTCTAAATCATGTTTGATGCACTCTGTAAGTGATTTTGTTTTCAGTACTGTTAGAACTGGATGATAGGAACATTGTGGACAGTTTTCAGCAAGTTGCAATATTGGAATACAGAAATAAACACTTTTCCAAAAACAAGCTCCAAATCATGTTGAAATACAGAAATGAACACTTTTTCAAAAACAAGCTCCAAATCATGTTGAAATACAGAAATAAACACTTTTCCAAAAACAAGCTCCAAATCATGTTGAAATTCAGAAATAATCACTTTTCCAAAAACAAGCTCCAAATCATGTTGAAATACAGAAATAAACACTTTTCCAAAAACAAGCTCCAAATCATGTTGAAATACAGAAATAATCACTTTTTCAAAAACAAGCTCCAAATCATGTTGAAATACGGAAATAATCACTTTTTCAAAAACAAGCTCCAAATCATGTTGAAATACAGAAATGAACACTTTTTCAAAAACAAGCTCCAAATCATGTTGAAATATAGAAATAATCACTTTTTCAAAAACAAGCTCCAAATCATGTTGAAATACAGAAATAAACACTTTTTCATAAACAAGCTCTAAATCATGTTTGATGCACTCTGTAAGTGATTTTGTTTTCAGTACTGTTAGAACTGGATGATAGGAACATTGTGGACAGTTTTCAGCAAGTTGCAATATTGGAATACAGAAATAAACACTTTTCCAAAAACAAGCTCCAAATCATGTTGAAATACAGAAATGAACACTTTTTCAAAAACAAGCTCCAAATCATGTTGAAATACAGAAATAAACACTTTTCCAAAAACAAGCTCCAAATCATGTTGAAATTCAGAAATAATCACTTTTCCAAAAACAAGCTCCAAATCATGTTGTAATACAGAAATAAACACTTTTCCAAAAACATGCTCCAAATCATGTTGAAATTCAGAAATAAACACTTTTTCAAAAACAAGCTCCAAATCATGTTGAAATACAGAAATAATCACTTTTTCATAAACAAGCTCTAAATCATGTTTGATGCACTCTGTAAGTGATTTTGTTTTCAGTACTGTTAGAACTGGATGATAGGAACATTGTGGACAGTTTTCAGCAAGTTGCAATATTGGAATACAGAAATAAACACTTTTCCAAAAACAAGCTCCAAATCATGTTGAAATACAGAAATGAACACTTTTTCAAAAACAAGCTCCAAATCATGTTGAAATACAGAAATAATCACTTTTTCAAAAACAAGCTCCAAATCATGTTGAAATACAGAAATAATCACTTTTTCAAAAACAAGCTCCAAATCATGTTGAAATACAGAAATAAACACTTTTCCAAATACAAGCTCCAAATCATGTTGAAATTCAGAAATGAACACTTTTTCAAAAACAAGCTCCAAATCATGTTGAAATACAGAAATAATCACTTTTTCAAAAACAAGCTCCAAATCATGTTGAAATAAAGAAATAAAAACTTTTTCAAAAACAAGCTCCAAATCATGTTGAAATACAGAAATGAACACTTTTTCAAAAACAAGCTCCAAATCATGTTGAAATACAGAAATAATCACTTTTTCAAAAACAAGCTCCAAATCATGTTGAAATACAGAAATAAACACTTTTTCATAAACAAGCTCTAAATCGTGTTTGATGCACTCTGTAAGTGATTTTGTTTTCAGTACTGTTAGAACTGGATGATAGGAACATTGTGGACAGTTTTCAGCAAGTTGCAATATTGGAATACAGAAATAAACACAATTCCAAAAACAAGCTCCAAATCATGTTGAAATACAGAAATGAACACTTTTTCAAAAACAAGCTCCAAATCATGTTGAAATACAGAAATAATCACTTTTTCAAAAAAAAGCTCCAAATCATGTTGAAATACAGAAATAAACACTTTTCCAAAAACAAGCTCCAAATCATGTTGAAATTCAGAAATAATCACTTTTCCAAAAACAAGCTCCAAATCATGTTGAAATACAGAAATAAACACTTTTTCATGAACAAGCTCTAAATCATGTTTGATGCACTCTGTAAGTGATTTTGTTTTCAGTACTGTTAGAACTGGATGATAGGAACATTGTGGACAGTTTTCAGCAAGTTGCAATATTGGAATACAAAAATAAACACTTTTCCAAAAACAAGCTCCAAATCATGTTGAAATACAGAAATGAAAACTTTTTCCAAAAAATGCTCCAAATCATGTTGAAATACAGAAATAATTACTTTTTCAAAAACAAGCTCCAATTCATGTTGAAATACAGAAATAATCACTTTTTCAAAAACAAGCTCCAAATCATGTTGAAATACAGAAATAAACACTTTTTCATAAACAAGCTCTAAATCATGTTTGATGCACTCTGTAAGTGATTTTGTTTTCAGTACTGTTAGAACTGGATGATATGAACATTGTGGACAGTTTTCAGCAAGTTGCAATATTGGAATACAGAAATAAACACTTTTCCAAAAACAAGCTCCAAATCATGTTGAAATACAGAAATGAACACTTTTTCAAAAACAAGCTCCAAATCATGTTGAAATACAGAAATAAACACTTTTCCAAAAACAAGCTCCAAATCATGTTGAAATACAGAAATGAACACTTTTTCAAAAACAAGCTCCAAATCATGTTGAAATACAGAAATAATAACTTTTTCAAAAACAAGCTCCAAATCATGTTGAAATACAGAAATAATCACTTTTTCAAAAACAAGCTCCAAATCATGTTGAAATACAGAAATAAACACTTTTCCAAATACAAGCTCCAAATCATGTTGAAATTCAGAAATGAACACTTTTTCAAAAACAAGCTCCAAATCATGTTGAAATACAGAAATAATCACTTTTTCAAAAACAAGCTCCAAATCATGTTGAAATAAAGAAATAAAAACTTTTTCAAAAACAAGCTCCAAATCATGTTGAAATACAGAAATGAACACTTTTTCAAAAACAAGCTCCAAATCATGTTGAAATACAGAAATAATCACTTTTTCAAAAACAAGCTCCAAATCATGTTGAAATACAGAAATAAACACTTTTTCATAAACAAGCTCTAAATCATGTTTGATGCACTCTGTAAGTGATTTTGTTTTCAGTACTGTTAGAACTGGATGATAGGAACATTGTGGACAGTTTTCAGCAAGTTGCAATATTGGAATACAGAAATAAACACTTTTCCAAATACAAGCTCCAAATCATGTTGAAATTCAGAAATGAACACTTTTTCAAAAACAAGCTCCAAATCATGTTGAAATACAGAAATAATCACTTTTTCAAAAACAAGCTCCAAATCATGTTGAAATAAAGAAATAAAAACTTTTTCAAAAACAAGCTCCAAATCATGTTGAAATACAGAAATGAACACTTTTTCAAAAACAAGCTCCAAATCATGTTGAAATACAGAAATAATCACTTTTTCAAAAACAAGCTCCAAATCATGTTGAAATACAGAAATAAACACTTTTTCATAAACAAGCTCTAAATCGTGTTTGATGCACTCTGTAAGTGATTTTGTTTTCAGTACTGTTAGAACTGGATGATAGGAACATTGTGGACAATTTTCAGCAAGTTGCAATATTGGAATACAGAAATAAACACAATTCCAAAAACAAGCTCCAAATCATGTTGAAATACAGAAATGAACACTTTTTCAAAAACAAGCTCCAAATCATGTTGAAATACAGAAATAATCACTTTTTCAAAAAAAAGCTCCAAATCATGTTGAAATACAGAAATAAACACTTTTCCAAAAACAAGCTCCAAATCATGTTGAAATTCAGAAATAATCACTTTTCCAAAAACAAGCTCCAAATCATGTTGAAATACAGAAATAAACACTTTTTCATGAACAAGCTCTAAATCATGTTTGATGCACTCTGTAAGTGATTTTGTTTTCAGTACTGTTAGAACTGGATGATAGGAACATTGTGGACAGTTTTCAGCAAGTTGCAATATTGGAATACAAAAATAAACACTTTTCCAAAAACAAGCTCCAAATCATGTTGAAATACAGAAATGAACACTTTTTCAAAAACAAGCTCCAAATCATGTTGAAATACAGAAATAATAACTTTTTCAAAAACAAGCTCCAAATCATGTTGAAATACAGAAATAATCACTTTTTCAAAAACAAGCTCCAAATCATGTTGAAATACAGAAATAAACACTTTTCCAAATACAAGCTCCAAATCATGTTGAAATTCAGAAATGAACACTTTTTCAAAAACAAGCTCCAAATCATGTTGAAATACAGAAATAATCACTTTTTCAAAAACAAGCTCCAAATCATGTTGAAATAAAGAAATAAAAACTTTTTCAAAAACAAGCTCCAAATCATGTTGAAATACAGAAATGAACACTTTTTCAAAAACAAGCTCCAAATCATGTTGAAATACAGAAATAAACACTTTTTCAAAAACAAGCTCCAAATCATGTTGAAATACAGAAATAAACACTTTTTCATAAACAAGCTCTAAATCATGTTTGATGCACTCTGTAAGTGATTTTGTTTTCAGTACTGTTAGAACTGGATGATAGGAACATTGTGGACAGTTTTCAGCAAGTTGCAATATTGGAATACAGAAATAAACACAATTCCAAAAACAAGCTCCAAATCATGTTGAAATACAGAAATGAACACTTTTTCAAAAACAAGCTCCAAATCATGTTGAAATACAGAAATAATCACTTTTTCAAAAAAAAGCTCCAAATCATGTTGAAATACAGAAATAAACACTTTTCCAAAAACAAGCTCCAAATCATGTTGAAATTCAGAAATAATCACTTTTCCAAAAACAAGCTCCAAATCATGTTGAAATACAGAAATAAACACTTTTTCATGAACAAGCTCTAAATCATGTTTGATGCACTCTGTAAGTGATTTTGTTTTCAGTACTGTTAGAACTGGATGATAGGAACATTGTGGACAGTTTTCAGCAAGTTGCAATATTGGAATACAAAAATAAACACTTTTCCAAAAACAAGCTCCAAATCATGTTGAAATACAGAAATGAACACTTTTTCAAAAACAAGCTCCAAATCATGTTGAAATACAGAAATAATAACTTTTTCAAAAACAAGCTCCAAATCATGTTGAAATACAGAAATAATCACTTTTTCAAAAACAAGCTCCAAATCATGTTGAAATACAGAAATAAACACTTTTCCAAATACAAGCTCCAAATCATGTTGAAATTCAGAAATGAACACTTTTTCAAAAACAAGCTCCAAATCATGTTGAAATACAGAAATAATCACTTTTTCAAAAACAAGCTCCAAATCATGTTGAAATAAAGAAATAAAAACTTTTTCAAAAACAAGCTCCAAATCATGTTGAAATACAGAAATGAACACTTTTTCAAAAACAAGCTCCAAATCATGTTGAAATACAGAAATAAACACTTTTTCAAAAACAAGCTCCAAATCATGTTGAAATACAGAAATAAACACTTTTTCATAAACAAGCTCTAAATCATGTTTGATGCACTCTGTAAGTGATTTTGTTTTCAGTACTGTTAGAACTGGATGATAGGAACATTGTGGACAGTTTTCAGCAAGTTGCAATATTGGAATACAGAAATAAACACTTTTCCAAAAACAAGCTCCAAATCATGTTGAATAACAGAAATGAACACTTTTTCAAAAACAAGCTCCAAATCATGTTGAAATACAGAAATAATCACTTTTTCAAAAACAAGCTCCAAATCATGTTGAAATACAGAAATAAACACTTTTCCAAAAACAAGCTCCAAATCATGTTGAAATTCAGAAATAATCACTTTTTCAAAAACAAGCTCCAAATCATGTTGAAATACAGAAATAATCACTTTTCCAAAAACAAGCTCCAAATCATGTTGAAATACAGAAATAATCACTTTTTCAAAAACAAGCTCCAAATCATGTTGAAATACAGAAATGAACACTTTTTCAAAAACAAGCTCCAAATCATGTTGAAATACAGAAATAATCACTTTTTCAAAAACAAGCTCCAAATCATGTTGAAATACAGAAATAATCACTTTTTCAAAAACAAGCTCCAAATCATGTTGAAATACAGAAATAAACACTTTTCCAAAAACAAGCTCCAAATCATGTTGAAATACAGAAATAATCACTTTTTCAAAAACAAGCTCCAAATCATGTTGAAATACAGAAATAAACACTTTTCCAAATACAAGCTCCAAATCATGTTGAAATTCAGAAATGAACACTTTTTCAAAAACAAGCTCCAAATCATGTTGAAATACAGAAATAATCACTTTTTCAAAAACAAGCTCCAAATCATGTTGAAATACAGAAATAAACACTTTTTCATAAACAAGCTCTAAATCATGTTTGATGCACTCTGTAAGTGATTTTGTTTTCAGTACTGTTAGAACTGGATGATAGGAACATTGTGGACAGTTTTCAGTAAGTTGCAATATTGGAATACAGAAATAAACACTTTTTCAAAAACAAGCTCCAAATCATGTTGAAATACAGAAATAAACACTTTTTCATAAACAAGCTCTAAATCATGTTTGATGCACTCTGTAAGTGATTTTGTTTTCAGTACTGTTAGAACTGGATGATAGGAACATTGTGGACAGTTTTCAGCAAGTTGCAATATTGGAATACAGAAATAAACACTTTTTCAAAAACAAGCTCCAAATCATGTTGAAATACAGAAATAAACACTTTTTCATAAACAAGCTCTAAATCATGTTTGATGCACTCTGTAAGTGATTTTGTTTTCAGTACTGTTAGAACTGGATGATAGGAACATTGTGGACAGTTTTCAGCAAGTTGCAATATTGGAATACAGAAATAAACACTTTTCCAAAAACAAGCTCCAAATCATGTTGAAATACAGAAATGAACACTTTTTCAAAAACAAGCTCCAAATCATGTTGAAATACAGAAATAATCACTTTTTCAAAAACAAGCTCCAAATCATGTTGAAATACAGAAATAAACACTTTTACAAAAACAAGCTCCAAATCATGTTGAAATACAGAAATTAACACTTTTTCAAAAACAAGCTCCAAATCATGTTGAAATACAGAAATAATCACTTTTTCAAAAACAAGCTCCAAATCATGTTGAAATACAGAAATAAACACTTTTTCATAAACAAGCTCTAAATCATGTTTGATGCACTCTGTAAGTGATTTTGTTTTCAGTACTGTTAGAACTGGATGATAGGAACATTGTGGACAGTTTTCAGCAAGTTGCAATATTGGAATACAGAAATAAACACTTTTCCAAAAACAAGCTCCAAATCATGTTGAATAACAGAAATAATCACTTTTTCAAAAACAAGCTCCAAATCATGTTGAAATACAGAAATAAACACTTTTTCATAAACAAGCTCTAAATCATGTTTGATGCACTCTGTAAGTGATTTTGTTTTCAGTACTGTTAGAACTGGATGATAGGAACATTGTGGACAGTTTTCAGCAAGTTGCAATATTGGAATACAGAAATAAACACTTTTCCAAAAACAAGCTCCAAATCATGTTGAATAACAGAAATGAACACTTTTTCAAAAACAAGCTCCAAATCATGTTGAAATACAGAAATAATCACTTTTTCAAAAACAAGCTCCAAATCATGTTGAAATACAGAAATAAACACTTTTCCAAAAACAAGCTCCAAATCATGTTGAAATTCAGAAATAATCACTTTTTCAAAAACAAGCTCCAAATCATGTTGAAATACAGAAATAATCACTTTTCCAAAAACAAGCTCCAAATCATGTTGAAATACAGAAATAATCACTTTTTCAAAAACAAGCTCCAAATCATGTTGAAATACAGAAATGAACACTTTTTCAAAAACAAGCTCCAAATCATGTTGAAATACAGAAATAATCACTTTTTCAAAAACAAGCTCCAAATCATGTTGAAATACAGAAATAAACACTTTTCCAAAAACAAGCTCCAAATCATGTTGAAATACAGAAATAATCACTTTTTCAAAAACAAGCTCCAAATCATGTTGAAATACAGAAATAAACACTTTTCCAAATACAAGCTCCAAATCATGTTGAAATTCAGAAATGAACACTTTTTCAAAAACAAGCTCCAAATCATGTTGAAATACAGAAATAATCACTTTTTCAAAAACAAGCTCCAAATCATGTTGAAATACAGAAATAAACACTTTTTCATAAACAAGCTCTAAATCATGTTTGATGCACTCTGTAAGTGATTTTGTTTTCAGTACTGTTAGAACTGGATGATAGGAACATTGTGGACAGTTTTCAGCAAGTTGCAATATTGGAATACAGAAATAAACACTTTTCCAAAAACAAGCTCCAAATCATGTTGAAATACAGAAATGAACACTTTTTCAAAAACAAGCTCCAAATCATGTTGAAATACAGAAATAATCACTTTTTCAAAAACAAGCTCCAAATCATGTTGAAATACAGAAATAAACACTTTTACAAAAACAAGCTCCAAATCATGTTGAAATACAGAAATTAACACTTTTTCAAAAACAAGCTCCAAATCATGTTGAAATACAGAAATAATCACTTTTTCAAAAACAAGCTCCAAATCATGTTGAAATACAGAAATAAACACTTTTCCAAAAACAAGCTCCAAATCATGTTGAAATACAGAAATGAACACTTTTTCAAAAACAAGCTCCAAATCATGTTGAAATACAGAAATAAACACTTTTTCATAAACAAGCTCTAAATCATGTTTGATGCACTCTGTAAGTGATTTTGTTTTCAGTACTGTTAGAACTGGATGATAGGAACATTGTGGACAGTTTTCAGCAAGTTGCAATATTGGAATACAGAAATAAACACTTTTCCAAAAACAAGCTCCAAATCATGTTGAAATACAGAAATAAAAACTTTTCCAAAAACAAGCTCCAAATCATGTTGAAATACAGAAATGAACACTTTTTCAAAAACAAGCTTCAAATCATGTTGAAATACAGAAATAATCACTTTTTCAGAAACAAGCTCCAAATCATGTTGAAATACAGAAATGAAAACTTTTTCAAAAACAAGCTCCAAATCATGTTGAAATTCAGAAATAATCACTTTTTCAAAAACAAGCTCCAAATCATGTTGAAATACAGAAATAATCACTTTTCCAAAAACAAGCTCCAAATCATGTTGAAATACAGAAATAATCACTTTTTCAAAAACAAGCTCCAAATCATGTTGAAATACAGAAATTAAAACTTTTTCAAAAACAAGCTCCAAATCATGTTGAAATACAGAAATGAACACTTTTTCAAAAACAAGCTCCAAATCATGTTGAAATACAGAAATAATCACTTTTTCAAATACAAGCTCCAAATCATGTTGAAATACAGAAATAAACACTTTTTCATAAACAAGCTCTAAATCATGTTTGATGCACTCTGTAAGTGATTTTGTTTTCAGTACTGTTAGAACTGGATGATAGGAACGTTGTGGACAGTTTTCAGCAAGTTGCAATATTGGAATACAGAAATAAACACTTTTCCAAAAACAAGCTCCAAATCATGTTGAAATACAGAAATGATCACTTTTTCAAAAACAAGCTCCAAATCATGTTGAAATACAGAAATAATCACTTTTTCAAAAACAAGCTCCAAATCATGTTGAAATACAGAAATAAACACTTTTTCATAAACAAGCTCTAAATCATGTTTGATGCACTCTGTAAGTGATTTTGTTTTCAGTACTGTTAGAACTGGATGATAGTAACATTGTGGACAGTTTTCAGCAAGTTGCAATATTGGAATACAGAAATAAAAACTTTTCCAAAAACAAGCTCCAAATCATGTTGAAATACAGAAATGAACACTTTTTCAAAAACAAGCTCCAAATCATGTTGAAATACAGAAATAATCACTTTTCCAAAAACAAGCTCCAAATCATGTTGAAATACAGAAATAATCACTTTTCCAAAAACAAGCTCCAAATCATGTTGAAATACAGAAATAATCACTTTTTCAAAAACAAGCTCCAAATCATGTTGAAATACAGAAATTAAAACTTTTTCAAAAACAAGCTCCAAATCATGTTGAAATACAGAAATGAACACTTTTTCAAAAACAAGCTCCAAATCATGTTGAAATACAGAAATAATCACTTTTTCAAATACAAGCTCCAAATCATGTTGAAATACAGAAATAAACACTTTTTCATAAACAAGCTCTAAATCATGTTTGATGCACTCTGTAAGTGATTTTGTTTTCAGTACTGTTAGAACTGGATGATAGGAACGTTGTGGACAGTTTTCAGCAAGTTGCAATATTGGAATACAGAAATAAACACTTTTCCAAAAACAAGCTCCAAATCATGTTGAAATACAGAAATGATCACTTTTTCAAAAACAAGCTCCAAATCATGTTGAAATACAGAAATAATCACTTTTTCAAAAACAAGCTCCAAATCATGTTGAAATACAGAAATAAACACTTTTTCATAAACAAGCTCTAAATCATGTTTGATGCACTCTGTAAGTGATTTTGTTTTCAGTACTGTTAGAACTGGATGATAGTAACATTGTGGACAGTTTTCAGCAAGTTGCAATATTGGAATACAGAAATAAACACTTTTCCAAAAACAAGCTCCAAATCATGTTGAAATACAGAAATGAACACTTTTTCAAAAACAAGCTCCAAATCATGTTGAAATACAGAAATAATCACTTTTCCAAAAACAAGCTCCAAATCATGTTGAAATACAGAAATAAACACTTTTCCAAAAACAAGCTCCAAATCATGTTGAAATTCAGAAATAATCACTTTTTCAAAATCAAGCTCCAAATCATGTTGAAATACAGAAATAATCACTTTTCCAAAAACAAGCTCCAAATCATGTTGAAATACAGAAATAATCACTTTTTCAAAAACAAGCTCCAAATCATGTTGAAATAAAGAAATAAAAACTTTTTCAAAAACAAGCTCCAAATCATGTTGAAATACAGAAATGAACACTTTTTCAAAAACAAGCTCCAAATCATGTTGAAATACAGAAATAATCACTTTTTCAAAAACAAGCTCCAAATCATGTTGAAATAAAGAAATAAAAACTTTTTCAAAAACAAGCTCCAAATCATGTTGAAATACAGAAATGAACACTTTTTCAAAAACAAGCTCCAAATCATGTTGAAATACAGAAATAATCACTTTTTCAAAAACAAGCTCCAAATCATGTTGAAATACAGAAATAATCACTTTTTCAAAAACAAGCTCCAAATCATGTTGAAATACAGAAATAAACACTTTTCCAAAAACAAGCTCCAAATCATGTTGAAATACAGAAATGAACACTTTTTCAAAAACAAGCTCCAAATCATGTTGAAATACAGAAATAATCACTTTTTCAAAAACAAGCTTCAAATCATGTTGAAATACAGAAATAAACACTTTTTCATAAACAAGCTCTAAATCATGTTTGATGCACTCTGTAAGTGATTTTGTTTTCAGTACTGTTAGAACTGGATGATAGGAACATTGTGGACAGTTTTCAGCAAGTTGCAATATTGGAATACAGAAATAAACACTTTTCCAAAAACAAGCTCCAAATCATGTTGAAATACAGAAATAAAAACTTTTCCAAAAACAAGCTCCAAATCATGTTGAAATACAGAAATGAACACTTTTTCAAAAACAAGCTTCAAATCATGTTGAAATACAGAAATAATCACTTTTTCAGAAACAAGCTCCAAATCATGTTGAAATACAGAAATGAAAACTTTTTCAAAAACAAGCTCCAAATCATGTTGAAATTCAGAAATAATCACTTTTTCAAAAACAAGCTCCAAATCATGTTGAAATACAGAAATAATCACTTTTCCAAAAACAAGCTCCAAATCATGTTGAAATACAGAAATAATCACTTTTTCAAAAACAAGCTCCAAATCATGTTGAAATACAGAAATTAAAACTTTTTCAAAAACAAGCTCCAAATCATGTTGAAATACAGAAATGAACACTTTTTCAAAAACAAGCTCCAAATCATGTTGAAATACAGAAATAATCACTTTTTCAAATACAAGCTCCAAATCATGTTGAAATACAGAAATAAACACTTTTTCATAAACAAGCTCTAAATCATGTTTGATGCACTCTGTAAGTGATTTTGTTTTCAGTACTGTTAGAACTGGATGATAGGAACGTTGTGGACAGTTTTCAGCAAGTTGCAATATTGGAATACAGAAATAAACACTTTTCCAAAAACAAGCTCCAAATCATGTTGAAATACAGAAATGATCACTTTTTCAAAAACAAGCTCCAAATCATGTTGAAATACAGAAATAATCACTTTTTCAAAAACAAGCTCCAAATCATGTTGAAATACAGAAATAAACACTTTTTCATAAACAAGCTCTAAATCATGTTTGATGCACTCTGTAAGTGATTTTGTTTTCAGTACTGTTAGAACTGGATGATAGTAACATTGTGGACAGTTTTCAGCAAGTTGCAATATTGGAATACAGAAATAAACACTTTTCCAAAAACAAGCTCCAAATCATGTTGAAATACAGAAATGAACACTTTTTCAAAAACAAGCTCCAAATCATGTTGAAATACAGAAATAATCACTTTTCCAAAAACAAGCTCCAAATCATGTTGAAATACAGAAATAATCACTTTTCCAAAAACAAGCTCCAAATCATGTTGAAATACAGAAATAATCACTTTTTCAAAAACAAGCTCCAAATCATGTTGAAATACAGAAATTAAAACTTTTTCAAAAACAAGCTCCAAATCATGTTGAAATACAGAAATGAACACTTTTTCAAAAACAAGCTCCAAATCATGTTGAAATACAGAAATAATCACTTTTTCAAATACAAGCTCCAAATCATGTTGAAATACAGAAATAAACACTTTTTCATAAACAAGCTCTAAATCATGTTTGATGCACTCTGTAAGTGATTTTGTTTTCAGTACTGTTAGAACTGGATGATAGGAACGTTGTGGACAGTTTTCAGCAAGTTGCAATATTGGAATACAGAAATAAACACTTTTCCAAAAACAAGCTCCAAATCATGTTGAAATACAGAAATGATCACTTTTTCAAAAACAAGCTCCAAATCATGTTGAAATACAGAAATAATCACTTTTTCAAAAACAAGCTCCAAATCATGTTGAAATACAGAAATAAACACTTTTTCATAAACAAGCTCTAAATCATGTTTGATGCACTCTGTAAGTGATTTTGTTTTCAGTACTGTTAGAACTGGATGATAGTAACATTGTGGACAGTTTTCAGCAAGTTGCAATATTGGAATACAGAAATAAACACTTTTCCAAAAACAAGCTCCAAATCATGTTGAAATACAGAAATGAACACTTTTTCAAAAACAAGCTCCAAATCATGTTGAAATACAGAAATAATCACTTTTCCAAAAACAAGCTCCAAATCATGTTGAAATACAGAAATAAACACTTTTCCAAAAACAAGCTCCAAATCATGTTGAAATTCAGAAATAATCACTTTTTCAAAAACAAGCTCCAAATCATGTTGAAATACAGAAATAATCACTTTTCCAAAAACAAGCTCCAAATCATGTTGAAATACAGAAATAATCACTTTTTCAAAAACAAGCTCCAAATCATGTTGAAATACAGAAATGAACACTTTTTCAAAAACAAGCTCCAAATCATGTTGAAATACAGAAATAATCACTTTTTCAAAAACAAGCTTCAAATCATGTTGAAATACAGAAATAAGCACTTTTTCATAAACAAGCTCTAAATCATGTTTGATGCACTCTGTAAGTGATTTTGTTTTCAGTACTGTTAGAACTGGATGATAGGAACATTGTGGACAGTTTTCAGCAAGTTGCAATATTGGAATACAGAAATAAACACTTTTCCAAAAACAAGCTCCAAATCATGTTGAAATACAGAAATAAACACTTTTCCAAAAACAAGCTCCAAATCATGTTGAAATACAGAAATGAACACTTTTTCAAAAACAAGCTTCAAATCATGTTGAAATACAGAAATAATCACTTTTTCAGAAACAAGCTCCAAATCATGTTGAAATACAGAAATGAAAACTTTTTCAAAAACAAGCTCCAAATCATGTTGAAATTCAGAAATAATCACTTTTTCAAAAACAAGCTCCAAATCATGTTGAAATACAGAAATAAACACTTTTCCAAAAACAAGCTCCAAATCATGTTGAAATACAGAAATAATCACTTTCAAAAACAAGCTCCAAATCATGTTGAAATACAGAAATTAAAACTTTTTCAAAAACAAGCTCCAAATCATGTTGAAATACAGAAATGAACACTTTTTCAAAAACAAGCTCCAAATCATGTTGAAATACAGAAATAATCACTTTTTCAAAAACAAGCTCCAAATCATGTTGAAATACAGAAATAAACACTTTTTCATAAACAAGCTCTAAATCATGTTTGATGCACTCTGTAAATGATTTTGTTTTCAGTACTGTTAGAACTGGATGATAGGAACGTTGTGGACAGTTTTCAGCAAGTTGCAATATTGGAATACAGAAATAAACACTTTTCCAAAAACAAGCTCCAAATCATGTTGAAATACAGAAATGAACACTTTTTCAAAAACAAGCTCCAAATCATGTTGAAATACAGAAATAATCACTTTTTCAAAAACAAGCTCCAAATCATGTTGAAATACAGAAATAAACACTCTTCCAAAAACAAGCTCCAAATCATGTTGAAATTCAGAAATAATCACTTTTTCAAAAACAAGCTCCAAATCATGTTGAAATACAGAAATAATCACTTTTCCAAAAACAAGCTCCAAATCATGTTGAAATACAGAAATAAACACTTTTCCAAAAACAAGCTCCAAATCATGTTGAAATACAGAAATAATCACTTTTTCAAAAACAAGCTCCAAATCATGTTGAAATACAGAAATTAAAACTTTTTCAAAAACAAGCTCCAAATCATGTTGAAATACAGAAATGAACACTTTTTCAAAAACAAGCTCCAAATCATGTTGAAATACAGAAATAAACACTTTTACAAAAACAAGCTCCAAATCATGTTGAAATACAGAAATAAACACTTTTTCATAAACAAGCTCTAAATCATGTTTGATGCACTCTGTAAGTGATTTTGTTTTCAGTACTGTTAGAACTGGATGATAGGAACATTGTGGACAGTTTTCAGCAAGTTGCAATATTGGAATACAGAAATAAACACTTTTCCAAAAACAAGCTCCAAATCATGTTGAAATACAGAAATGAACACTTCTTCAAAAACAAGCTCCAAATCATGTTAAAATACAGAAATAATCACTTTTTCAAAAACAAGCTCCAAATCATGTTGAAATACAGAAATAAACACTTTTTCATAAACAAGCTCTAAATCATGTTTGATGCACTCTGTAAGTGATTTTGTTTTCAGTACTGTTAGAACTGGATGATAGGAACATTGTGGACAGTTTTCAGCAAGTTGCAATATTGGAATACAGAAATAAACACTTTTCCAAAAACAAGCTCCAAATCATGTTGAAATACAGAAATGAACACTTTTTCAAAAACAAGCTCCAAATCATGTTGAAATACAGAAATAAACACTTTTTCATAAACAAGCTCCAAATCATGTTGAAATACATAAATAAACACTTTTCCAAATACAAGCTCCAAATCATGTTGAAATTCAGAAATGAACACTTTTTCAAAAACAAGCTCCAAATCATGTTGAAATACAGAAATAATCACTTTTTCAAAAACAAGCTCCAAATCATGTTGAAATAAAGAAATAAAAACTTTTTCAAAAACAAGCTCCAAATCATGTTGAAATACAGAAATGAACACTTTTTCAAAAACAAGCTCCAAATCATGTTGAAATACAGAAATAATCACTTTTTCAAAAACAAGCTCCAAATCATGTTGAAATACAGAAATAAACACTTTTTCATAAACAAGCTCTAAATCGTGTTTGATGCACTCTGTAAGTGATTTTGTTTTCAGTACTGTTAGAACTGGATGATAGGAACATTGTGGACAGTTTTCAGCAAGTTGCAATATTGGAATACAGAAATAAACACTTTTCCAAAAACAAGCTCCAAATCATGTTGAAATACAGAAATGAACACTTTTTCAAAAACAAGCTCCAAATCATGTTGAAATACAGAAATAATCACTTTTTCAAAAACAAGCTCCAAATCATGTTGAAATACAGAAATAAACACTTTTCCAAAAACAAGCTCCAAATCATGTTGAAATTCAGAAATAATCACTTTTCCAAAAACAAGCTCCAAATCATGTTGAAATACAGAAATAAACACTTTTTCATGAACAAGCTCTAAATCATGTTTGATGCACTCTGTAAGTGATTTTGTTTTCAGTACTGTTAGAACTGGATGATAGGAACATTGTGGACAGTTTTCAGCAAGTTGCAATATTGGAATACAGAAATAAACACTTTTCCAAAAACAAGCTCCAAATCATGTTGAAATACAGAAATGAACACTTTTTCAAAAACAAGCTCCAAATCATGTTGAAATACAGAAATAATCACTTTTTCAAAAACAAGCTCCAAATCATGTTGAAATACAGAAATGAACACTTTTCCAAAAACAAGCTCCAAATCATGTTGAAATACAGAAATGAACACTTTTTCAAAAACAAGCTCCAAATCATGTTGAAATACAGAAATAATCACTTTTTCAAAAACAAGCTCCAAATCATGTTGAAATACAGAAATAATCACTTTTTCAAAAACAAGCTCCAAATCATGTTGAAATACAGAAATAAACACTTTTCCAAATACAAGCTCCAAATCATGTTGAAATTCAGAAATGAACACTTTTTCAAAAACAAGCTCCAAATCATGTTGAAATACAGAAATAATCACTTTTTCAAAAACAAGCTCCAAATCATGTTGAAATAAAGAAATAAAAACTTTTTCAAAAACAAGATCCAAATCATGTTGAAATACAGAAATAATCACTTTTTCAAAAACAAGCTCCAAATCATGTTGAAATACAGAAATAAACACTTTTTCATAAACAAGCTCTAAATCATGTTTGATGCACTCTGTAAGTGATTTTGTTTTCAGTACTGTTAGAACTGGATGATAGGAACATTGTGGACAGTTTTCAGCAAGTTGCAATATTGGAATACAGAAATAAACACTTTTCCAAAAACAAGCTCCAAATCATGTTGAAATACAGAAATGAACACTTTTTCAAAAACAAGCTCCAAATCATGTTGAAATACAGAAATAAACACTTTTCCAAAAACAAGCTCCAAATCATGTTGAAATTCAGAAATAATCACTTTTCCAAAAACAAGCTCCAAATCATGTTGAAATACAGAAATAAACACTTTTCCAAAAACAAGCTCCAAATCATGTTGAAATTCAGAAATAAACACTTTTTCAAAAACAAGCTCCAAATCATGTTGAAATACAGAAATGAACACTTTTTCAAAAACAAGCTCCAAATCATGTTGAAATACAGAAATAATCACTTTTTCAAAAACAAGCTCCAAATCATGTTGAAATACAGAAATAATCACTTTTTCAAAAACAAGCTCCAAATCATGTTGAAATACAGAAATTAACACTTTTTCAAAAACAAGCTCCAAATCATGTTGAAATACAGAAATAAACATTTTTTCATAAACAAGCTCTAAATCATGTTTGATGCACTCTGTAAGTGATTTTGTTTTCAGTACTGTTAGAACTGGATGATAGGAACGTTGTGGACAGTTTTCAGCAAGTTGCAATATTGGAATACAGAAATAAACACTTTTCCAAAAACAAGCTCCAAATCATGTTGAAATACAGAAATGAACACTTTTTCAAAAACAAGCTCCAAATCATGTTGAAATACAGAAATAATCACTTTTTCAAAAACAAGCTCCAAATCATGTTGAAATACAGAAATAATCACTTTTTCAAAAACAAGCTCCAAATCATGTTGAAATACATAAATAAACACTTTTCCAAATACAAGCTCCAAATCATGTTGAAATTCAGAAATGAACACTTTTTCAAAAACAAGCTCCAAATCATGTTGAAATACAGAAATAATCACTTTTTCAAAAACATGCTCCAAATCATGTTGAAATAAAGAAATAAAAACTTTTTCAAAAACAAGCTCCAAATCATGTTGAAATACAGAAATGAACACTTTTTAAAAAACAAGCTCCAAATCATGTTGAAATACAGAAATAATCACTTTTTCAAAAACAAGCTCCAAATCATGTTGAAATACAGAAATAAACACTTTTTCATAAACAAGCTCTAAATCGTGTTTGATGCACTCTGTAAGTGATTTTGTTTTCAGTACTGTTAGAACTGGATGATAGGAACATTGTGGACAGTTTTCAGCAAGTTGCAATATTGGAATACAGAAATAAACACTTTTCCAAAAACAAGCTCCAAATCATGTTGAAATACAGAAATGAACACTTTTTCAAAAACAAGCTCCAAATCATGTTGAAATACAGAAATAATCACTTTTTCAAAAACAAGCTCCAAATCATGTTGAAATACAGAAATAAACACTTTTCCAAAAACAAGCTCCAAATCATGTTGAAATTCAGAAATAATCACTTTTCCAAAAACAAGCTCCAAATCATGTTGAAATACAGAAATAAACACTTTTTCATAAACAAGCTCTAAATCATGTTTGATGCACTCTGTAAGTGATTTTGTTTTCAGTACTGTTAGAACTGGATGATAGGAACATTGTGGACAGTTTTCAGCAAGTTGCAATATTGGAATACAGAAATAAACACTTTTCCAAAAACAAGCTCCAAATCATGTTGAAATACAGAAATGAAAACTTTTTCCAAAAAAAGCTCCAAATCATGTTGAAATACAGAAATAATCACTTTTCCAAAAACAAGCTCCAAATCATGTTGAAATACAGAAATAATCACTTTTTCAAAAACAAGCTCCAAATCATGTTGAAATACAGAAATTAAAACTTTTTCAAAAACAAGCTCCAAATCATGTTGAAATACAGAAATGAACACTTTTTCAAAAACAAGCTCCAAATCATGTTGAAATACAGAAATAAACACTTTTACAAAAACAAGCTCCAAATCATGTTGAAATACAGAAATAAACACTTTTTCATAAACAAGCTCTAAATCATGTTTGATGCACTCTGTAAGTGATTTTGTTTTCAGTACTGTTAGAACTGGATGATAGGAACATTGTGGACAGTTTTCAGCAAGTTGCAATATTGGAATACAGAAATAAACACTTTTCCAAAAACAAGCTCCAAATCATGTTGAAATACAGAAATGAACACTTCTTCAAAAACAAGCTCCAAATCATGTTGAAATACAGAAATAATCACTTTTTCAAAAACAAGCTCCAAATCATGTTGAAATACAGAAATAAACACTTTTTCATAAACAAGCTCTAAATCATGTTTGATGCACTCTGTAAGTGATTTTGTTTTCAGTACTGTTAGAACTGGATGATAGGAACATTGTGGACAGTTTTCAGCAAGTTGCAATATTGGAATACAGAAATAAACACTTTTCCAAAAACAAGCTCCAAATCTTGTTGAAATACAGAAATGAACACTTTTTCATAAACAAGCTCCAAATCATGTTGAAATACATAAATAAACACTTTTCCAAATACAAGCTCCAAATCATGTTGAAATTCAGAAATGAACACTTTTTCAAAAACAAGCTCCAAATCATGTTGAAATACAGAAATAATCACTTTTTCAAAAACAAGCTCCAAATCATGTTGAAATAAAGAAATAAAAACTTTTTCAAAAACAAGCTCCAAATCATGTTGAAATACAGAAATGAACACTTTTTCAAAAACAAGCTCCAAATCATGTTGAAATACAGAAATAATCACTTTTTCAAAAACAAGCTCCAAATCATGTTGAAATACAGAAATAAACACTTTTTCATAAACAAGCTCTAAATCGTGTTTGATGCACTCTGTAAGTGATTTTGTTTTCAGTACTGTTAGAACTGGATGATAGGAACATTGTGGACAGTTTTCAGCAAGTTGCAATATTGGAATACAGAAATAAACACTTTTCCAAAAACAAGCTCCAAATCATGTTGAAATACAGAAATGAACACTTTTTCAAAAACAAGCTCCAAATCATGTTGAAATACAGAAATAATCACTTTTTCAAAAACAAGCTCCAAATCATGTTGAAATACAGAAATAAACACTTTTCCAAAAACAAGCTCCAAATCATGTTGAAATTCAGAAATAATCACTTTTCCAAAAACAAGCTCCAAATCATGTTGAAATACAGAAATAAACACTTTTTCATGAACAAGCTCTAAATCATGTTTGATGCACTCTGTAAGTGATTTTGTTTTCAGTATTGTTAGAACTGGATGATAGGAACATTGTGGACAGTTTTCAGCAAGTTGCAATATTGGAATACAGAAATAAACACTTTTCCAAAAACAAGCTCCAAATCATGTTGAAATACAGAAATGAACACTTTTTCAAAAACAAGCTCCAAATCATGTTGAAATACAGAAATAATCACTTTTTCAAAAACAAGCTCCAAATCATGTTGAAATACAGAAATGAACACTTTTCCAAAAACAAGCTCCAAATCATGTTGAAATACAGAAATGAACACTTTTTCAAAAACAAGCTCCAAATCATGTTGAAATACAGAAATAATCACTTTTTCAAAAACAAGCTCCAAATCATGTTGAAATACAGAAATAATCACTTTTTCAAAAACAAGCTCCAAATCATGTTGAAATACAGAAATAAACACTTTTCCAAATACAAGCTCCAAATCATGTTGAAATTCAGAAATGAACACTTTTTCAAAAACAAGCTCCAAATCATGTTGAAATACAGAAACAATCACTTTTTCAAAAACAAGCTCCAAATCATGTTGAAATAAAGAAATAAAAACTTTTTCAAAAACAAGCTCCAAATCATGTTGAAATACAGAAATAATCACTTTTTCAAAAACAAGCTCCAAATCATGTTGAAATACAGAAATAAACACTTTTTCATAAACAAGCTCTAAATCATGTTTGATGCACTCTGTAAGTGATTTTGTTTTCAGTACTGTTAGAACTGGATGATAGGAACATTGTGGACAGTTTTCAGCAAGTTGCAATATTGGAATACAGAAATAAACACTTTTCCAAAAACAAGCTCCAAATCATGTTGAAATACAGAAATGAACACTTTTTCAAAAACAAGCTCCAAATCATGTTGAAATACAGAAATAAACACTTTTCCAAAAACAAGCTCCAAATCATGTTGAAATTCAGAAATAATCACTTTTCCAAAAACAAGCTCCAAATCATGTTGAAATACAGAAATAAACACTTTTCCAAAAACAAGCTCCAAATCATGTTGAAATTCAGAAATAAACACTTTTTCAAAAACAAGCTCCAAATCATGTTGAAATACAGAAATGAACACTTTTTCAAAAACAAGCTCCAAATCATGTTGAAATACAGAAATAATCACTTTTTCAAAAACAAGCTCCAAATCATGTTGAAATACAGAAATAATCACTTTTTCAAAAACAAGCTCCAAATCATGTTGAAATACAGAAATTAACACTTTTTCAAAAACAAGCTCCAAACCATGTTGAAATACAGAAATAAACATTTTTTCATAAACAAGCTCTAAATCATGTTTGATGCACTCTGTAAGTGATTTTGTTTTCAGTACTGTTAGAACTGGATGATAGGAACGTTGTGGACAGTTTTCAGCAAGTTGCAATATTGGAATACAGAAATAAACACTTTTCCAAAAACAAGCTCCAAATCATGTTGAAATACAGAAATGAACACTTTTTCAAAAACAAGCTCCAAATCATGTTGAAATACAGAAATAAACACTTTTCCAAAAACAAGCTCCAAATCATGTTGAAATTCAGAAATAATCACTTTTCCAAAAACAAGCTCCAAATCATGTTGAAATACAGAAATAAACACTTTTCCAAAAACAAGCTCCAAATCATGTTGAAATTCAGAAATAAACACTTTTTCAAAAACAAGCTCCAAATCATGTTGAAATACAGAAATGAACACTTTTTCAAAAACAAGCTCCAAATCATGTTGAAATACAGAAATAATCACTTTTTCAAAAACAAGCTCCAAATCATGTTGAAATACAGAAATAATCACTTTTTCAAAAACAAGCTCCAAATCATGTTGAAATACAGAAATTAACACTTTTTCAAAAACAAGCTCCAAATCATGTTGAAATACAGAAATAAACACTTTTTCATAAACAAGCTCTAAATCATGTTTGATGCACTCTGTAAGTGATTTTGTTTTCAGTACTGTTAGAACTGGATGATAGGAACATTGTGGACAGTTTTCAGCAAGTTGCAATATTGGAATACAGAAATAAACACTTTTCCAAAAACAAGCTCCAAATCATGTTGAAATACAGAAATGAACACTTTTTCAAAAACAAGCTCCAAATCATGTTGAAATACAGAAATAATCACTTTTTCAAAAACAAGCTCCAAATCATGTTGAAATACAGAAATAATCACTTTTTCAAAAACAAGCTCCAAATCATGTTGAAATACAGAAATAAACACTTTTCCAAATACAAGCTCCAAATCATGTTGAAATTCAGAAATGAACACTTTTTCAAAAACAAGCTCCAAATCATGTTGAAATACAGAAATAATCACTTTTTCAAAAACAAGCTCCAAATCATGTTGAAATAAAGAAATAAAAACTTTTTCAAAAACAAGCTCCAAATCATGTTGAAATACAGAAATGAACACTTTTTCAAAAACAAGCTCCAAATCATGTTGAAATACAGAAATAATCACTTTTTCAAAAACAAGCTCCAAATCATGTTGAAATACAGAAATAAACACTTTTTCATAAACAAGCTCTAAATCATGTTTGATGCACTCTGTAAGTGATTTTGTTTTCAGTACTGTTAGAACTGGATGATAGGAACATTGTGGACAGTTTTCAGCAAGTTGCAATATTGGAATACAGAAATAAACACTTTTCCAAAAACAAGCTCCAAATCATGTTGAAATACAGAAATGAACACTTTTTCAAAAACAAGCTCCAAATCATGTTGAAATACAGAAATAATCACTTTTTCAAAAACAAGCTCCAAATCATGTTGAAATACAGAAATAAACACTTTTCCAAAAACAAGCTCCAAATCATGTTGAAATTCAGAAATAATCACTTTTCCAAAAACAAGCTCCAAATCATGTTGAAATACAGAAATAAACACTTTTTCATAAACAAGCTCTAAATCATGTTTGATGCACTCTGTAAGTGATTTTGTTTTCAGTACTGTTAGAACTGGATGATAGGAACATTGTGGACAGTTTTCAGCAAGTTGCAATATTGGAATACAGAAATAAACACTTTTCCAAAAACAAGCTCCAAATCATGTTGAAATACAGAAATGAAAACTTTTTCCAAAAACAAGCTCCAAATCATGTTGAAATACAGAAATAATCACTTTTTCAAAAACAAGCTCCAAATCATGTTGAAATACAGAAATAATCACTTTTTCAAAAACAAGCTCCAAATCATGTTGAAATACAGAAATAAACACTTTTTCAAAAACAAGCTCCAAATCATGTTGAAATTCAGAAATAATCACTTTTTCAAAAACAAGCTCCAAATCATGTTGAAATACAGAAATAATCACTTTTTCAAAAACAAGCTCCAAATCATGTTGAAATACAGAAATAATCACTTTTCAAAAACAAGCTCCAAATCATGTTGAAATACAGAAATAAACACTTTTTCAAAAACAAGCTCCAAATCATGTTGAAATACAGAAATGAACACTTTTTCAAAAACAAGCTCCAAATCATGTTGAAATACAGAAATAATCACTTTTTCAAAAACAAGCTCCAAATCATGTTGAAATACAGAAATGAACACTTTTTCAAAAACAAGCTCCAAATCATGTTGAAATACAGAAATAATCACTTTTTCAAAAACAAGCTCCAAATCATGTTGAAATACAGAAATAATCACTTTTTCAAAAACAAGCTCCAAATCATGTTGAAATACAGAAATAAACACTTTTTCAAAAACAAGCTCCAAATCATGTTGAAATACAGAAATGAACACTTTTTCAAAAACAAGCTCCAAATCATGTTGAAATTCAGAAATAATCACTTTTCCAAAAACAAGCTCCAAATCATGTTGAAATACAGAAATAAACACTTTTTCATGAACAAGCTCTAAATCATGTTTGATGCACTCTGTAAGTGATTTTGTTTTCAGTACTGTTAGAACTGGATGATAGGAACATTGTGGACAGTTTTCAGCAAGTTGCAATATTGGAATACAGAAATAAACACTTTTCCAAAAACAAGCTCCAAATCATGTTGAAATACAGAAATGAAACACTTTTTCCAAAAACAAGCTCCAAATCATGTTGAAATACAGAAATAATCACTTTTTCAAAAACAAGCTCCAAATCATGTTGAAATACAGAAATAATCACTTTTTCAAAAACAAGCTCCAAATCATGTTGAAATACAGAAATAATCACTTTTTCAAAAACAAGCTCCAAATCATGTTGAAATACAGAAATAAACACTTTTTCAAAAACAAGCTCCAAATCATGTTGAAATTCAGAAATAATCACTTTTTCAAAAACAAGCTCCAAATCATGTTGAAATACAGAAATAATCACTTTTCCAAAAACAAGCTCCAAATCATGTTGAAATACAGAAATAATCACTTTTCAAAAACAAGCTCCAAATCATGTTGAAATACAGAAATAAACACTTTTTCAAAAACAAGCTCCAAATCATGTTGAAATACAGAAATGAACACTTTTTCAAAAACAAGCTCCAAATCATGTTGAAATACAGAAATAATCACTTTTTCAAAAACAAGCTCCAAATCATGTTGAAATACAGAAATGAACACTTTTTCAAAAACAAGCTCCAAATCATGTTGAAATACAGAAATAATCACTTTTTCAAAAACAAGCTCCAAATCATGTTGAAATACAGAAATAATCACTTTTTCAAAAACAAGCTCCAAATCATGTTGAAATACAGAAATAAACACTTTTCCAAAAACAAGCTCCAAATCATGTTGAAATACAGAAATAAGCACTTTTCCAAAAACAAGTTTCAAATCATGTTGAAATACAGAAATTGACACTTTTCCAAAAACAAGCTCTAAATCATGTTTGATGCACTCTGTAAGTGATTTTGTTTTCAGTACTGTTAGAACTGGATGATAGGAACATTGTGGACAGTTTTCAGCAAGTTGCAATATTGGAATACAGAAATAAACACTTTTCCAAAAACAAGCTCCAAATCATGTTGAAATACAGAAATGAACACTTTTCCAAAAACAAGCTCCAAATCATGTTGAAATACAGAAATAATCACTTTTTCAAAAACAAGCTCCAAATCATGTTGAAATACAGAAATAAACACTTTTTCATAAACAAGCTCTAAATCATGTTTGATGCACTCTGTAAGTGATTTTGTTTTCAGTACTGTTAGAACTGGATGATAGGAACATTGTGGACAGTTTTCAGCAAGTTGCAATATTGGAATACAGAAATAAACACTTTTCCAAAAACAAGCTCCAAATCATGTTGAAATACAGAAATGAACACTTTTTCAAAAACAAGCTCCAAATCATGTTGAAATACAGAAATAATCACTTTTTCAAAAACAAGCTCCAAATCATGTTGAAATACAGAAATAAACACTTTTCCAAAAACAAGCTCCAAATCATGTTGAAATTCAGAAATAATCACTTTTTCAAAAACAAGCTCCAAATCATGTTGAAATACAGAAATAATCACTTTTCCAAAAACAAGCTCCAAATCATGTTGAAATACAGAAATAATCACTTTTTCAAAAACAAGCTCCAAATCATGTTGAAATAAAGAAATAAAAACTTTTTCAAAAACAAGCTCCAAATCATGTTGAAATACAGAAATAATCACTTTTTCAAAAACAAGCTCCAAATCATGTTGAAATACAGAAATAAACACTTTTCCAAAAACAAGCTCCAAATCATGTTGAAATACAGAAATAATCACTTTTTCAAAAACAAGCTCCAAATCATGTTGAAATACAGAAATAAACACTTTTTCATAAACAAGCTCTAAATCATGTTTGATGCACTCTGTAAGTGATTTTGTTTTCAGTACTGTTAGAACTGGATGATAGGAACATTGTGGACAGTTTTCAGCAAGTTGCAATATTGGAATACAGAAATAAACACTTTTCCAAAAACAAGCTCCAAATCATGTTGAAATACAGAAATGAACACTTTTTCAAAAACAAGCTCCAAATCATGTTGAAATACAGAAATAATCACTTTTTCAAAAACAAGCTCCAAATCATGTTGAAATACAGAAATAATCACTTTTTCAAAAACAAGCTCCAAATCATGTTGAAATACAGAAATAAACACTTTTTCAAAAACAAGCTCCAAATCATGTTGAAATACAGAAATAATCACTTTTTCAAAAACAAGCTCCAAATCATGTTGAAATACAGAAATAAACACTTTTTCATAAACAAGCTCTAAATCATGTTTGATGCACTCTGTAAGTGATTTTGTTTTCAGTACTGTTAGAACTGGATGATAGGAACGTTGTGGACAGTTTTCAGCAAGTTGCAATATTGGAATACAGAAATAAACACTTTTCCAAAAACAAGCTCCAAATCATGTTGAAATACAGAAATGAACACTTTTTCAAAAACAAGCTCCAAATCATGTTGAAATACAGAAATAATCACTTTTTCAAAAACAAGCTCCAAATCATGTTGAAATACAGAAATAATCACTTTTTCAAAAACAAGCTCCAAATCATGTTGAAATACAGAAATAAACACTTTTCCAAATACAAGCTCCAAATCATGTTGAAATTCAGAAATGAACACTTTTTCAAAAACAAGCTCCAAATCATGTTGAAATACAGAAATAATCACTTTTTCAAAAACAAGCTCCAAATCATGTTGAAATAAAGAAATAAAAACTTTTTCAAAAACAAGCTCCAAATCATGTTGAAATACAGAAATGAACACTTTTTCAAAAACAAGCTCCAAATCATGTTGAAATACAGAAATAATCACTTTTTCAAAAACAAGCTCCAAATCATGTTGAAATACAGAAATAAACACTTTTTCATAAACAAGCTCTAAATCGTGTTTGATGCACTCTGTAAGTGATTTTGTTTTCAGTACTGTTAGAACTGGATGATAGGAACATTGTGGACAGTTTTCAGCAAGTTGCAATATTGGAATACAGAAATAAACACTTTTCCAAAAACAAGCTCCAAATCATGTTGAAATACAGAAATGAACACTTTTTCAAAAACAAGCTCCAAATCATGTTGAAATACAGAAATAATCACTTTTTCAAAAACAAGCTCCAAATCATGTTGAAATACAGAAATAAACACTTTTCCAAAAACAAGCTCCAAATCATGTTGAAATTCAGAAATAATCACTTTTCCAAAAACAAGCTCCAAATCATGTTGAAATACAGAAATAAACACTTTTTCATGAACAAGCTCTAAATCATGTTTGATGCACTCTGTAAGTGATTTTGTTTTCAGTACTGTTAGAACTGGATGATAGGAACATTGTGGACAGTTTTCAGCAAGTTGCAATATTGGAATACAAAAATAAACACTTTTCCAAAAACAAGCTCCAAATCATGTTGAAATACAGAAATGAAAACTTTTTCCAAAAAAAGCTCCAAATCATGTTGAAATACAGAAATAATCACTTTTTCAAAAACAAGCTCCAATTCATGTTGAAATACAGAAATAATCACTTTTTCAAAAACAAGCTCCAAATCATGTTGAAATACAGAAATAAACACTTTTTCATAAACAAGCTCCAAATCATGTTGAAATTCAGAAATAATCACTTTTTCAAAAACAAGCTCCAAATCATGTTGAAATACAGAAATAATCACTTTTCCAAAAACAAGCTCCAAATCATGTTGAAATACAGAAATAATCACTTTTCAAAAACAAGCTCCAAATCATGTTGAAATAAAGAAATAAACACTTTTTCAAAAACAAGCTCCAAATCATGTTGAAATACAGAAATGAACACTTTTTCAAAAACAAGCTCCAAATCATGTTGAAATACAGAAATAATCACTTTTTCAAAAACAAGCTCCAAATCATGTTGAAATACAGAAATGAACACTTTTTCAAAAACAAGCTCCAAATCATGTTGAAATACAGAAATAATCACTTTTTCAAAAACAAGCTCCAAATCATGTTGAAATACAGAAATAATCACTTTTTCAAAAACAAGCTCCAAATCATGTTGAAATACAGAAATAAACACTTTTCCAAAAACAAGCTCCAAATCATGTTGAAATACAGAAATGAACACTTTTTCAAAAACAAGCTCCAAATCATGTTGAAATACAGAAATAATCACTTTTTCAAAAACAAGCTCCAAATCATGTTGAAATACAGAAATAAACACTTTTTCATAAACAAGCTCTAAATCATGTTTGATGCACTCTGTAAGTGATTTTGTTTTCAGTACTGTTAGAACTGGATGATAGGAACATTGTGGACAGTTTTCAGCAAGTTGCAATATTGGAATACAGAAATAAACACTTTTCCAAAAACAAGCTCCAAATCATGTTGAAATACAGAAATGAACACTTTTTCAAAAACAAGCTCCAAATCATGTTGAAATACAGAAATAAACACTTTTTCATAAACAAGCTCTAAATCATGTTTGATGCACTCTGTAAGTGATTTTGTTTTCAGTACTGTTAGAACTGGATGATAGGAACATTGTGGACAGTTTTCAGCAAGTTGCAATATTGGAATACAGAAATAAACACTTTTCCAAAAACAAGCTCCAAATCATGTTGAAATACAGAAATGAACACTTTTTCAAAAACAAGCTCCAAATCATGTTGAAATACAGAAATAATCACTTTTTCAAAAACAAGCTCCAAATCATGTTGAAATACAGAAATAAACACTTTTTCAAAAACAAGCTCCAAATCATGTTGAAATTCAGAAATAATCACTTTTTCAAAAACAAGCTCCAAATCATGTTGAAATACAGAAATAATCACTTTTCCAAAAACAAGCTCCAAATCATGTTGAAATACAGAAATAATCACTTTTTCAAAAACAAGCTCCAAATCATGTTGAAATACAGAAATAAACACTTTTTCAAAAACAAGCTCCAAATCATGTTGAAATACAGAAATAATCACTTTTTCAAAAACAAGCTCCAAATCATGTTGAAATACAGAAATAAACACTTTTCCAAAAACAAGCTCCAAATCATGTTGAAATACAGAAATAATCACTTTTCCAAAAACAAGCTCCAAATCATGTTGAAATACAGAAATAAACACTTTTTCATGAACAAGCTCTAAATCATGTTTGATGCACTCTGTAAGTGATTTTGTTTTCAGTACTGTTAGAACTGGATGATAGGAACATTGTGGACAGTTTTCAGCAAGTTGCAATATTGGAATACAAAAATAAACACTTTTCCAAAAACAAGCTCCAAATCATGTTGAAATACAGAAATGAACACTTTTTCAAAAACAAGCTCCAAATCATGTTGAAATACAGAAATAATCACTTTTTCAAAAACAAGCTCCAAATCATGTTGAAATACAGAAATAATCACTTTTTCAAAAACAAGCTCCAAATCATGTTGAAATACAGAAATAAACACTTTTTCAAAAACAAGCTCCAAATCATGTTGAAATACAGAAATAATCACTTTTTCAAAAACAAGCTCCAAATCATGTTGAAATACAGAAATAAACACTTTTTCATAAACAAGCTCTAAATCATGTTTGATGCACTCTGTAAGTGATTTTGTTTTCAGTACTGTTAGAACTGGATGATAGGAACATTGTGGACAGTTTTCAGCAAGTTGCAATATTGGAATACAGAAATAAACACTTTTCCAAAAACAAGCTCCAAATCATGTTGAAATACAGAAATGAACACTTTTTCAAAAACAAGCTCCAAATCATGTTGAAATACAGAAATAATCACTTTTTCAAAAACAAGCTCCAAATCATGTTGAAATACAGAAATAAACACTTTTCCAAAAACAAGCTCCAAATCATGTTGAAATACAGAAATGAACACTTTTTCAAAAACAAGCTCCAAATCATGTTGAAATACAGAAATAATCACTTTTTCAAAAACAAGCTCCAAATCATGTTGAAATACAGAAATAAACACTTTTTCATAAACAAGCTCTAAATCATGTTTGATGCACTCTGTAAGTGATTTTGTTTTCAGTACTGTTAGAACTGGATGATAGGAACATTGTGGACAGTTTTCAGCAAGTTGCAATATTGGAATACAGAAATAAACACTTTTCCAAAAACAAGCTCCAAATCATGTTGAAATACAGAAATGAACACTTTTTCAAAAACAAGCTCCAAATCATGTTGAAATACAGAAATAATCACTTTTTCAAAAACAAGCTCCAAATCATGTTGAAATACAGAAATAAACACTTTTCCAAAAACAAGCTCCAAATCATGTTGAAATTCAGAAATAATCACTTTTTCAAAAACAAGCTCCAAATCATGTTGAAATACAGAAATAATCACTTTTCCAAAAACAAGCTCCAAATCATGTTGAAATACAGAAATAATCACTTTTTCAAAAACAAGCTCCAAATCATGTTGAAATAAAGAAATAAAAACTTTTTCAAAAACAAGCTCCAAATCATGTTGAAATACAGAAATAATCACTTTTTCAAAAACAAGCTCCAAATCATGTTGAAATACAGAAATAAACACTTTTCCAAAAACAAGCTCCAAATCATGTTGAAATACAGAAATAATCACTTTTCCAAAAACAAGCTCCAAATCATGTTGAAATACAGAAATAAACACTTTTTCATGAACAAGCTCTAAATCATGTTTGATGCACTCTGTAAGTGATTTTGTTTTCAGTACTGTTAGAACTGGATGATAGGAACATTGTGGACAGTTTTCAGCAAGTTGCAATATTGGAATACAGAAATAAACACTTTTCCAAAAACAAGCTCCAAATCATGTTGAAATACAGAAATGAACACTTTTTCAAAAACAAGCTCCAAATCATGTTGAAATACAGAAATAATCACTTTTTCAAAAACAAGCTCCAAATCATGTTGAAATACAGAAATAATCACTTTTTCAAAAACAAGCTCCAAATCATGTTGAAATACAGAAATAAAAACTTTTTCAAAAACAAGCTCCAAATCATGTTGAAATACAGAAATGAACACTTTTTCAAAAACAAGCTCCAAATCATGTTGAAATACAGAAATAATCACTTTTTCAAAAACAAGCTCCAAATCATGTTGAAATACAGAAATGAACACTTTTTCAAAAACAAGCTCCAAATCATGTTGAAATACAGAAATAATCACTTTTTCAAAAACAAGCTCCAAATCATGTTGAAATACAGAAATAATCACTTTTTCAAAAACAAGCTCCAAATCATGTTGAAATACAGAAATAAACACTTTTCCAAAAACAAGCTCCAAATCATGTTGAAATACAGAAATGAACACTTTTTCAAAAACAAGCTCCAAATCATGTTGAAATACAGAAATAATCACTTTTTCAAAAACAAGCTCCAAATCATGTTGAAATACAGAAATAAACACTTTTTCATAAACAAGCTCTAAATCATGTTTGATGCACTCTGTAAGTGATTTTGTTTTCAGTACTGTTAGAACTGGATGATAGGAACATTGTGGACAGTTTTCAGCAAGTTGCAATATTGGAATACAGAAATAAACACTTTTCCAAAAACAAGCTCCAAATCATGTTGAAATACAGAAATGAACACTTTTCCAAAAACAAGCTCCAAATCATGTTGAAATACAGAAATGAACACTTTTTCAAAAACAAGCTCCAAATCATGTTGAAATACAGAAATAAACACTTTTTCATAAACAAGCTCTAAATCATGTTTGATGCACTCTGTAAGTGATTTTGTTTTCAGTACTGTTAGAACTGGATGATAGGAACATTGTGGACAGTTTTCAGCAAGTTGCAATATTGGAATACAGAAATAAACACTTTTCCAAAAACAAGCTCCAAATCATGTTGAAATACAGAAATGAACACTTTTTCAAAAACAAGCTCCAAATCATGTTGAAATACAGAAATAATCACTTTTTCAAAAACAAGCTCCAAATCATGTTGAAATACAGAAATAAACACTTTTCCAAAAACAAGCTCCAAATCATGTTGAAATTCAGAAATAATCACTTTTTCAAAAACAAGCTCCAAATCATGTTGAAATACAGAAATAATCACTTTTCCAAAAACAAGCTCCAAATCATGTTGAAATACAGAAATAATCACTTTTTCAAAAACAAGCTCCAAATCATGTTGAAATACAGAAATAAAAACTTTTTCAAAAACAAGCTCCAAATCATGTTGAAATACAGAAATAATCACTTTTTCAAAAACAAGCTCCAAATCATGTTGAAATACAGAAATAAACACTTTTCCAAAAACAAGCTCCAAATCATGTTGAAATACAGAAATAATCACTTTTCCAAAAACAAGCTCCAAATCATGTTGAAATACAGAAATAAACACTTTTTCATAAACAAGCTCTAAATCATGTTTGATGCACTCTGTAAGTGATTTTGTTTTCAGTACTGTTAGAACTGGATGATAGGAACATTGTGGACAGTTTTCAGCAAGTTGCAATATTGGAATACAGAAATAAACACTTTTCCAAAAACAAGCTCCAAATCATGTTGAAATACAGAAATGAACACTTTTTCAAAAACAAGCTCCAAATCATGTTGAAATACAGAAATAATCACTTTTTCAAAAACAAGCTCCAAATCATGTTGAAATACAGAAATAATCACTTTTTCAAAAACAAGCTCCAAATCATGTTGAAATACAGAAATAAACACTTTTTCAAAAACAAGCTCCAAATCATGTTGAAATACAGAAATAATCACTTTTTCAAAAACAAGCTCCAAATCATGTTGAAATACAGAAATAAACACTTTTTCATAAACAAGCTCTAAATCATGTTTGATGCACTCTGTAAGTGATTTTGTTTTCAGTACTGTTAGAACTGGATGATAGGAACATTGTGGACAGTTTTCAGCAAGTTGCAATATTGGAATACAGAAATAAACACTTTTCCAAAAACAAGCTCCAAATCATGTTGAAATACAGAAATGAACACTTTTTCAAAAACAAGCTCCAAATCATGTTGAAATACAGAAATAATCACTTTTTCAAAAACAAGCTCCAAATCATGTTGAAATACAGAAATAAACACTTTTCCAAAAACAAGCTCCAAATCATGTTGAAATACAGAAATTAACACTTTTTCAAAAACAAGCTCCAAATCATGTTGAAATACAGAAATAATCACTTTTTCAAAAACAAGCTCCAAATCATGTTGAAATACAGAAATAAACACTTTTTCATAAACAAGCTCTAAATCATGTTTGATGCACTCTGTAAGTGATTTTGTTTTCAGTACTGTTAGAACTGGATGATAGGAACATTGTGGACAGTTTTCAGCAAGTTGCAATATTGGAATACAGAAATAAACACTTTTCCAAAAACAAGCTCCAAATCATGTTGAAATACAGAAATGAACACTTTTTCAAAAACAAGCTCCAAATCATGTTGAAATACAGAAATAATCACTTTTTCAAAAACAAGCTCCAAATCATGTTGAAATACAGAAATAAACACTTTTCCAAAAACAAGCTCCAAATCATGTTGAAATTCAGAAATAATCACTTTTTCAAAAACAAGCTCCAAATCATGTTGAAATACAGAAATAATCACTTTTCCAAAAACAAGCTCCAAATCATGTTGAAATACAGAAATAATCACTTTTTCAAAAACAAGCTCCAAATCATGTTGAAATACAGAAATAAACACTTTTTCAAAAACAAGCTCCAAATCATGTTGAAATACAGAAATGAACACTTTTTCAAAAACAAGCTCCAAATCATGTTGAAATACAGAAATAATCACTTTTTCAAAAACAAGCTCCAAATCATGTTGAAATACAGAAATAATCACTTTTTCAAAAACAAGCTCCAAATCATGTTGAAATACAGAAATAAACACTTTTCCAAAAACAAGCTCCAAATCATGTTGAAATACAGAAATGAACACTTTTTCAAAAACAAGCTCCAAATCATGTTGAAATACAGAAATAATCACTTTTTCAAAAACAAGCTCCAAATCATGTTGAAATACAGAAATAATCACTTTTTCAAAAACAAGCTCCAAATCATGTTGAAATACAGAAATAAACACTTTTCCAAATACAAGCTCCAAATCATGTTGAAATTCAGAAATGAACACTTTTTCAAAAACAAGCTCCAAATCATGTTGAAATACAGAAATAATCACTTTTTCAAAAACAAGCTCCAAATCATGTTGAAATACAGAAATAAACACTTTTCCAAAAACAAGCTCCAAATCATGTTGAAATTCAGAAATAATCACTTTTTCAAAAACAAGCTCCAAATCATGTTGAAATACAGAAATAAACACTTTTTCATAAACAAGCTCTAAATCATGTTTGATGCACTCTGTAAGTGATTTTGTTTTCAGTACTGTTAGAACTGGATGATAGGAACGTTGTGGACAGTTTTCAGCAAGTTGCAATATTGGAATACAGAAATAAACACTTTTCCAAAAACAAGCTCCAAATCATGTTGAAATACAGAAATTAACACTTTTTCAAAAACAAGCTCCAAATCATGTTGAAATACAGAAATTATCACTTTTTCAAAAACAAGCTCCAAATCATGTTGAAATACAGAAATAAACACTTTTCCAAAAACAAGCTCCAAATCATGTTGAAATACAGAAATAATCACTTTTTCAAAAACAAGCTCCAAATCATGTTGAAATACAGAAATAAACACTTTTTCATGAACAAGCTCTAAATCATGTTTGATGCACTCTGTAAGTGATTTTGTTTTCAGTACTGTTAGAACTGGATGATAGGAACATTGTGGACAGTTTTCAGCAAGTTGCAATATTGGAATACAGAAATAAACACCTTTCCAAAAACAAGCTCCAAATCATGTTGAAATACAGAAATGAAAACTTTTTCCAAAAAAAGCTCCAAATCATGTTGAAATACAGAAATAAACACTTTTTCATGAACAAGCTCTAAATCATGTTTGATGCACTCTGTAAGTGATTTTGTTTTCAGTACTGTTAGAACTGGATGATAGGAACATTGTGGACAGTTTTCAGCAAGTTGCAATATTGGAATACAGAAATAAACACTTTTCCAAAAACAAGCTCCAAATCATGTTGAAATACAGAAATGAACACTTTTTCAAAAACAAGCTCCAAATCATGTTGAAATACAGAAATAATCACTTTTTCAAAAACAAGCTCCAAATCATGTTGAAATACAGAAATAATCACTTTTTCAAAAACAAGCTCCAAATCATGTTGAAATACAGAAATAAACACTTTTCCAAATACAAGCTCCAAATCATGTTGAAATTCAGAAATGAACACTTTTTCAAAAACAAGCTCCAAATCATGTTGAAATACAGAAATAATCACTTTTTCAAAAACATGCTCCAAATCATGTTGAAATACAGAAATAAAAACTTTTTCAAAAACAAGCTCCAAATCATGTTGAAATACAGAAATGAACACTTTTTCAAAAACAAGCTCCAAATCATGTTGAAATACAGAAATAATCACTTTTTCAAAAACAAGCTCCAAATCATGTTGAAATACAGAAATAAACACTTTTTCATAAACAAGCTCTAAATCATGTTTGATGCACTCTGTAAGTGATTTTGTTTTCAGTACTGTTAGAACTGGATGATAGGAACATTGTGGACAGTTTTCAGCAAGTTGCAATATTGGAATACAGAAATAAACACTTTTCCAAAAACAAGCTCCAAATCATGTTGAAATACAGAAATGAACACTTTTTCAAAAACAAGCTCCAAATCATGTTGAAATACAGAAATAATCACTTTTTCAAAAACAAGCTCCAAATCATGTTGAAATACAGAAATAAACACTTTTCCAAAAACAAGCTCCAAATCATGTTGAAATTCAGAAATAATCACTTTTCCAAAAACAAGCTCCAAATCATGTTGAAATACAGAAATAAACACTTTTTCATAAACAAGCTCTAAATCATGTTTGATGCACTCTGTAAGTGATTTTGTTTTCAGTACTGTTAGAACTGGATGATAGGAACATTGTGGACAGTTTTCAGCAAGTTGCAATATTGGAATACAGAAATAAACACTTTTCCAAAAACAAGCTCCAAATCATGTTGAAATACAGAAATGAACACTTTTTCCAAAAACAAGCTCCAAATCATGTTGAAATACAGAAATAATCACTTTTTCAAAAACAAGCTCCAATTCATGTTGAAATACAGAAATAATCACTTTTTCAAAAACAAGCTCCAAATCATGTTGAAATACAGAAATAAACACTTTTTCAAAACAAGCTCCAAATCATGTTGAAATTCAGAAATAATCACTTTTTCAAAAACAAGCTCCAAATCATGTTGAAATACAGAAATAATCACTTTTCCAAAAACAAGCTCCAAATCATGTTGAAATACAGAAATAAACACTTTTCAAAAACAAGCTCCAAATCATGTTGAAATACAGAAATAAACACTTTTTCAAAAACAAGCTCCAAATCATGTTGAAATACAGAAATGAACACTTTTTCAAAAACAAGCTCCAAATCATGTTGAAATACAGAAATAATCACTTTTTCAAAAACAAGCTCCAAATCATGTTGAAATACAGAAATGAACACTTTTTCAAAAACAAGCTCCAAATCATGTTGAAATACAGAAATAATCACTTTTTCAAAAACAAGCTCCAAATCATGTTGAAATACAGAAATAATCACTTTTTCAAAAACAAGCTCCAAATCATGTTGAAATACAGAAATAAACACTTTTCCAAAAACAAGCTCCAAATCATGTTGAAATACAGAAATAATCACTTTTCCAAAAACAAGCTCCAAATCATGTTGAAATACAGAAATAAACACTTTTTCATAAACAAGCTCTAAATCATGTTTGATGCACTCTGTAAGTGATTTTGTTTTCAGTACTGTTAGAACTGGATGATAGGAACATTGTGGACAGTTTTCAGCAAGTTGCAATATTGGAATACAGAAATAAACACTTTTCCAAAAACAAGCTCCAAATCATGTTGAAATACAGAAATGAAACACTTTTTCCAAAAACAAGCTCCAAATCATGTTGAAATACAGAAATAATCACTTTTTCAAAAACAAGCTCCAAATCATGTTGAAATACAGAAATAATCACTTTTTCAAAAACAAGCTCCAAATCATGTTGAAATACAGAAATAAACACTTTTTCATAAACAAGCTCCAAATCATGTTGAAATTCAGAAATAATCACTTTTTCAAAAACAAGCTCCAAATCATGTTGAAATACAGAAATAATCACTTTTCCAAAAACAAGCTCCAAATCATGTTGAAATACAGAAATAATCACTTTTCAAAAACAAGCTCCAAATCATGTTGAAATACAGAAATAAACACTTTTTCAAAAACAAGCTCCAAATCATGTTGAAATACAGAAATGAACACTTTTTCAAAAACAAGCTCCAAATCATGTTGAAATACAGAAATAATCACTTTTTCAAAAACAAGCTCCAAATCATGTTGAAATACAGAAATGAACACTTTTTCAAAAACAAGCTCCAAATCATGTTGAAATACAGAAATAATCACTTTTTCAAAAACAAGCTCCAAATCATGTTGAAATACAGAAATAATCACTTTTTCAAAAACAAGCTCCAAATCATGTTGAAATACAGAAATAAACACTTTTCCAAAAACAAGCTCCAAATCATGTTGAAATACAGAAATGAACACTTTTTCAAAAACAAGCTCCAAATCATGTTGAAATACAGAAATAATCACTTTTTCAAAAACAAGCTCCAAATCATGTTGAAATACAGAAATAAACACTTTTTCATAAACAAGCTCTAAATCATGTTTGATGCACTCTGTAAGTGATTTTGTTTTCAGTACTGTTAGAACTGGATGATAGGAACATTGTGGACAGTTTTCAGCAAGTTGCAATATTGGAATACAGAAATAAACACTTTTCCAAAAACAAGCTCCAAATCATGTTGAAATACAGAAATGAACACTTTTCCAAAAACAAGCTCCAAATCATGTTGAAATACAGAAATGAACACTTTTTCAAAAACAAGCTCCAAATCATGTTGAAATACAGAAATAAACACTTTTTCATAAACAAGCTCTAAATCATGTTTGATGCACTCTGTAAGTGATTTTGTTTTCAGTACTGTTAGAACTGGATGATAGGAACATTGTGGACAGTTTTCAGCAAGTTGCAATATTGGAATACAGAAATAAACACTTTTCCAAAAACAAGCTCCAAATCATGTTGAAATACAGAAATGAACACTTTTTCAAAAACAAGCTCCAAATCATGTTGAAATACAGAAATGAACACTTTTTCAAAAACAAGCTCCAAATCATGTTGAAATACAGAAATAATCACTTTTTCAAAAACAAGCTCCAAATCATGTTGAAATACAGAAATGAACACTTTTTCAAAAACAAGCTCCAAATCATGTTGAAATACAGAAATAATCACTTTTTCAAAAACAAGCTCCAAATCATGTTGAAATACAGAAATAATCACTTTTTCAAAAACAAGCTCCAAATCATGTTGAAATACAGAAATAAACACTTTTCCAAAAACAAGCTCCAAATCATGTTGAAATTCAGAAATAATCACTTTTCCAAAAACAAGCTCCAAATCATGTTGAAATACAGAAATAAACACTTTTTCATGAACAAGCTCTAAATCATGTTTGATGCACTCTGTAAGTGATTTTGTTTTCAGTACTGTTAGAACTGGATGATAGGAACATTGTGGACAGTTTTCAGCAAGTTGCAATATTGGAATACAAAAATAAACACTTTTCCAAAAACAAGCTCCAAATCATGTTGAAATACAGAAATGAAAACTTTTTCCAAAAAAAGCTCCAAATCATGTTGAAATACAGAAATAATCACTTTTTCAAAAACAAGCTCCAATTCATGTTGAAATACAGAAATAATCACTTTTTCAAAAACAAGCTCCAAATCATGTTGAAATACAGAAATAAACACTTTTTCATAAACAAGCTCCAAATCATGTTGAAATTCAGAAATAATCACTTTTTCAAAAACAAGCTCCAAATCATGTTGAAATACAGAAATAATCACTTTTCCAAAAACAAGCTCCAAATCATGTTGAAATACAGAAATAATCACTTTTCAAAAACAAGCTCCAAATCATGTTGAAATAAAGAAATAAAAACTTTTTCAAAAACAAGCTCCAAATCATGTTGAAATACAGAAATGAACACTTTTTCAAAAACAAGCTCCAAATCATGTTGAAATACAGAAATAATCACTTTTTCAAAAACAAGCTCCAAATCATGTTGAAATACAGAAATGAACACTTTTTCAAAAACAAGCTCCAAATCATGTTGAAATACAGAAATAATCACTTTTTCAAAAACAAGCTCCAAATCATGTTGAAATACAGAAATAATCACTTTTTCAAAAACAAGCTCCAAATCATGTTGAAATACAGAAATAAACACTTTTCCAAAAACAAGCTCCAAATCATGTTGAAATACAGAAATGAACACTTTTTCAAAAACAAGCTCCAAATCATGTTGAAATACAGAAATAATCACTTTTTCAAAAACAAGCTCCAAATCATGTTGAAATACAGAAATAAACACTTTTTCATAAACAAGCTCTAAATCATGTTTGATGCACTCTGTAAGTGATTTTGTTTTCAGTACTGTTAGAACTGGATGATAGGAACATTGTGGACAGTTTTCAGCAAGTTGCAATATTGGAATACAGAAATAAACACTTTTCCAAAAACAAGCTCCAAATCATGTTGAAATACAGAAATGAACACTTTTCCAAAAACAAGCTCCAAATCATGTTGAAATACAGAAATGAACACTTTTTCAAAAACAAGCTCCAAATCATGTTGAAATACAGAAATAAACACTTTTTCATAAACAAGCTCTAAATCATGTTTGATGCACTCTGTAAGTGATTTTGTTTTCAGTACTGTTAGAACTGGATGATAGGAACATTGTGGACAGTTTTCAGCAAGTTGCAATATTGGAATACAGAAATAAACACTTTTCCAAAAACAAGCTCCAAATCATGTTGAAATACAGAAATGAACACTTTTTCAAAAACAAGCTCCAAATCATGTTGAAATACAGAAATAATCACTTTTTCAAAAACAAGCTCCAAATCATGTTGAAATACAGAAATAAACACTTTTCCAAAAACAAGCTCCAAATCATGTTGAAATTCAGAAATAATCACTTTTTCAAAAACAAGCTCCAAATCATGTTGAAATACAGAAATAATCACTTTTCCAAAAACAAGCTCCAAATCATGTTGAAATACAGAAATAATCACTTTTTCAAAAACAAGCTCCAAATCATGTTGAAATAAAGAAATAAAAACTTTTTCAAAAACAAGCTCCAAATCATGTTGAAATACAGAAATAATCACTTTTTCAAAAACAAGCTCCAAATCATGTTGAAATACAGAAATAAACACTTTTCCAAAAACAAGCTCCAAATCATGTTGAAATACAGAAATAATCACTTTTCCAAAAACAAGCTCCAAATCATGTTGAAATACAGAAATAAACACTTTTTCATGAACAAGCTCTAAATCATGTTTGATGCACTCTGTAAGTGATTTTGTTTTCAGTACTGTTAGAACTGGATGATAGGAACATTGTGGACAGTTTTCAGCAAGTTGCAATATTGGAATACAAAAATAAACACTTTTCCAAAAACAAGCTCCAAATCATGTTGAAATACAGAAATGAACACTTTTTCAAAAACAAGCTCCAAATCATGTTGAAATACAGAAATAATCACTTTTTCAAAAACAAGCTCCAAATCATGTTGAAATACAGAAATAATCACTTTTTCAAAAACAAGCTCCAAATCATGTTGAAATACAGAAATAAACACTTTTTCAAAAACAAGCTCCAAATCATGTTGAAATACAGAAATAATCACTTTTTCAAAAACAAGCTCCAAATCATGTTGAAATACAGAAATAAACACTTTTTCATAAACAAGCTCTAAATCATGTTTGATGCACTCTGTAAGTGATTTTGTTTTCAGTACTGTTAGAACTGGATGATAGGAACATTGTGGACAGTTTTCAGCAAGTTGCAATATTGGAATACAGAAATAAACACTTTTCCAAAAACAAGCTCCAAATCATGTTGAAATACAGAAATGAACACTTTTTCAAAAACAAGCTCCAAATCATGTTGAAATACAGAAATAATCACTTTTTCAAAAACAAGCTCCAAATCATGTTGAAATACAGAAATAAACACTTTTCCAAAAACAAGCTCCAAATCATGTTGAAATACAGAAATTAACACTTTTTCAAAAACAAGCTCCAAATCATGTTGAAATACAGAAATAATCACTTTTTCAAAAACAAGCTCCAAATCATGTTGAAATACAGAAATAAACACTTTTTCATAAACAAGCTCTAAATCATGTTTGATGCACTCTGTAAGTGATTTTGTTTTCAGTACTGTTAGAACTGGATGATAGGAACATTGTGGACAGTTTTCAGCAAGTTGCAATATTGGAATACAGAAATAAACACTTTTCCAAAAACAAGCTCCAAATCATGTTGAAATACAGAAATGAACACTTTTTCAAAAACAAGCTCCAAATCATGTTGAAATACAGAAATAATCACTTTTTCAAAAACAAGCTCCAAATCATGTTGAAATACAGAAATAAACACTTTTCCAAAAACAAGCTCCAAATCATGTTGAAATTCAGAAATAATCACTTTTTCAAAAACAAGCTCCAAATCATGTTGAAATACAGAAATAATCACTTTTCCAAAAACAAGCTCCAAATCATGTTGAAATACAGAAATAATCACTTTTTCAAAAACAAGCTCCAAATCATGTTGAAATAAAGAAATAAAAACTTTTTCAAAAACAAGCTCCAAATCATGTTGAAATACAGAAATGAACACTTTTTCAAAAACAAGCTCCAAATCATGTTGAAATACAGAAATAATCACTTTTTCAAAAACAAGCTCCAAATCATGTTGAAATACAGAAATAATCACTTTTTCAAAAACAAGCTCCAAATCATGTTGAAATACAGAAATAAACACTTTTCCAAAAACAAGCTCCAAATCATGTTGAAATACAGAAATGAACACTTTTTCAAAAACAAGCTCCAAATCATGTTGAAATACAGAAATAATCACTTTTTCAAAAACAAGCTCCAAATCATGTTGAAATACAGAAATAAACACTTTTCCAAATACAAGCTCCAAATCATGTTGAAATTCAGAAATGAACACTTTTTCAAAAACAAGCTCCAAATCATGTTGAAATACAGAAATAATCACTTTTTCAAAAACAAGCTCCAAATCATGTTGAAATACAGAAATAAACACTTTTCCAAAAACAAGCTCCAAATCATGTTGAAATTCAGAAATAATCACTTTTCCAAAAACAAGCTCCAAATCATGTTGAAATACAGAAATAAACACTTTTTCATGAACAAGCTCTAAATCATGTTTGATGCACTCTGTAAGTGATTTTGTTTTCAGTACTGTTAGAACTGGATGATAGGAACGTTGTGGACAGTTTTCAGCAAGTTGCAATATTGGAATACAGAAATAAACACTTTTCCAAAAACAAGCTCCAAATCATGTTGAAATACAGAAATTAACACTTTTTCAAAAACAAGCTCCAAATCATGTTGAAATACAGAAATTATCACTTTTTCAAAAACAAGCTCCAAATCATGTTGAAATACAGAAATAAACACTTTTCCAAAAACAAGCTCCAAATCATGTTGAAATACAGAAATAATCACTTTTTCAAAAACAAGCTCCAAATCATGTTGAAATACAGAAATAAACACTTTTCATGAACAAGCTCTAAATCATGTTTGATGCACTCTGTAAGTGATTTTGTTTTCAGTACTGTTAGAACTGGATGATAGGAACATTGTGGACAGTTTTCAGCAAGTTGCAATATTGGAATACAAAAATAAACACCTTTCCAAAAACAAGCTCCAAATCATGTTGAAATACAGAAATGAAAACTTTTTCCAAAAAAAGCTCCAAATCATGTTGAAATACAGAAATAATCACTTTTTCAAAAACAAGCTCCAATTCATGTTGAAATACAGAAATAATCACTTTTCCAAAAACAAGCTCCAAATCATGTTGAAATACAGAAATAAACACTTTTCCAAAAACAAGCTCCAAATCATGTTGAAATACAGAAATAATCACTTTTTCAAAAACAAGCTCCAAATCATGTTGAAATACAGAAATTAAAACTTTTTCAAAAACAAGCTCCAAATCATGTTGAAATACAGAAATGAACACTTTTTCAAAAACAAGCTCCAAATCATGTTGAAATACAGAAATAATCACTTTTTCAAAAACAAGCTCCAAATCATGTTGAAATACAGAAATAAACACTTTTTCATAAACAAGCTCTAAATCATGTTTGATGCACTCTGTAAGTGATTTTGTTTTCAGTACTGTTAGAACTGGATGATAGGAACATTGTGGACAGTTTTCAGCAAGTTGCCATATTGGAATACAGAAATAAACACTTTTCCAAAAACATGCTCCAAATCATGTTGAAATACAGAAATAAACACTTTTCCAAAAACAAGCTCCAAATCATGTTGAAATACAGAAATGAACACTTTTTCAAAAACAAGCTTCAAATCATGTTGAAATACAGAAATAATCACTTTTTCAAAAACAAGCTCCAAATCATGTTGAAATACAGAAATAATCACTTTTTCAAAAACAAGCTCCAAATCATGTTGAAATACAGAAATAAACACTTTTCCAAAAACAAGCTCCAAATCATGTTGAAATTCAGAAATAATCACTTTTCCAAAAACAAGCTCCAAATCATGTTGAAATACAGAAATAAACACTTTTTCATGAACAAGCTCTAAATCATGTTTGATGCACTCTGTAAGTGATTTTGTTTTCAGTACTGTTAGAACTGGATGATAGGAACGTTGTGGACAGTTTTCAGCAAGTTGCAATATTGGAATACAGAAATAAACACTTTTCCAAAAACAAGCTCCAAATCATGTTGAATTACAGAAATTAACACTTTTTCAAAAACAAGCTCCAAATCATGTTGAAATACAGAAATTATCACTTTTTCAAAAACAAGCTCCAAATCATGTTGAAATACAGAAATAAACACTTTTCCAAAAACAAGCTCCAAATCATGTTGAAATACAGAAATAATCACTTTTTCAAAAACAAGCTCCAAATCATGTTGAAATACAGAAATAAACACTTTTTCATGAACAAGCTCTAAATCATGTTTGATGCACTCTGTAAGTGATTTTGTTTTCAGTACTGTTAGAACTGGATGATAGGAACATTGTGGACAGTTTTCAGCAAGTTGCAATATTGGAATACAAAAATAAACACCTTTCCAAAAACAAGCTCCAAATCATGTTGAAATACAGAAATGAAAACTTTTTCCAAAAAAAGCTCCAAATCATGTTGAAATACAGAAATAATCACTTTTTCAAAAACAAGCTCCAATTCATGTTGAAATACAGAAATAATCACTTTTCCAAAAACAAGCTCCAAATCATGTTGAAATACAGAAATAAACACTTTTCCAAAAACAAGCTCCAAATCATGTTGAAATACAGAAATAATCACTTTTTCAAAAACAAGCTCCAAATCATGTTGAAATACAGAAATTAAAACTTTTTCAAAAACAAGCTCCAAATCATGTTGAAATACAGAAATGAACACTTTTTCAAAAACAAGCTCCAAATCATGTTGAAATACAGAAATAATCACTTTTTCAAAAACAAGCTCCAAATCATGTTGAAATACAGAAATAAACACTTTTTCATAAACAAGCTCTAAATCATGTTTGATGCACTCTGTAAGTGATTTTGTTTTCAGTACTGTTAGAACTGGATGATAGGAACATTGTGGACAGTTTTCAGCAAGTTGCAATATTGGAATACAGAAATAAACACTTTTCCAAAAACAAGCTCCAAATCATGTTGAAATACAGAAATGAACACTTTTTCAAAAACAAGCTCCAAATCATGTTGAAATACAGAAATAATCACTTTTTCAAAAACAAGCTCCAAATCATGTTGAAATACAGAAATAAACACTTTTCCAAAAACAAGCTCCAAATCATGTTGAAATTCAGAAATAATCACTTTTTCAAAAACAAGCTCCAAATCATGTTGAAATACAGAAATAATCACTTTTCCAAAAACAAGCTCCAAATCATGTTGAAATACAGAAATAATCACTTTTTCAAAAACAAGCTCCAAATCATGTTGAAATAAAGAAATAAAAACTTTTTCAAAAACAAGCTCCAAATCATGTTGAAATACAGAAATGAACACTTTTTCAAAAACAAGCTCCAAATCATGTTGAAATACAGAAATAATCACTTTTTCAAAAACAAGCTCCAAATCATGTTGAAATACAGAAATAATCACTTTTTCAAAAACAAGCTCCAAATCATGTTGAAATACAGAAATAAACACTTTTTCATAAACAAGCTCTAAATCATGTTTGATGCACTCTGTAAGTGATTTTGTTTTCAGTACTGTTAGAACTGGATGATAGGAACATTGTGGACAGTTTTCAGCAAGTTGCAATATTGGAATACAGAAATAAACACTTTTCCAAAAACAAGCTCCAAATCATGTTGAAATACAGAAATGAACACTTTTTCAAAAACAAGCTCCAAATCATGTTGAAATACAGAAATAATCACTTTTTCAAAAACAAGCTCCAAATCATGTTGAAATACAGAAATAAACACTTTTCCAAAAACAAGCTCCAAATCATGTTGAAATTCAGAAATAATCACTTTTTCAAAAACAAGCTCCAAATCATGTTGAAATACAGAAATAATCACTTTTCCAAAAACAAGCTCCAAATCATGTTGAAATACAGAAATAATCACTTTTTCAAAAACAAGCTCCAAATCATGTTGAAATAAAGAAATAAAAACTTTTTCAAAAACAAGCTCCAAATCATGTTGAAATACAGAAATGAACACTTTTTCAAAAACAAGCTCCAAATCATGTTGAAATACAGAAATAATCACTTTTTCAAAAACAAGCTCCAAATCATGTTGAAATACAGAAATAATCACTTTTTCAAAAACAAGCTCCAAATCATGTTGAAATACAGAAATAAACACTTTTCCAAAAACAAGCTCCAAATCATGTTGAAATACAGAAATAATCACTTTTTCAAAAACAAGCTCCAAATCATGTTGAAATACAGAAATAAACACTTTTCCAAATACAAGCTCCAAATCATGTTGAAATTCAGAAATGAACACTTTTTCAAAAACAAGCTCCAAATCATGTTGAAATACAGAAATAATCACTTTTTCAAAAACAAGCTCCAAATCATGTTGAAATACAGAAATAAACACTTTTCCAAAAACAAGCTCCAAATCATGTTGAAATTCAGAAATAATCACTTTTCCAAAAACAAGCTCCAAATCATGTTGAAATACAGAAATAAACACTTTTTCATGAACAAGCTCTAAATCATGTTTGATGCACTCTGTAAGTGATTTTGTTTTCAGTACTGTTAGAACTGGATGATAGGAACGTTGTGGACAGTTTTCAGCAAGTTGCAATATTGGAATACAGAAATAAACACTTTTCCAAAAACAAGCTCCAAATCATGTTGAAATACAGAAATTAACACTTTTTCAAAAACAAGCTCCAAATCATGTTGAAATACAGAAATTATCACTTTTTCAAAAACAAGCTCCAAATCATGTTGAAATACAGAAATAAACACTTTTCCAAAAACAAGCTCCAAATCATGTTGAAATACAGAAATAATCACTTTTTCAAAAACAAGCTCCAAATCATGTTGAAATACAGAAATAAACACTTTTTCATGAACAAGCTCTAAATCATGTTTGATGCACTCTGTAAGTGATTTTGTTTTCAGTACTGTTAGAACTGGATGATAGGAACATTGTGGACAGTTTTCAGCAAGTTGCAATATTGGAATACAAAAATAAACACCTTTCCAAAAACAAGCTCCAAATCATGTTGAAATACAGAAATGAAAACTTTTTCCAAAAAAAGCTCCAAATCATGTTGAAATACAGAAATAATCACTTTTTCAAAAACAAGCTCCAATTCATGTTGAAATACAGAAATAATCACTTTTCCAAAAACAAGCTCCAAATCATGTTGAAATACAGAAATAAACACTTTTCCAAAAACAAGCTCCAAATCATGTTGAAATACAGAAATAATCACTTTTTCAAAAACAAGCTCCAAATCATGTTGAAATACAGAAATTAAAACTTTTTCAAAAACAAGCTCCAAATCATGTTGAAATACAGAAATGAACACTTTTTCAAAAACAAGCTCCAAATCATGTTGAAATACAGAAATAATCACTTTTTCAAAAACAAGCTCCAAATCATGTTGAAATACAGAAATAAACACTTTTTCATAAACAAGCTCTAAATCATGTTTGATGCACTCTGTAAGTGATTTTGTTTTCAGTACTGTTAGAACTGGATGATAGGAACATTGTGGACAGTTTTCAGCAAGTTGCAATATTGGAATACAGAAATAAACACTTTTCCAAAAACATGCTCCAAATCATGTTGAAATACAGAAATAAACACTTTTCCAAAAACAAGCTCCAAATCATGTTGAAATACAGAAATGAACACTTTTTCAAAAACAAGCTTCAAATCATGTTGAAATACAGAAATAATCACTTTTTCAAAAACAAGCTCCAAATCATGTTGAAATACAGAAATAATCACTTTTTCAAAAACAAGCTCCAAATCATGTTGAAATACAGAAATAATCACTTTTTCAAAAACAAGCTCCAAATCATGTTGAAATACAGAAATAATCACTTTTTCAAAAACAAGCTCCAAATCATGTTGAAATACAGAAATAAACACTTTTTCATAAACAAGCTTTAAATCATGTTTGATGCACTCTGTAAGTGATTTTGTTTTCAGTACTGTTAGAACTGGATGATAGGAACATTGTGGACAGTTTTCAGCAAGTTGCAATATTGGAATACAGAAATAAACACTTTTCCAAAAACATGCTCCAAATCATGTTGAAATACAGAAATAATCACTTTTCCAAAAACAAGCTCCAAATCATGTTGAAATACAGAAATAAACACTTTTTCATGAACAAGCTCTAAATCATGTTTGATGCACTCTGTAAGTGATTTTGTTTTCAGTACTGTTAGAACTGGATGATAGGAACATTGTGGACAGTTTTCAGCAAGTTGCAATATTGGAATACAGAAATAAACACTTTTCCAAAAACAAGCTCCAAATCATGTTGAAATACAGAAATTAACACTTTTTCAAAAACAAGCTCCAAATCATGTTGAAATACAGAAATAATCACTTTTTCAAAAACAAGCTCCAAATCATGTTGAAATACAGAAATAAACACTTTTCCAAAAACAAGCTCCAAATCATGTTGAAATACAGAAATAATCACTTTTTCAAAAACAAGCTCCAAATCATGTTGAAATACAGAAATAAACACTTTTTCATGAACAAGCTCTAAATCATGTTTGATGCACTCTGTAAGTGATTTTGTTTACAGTACTGTTAGAACTGGATGATAGGAACATTGTGGACAGTTTTCAGCAAGTTGCAATATTGGAATACAAAAATAAACACCTTTCCAAAAACAAGCTCCAAATCATGTTGAAATACAGAAATGAAAACTTTTTCCAAAAAAAGCTCCAAATCATGTTGAAATACAGAAATAATCACTTTTTCAAAAACAAGCTCCAATTCATGTTGAAATACAGAAATAATCACTTTTCCAAAAACAAGCTCCAAATCATGTTGAAATACAGAAATAAACACTTTTCCAAAAACAAGCTCCAAATCATGTTGAAATACAGAAATAATCACTTTTTCAAAAACAAGCTCCAAATCATGTTGAAATACAGAAATTAAAACTTTTTCAAAAACAAGCTCCAAATCATGTTGAAATACAGAAATGAACACTTTTTCAAAAACAAGCTCCAAATCATGTTGAAATACAGAAATAATCACTTTTTCAAAAACAAGCTCCAAATCATGTTGAAATACAGAAATAAACACTTTTTCATAAACAAGCTCTAAATCATGTTTGATGCACTCTGTAAGTGATTTTGTTTTCAGTAGTGTTAGAACTGGATGATAGGAACATTGTGGACAGTTTTCAGCAAGTTGCAATATTGGAATACAGAAATAAACACTTTTCCAAAAACATGCTCCAAATCATGTTGAAATACAGAAATAAACACTTTTCCAAAAACAAGCTCCAAATCATGTTGAAATACAGAAATGAACACTTTTTCAAAAACAAGCTTCAAATCATGTTGAAATACAGAAATAATCACTTTTTCAAAAACAAGCTCCAAATCATGTTGAAATACAGAAATAATCACTTTTTCAAAAACAAGCTCCAAATCATGTTGAAATACAGAAATAATCACTTTTTCAAAAACAAGCTCTAAATCATGTTGAAATACAGAAATAAAAACTTTTTCATAAACAAGCTATAAATCATGTTTGATGCACTCTGTAAGTGATTTTTGTCCAGTACTGTTAGAACTGGATGATAGGATCACTGTGGACAGTTTTCAGCAAGTTGCAATATTGGAATACAGAAAAAAACACTTTTCCAAAAACAAGCTCCAAATCATGTTGAAATACAGAAATAAAAACTTTTTCAAAAACAAGCTCTAAATCATTTGAAATACAGAAATAAACCGTTTTTCATAAACAAGCTCTAAATCATGTTTGATGCACTCTAAGTGATTTTTTAGAGTACTGTTTGAACTGGATGATAGGATCACTGTGGACAGTTTTCAGCAAGTTGCAATATTGGAATACAGAAACAAACACTTTTCCAAAAACAAGCTCCAAATCATGTTGAAATACAGAAATAAACACTTTTTCAAAAACAAGCTCTAAATCATGTTGAAATACAGAAATAAAAACTTTTTCATAAACAAGCTCTAAATCATGTTTGATGCACTCTAAGTGATTTTTTAGAGTACTGTTTGAACTGGATGATAGGATCACTGTGGACAGTTTTCAGCAAGTTGCAATATTGGAATACAGAAACAAACACTTTTCCAAAAACAAGCTCCAAATCATGTTGAAATACAGAAATAAACACTTTTTCAAAAACAAGCTCTAAATCATGTTGAAATACAGAAATAAACACTTTTTCAAAAACAAGCTCTAAATCATGTTGAAATACAGAAATAAACACTTTTTCAATAACAAGCTCTAAATCATGTTGAAATACAGAAATAAACACTTTTTCATAAACAAGCTCTAAATCATGTTTGATGCACTCTGTAAGTAATTTCTTTCCAGTACTGTTAGAACTGGATGATAGGATCACTGTGGACAGTTTTCAACAAGTTGCAATATTGGAATACAGAAATAAACACTTTTCCAAAAACAATCTCCAAATCATGTTGAAATACAGAAATAAACACTTTTTCATAAACAAGCTCTAAATCATGTTTGATGCACTCTGTAATTGATTTTTTCCCCAATACTGTTAGAACTGGATGATAGGATCACTGTAGACAGTTTTCAGCAAGTAGCAATATTGGAATACAGAAATAAAAAAAATTTCAAAAACAAGCTCTAAATCATGTTGAAATACAGAAATAAAAACTTTTTCATAAACAAGCTATAAATCATGTTTGATGCACTCTGTAAGTGATTTTTGTCCAGTACTGTTAGAACTGGATGATAGGATCACTGTGGACAGTTTTCAGCAAGTTGCAATATTGGAATACAGAAAAAAACACTTTTCCAAAAACAAGCTCCAAATCATGTTGAAATACAGAAATAAAAACTTTTTCAAAAACAAGCTCTAAATCATTTGAAATACAGAAATAAACCGTTTTTCATAAACAAGCTCTAAATCATGTTTGATGCACTCTAAGTGATTTTTTTAGAGTACTGTTTGAACTGGATGATAGGATCACTGTGGACAGTTTTCAGCAAGTTGCAATATTGGAATACAGAAACAAACACTTTTCCAAAAACAAGCTCCAAATCATGTTGAAATACAGAAATAAACACTTTTTCAAAAACAAGCTCTAAATCATGTTGAAATACAGAAATAAAAACTTTTTCATAAACAAGCTCTAAATCATGTTTGATGCACTCTGTAAGTGATTTTTGTCCAGTACTGTTAGAACTGGATGATAGGATCACTGTGGACAGTTTTCAGCAAGTTGCAATATTAGAATACAGAAATAAACACTTTTCCAAAAACAAGCTCCAAATCATGTTTAAATACAGAAATAAACACTTTTTCATAAACAAGCTCTAAATCATGTTTGATGCACTCTGTAAGTGATTTTTTTCCCAATACTGTTAGAACTGGATGATAGGATCACTGTAGACAGTTTTCAGCAAGTAGCAATATTGGAATACAGAAATAAACACTTTTCCAAAAACAAGCTCCAAATCATGTTGAAATACAGAAATAAAAACTTTTTCAAAAACAAGCTCTAAATCGGTTGAAATACAGAAATAAACTGTTTTTCATAAACAAGCTCTAAATCATGTTTGATGCACTCTAAGTGATTTTTTTAGAGTACTGTTTGAACTGGATGATAGGATCACTGTGGACAGTTTTCAGCAAGTTGCAATATTGGAATACAGAAACAAACACTTTTCCAAAAACAAGCTCCAAATCATGTTGAAATACAGAAATAAAAACTTTTTCATAAACAAGCTATAAATCATGTTTGATGCACTCTGTAAGTGATTTTTGTCCAGTACTGTTAGAACTGGATGATAGGATCACTGTGGACAGTTTTCAGCAAGTTGCAATATTGGAATACAGAAAAAAACACTTTTCCAAAAACAAGCTCCAAATCATGTTGAAATACAGAAATAAAAACTTTTTCAAAAACAAGCTCTAAATCATTTGAAATACAGAAATAAACCGTTTTTCATAAACAAGCTCTAAATCATGTTTGATGCACTCTAAGTGATTTTTTTAGAGTACTGTTTGAACTGGATGATAGGATCACTGTGGACAGTTTTCAGCAAGTTGCAATATTGGAATACAGAAACAAACACTTTTCCAAAAACAAGCTCCAAATCATGTTGAAATACAGAAATAAACACTTTTTCAAAAACAAGCTCTAAATCATGTTGAAATACAGAAATAAAAACTTTTTCATAAACAAGCTCTAAATCATGTTTGATGCACTCTGTAAGTGATTTTTGTCCAGTACTGTTAGAACTGGATGATAGGATCACTGTGGACAGTTTTCAGCAAGTTGCAATATTGGAATACAGTAACAAACACTTTTCCAAAAACAAGCTCCAAATCATGTTGAAATACAGAAATAAACACTTTTCCAAAAACAAGCTCCAAATCATGTTTAAATACAGAAATAAACACTTTTTCAAAAACAAGCTCTAAATCATGTTGAAATACAGAAATAAACACTTTTTCAATAACAAGCTCTAAATCATGTTGAAATACAGAAATAAACACTTTTTCATAAACAAGCTCTAAATCATGTTTGATGCACTCTGTAAGTGATTTTTTTCCAGTACTGTTAGAACTGGATGATAGGATCACTGTGGACAGTTTTCAGCAAGTTGCAATATTGGAATACAGAAATAAACACTTTTCCAAAAACAATCTCCAAATCATGTTGAAATACAGAAATAAACACTTTTTCATAAACAAGCTCTAAATCATGTTTGATGCACTCTGTAATTGATTTTTTCCCCAATACTGTTAGAACTGGATGATAGGATCACTGTAGACAGTTTTCAGCAAGTAGCAATATTGGAATACAGAAATAAACACTTTTCCAAAAACAAGCTCCAAATCATGTTGAAATACAGAAATAAAAACTTTTTCAAAAACAAGCTCTAAATCGGTTGAAATACAGAAATAAACCGTTTTTCATAAACAAGCTCTAAATCATGTTTGATGCACTCTAAGTGATTTTTTTAGAGTACTGTTTGAACTGGATGATAGGATCACTGTGGACAGTTTTCAGCAAGTTGCAATATTGGAATACAGAAACAAACACTTTTCCAAAAACAAGCTCCAAATCATGTTGAAATACAGAAATAAAAACTTTTTCAAAAACAAGCTCTAAATCATGTTGAAATACAGAAATAAAAACTTTTTCATAAACAAGCTATAAATCATGTTTGATGCACTCTGTAAGTGATTTTTGTCCAGTACTGTTAGAACTGGATGATAGGATCACTGTGGACAGTTTTCAGCAAGTTGCAATATTGGAATACAGAAAAAAACACTTTTCCAAAAACAAGCTCCAAATCATGTTGAAATACAGAAATAAAAACTTTTTCAAAAACAAGCTCTAAATCATTTGAAATACAGAAATAAACCGTTTTTCATAAACAAGCTCTAAATCATGTTTGATGCACTCTAAGTGATTTTTTTAGAGTACTGTTTGAACTGGATGATAGGATCACTGTGGACAGTTTTCAGCAAGTTGCAATATTGGAATACAGAAACAAACACTTTTCCAAAAACAAGCTCCAAATCATGTTGAAATACAGAAATAAACACTTTTTCAAAAACAAGCTCTAAATCATGTTGAAATACAGAAATAAAAACTTTTTCATAAACAAGCTCTAAATCATGTTTGATGCACTCTGTAAGTGATTTTTGTCCAGTACTGTTAGAACTGGATGATAGGATCACTGTGGACAGTTTTCAGCAAGTTGCAATATTAGAATACAGAAATAAACACTTTTCCAAAAACAAGCTCCAAATCATGTTTAAATACAGAAATAAACACTTTTTCATAAACAAGCTCTAAATCATGTTTGATGCACTCTGTAAGTGATTTTTTTCCCAATACTGTTAGAACTGGATGATAGGATCACTGTAGACAGTTTTCAGCAAGTAGCAATATTGGAATACAGAAATAAACACTTTTCCAAAAACAAGCTCCAAATCATGTTGAAATACAGAAATAAAAACTTTTTCAAAAACAAGCTCTAAATCGGTTGAAATACAGAAATAAACCGTTTTTCATAAACAAGCTCTAAATCATGTTTGATGCACTCTAAGTGATTTTTTTAGAGTACTGTTTGAACTGGATGATAGGATCACTGTGGACAGTTTTCAGCAAGTTGCAATATTGGAATACAGAAACAAACACTTTTCCAAAAACAAGCTCCAAATCATGTTGAAATACAGAAATAAACACTTTTTCAAAAACAAGCTCTAAATCATGTTGAAATACAGAAATAAAAACTTTTTCATAAACAAGCTATAAATCATGTTTGATGCACTCTGTAAGTGATTTTTGTCCAGTACTGTTAGAACTGGATGATAGGATCACTGTGGACAGTTTTCAGCAAGTTGCAATATTGGAATACAGAAAAAAACACTTTTCCAAAAACAAGCTCCAACTCATGTTGAAATACAGAAATAAAAACTTTTTCAAAAACAAGCTCTAAATCATTTGAAATACAGAAATAAACCGTTTTTCATAAACAAGCTCTAAATCATGTTTGATGCACTCTAAGTGATTTTTTTAGAGTACTGTTTGAACTGGATGATAGGATCACTGTGGACAGTTTTCAGCAAGTTGCAATATTGGAATACAGAAACAAACACTTTTCCAAAAACAAGCTCCAAATCATGTTGAAATACAGAAATAAACACTTTTTCAAAAACAAGCTCTAAATCATGTTGAAATACAGAAATAAAAACTTTTTCATAAACAAGCTCTAAATCATGTTTGATGCACTCTGTAAGTGATTTTTGTCCAGTACTGTTAGAACTGGATGATAGGATCACTGTGGACAGTTTTCAGCAAGTTGCAATATTGGAATACAGAAACAAACACTTTTCCAAAAACAAGCTCCAAATCATGTTGAAATACAGAAATAAACACTTTTCCAAAAACAAGCTCCAAATCATGTTTAAATACAGAAATAAACACTTTTTCAAAAACAAGCTCTAAATCATGTTGAAATACAGAAATAAACACTTTTTCAATAACAAGCTCTAAATCATGTTGAAATACAGAAATAAACACTTTTTCATAAACAAGCTCTAAATCATGTTTGATGCACTCTGTAAGTGATTTTTTTCCAGTACTGTTAGAACTGGATGATAGGATCACTGTGGACAGTTTTCAGCAAGTTGCAATATTGGAATACAGAAATAAACACTTTTCCAAAAACAATCTCCAAATCATGTTGAAATACAGAAATAAACACTTTTTCATAAACAAGCTCTAAATCATGTTTGATGCACTCTGTAAGTGATTTTTTTCCCAATACTGTTAGAACTGGATGATAGGATCACTGTAGACAGTTTTCAGCAAGTAGCAATATTGGAATACAGAAATAAACACTTTTCCAAAAACAAGCTCCAAATCATGTTGAAATACAGAAATAAAAACTTTTTCAAAAACAAGCTCTAAATCGGTTGAAATACAGAAATAAACCGTTTTTCATAAACAAGCTCTAAATCATGTTTGATGCACTCTAAGTGATTTTTTTAGAGTACTGTTTGAACTGGATGATAGGATCACTGTGGACAGTTTTCAGCAAGTTGCAATATTGGAATACAGAAACAAACACTTTTCCAAAAACAAGCTCCAAATCATGTTGAAATACAGAAATAAAAACTTTTTCAAAAACAAGCTCTAAATCATATTGAAATACAGAAATAAAAACTTTTTCATAAACAAGCTATAAATCATGTTTGATGCACTCTGTAAGTGATTTTTGTCCAGTACTGTTAGAACTGGATGATAGGATCACTGTGGACAGTTTTCAGCAAGTTGCAATATTGGAATACAGAAAAAAACACTTTTCCAAAAACAAGCTCCAAATCATGTTGAAATACAGAAATAAAAACTTTTTCAAAAACAAGCTCTAAATCATTTGAAATACAGAAATAAACCGTTTTTCATAAACAAGCTCTAAATCATGTTTGATGCACTCTAAGTGATTTTTTTAGAGTACTGTTTGAACTGGATGATAGGATCACTGTGGACAGTTTTCAGCAAGTTGCAATATTGGAATACAGAAACAAACACTTTTCCAAAAACAAGCTCCAAATCATGTTGAAATACAGAAATAAAAACTTTTTCATAAACAAGCTCTAAATCATGTTTGATGCACTCTGTAAGTGATTTTTGTCCAGTACTGTTAGAACTGGATGATAGGATCACTGTGGACAGTTTTCAGCAAGTTGCAATATTAGAATACAGAAATAAACACTTTTCCAAAAACAAGCTCCAAATCATGTTTAAATACAGAAATAAACACTTTTTCATAAACAAGCTCTAAATCATGTTTGATGCACTCTGTAAGTGATTTTTTTCCAGTACTGTTAGAACTGGATGATAGGATCAATGTGGACAGTTTTCAGCAAGTTGCAATATTGGAATACAGAAATAAACACTTTTCCAAAAACAAGCTGCAAATCATGTTTAAATACAGAAATAAACACTTTTCCAAAAACAAGCTCCAAATCATGTTGAAATACAGAAATAAACACTTTTTCAAAAACAAGCTCTAAATCATGTTGAAATACAGAAATAAACACGTTTTCATAAACAAGCTCTAAATCATGTTTGATGCACTCTGTAAGTGATTTTTTTTCTAGTACTGTTAGAACTGGATGATAGGAACACTGTGGACAATTTTCAGCAAGTTGCAATATTGGAATACAGAAACAAACACTTTTCCAAAAACAAGCTCCAAATCATGTTGAAATACAGAAATAAACACTTTTCCAAAAACAAGCTCCAAATCATGTTGAAATACAGAAATAAACACTTTTTCAATAACAATCATGTTGAAATACAGAAATAAACACTTTTTCATAAACAAGCTCTAAATCATGTTTGATGCACTCTGTAAGTGATTTTTTTCCAGTACTGTTAGAACTGGATGATAGGATCACTGTGGACAGTTTTCAGCAAGTTGCAATATTGGAATACAGAAATAAACACTTTTCCAAAAACAAGCTCCAAATCATGTTTAAATACAGAAATAAACACTTTTTCATAAACAAGCTCTAAATCATGTTTGATGCACTCTGTAAGTGATTTTTTTCCAGTACTGTTAGAACTGGATGATAGGATCAATGTGGACAGTTTTCAGCAAGTTGCAATATTGGAATACAGAAATAAACACTTTTCCAAAAACAAGCTCCAAATCATGTTTAAATACAGAAATAAACACTTTTCCAAAAACAAGCTCCAAATCATGTTGAAATACAGAAATAAACACTTTTTCAAAAACAAGCTCTAAATCATGTTGAAATACAGAAATAAACACGTTTTCATAAACAAGCTCTAAATCATGTTTGATGCACTCTGTAAGTGACTTTTTTTCTAGTACTGTTAGAACTGGATGATAGGATCACTGTGGACAGTTTTCAGCAAGTTGCAATATTGGAATACAGAAATAAACACTTTTCCAAAAACAATCTCCAAATCATGTTGAAATACAGAAATAAACACTTTTTCATAAACAAGCTCTAAATCATGTTTGATGCACTCTGTAAGTGATTTTTTTCCCAATACTGTTAGAACTGGATGATAGGATCACTGTAGACAGTTTTCAGCAAGTAGCAATATTGGAATACAGAAATAAACACTTTTCCAAAAACAAGCTCCAAATCATGTTGAAATACAGAAATAAAAACTTTTTCAAAAACAAGCTCTAAATCGGTTGAAATACAGAAATAAACCGTTTTTCATAAACAAGCTCTAAATCATGTTTGATGCACTCTAAGTGATTTTTTTAGAGTACTGTTTGAACTGGATGATAGGATCACTGTGGACAGTTTTCAGCAAGTTGCAATATTGGAATACAGAAACAAACACTTTTCCAAAAACAAGCTCCAAATCATGTTGAAATACAGAAATAAAAACTTTTTCAAAAACAAGCTCTAAATCATGTTGAAATACAGAAATAAAAACTTTTTCATAAACAAGCTATAAATCATGTTTGATGCACTCTGTAAGTGATTTTTGTCCAGTACTGTTAGAACTGGATGATAGGATCACTGTGGACAGTTTTCAGCAAGTTGCAATATTGGAATACAGAAAAAAACACTTTTCCAAAAACAAGCTCCAAATCATGTTGAAATACAGAAATAAAAACTTTTTCAAAAACAAGCTCTAAATCATTTGAAATACAGAAATAAACCGTTTTTCATAAACAAGCTCTAAATCATGTTTGATGCACTCTAAGTGATTTTTTTAGAGTACTGTTTGAACTGGATGATAGGATCACTGTGGACAGTTTTCAGCAAGTTGCAATATTGGAATACAGAAACAAACACTTTTCCAAAAACAAGCTCCAAGTCATGTTGAAATACAGAAATAAACACTTTTTCAAAAACAAGCTCTAAATCATGTTGAAATACAGAAATAAACACGTTTTCATAAACAAGCTCTAAATCATGTTTGATGCACTCTGTAAGTGATTTTTTTTCTAGTACTGTTAGAACTGGATGATAGGAACACTGTGGACAATTTTCAGCAAGTTGCAATATTGGAATACAGAAACAAACACTTTTCCAAAAACAAGCTCCAAATCATGTTGAAATACAGAAATAAACACTTTTCCAAAAACAAGCTCCAAATCATGTTGAAATACAGAAATAAACACTTTTTCAATAACAATCATGTTGAAATACAGAAATAAACACTTTTTCATAAACAAGCTCTAAATCATGTTTGATGCACTCTGTAAGTGATTTTTTTCCAGTACTGTTAGAACTGGATGATAGGATCACTGTGGACAGTTTTCAGCAAGTTGCAATATTGGAATACAGAAATAAACACTTTTCCAAAAACAAGCTCCAAATCATGTTTAAATACAGAAATAAACACTTTTTCATAAACAAGCTCTAAATCATGTTTGATGCACTCTGTAAGTGATTTTTTTCCAGTACTGTTAGAACTGGATGATAGGATCAATGTGGACAGTTTTCAGCAAGTTGCAATATTGGAATACAGAAATAAACACTTTTCCAAAAACAAGCTGCAAATCATGTTTAAATACAGAAATAAACACTTTTCCAAAAACAAGCTCCAAATCATGTTGAAATACAGAAATAAACACTTTTTCAAAAACAAGCTCTAAATCATGTTGAAATACAGAAATAAACACGTTTTCATAAACAAGCTCTAAATCATGTTTGATGCACTCTGTAAGTGATTTTTTTTCTAGTACTGTTAGAACTGGATGATAGGAACACTGTGGACAGTTTTCAGCAAGTTGCAATATTGGAATACAGAAACAAACACTTTTCCAAAAACAAGCTCCAAATCATGTTGAAATACAGAAATAAACACTTTTCCAAAAACAAGCTCCAAATCATGTTGAAATACAGAAATAAACACTTTTTCAATAACAAGCTCTAAATCATGTTGAAATACAGAAATAAACACTTCTTCATAAACAAGCTCTAAATCATGTTTGATGCACTCTGTAAGTGATTTTTTTCCAGTACTGTTAGAACTGGATGATAGGATCACTGTGGACAGTTTTCAGCAAGTTGCAATATTGGAATACAGAAATAAACACTTTTCCAAAAACAAGCTCCAAATCATGTTGAAATACAGAAATAAAAACTTTTTCAAAAACAAGCTCTAAATCGGTTGAAATACAGAAATAAACCGTTTTTCATAAACAAGCTCTAAATCATGTTTGATGCACTCTAAGTGATTTTTTTAGAGTACTGTTTGAACTGGATGATAGGATCACTGTGGACAGTTTTCAGCAAGTTGCAATATTGGAATACAGAAACAAACACTTTTCCAAAAACAAGCTCCAAATCATGTTGAAATACAGAAATAAAAACTTTTTCAAAAACAAGCTCTAAATCATATTGAAATACAGAAATAAAAACTTTTTCATAAACAAGCTATAAATCATGTTTGATGCACTCTGTAAGTGATTTTTGTCCAGTACTGTTAGAACTGGATGATAGGATCACTGTGGACAGTTTTCAGCAAGTTGCAATATTGGAATACAGAAAAAAACACTTTTCCAAAAACAAGCTCCAAATCATGTTGAAATACAGAAATAAAAACTTTTTCAAAAACAAGCTCTAAATCATTTGAAATACAGAAATAAACCGTTTTTCATAAACAAGCTCTAAATCATGTTTGATGCACTCTAAGTGATTTTTTTAGAGTACTGTTTGAACTGGATGATAGGATCACTGTGGACAGTTTTCAGCAAGTTGCAATATTGGAATACAGAAACAAACACTTTTCCAAAAACAAGCTCCAAATCATGTTGAAATACAGAAATAAAAACTTTTTCATAAACAAGCTCTAAATCATGTTTGATGCACTCTGTAAGTGATTTTTGTCCAGTACTGTTAGAACTGGATGATAGGATCACTGTGGACAGTTTTCAGCAAGTTGCAATATTAGAATACAGAAATAAACACTTTTCCAAAAACAAGCTCCAAATCATGTTTAAATACAGAAATAAACACTTTTTCATAAACAAGCTCTAAATCATGTTTGATGCACTCTGTAAGTGATTTTTTTCCAGTACTGTTAGAACTGGATGATAGGATCAATGTGGACAGTTTTCAGCAAGTTGCAATATTGGAATACAGAAATAAACACTTTTCCAAAAACAAGCTGCAAATCATGTTTAAATACAGAAATAAACACTTTTCCAAAAACAAGCTCCAAATCATGTTGAAATACAGAAATAAACACTTTTTCAAAAACAAGCTCTAAATCATGTTGAAATACAGAAATAAACACGTTTTCATAAACAAGCTCTAAATCATGTTTGATGCACTCTGTAAGTGATTTTTTTTCTAGTACTGTTAGAACTGGATGATAGGAACACTGTGGACAATTTTCAGCAAGTTGCAATATTGGAATACAGAAACAAACACTTTTCCAAAAACAAGCTCCAAATCATGTTGAAATACAGAAATAAACACTTTTCCAAAAACAAGCTCCAAATCATGTTGAAATACAGAAATAAACACTTTTTCAATAACAATCATGTTGAAATACAGAAATAAACACTTTTTCATAAACAAGCTCTAAATCATGTTTGATGCACTCTGTAAGTGATTTTTTTCCAGTACTGTTAGAACTGGATGATAGGATCACTGTGGACAGTTTTCAGCAAGTTGCAATATTGGAATACAGAAATAAACACTTTTCCAAAAACAAGCTCCAAATCATGTTTAAATACAGAAATAAACACTTTTTCATAAACAAGCTCTAAATCATGTTTGATGCACTCTGTAAGTGATTTTTTTCCAGTACTGTTAGAACTGGATGATAGGATCAATGTGGACAGTTTTCAGCAAGTTGCAATATTGGAATACAGAAATAAACACTTTTCCAAAAACAAGCTGCAAATCATGTTTAAATACAGAAATAAACACTTTTCCAAAAACAAGCTCCAAATCATGTTGAAATACAGAAATAAACACTTTTTCAAAAACAAGCTCTAAATCATGTTGAAATACAGAAATAAACACGTTTTCATAAACAAGCTCTAAATCATGTTTGATGCACTCTGTAAGTGATTTTTTTTCTAGTACTGTTAGAACTGGATGATAGGAACACTGTGGACAGTTTTCAGCAAGTTGCAATATTGGAATACAGAAACAAACACTTTTCCAAAAACAAGCTCCAAATCATGTTGAAATACAGAAATAAACACTTTTCCAAAAACAAGCTCCAAATCATGTTGAAATACAGAAATAAACACTTTTTCAATAACAAGCTCTAAATCGGTTGAAATACAGAAATAAACCGTTTTTCATAAACAAGCTCTAAATCATGTTTGATGCACTCTAAGTGATTTTTTTAGAGTACTGTTTGAACTGGATGATAGGATCACTGTGGACAGTTTTCAGCAAGTTGCAATATTGGAATACAGAAACAAACACTTTTCCAAAAACAAGCTCCAAATCATGTTGAAATACAGAAATAAAAACTTTTTCAAAAACAAGCTCTAAATCATATTGAAATACAGAAATAAAAACTTTTTCATAAACAAGCTATAAATCATGTTTGATGCACTCTGTAAGTGATTTTTGTCCAGTACTGTTAGAACTGGATGATAGGATCACTGTGGACAGTTTTCAGCAAGTTGCAATATTGGAATACAGAAAAAAACACTTTTCCAAAAACAAGCTCCAAATCATGTTGAAATACAGAAATAAAAACTTTTTCAAAAACAAGCTCTAAATCATTTGAAATACAGAAATAAACCGTTTTTCATAAACAAGCTCTAAATCATGTTTGATGCACTCTAAGTGATTTTTTTAGAGTACTGTTTGAACTGGATGATAGGATCACTGTGGACAGTTTTCAGCAAGTTGCAATATTGGAATACAGAAACAAACACTTTTCCAAAAACAAGCTCCAAATCATGTTGAAATACAGAAATAAAAACTTTTTCATAAACAAGCTCTAAATCATGTTTGATGCACTCTGTAAGTGATTTTTGTCCAGTACTGTTAGAACTGGATGATAGGATCACTGTGGACAGTTTTCAGCAAGTTGCAATATTAGAATACAGAAATAAACACTTTTCCAAAAACAAGCTCCAAATCATGTTTAAATACAGAAATAAACACTTTTTCATAAACAAGCTCTAAATCATGTTTGATGCACTCTGTAAGTGATTTTTTTCCAGTACTGTTAGAACTGGATGATAGGATCAATGTGGACAGTTTTCAGCAAGTTGCAATATTGGAATACAGAAATAAACACTTTTCCAAAAACAAGCTGCAAATCATGTTTAAATACAGAAATAAACACTTTTCCAAAAACAAGCTCCAAATCATGTTGAAATACAGAAATAAACACTTTTTCAAAAACAAGCTCTAAATCATGTTGAAATACAGAAATAAACACGTTTTCATAAACAAGCTCTAAATCATGTTTGATGCACTCTGTAAGTGATTTTTTTTCTAGTACTGTTAGAACTGGATGATAGGAACACTGTGGACAATTTTCAGCAAGTTGCAATATTGGAATACAGAAACAAACACTTTTCCAAAAACAAGCTCCAAATCATGTTGAAATACAGAAATAAACACTTTTCCAAAAACAAGCTCCAAATCATGTTGAAATACAGAAATAAACACTTTTTCAATAACAATCATGTTGAAATACAGAAATAAACACTTTTTCATAAACAAGCTCTAAATCATGTTTGATGCACTCTGTAAGTGATTTTTTTCCAGTACTGTTAGAACTGGATGATAGGATCACTGTGGACAGTTTTCAGCAAGTTGCAATATTGGAATACAGAAATAAACACTTTTCCAAAAACAAGCTCCAAATCATGTTTAAATACAGAAATAAACACTTTTTCATAAACAAGCTCTAAATCATGTTTGATGCACTCTGTAAGTGATTTTTTTCCAGTACTGTTAGAACTGGATGATAGGATCAATGTGGACAGTTTTCAGCAAGTTGCAATATTGGAATACAGAAATAAACACTTTTCCAAAAACAAGCTCCAAATCATGTTTAAATACAGAAATAAACACTTTTCCAAAAACAAGCTCCAAATCATGTTGAAATACAGAAATAAACACTTTTTCAAAAACAAGCTCTAAATCATGTTGAAATACAGAAATAAACACGTTTTCATAAACAAGCTCTAAATCATGTTTGATGCACTCTGTAAGTGACTTTTTTTCTAGTACTGTTAGAACTGGATGATAGGATCACTGTGGACAGTTTTCAGCAAGTTGCAATATTGGAATACAGAAATAAACACTTTTCCAAAAACAATCTCCAAATCATGTTGAAATACAGAAATAAACACTTTTTCATAAACAAGCTCTAAATCATGTTTGATGCACTCTGTAAGTGATTTTTTTCCCAATACTGTTAGAACTGGATGATAGGATCACTGTAGACAGTTTTCAGCAAGTAGCAATATTGGAATACAGAAATAAACACTTTTCCAAAAACAAGCTCCAAATCATGTTGAAATACAGAAATAAAAACTTTTTCAAAAACAAGCTCTAAATCGGTTGAAATACAGAAATAAACCGTTTTTCATAAACAAGCTCTAAATCATGTTTGATGCACTCTAAGTGATTTTTTTAGAGTACTGTTTGAACTGGATGATAGGATCACTGTGGACAGTTTTCAGCAAGTTGCAATATTGGAATACAGAAACAAACACTTTTCCAAAAACAAGCTCCAAATCATGTTGAAATACAGAAATAAAAACTTTTTCAAAAACAAGCTCTAAATCATGTTGAAATACAGAAATAAAAACTTTTTCATAAACAAGCTATAAATCATGTTTGATGCACTCTGTAAGTGATTTTTGTCCAGTACTGTTAGAACTGGATGATAGGATCACTGTGGACAGTTTTCAGCAAGTTGCAATATTGGAATACAGAAAAAAACACTTTTCCAAAAACAAGCTCCAAATCATGTTGAAATACAGAAATAAAAACTTTTTCAAAAACAAGCTCTAAATCATTTGAAATACAGAAATAAACCGTTTTTCATAAACAAGCTCTAAATCATGTTTGATGCACTCTAAGTGATTTTTTTAGAGTACTGTTTGAACTGGATGATAGGATCACTGTGGACAGTTTTCAGCAAGTTGCAATATTGGAATACAGAAACAAACACTTTTCCAAAAACAAGCTCCAAGTCATGTTGAAATACAGAAATAAACACTTTTTCAAAAACAAGCTCTAAATCATGTTGAAATACAGAAATAAACACGTTTTCATAAACAAGCTCTAAATCATGTTTGATGCACTCTGTAAGTGATTTTTTTTCTAGTACTGTTAGAACTGGATGATAGGAACACTGTGGACAATTTTCAGCAAGTTGCAATATTGGAATACAGAAACAAACACTTTTCCAAAAACAAGCTCCAAATCATGTTGAAATACAGAAATAAACACTTTTCCAAAAACAAGCTCCAAATCATGTTGAAATACAGAAATAAACACTTTTTCAATAACAATCATGTTGAAATACAGAAATAAACACTTTTTCATAAACAAGCTCTAAATCATGTTTGATGCACTCTGTAAGTGATTTTTTTCCAGTACTGTTAGAACTGGATGATAGGATCACTGTGGACAGTTTTCAGCAAGTTGCAATATTGGAATACAGAAATAAACACTTTTCCAAAAACAAGCTCCAAATCATGTTTAAATACAGAAATAAACACTTTTTCATAAACAAGCTCTAAATCATGTTTGATGCACTCTGTAAGTGATTTTTTTCCAGTACTGTTAGAACTGGATGATAGGATCAATGTGGACAGTTTTCAGCAAGTTGCAATATTGGAATACAGAAATAAACACTTTTCCAAAAACAAGCTGCAAATCATGTTTAAATACAGAAATAAACACTTTTCCAAAAACAAGCTCCAAATCATGTTGAAATACAGAAATAAACACTTTTTCAAAAACAAGCTCTAAATCATGTTGAAATACAGAAATAAACACGTTTTCATAAACAAGCTCTAAATCATGTTTGATGCACTCTGTAAGTGATTTTTTTTCTAGTACTGTTAGAACTGGATGATAGGAACACTGTGGACAGTTTTCAGCAAGTTGCAATATTGGAATACAGAAACAAACACTTTTCCAAAAACAAGCTCCAAATCATGTTGAAATACAGAAATAAACACTTTTCCAAAAACAAGCTCCAAATCATGTTGAAATACAGAAATAAACACTTTTTCAATAACAAGCTCTAAATCATGTTGAAATACAGAAATAAACACTTCTTCATAAACAAGCTCTAAATCATGTTTGATGCACTCTGTAAGTGATTTTTTTCCAGTACTGTTAGAACTGGATGATAGGATCACTGTGGACAGTTTTCAGCAAGTTGCAATATTGGAATACAGAAATAAACACTTTTCCAAAAACAAGCTCCAAATCATGTTTAAATACAGAAATAAACACTTTTTCATAAACAAGCTCTAAATCATGTTTGATGCACTCTGTAAGTGATTTTTTTCCAGTACTGTTAGAACTGGATGATAGGATCAATGTGGACAGTTTTCAGCAAGTTGCAATATTGGAATACAGAAATAAACACTTTTCCAAAAACAAACTGCAAATCATGTTTAAATACAAAAATAAACACTTTTCCAAAAACAAGCTCCAAATCATGTTGAAATACAGAAATAAACACTTTTTCAAAAACAAGCTCTAAATCATGTTGAAATACAGAAATAAACACGTTTTCATAAACAAGCTCTAAATCATGTTTGATGCACTCTGTAAGTGATTTTTTTTCTAGTACTGTTAGAACTGGATGATAGGAACACTGTGGACAGTTTTCAGCAAGTTGCAATATTGGAATACAGAAACAAAACACTTTTCCAAAAACAAGCTCCAAATCATGTTGAAATACAGAAATAAACACTTTTCCAAAAACAAGCTCCAAATCATGTTGAAATACAGAAATAAACACTTTTTCAATAACAAGCTCTAAATCATGTTGAAATACAGAAATAAACACTTTTTCATAAACAAGCTCTAAATCATGTTTGATGCACTCTGTAAGTGATTTTTTTCCAGTACTGTTAGAACTGGATGATAGGATCACTGTGGACAGTTTTCAGCAAGTTGCAATATTGGAATACAGAAATAAACACTTTTCCAAAAACAATCTCCAAATCATGTTGAAATACAGAAATAAACACTTTTTCATAAACAAGCTCTAAATCATGTTTGATGCACTCTGTAAGTGATTTTTTTCCCAATACTGTTAGAACTGGATGATAGGATCACTGTAGACAGTTTTCAGCAAGTAGCAATATTGGAATACAGAAATAAACACTTTTCCAAAAACAAGCTCCAAATCATGTTGAAATACAGAAATAAAAACTTTTTCAAAAACAAGCTCTAAATCGGTTGAAATACAGAAATAAACACTTTTTCATAAACAAGCTCTAAATCATGTTTGATGCACTCTAAGTGATTTTTTTAGAGTACTGTTTGAACTGGATGATAGGATCACTGTGGACAGTTTTCAGCAAGTTGCAATATTGGAATACAGAAACAAACACTTTTCCAAAAACAAGCTCCAAATCATGTTGAAATACAGAAATAAAAACTTTTTCATAAACAAGCTCTAAATCATGTTTGATGCACTATGTAAGTGATTTTTGTCCAGTACTGTTAGAACTGGATGATAGGATCACTGTGGACAGTTTTCAGCAAGTTGCAATATTAGAATACAGAAATAAACACTTTTTCAAAAACAAGCTCTAAATCATGTTGACATACAGAAATAAACACGTTTTCATAAACAAGCTCTAAATCATGTTTGATGCACTCTGTAAGTGATTTTTTTCCAGTACTGTTAGAACTGGATGATAGGATCACTGTGGACAGTTTTCAGCAAGTTGCAATATTGGAATACAGAAATAAACACTTTTCCAAAAACAAGCTCCAAATCATGTTTAAATACAGAAATAAACACTTTTTCAAAAACAAGCTCTAAATCATGTTGAAATACAGAAATAAACACGTTTTCATAAACAAGCTCTAAATCATGTTTGATGCACTCTGTAAGTGATTTTTTTCCAGTACTGTTAGAACTGGATGATAGGAACACGGTGGACAGTTTTCAGCAAGTTGCAATATTGGAATACAGAAACAAACACTTTTCCAAAAACAAGCTCCAAATCATGTTGAAATAGAGAAATAAACACTTTTCCAAAAACAAGCTCCAAATCATGTTGAAATACAGAAATAAACACTTTTTCAATAACAAGCTCTAAATCATGTTGAAATACAGAAATAAACACTTTTTCATAAACAAGCTCTAAATCATGTTTGATGCACTCTGTAAGTGATTTTTTTCCAGTACTGTTAGAACTGGATGATAGGATCACTGTGGACAGTTTTCAGCAAGTTGCAATATTGGAATACAGAAATAAACACTTTTCCAAAAACAAGCTCCAAATCATGTTTAAATACAGAAATAAACACTTTTTCATAAACAAGCTCTAAATCATGTTTGATGCACTCTGTAAGTGATTTTTTCCCAGTACTGTTAGAACTGGATGATAGGATCACTGTGGACAGTTTTCAGCAAGTTGCAATATTGGAATACAGAAATAAACACTTTTCCAAAAACAAGCTCCAAATCATGTTGAAATACAGAAATAAAAACTTTTTCAAAAACAAGCTCTAAATCGGTTGAAATACAGAAATAAACCGTTTTTCATAAACAAGCTCTAAATCATGTTTGATGCACTCTAAGTGATTTTTTTAGAGTACTGTTTGAACTGGATGATAGGATCACTGTGGACAGTTTTCAGCAAGTTGCAATATTGGAATACAGAAACAAACACTTTTCCAAAAACAAGCTCCAAATCATGTTGAAATACAGAAATAAACACTTTTTCAAAAACAAGCTCTAAATCATGTTGAAATACAGAAATAAAAACTTTTTCATAAACAAGCTATAAATCATGTTTGATGCACTCTGTAAGTGATTTTTGTCCAGTACTGTTAGAACTGGATGATAGGATCACTGTGGACAGTTTTCAGCAAGTTGCAATATTGGAATACAGAAAAAAACACTTTTCCAAAAACAAGCTCCAAATCATGTTGAAATACAGAAATCAAAACTTTTTCAAAAACAAGCTCTAAATCATTTGAAATACAGAAATAAACCGTTTTTCATAAACAAGCTCTAAATCATGTTTGATGCACTCTAAGTGATTTTTTTAGAGTACTGTTTGAACTGGATGATAGGATCACTGTGGACAGTTTTCAGCAAGTTGCAATATTGGAATACAGAAACAAACACTTTTCCAAAAACAAGCTCCAAATCATGTTGAATTACAGAAATAAACACTTTTTCAAAAACAAGCTCTAAATCATGTTGAAATACAGAAATAAAAACTTTTTCATAAACAAGCTCTAAATCATGTTTGATGCACTCTGTAAGTGATTTTTGTCCAGTACTGTTAGAACTGGATGATAGGATCACTGTGGACAGTTTTCAGCAAGTTGCAATATTAGAATACAGAAATAAACACTTTTTCAAAAACAAGCTCTAAATCATGTTGAAATACAGAAATAAACACGTTTTCATAAACAAGCTCTAAATCATGTTTGATGCACTCTGTAAGTGATTTTTTTCCAGTACTGTTAGAACTGGATGATAGGATCACTGTGGACAGTTTTCAGCAAGTTGCAATATTGGAATACAGAAATAAACACTTTTCCAAAAACAAGCTCCAAATCATGTTTAAATACAGAAATAAACACTTTTTCAATAACAAGCTCTAAATCATGTTGAAATACAGAAATAAACACTTTTTCATAAACAAGCTCTAAATCATGTTTGATGCACTCTGTAAGTGATTTTTGTCCAGTACTGTTAGAACTGGATGATAGGATCACTTTGGACAGTTTTCAGCAAGTTGCAATATTGGAATACAGAAAAAAACACTTTTCCAAAAACAAGCTCCAAATCATGTTGAAATACAGAAATAAAAACTTTTTCAAAAACAAGCTCTAAATCATTTGAAATACAGAAATAAACCGTTTTTCATAAACAAGCTCTAAATCATGTTTGATGCACTCTAAGTGATTTTTTTAGAGTACTGTTTGAACTGGATGATAGGATCACTGTGGACAGTTTTCAGCAAGTTGCAATATTGGAATACAGAAACAAACACTTTTCCAAAAACAAGCTCCAAATCATGTTGAAATACAGAAATAAACACTTTTTCAAAAACAAGCTCTAAATCATGTTGAAATACAGAAATAAAAACTTTTTCATAAACAAGCTCTAAATCATGTTTGATGCACTCTGTAAGTGATTTTTGTCCAGTACTGTTAGAACTGGATGATAGGATCACTGTGGACAGTTTTCAGCAAGTTGCAATATTAGAATACAGAAATAAACACTTTTCCAAAAACAAGCTCCAAATCATGTTTAAATACAGAAATAAACACTTTTTCATAAACAAGCTCTAAATCATGTTTGATGCACTCTGTAAGTGATTTTTTTCCCAATACTGTTAGAACTGGATGATAGGATCACTGTAGACAGTTTTCAGCAAGTAGCAATATTGGAATACAGAAATAAACACTTTTCCAAAAACAAGCTCCAAATCATGTTGAAATACAGAAATAAAAACTTTTTCAAAAACAAGCTCTAAATCGGTTGAAATACAGAAATAAACCGTTTTTCATAAACAAGCTCTAAATCATGTTTGATGCACTCTAAGTGATTTTTTTAGAGTACTGTTTGAACTGGATGATAGGATCACTGTGGACAGTTTTCAGCAAGTTGCAATATTGGAATACAGAAACAAACACTTTTCCAAAAACAAGCTCCAAATCATGTTGAAATACAGAAATAAACACTTTTTCAAAAACAAGCTCTAAATCATGTTGAAATACAGAAATAAAAACTTTTTCATAAACAAGCTATAAATCATGTTTGATGCACTCTGTAAGTGATTTTTGTCCAGTACTGTTAGAACTGGATGATAGGATCACTGTGGACAGTTTTCAGCAAGTTGCAATATTGGAATACAGAAAAAAACACTTTTCCAAAAACAAGCTCCAACTCATGTTGAAATACAGAAATAAAAACTTTTTCAAAAACAAGCTCTAAATCATTTGAAATACAGAAATAAACCGTTTTTCATAAACAAGCTCTAAATCATGTTTGATGCACTCTAAGTGATTTTTTTAGAGTACTGTTTGAACTGGATGATAGGATCACTGTGGACAGTTTTCAGCAAGTTGCAATATTGGAATACAGAAACAAACACTTTTCCAAAAACAAGCTCCAAATCATGTTGAAATACAGAAATAAACACTTTTTCAAAAACAAGCTCTAAATCATGTTGAAATACAGAAATAAAAACTTTTTCATAAACAAGCTCTAAATCATGTTTGATGCACTCTGTAAGTGATTTTTGTCCAGTACTGTTAGAACTGGATGATAGGATCACTGTGGACAGTTTTCAGCAAGTTGCAATATTGGAATACAGAAACAAACACTTTTCCAAAAACAAGCTCCAAATCATGTTGAAATACAGAAATAAACACTTTTCCAAAAACAAGCTCCAAATCATGTTTAAATACAGAAATAAACACTTTTTCAAAAACAAGCTCTAAATCATGTTGAAATACAGAAATAAACACTTTTTCAATAACAAGCTCTAAATCATGTTGAAATACAGAAATAAACACTTTTTCATAAACAAGCTCTAAATCATGTTTGATGCACTCTGTAAGTGATTTTTTTCCAGTACTGTTAGAACTGGATGATAGGATCACTGTGGACAGTTTTCAGCAAGTTGCAATATTGGAATACAGAAATAAACACTTTTCCAAAAACAATCTCCAAATCATGTTGAAATACAGAAATAAACACTTTTTCATAAACAAGCTCTAAATCATGTTTGATGCACTCTGTAAGTGATTTTTTTCCCAATACTGTTAGAACTGGATGATAGGATCACTGTAAACAGTTTTCAGCAAGTAGCAATATTGGAATACAGAAATAAACACTTTTCCAAAAACAAGCTCCAAATCATGTTGAAATACAGAAATAAAAACTTTTTCAAAAACAAGCTCTAAATCGGTTGAAATACAGAAATAAACCATTTTTCATAAACAAGCTCTAAATCATGTTTGATGCACTCTAAGTGATTTTTTTAGAGTACTGTTTGAACTGGATGATAGGATCACTGTGGACAGTTTTCAGCAAGTTGCAATATTGGAATACAGAAACAAACACTTTTCCAAAAACAAGCTCCAAATCTTGTTGAAATACAGAAATAAAAACTTTTTCAAAAACAAGCTCTAAATCATATTGAAATACAGAAATAAAAACTTTTTCATAAACAAGCTATAAATCATGTTTGATGCACTCTGTAAGTGATTTTTGTCCAGTACAGTTAGAACTGGATGATAGGATCACTGTGGACAGTTTTCAGCAAGTTGCAATATTGGAATACAGAAAAAAACACTTTTCCAAAAACAAGCTCCAAATCATGTTGAAATACAGAAATAAAAACTTTTTCAAAAACAAGCTCTAAATCATTTGAAATACAGAAATAAACCGTTTTTCATAAACAAGCTCTAAATCATGTTTGATGCACTCTAAGTGATTTTTTTAGAGTACTGTTTGAACTGGATGATAGGATCACTGTGGACAGTTTTCAGCAAGTTGCAATATTGGAATACAGAAACAAACACTTTTCCAAAAACAAGCTCCAAATCATGTTGAAATACAGAAATAAAAACTTTTTCATAAACAAGCTCTAAATCATGTTTGATGCACTCTGTAAGTGATTTTTGTCCAGTACTGTTAGAACTGGATGATAAGATCACTGTGGACAGTTTTCAGCAAGTTGCAATATTAGAATACAGAAATAAACACTTTTCCAAAAACAAGCTCCAAATCATGTTTAAATACAGAAATAAACACTTTTTCATAAACAAGCTCTAAATCATGTTTGATGCACTCTGTAAGTGATTTTTTTCCAGTACTGTTAGAACTGGATGATAGGATCAATGTGGACAGTTTTCAGCAAGTTGCAATATTGGAATACAGAAATAAACACTTTTCCAAAAACAAGCTGCAAATCATGTTTAAATACAGAAATAAACACTTTTCCAAAAACAAGCTCCAAATCATGTTGAAATACAGAAATAAACACTTTTTCAAAAACAAGCTCTAAATCATGTTGAAATACAGAAATAAACACGTTTTCATAAACAAGCTCTAAATCATGTTTGATGCACTCTGTAAGTGATTTTTTTTCTAGTACTGTTAGAACTGGATGATAGGAACACTGTGGACAATTTTCAGCAAGTTGCAATATTGGAATACAGAAACAAACACTTTTCCAAAAACAAGCTCCAAATCATGTTGAAATACAGAAATAAACACTTTTCCAAAAACAAGCTCCAAATCATGTTGAAATACAGAAATAAACACTTTTTCAATAACAATCATGTTGAAATACAGAAATAAACACTTTTTCATAAACAAGCTCTAAATCATGTTTGATGCACTCTGTAAGTGATTTTTTTCCAGTACTGTTAGAACTGGATGATAGGATCACTGTGGACAGTTTTCAGCAAGTTGCAATATTGGAATACAGAAATAAACACTTTTCCAAAAACAAGCTCCAAATCATGTTTAAATACAGAAATAAACACTTTTTCATAAACAAGCTCTAAATCATGTTTGATGCACTCTGTAAGTGATTTTTTTCCAGTACTGTTAGAACTGGATGATAGGATCACTGTGGACAGTTTTCAGCAAGTTGCAATATTGGAATACAGAAATAAACACTTTTCCAAAAACAATCTCCAAATCATGTTGAAATACAGAAATAAACACTTTTTCATAAACAAGCTCTAAATCATGTTTGATGCACTCTGTAAGTGATTTTTTTCCCAATACTGTTAGAACTGGATGATAGGATCACTGTAGACAGTTTTCAGCAAGTAGCAATATTGGAATACAGAAATAAACACTTTTCCAAAAACAAGCTCCAAATCATGTTGAAATACAGAAATAAAAACTTTTTCAAAAACAAGCTCTAAATCGGTTGAAATACAGAAATAAACCGTTTTTCATAAACAAGCTCTAAATCATGTTTGATGCACTCTAAGTGATTTTTTTAGAGTACTGTTTGAACTGGATGATAGGATCACTGTGGACAGTTTTCAGCAAGTTGCAATATTGGAATACAGAAACAAACACTTTTCCAAAAACAAGCTCCAAATCATGTTGAAATACAGAAATAAAAACTTTTTCAAAAACAAGCTCTAAATCATGTTGAAATACAGAAATAAAAACTTTTTCATAAACAAGCTATAAATCATGTTTGATGCACTCTGTAAGTGATTTTTGTCCAGTACTGTTAGAACTGGATGATAGGATCACTGTGGACAGTTTTCAGCAAGTTGCAATATTGGAATACAGAAAAAAACACTTTTCCAAAAACAAGCTCCAAATCATGTTGAAATACAGAAATAAAAACTTTTTCAAAAACAAGCTCTAAATCATTTGAAATACAGAAATAAACCGTTTTTCATAAACAAGCTCTAAATCATGTTTGATGCACTCTAAGTGATTTTTTTAGAGTACTGTTTGAACTGGATGATAGGATCACTGTGGACAGTTTTCAGCAAGTTGCAATATTGGAATACAGAAACAAACACTTTTCCAAAAACAAGCTCCAAGTCATGTTGAAATACAGAAATAAACACTTTTTCAAAAACAAGCTCTAAATCATGTTGAAATACAGAAATAAACACGTTTTCATAAACAAGCTCTAAATCATGTTTGATGCACTCTGTAAGTGATTTTTTTTCTAGTACTGTTAGAACTGGATGATAGGAACACTGTGGACAATTTTCAGCAAGTTGCAATATTGGAATACAGAAACAAACACTTTTCCAAAAACAAGCTCCAAATCATGTTGAAATACAGAAATAAACACTTTTCCAAAAACAAGCTCCAAATCATGTTGAAATACAGAAATAAACACTTTTTCAATAACAATCATGTTGAAATACAGAAATAAACACTTTTTCATAAACAAGCTCTAAATCATGTTTGATGCACTCTGTAAGTGATTTTTTTCCAGTACTGTTAGAACTGGATGATAGGATCACTGTGGACAGTTTTCAGCAAGTTGCAATATTGGAATACAGAAATAAACACTTTTCCAAAAACAAGCTCCAAATCATGTTTAAATACAGAAATAAACACTTTTTCATAAACAAGCTCTAAATCATGTTTGATGCACTCTGTAAGTGATTTTTTTCCAGTACTGTTAGAACTGGATGATAGGATCAATGTGGACAGTTTTCAGCAAGTTGCAATATTGGAATACAGAAATAAACACTTTTCCAAAAACAAGCTGCAAATCATGTTTAAATACAGAAATAAACACTTTTCCAAAAACAAGCTCCAAATCATGTTGAAATACAGAAATAAACACTTTTTCAAAAACAAGCTCTAAATCATGTTGAAATACAGAAATAAACACGTTTTCATAAACAAGCTCTAAATCATGTTTGATGCACTCTGTAAGTGATTTTTTTTCTAGTACTGTTAGAACTGGATGATAGGAACACTGTGGACAGTTTTCAGCAAGTTGCAATATTGGAATACAGAAACAAACACTTTTCCAAAAACAAGCTCCAAATCATGTTGAAATACAGAAATAAACACTTTTCCAAAAACAAGCTCCAAATCATGTTGAAATACAGAAATAAACACTTTTTCAATAACAAGCTCTAAATCATGTTGAAATACAGAAATAAACACTTTTTCATAAACAAGCTCTAAATCATGTTTGATGCACTCTGTAAGTGATTTTTTTCCAGTACTGTTAGAACTGGATGATAGGATCACTGTGGACAGTTTTCAGCAAGTTGCAATATTGGAATACAGAAATAAACACTTTTCCAAAAACAAGCTCCAAATCATGTTTAAATACAGAAATAAACACTTTTTCATAAACAAGCTCTAAATCATGTTTGATGCACTCTGTAAGTGATTTTTTTCCAGTACTGTTAGAACTGGATGATAGGATCAATGTGGACAGTTTTCAGCAAGTTGCAATATTGGAATACAGAAATAAACACTTTTCCAAAAACAAGCTGCAAATCATGTTTAAATACAGAAATAAACACTTTTCCAAAAACAAGCTCCAAATCATGTTGAAATACAGAAATAAACACTTTTTCAAAAACAAGCTCTAAATCATGTTGAAATACAGAAATAAACACGTTTTCATAAACAAGCTCTAAATCATGTTTGATGCACTCTGTAAGTGATTTTTTTTCTAGTACTGTTAGAACTGGATGATAGGAACACTGTGGACAGTTTTCAGCAAGTTGCAATATTGGAATACAGAAACAAACACTTTTCCAAAAACAAGCTCCAAATCATGTTGAAATACAGAAATAAACACTTTTCCAAAAACAAGCTCCAAATCATGTTGAAATACAGAAATAAACACTTTTTCAATAACAAGCTCTAAATCATGTTGAAATACAGAAATAAACACGTTTTCATAAACAAGCTCTAAATCATGTTTGATGCACTCTGTAAGTGATTTTTTTTCTAGTACTGTTAGAACTGGATGATAGGAACACTGTGGACAATTTTCAGCAAGTTGCAATATTGGAATACAGAAACAAACACTTTTCCAAAAACAAGCTCCAAATCATGTTGAAATACAGAAATAAACACTTTTCCAAAAACAAGCTCCAAATCATGTTGAAATACAGAAATAAACACTTTTTCAATAACAATCATGTTGAAATACAGAAATAAACACTTTTCCAAAAACAAGCTCCAAATCATGTTGAAATACAGAAATAAACACTTTTTCAATAACAAGCTCTAAATCATGTTGAAATACAGAAATAAACACGTTTTCATAAACAAGCTCTAAATCATGTTTGATGCACTCTGTAAGTGATTTTTTTTCTAGTACTGTTAGAACTGGATGATAGGAACACTGTGGACAATTTTCAGCAAGTTGCAATATTGGAATACAGAAACAAACACTTTTCCAAAAACAAGCTCCAAATCATGTTGAAATACAGAAATAAACACTTTTCCAAAAACAAGCTCCAAATCATGTTGAAATACAGAAATAAACACTTTTTCAATAACAATCATGTTGAAATACAGAAATAAACACTTTTTCATAAACAAGCTCTAAATCATGTTTGATGCACTCTGTAAGTGATTTTTTTCCAGTACTGTTAGAACTGGATGATAGGATCACTGTGGACAGTTTTCAGCAAGTTGCAATATTGGAATACAGAAATAAACACTTTTCCAAAAACAAGCTCCAAATCATGTTTAAATACAGAAATAAACACTTTTTCATAAACAAGCTCTAAATCATGTTTGATGCACTCTGTAAGTGATTTTTTTCCAGTACTGTTAGAACTGGATGATAGGATCAATGTGGACAGTTTTCAGCAAGTTGCAATATTGGAATACAGAAATAAACACTTTTCCAAAAACAAGCTGCAAATCATGTTTAAATACAAAAATAAACACTTTTCCAAAAACAAGCTCCAAATCATGTTGAAATACAGAAATAAACACTTTTTCAAAAACAAGCTCTAAATCATGTTGAAATACAGAAATAAACACGTTTTCATAAACAAGCTCTAAATCATGTTTGATGCACTCTGTAAGTGATTTTTTTTCTAGTACTGTTAGAACTGGATGATAGGAACACTGTGGACAGTTTTCAGCAAGTTGCAATATTGGAATACAGAAACAAAACACTTTTCCAAAAACAAGCTCCAAATCATGTTGAAATACAGAAATAAACACTTTTCCAAAAACAAGCTCCAAATCATGTTGAAATACAGAAATAAACACTTTTTCAATAACAAGCTCTAAATCATGTTGAAATACAGAAATAAACACTTTTTCATAAACAAGCTCTAAATCATGTTTGATGCACTCTGTAAGTGATTTTTTTCCAGTACTGTTAGAACTGGATGATAGGATCACTGTGGACAGTTTTCAGCAAGTTGCAATATTGGAATACAGAAATAAACACTTTTCCAAAAACAATCTCCAAATCATGTTGAAATACAGAAATAAACACTTTTTCATAAACAAGCTCTAAATCATGTTTGATGCACTCTGTAAGTGATTTTTTTCCCAATACTGTTAGAACTGGATGATAGGATCACTGTAGACAGTTTTCAGCAAGTAGCAATATTGGAATACAGAAATAAACACTTTTCCAAAAACAAGCTCCAAATCATGTTGAAATACAGAAATAAAAACTTTTTCAAAAACAAGCTCTAAATCGGTTGAAATACAGAAATAAACACTTTTTCATAAACAAGCTCTAAATCATGTTTGATGCACTCTAAGTGATTTTTTTAGAGTACTGTTTGAACTGGATGATAGGATCACTGTGGACAGTTTTCAGCAAGTTGCAATATTGGAATACAGAAACAAACACTTTTCCAAAAACAAGCTCCAAATCATGTTGAAATACAGAAATAAAAACTTTTTCATAAACAAGCTCTAAATCATGTTTGATGCACTATGTAAGTGATTTTTGTCCAGTACTGTTAGAACTGGATGATAGGATCACTGTGGACAGTTTTCAGCAAGTTGCAATATTAGAATACAGAAATAAACACTTTTTCAAAAACAAGCTCTAAATCATGTTGACATACAGAAATAAACACGTTTTCATAAACAAGCTCTAAATCATGTTTGATGCACTCTGTAAGTGATTTTTTTTCTAGTACTGTTAGAACTGGATGATAGGAACACTGTGGACAATTTTCAGCAAGTTGCAATATTGGAATACAGAAACAAACACTTTTCCAAAAACAAGCTCCAAATCATGTTGAAATACAGAAATAAACACTTTTCCAAAAACAAGCTCCAAATCATGTTGAAATACAGAAATAAACACTTTTTCAATAACAATCATGTTGAAATACAGAAATAAACACTTTTTCATAAACAAGCTCTAAATCATGTTTGATGCACTCTGTAAGTGATTTTTTTCCAGTACTGTTAGAACTGGATGATAGGATCACTGTGGACAGTTTTCAGCAAGTTGCAATATTGGAATACAGAAATAAACACTTTTCCAAAAACAAGCTCCAAATCATGTTTAAATACAGAAATAAACACTTTTTCATAAACAAGCTCTAAATCATGTTTGATGCACTCTGTAAGTGATTTTTTTCCAGTACTGTTAGAACTGGATGATAGGATCAATGTGGACAGTTTTCAGCAAGTTGCAATATTGGAATACAGAAATAAACACTTTTCCAAAAACAAGCTGCAAATCATGTTTAAATACAGAAATAAACACTTTTCCAAAAACAAGCTCCAAATCATGTTGAAATACAGAAATAAACACTTTTTCAAAAACAAGCTCTAAATCATGTTGAAATACAGAAATAAACACGTTTTCATAAACAAGCTCTAAATCATGTTTGATGCACTCTGTAAGTGATTTTTTTTCTAGTACTGTTAGAACTGGATGATAGGAACACTGTGGACAGTTTTCAGCAAGTTGCAATATTGGAATACAGAAACAAACACTTTTCCAAAAACAAGCTCCAAATCATGTTGAAATACAGAAATAAACACTTTTCCAAAAACAAGCTCCAAATCATGTTGAAATACAGAAATAAACACTTTTTCAATAACAAGCTCTAAATCATGTTGAAATACAGAAATAAACACTTTTTCATAAACAAGCTCTAAATCATGTTTGATGCACTCTGTAAGTGATTTTTTTCCAGTACTGTTAGAACTGGATGATAGGATCACTGTGGACAGTTTTCAGCAAGTTGCAATATTGGAATACAGAAATAAACACTTTTCCAAAAACAAGCTCCAAATCATGTTTAAATACAGAAATAAACACTTTTTCATAAACAAGCTCTAAATCATGTTTGATGCACTCTGTAAGTGATTTTTTTCCAGTACTGTTAGAACTGGATGATAGGATCAATGTGGACAGTTTTCAGCAAGTTGCAATATTGGAATACAGAAATAAACACTTTTCCAAAAACAAGCTGCAAATCATGTTTAAATACAGAAATAAACACTTTTCCAAAAACAAGCTCCAAATCATGTTGAAATACAGAAATAAACACTTTTTCAAAAACAAGCTCTAAATCATGTTGAAATACAGAAATAAACACGTTTTCATAAACAAGCTCTAAATCATGTTTGATGCACTCTGTAAGTGATTTTTTTTCTAGTACTGTTAGAACTGGATGATAGGAACACTGTGGACAGTTTTCAGCAAGTTGCAATATTGGAATACAGAAACAAACACTTTTCCAAAAACAAGCTCCAAATCATGTTGAAATACAGAAATAAACACTTTTCCAAAAACAAGCTCCAAATCATGTTGAAATACAGAAATAAACACTTTTTCAATAACAAGCTCTAAATCATGTTGAAATACAGAAATAAACACGTTTTCATAAACAAGCTCTAAATCATGTTTGATGCACTCTGTGAGTGATTTTTTTTCTAGTACTGTTAGAACTGGATGATAGGAACACTGTGGACAATTTTCAGCAAGTTGCAATATTGGAATACAGAAACAAACACTTTTCCAAAAACAAGCTCCAAATCATGTTGAAATACAGAAATAAACACTTTTCCAAAAACAAGCTCCAAATCATGTTGAAATACAGAAATAAACACTTTTTCAATAACAATCATGTTGAAATACAGAAATAAACACTTTTCCAAAAACAAGCTCCAAATCATGTTGAAATACAGAAATAAACACTTTTTCAATAACAAGCTCTAAATCATGTTGAAATACAGAAATAAACACGTTTTCATAAACAAGCTCTAAATCATGTTTGATGCACTCTGTAAGTGATTTTTTTTCTAGTACTGTTAGAACTGGATGATAGGAACACTGTGGACAATTTTCAGCAAGTTGCAATATTGGAATACAGAAACAAACACTTTTCCAAAAACAAGCTCCAAATCATGTTGAAATACAGAAATAAACACTTTTCCAAAAACAAGCTCCAAATCATGTTGAAATACAGAAATAAACACTTTTTCAATAACAATCATGTTGAAATACAGAAATAAACACTTTTTCATAAACAAGCTCTAAATCATGTTTGATGCACTCTGTAAGTGATTTTTTTCCAGTACTGTTAGAACTGGATGATAGGATCACTGTGGACAGTTTTCAGCAAGTTGCAATATTGGAATACAGAAATAAACACTTTTCCAAAAACAAGCTCCAAATCATGTTTAAATACAGAAATAAACACTTTTTCATAAACAAGCTCTAAATCATGTTTGATGCACTCTGTAAGTGATTTTTTTCCAGTACTGTTAGAACTGGATGATAGGATCAATGTGGACAGTTTTCAGCAAGTTGCAATATTGGAATACAGAAATAAACACTTTTCCAAAAACAAGCTGCAAATCATGTTTAAATCCAAAAATAAACACTTTTCCAAAAACAAGCTCCAAATCATGTTGAAATACAGAAATAAACACTTTTTCAAAAACAAGCTCTAAATCATGTTGAAATACAGAAATAAACACGTTTTCATAAACAAGCTCTAAATCATGTTTGATGCACTCTGTAAGTGATTTTTTTTCTAGTACTGTTAGAACTGGATGATAGGAACACTGTGGACAGTTTTCAGCAAGTTGCAATATTGGAATACAGAAACAAAACACTTTTCCAAAAACAAGCTCCAAATCATGTTGAAATACAGAAATAAACACTTTTCCAAAAACAAGCTCCAAATCATGTTGAAATACAGAAATAAACACTTTTTCAATAACAAGCTCTAAATCATGTTGAAATACAGAAATAAACACTTTTTCATAAACAAGCTCTAAATCATGTTTGATGCACTCTGTAAGTGATTTTTTTCCAGTACTGTTAGAACTGGATGATAGGATCACTGTGGACAGTTTTCAGCAAGTTGCAATATTGGAATACAGAAATAAACACTTTTCCAAAAACAATCTCCAAATCATGTTGAAATACAGAAATAAACACTTTTTCATAAACAAGCTCTAAATCATGTTTGATGCACTCTGTAAGTGATTTTTTTCCCAATACTGTTAGAACTGGATGATAGGATCACTGTAGACAGTTTTCAGCAAGTAGCAATATTGGAATACAGAAATAAACACTTTTCCAAAAACAAGCTCCAAATCATGTTGAAATACAGAAATAAAAACTTTTTCAAAAACAAGCTCTAAATCGGTTGAAATACAGAAATAAACACTTTTTCATAAACAAGCTCTAAATCATGTTTGATGCACTCTAAGTGATTTTTTTAGAGTACTGTTTGAACTGGATGATAGGATCACTGTGGACAGTTTTCAGCAAGTTGCAATATTGGAATACAGAAACAAACACTTTTCCAAAAACAAGCTCCAAATCATGTTGAAATACAGAAATAAAAACTTTTTCATAAACAAGCTCTAAATCATGTTTGATGCACTATGTAAGTGATTTTTGTCCAGTACTGTTAGAACTGGATGATAGGATCACTGTGGACAGTTTTCAGCAAGTTGCAATATTAGAATACAGAAATAAACACTTTTTCAAAAACAAGCTCTAAATCATGTTGACATACAGAAATAAACACGTTTTCATAAACAAGCTCTAAATCATGTTTGATGCACTCTGTAAGTGATTTTTTTCCAGTACTGTTAGAACTGGATGATAGGATCACTGTGGACAGTTTTCAGCAAGTTGCAATATTGGAATACAGAAATAAACACTTTTCCAAAAACAAGCTCCAAATCATGTTTAAATACAGAAATAAACACTTTTTCAAAAACAAGCTCTAAATCATGTTGAAATACAGAAATAAACACGTTTTCATAAACAAGCTCTAAATCATGTTTGATGCACTCTGTAAGTGATTTTTTTCCAGTACTGTTAGAACTGGATGATAGGAACACGGTGGACAGTTTTCAGCAAGTTGCAATATTGGAATACAGAAACAAACACTTTTCCAAAAACAAGCTCCAAATCATGTTGAAATACAGAAATAAACACTTTTCCAAAAACAAGCTCCAAATCATGTTGAAATACAGAAATAAACACTTTTTCAATAACAAGCTCTAAATCATGTTGAAATACAGAAATAAACACTTTCTCATAAACAAGCTCTAAATCATGTTTGATGCACTCTGTAAGTGATTTTTTTCCAGTACTGTTAGAACTGGATGATAGGATCACTGTGGACAGTTTTCAGCAAGTTGCAATATTGGAATACAGAAATAAACACTTTTCCAAAAACAAGCTCCAAATCATGTTTAAATACAGAAATAAACACTTTTTCATAAACAAGCTCTAAATCATGTTTGATGCACTCTGTAAGTGATTTTTTCCCAGTACTGTTAGAACTGGATGATAGGATCACTGTGGACAGTTTTCAGCAAGTTGCAATATTGGAATACAGAAATAAACACTTTTCCAAAAACAAGCTCCAAATCATGTTGAAATACAGAAATAAACACTTTTTCAATAACAAGCTCTAAATCATGTTGAAATACAGAAATAAACACGTTTTCATAAACAAGCTCTAAATCATGTTTGATGCACTCTGTAAGTGATTTTTTTTCTAGTACTGTTAGAACTGGATGATAGGAACACTGTGGACAATTTTCAGCAAGTTGCAATATTGGAATACAGAAACAAACACTTTTCCAAAAACAAGCTCCAAATCATGTTGAAATACAGAAATAAACACTTTTCCAAAAACAAGCTCCAAATCATGTTGAAATACAGAAATAAACACTTTTTCAATAACAATCATGTTGAAATACAGAAATAAACACTTTTCCAAAAACAAGCTCCAAATCATGTTGAAATACAGAAATAAACACTTTTTCAATAACAAGCTCTAAATCATGTTGAAATACAGAAATAAACACGTTTTCATAAACAAGCTCTAAATCATGTTTGATGCACTCTGTAAGTGATTTTTTTTCTAGTACTGTTAGAACTGGATGATAGGAACACTGTGGACAATTTTCAGCAAGTTGCAATATTGGAATACAGAAACAAAACACTTTTCCAAAAACAAGCTCCAAATCATGTTGAAATACAGAAATAAACACTTTTCCAAAAACAAGCTCCAAATCATGTTGAAATACAGAAATAAACACTTTTTCAATAACAAGCTCTAAATCATGTTGAAATACAGAAATAAACACTTTTTCATAAACAAGCTCTAAATCATGTTTGATGCACTCTGTAAGTGATTTTTTTCCAGTACTGTTAGAACTGGATGATAGGATCACTGTGGACAGTTTTCAGCAAGTTGCAATATTGGAATACAGAAATAAACACTTTTCCAAAAACAATCTCCAAATCATGTTGAAATACAGAAATAAACACTTTTTCATAAACAAGCTCTAAATCATGTTTGATGCACTCTGTAAGTGATTTTTTTCCCAATACTGTTAGAACTGGATGATAGGATCACTGTAGACAGTTTTCAGCAAGTAGCAATATTGGAATACAGAAATAAACACTTTTCCAAAAACAAGCTCCAAATCATGTTGAAATACAGAAATAAAAACTTTTTCAAAAACAAGCTCTAAATCGGTTGAAATACAGAAATAAACACTTTTTCATAAACAAGCTCTAAATCATGTTTGATGCACTCTAAGTGATTTTTTTAGAGTACTGTTTGAACTGGATGATAGGATCACTGTGGACAGTTTTCAGCAAGTTGCAATATTGGAATACAGAAACAAACACTTTTCCAAAAACAAGCTCCAAATCATGTTGAAATACAGAAATAAAAACTTTTTCATAAACAAGCTCTAAATCATGTTTGATGCACTCTGTAAGTGATTTTTTCCCAGTACTGTTAGAACTGGATGATAGGATCACTGTGGACAGTTTTCAGCAAGTTGCAATATTGGAATACAGAAATAAACACTTTTCCAAAAACAAGCTCCAAATCATGTTGAAATACAGAAATAAACACTTTTTCAATAACAAGCTCTAAATCATGTTGAAATACAGAAATAAACACGTTTTCATAAACAAGCTCTAAATCATGTTTGATGCACTCTGTAAGTGATTTTTTTTCTAGTACTGTTAGAACTGGATGATAGGAACACTGTGGACAATTTTCAGCAAGTTGCAATATTGGAATACAGAAACAAACACTTTTCCAAAAACAAGCTCCAAATCATGTTGAAATACAGAAATAAACACTTTTCCAAAAACAAGCTCCAAATCATGTTGAAATACAGAAATAAACACTTTTTCAATAACAATCATGTTGAAATACAGAAATAAACACTTTTCCAAAAACAAGCTCCAAATCATGTTGAAATACAGAAATAAACACTTTTTCAATAACAAGCTCTAAATCATGTTGAAATACAGAAATAAACACGTTTTCATAAACAAGCTCTAAATCATGTTTGATGCACTCTGTAAGTGATTTTTTTTCTAGTACTGTTAGAACTGGATGATAGGAACACTGTGGACAATTTTCAGCAAGTTGCAATATTGGAATACAGAAACAAAACACTTTTCCAAAAACAAGCTCCAAATCATGTTGAAATACAGAAATAAACACTTTTCCAAAAACAAGCTCCAAATCATGTTGAAATACAGAAATAAACACTTTTTCAATAACAAGCTCTAAATCATGTTGAAATACAGAAATAAACACTTTTTCATAAACAAGCTCTAAATCATGTTTGATGCACTCTGTAAGTGATTTTTTTCCAGTACTGTTAGAACTGGATGATAGGATCACTGTGGACAGTTTTCAGCAAGTTGCAATATTGGAATACAGAAATAAACACTTTTCCAAAAACAATCTCCAAATCATGTTGAAATACAGAAATAAACACTTTTTCATAAACAAGCTCTAAATCATGTTTGATGCACTCTGTAAGTGATTTTTTTCCCAATACTGTTAGAACTGGATGATAGGATCACTGTAGACAGTTTTCAGCAAGTAGCAATATTGGAATACAGAAATAAACACTTTTCCAAAAACAAGCTCCAAATCATGTTGAAATACAGAAATAAAAACTTTTTCAAAAACAAGCTCTAAATCGGTTGAAATACAGAAATAAACACTTTTTCATAAACAAGCTCTAAATCATGTTTGATGCACTCTAAGTGATTTTTTTAGAGTACTGTTTGAACTGGATGATAGGATCACTGTGGACAGTTTTCAGCAAGTTGCAATATTGGAATACAGAAACAAACACTTTTCCAAAAACAAGCTCCAAATCATGTTGAAATACAGAAATAAAAACTTTTTCATAAACAAGCTCTAAATCATGTTTGATGCACTATGTAAGTGATTTTTGTCCAGTACTGTTAGAACTGGATGATAGGATCACTGTGGACAGTTTTCAGCAAGTTGCAATATTAGAATACAGAAATAAACACTTTTTCAAAAACAAGCTCTAAATCATGTTGACATACAGAAATAAACACGTTTTCATAAACAAGCTCTAAATCATGTTTGATGCACTCTGTAAGTGATTTTTTTCCAGTACTGTTAGAACTGGATGATAGGATCACTGTGGACAGTTTTCAGCAAGTTGCAATATTGGAATACAGAAATAAACACTTTTCCAAAAACAAGCTCCAAATCATGTTTAAATACAGAAATAAACACTTTTTCAAAAACAAGCTCTAAATCATGTTGAAATACAGAAATAAACACGTTTTCATAAACAAGCTCTAAATCATGTTTGATGCACTCTGTAAGTGATTTTTTTCCAGTACTGTTAGAACTGGATGATAGGAACACGGTGGACAGTTTTCAGCAAGTTGCAATATTGGAATACAGAAACAAACACTTTTCCAAAAACAAGCTCCAAATCATGTTGAAATACAGAAATAAACACTTTTCCAAAAACAAGCTCCAAATCATGTTGAAATACAGAAATAAACACTTTTTCAATAACAAGCTCTAAATCATGTTGAAATACAGAAATAAACACTTTTTCATAAACAAGCTCTAAATCATGTTTGATGCACTCTGTAAGTGATTTTTTTCCAGTACTGTTAGAACTGGATGATAGGATCACTGTGGACAGTTTTCAGCAAGTTGCAATATTGGAATACAGAAATAAACACTTTTCCAAAAACAAGCTCCAAATCATGTTTAAATACAGAAATAAACACTTTTTCATAAACAAGCTCTAAATCATGTTTGATGCACTCTGTAAGTGATTTTTTCCCAGTACTGTTAGAACTGGATGATAGGATCACTGTGGACAGTTTTCAGCAAGTTGCAATATTGGAATACAGAAATAAACACTTTTCCAAAAACAAGCTCCAAATCATGTTGAAATACAGAAATAAACACTTTTTCAATAACAAGCTCTAAATCATGTTGAAATACAGAAATAAACACGTTTTCATAAACAAGCTCTAAATCATGTTTGATGCACTCTGTAAGTGATTTTTTTTCTAGTACTGTTAGAACTGGATGATAGGAACACTGTGGACAATTTTCAGCAAGTTGCAATATTGGAATACAGAAACAAACACTTTTCCAAAAACAAGCTCCAAATCATGTTGAAATACAGAAATAAACACTTTTCCAAAAACAAGCTCCAAATCATGTTGAAATACAGAAATAAACACTTTTTCAATAACAATCATGTTGAAATACAGAAATAAACACTTTTCCAAAAACAAGCTCCAAATCATGTTGAAATACAGAAATAAACACTTTTTCAATAACAAGCTCTAAATCATGTTGAAATACAGAAATAAACACGTTTTCATAAACAAGCTCTAAATCATGTTTGATGCACTCTGTAAGTGATTTTTTTTCTAGTACTGTTAGAACTGGATGATAGGAACACTGTGGACAATTTTCAGCAAGTTGCAATATTGGAATACAGAAACAAACACTTTTCCAAAAACAAGCTCCAAATCATGTTGAAATACAGAAATAAACACTTTTCCAAAAACAAGCTCCAAATCATGTTGAAATACAGAAATAAACACTTTTTCAATAACAATCATGTTGAAATACAGAAATAAACACTTTTTCATAAACAAGCTCTAAATCATGTTTGATGCACTCTGTAAGTGATTTTTTTCCAGTACTGTTAGAACTGGATGATAGGATCACTGTGGACAGTTTTCAGCAAGTTGCAATATTGGAATACAGAAATAAACACTTTTCCAAAAACAAGCTCCAAATCATGTTTAAATACAGAAATAAACACTTTTTCATAAACAAGCTCTAAATCATGTTTGATGCACTCTGTAAGTGATTTTTTTCCAGTACTGTTAGAACTGGATGATAGGATCAATGTGGACAGTTTTCAGCAAGTTGCAATATTGGAATACAGAAATAAACACTTTTCCAAAAACAAGCTGCAAATCATGTTTAAATCCAAAAATAAACACTTTTCCAAAAACAAGCTCCAAATCATGTTGAAATACAGAAATAAACACTTTTTCAAAAACAAGCTCTAAATCATGTTGAAATACAGAAATAAACACGTTTTCATAAACAAGCTCTAAATCATGTTTGATGCACTCTGTAAGTGATTTTTTTTCTAGTACTGTTAGAACTGGATGATAGGAACACTGTGGACAGTTTTCAGCAAGTTGCAATATTGGAATACAGAAACAAAACACTTTTCCAAAAACAAGCTCCAAATCATGTTGAAATACAGAAATAAACACTTTTCCAAAAACAAGCTCCAAATCATGTTGAAATACAGAAATAAACACTTTTTCAATAACAAGCTCTAAATCATGTTGAAATACAGAAATAAACACTTTTTCATAAACAAGCTCTAAATCATGTTTGATGCACTCTGTAAGTGATTTTTTTCCAGTACTGTTAGAACTGGATGATAGGATCACTGTGGACAGTTTTCAGCAAGTTGCAATATTGGAATACAGAAATAAACACTTTTCCAAAAACAATCTCCAAATCATGTTGAAATACAGAAATAAACACTTTTTCATAAACAAGCTCTAAATCATGTTTGATGCACTCTGTAAGTGATTTTTTTCCCAATACTGTTAGAACTGGATGATAGGATCACTGTAGACAGTTTTCAGCAAGTAGCAATATTGGAATACAGAAATAAACACTTTTCCAAAAACAAGCTCCAAATCATGTTGAAATACAGAAATAAAAACTTTTTCAAAAACAAGCTCTAAATCGGTTGAAATACAGAAATAAACACTTTTTCATAAACAAGCTCTAAATCATGTTTGATGCACTCTAAGTGATTTTTTTAGAGTACTGTTTGAACTGGATGATAGGATCACTGTGGACAGTTTTCAGCAAGTTGCAATATTGGAATACAGAAACAAACACTTTTCCAAAAACAAGCTCCAAATCATGTTGAAATACAGAAATAAAAACTTTTTCATAAACAAGCTCTAAATCATGTTTGATGCACTATGTAAGTGATTTTTGTCCAGTACTGTTAGAACTGGATGATAGGATCACTGTGGACAGTTTTCAGCAAGTTGCAATATTAGAATACAGAAATAAACACTTTTTCAAAAACAAGCTCTAAATCATGTTGACATACAGAAATAAACACGTTTTCATAAACAAGCTCTAAATCATGTTTGATGCACTCTGTAAGTGATTTTTTTCCAGTACTGTTAGAACTGGATGATAGGATCACTGTGGACAGTTTTCAGCAAGTTGCAATATTGGAATACAGAAATAAACACTTTTCCAAAAACAAGCTCCAAATCATGTTTAAATACAGAAATAAACACTTTTTCAAAAACAAGCTCTAAATCATGTTGAAATACAGAAATAAACACGTTTTCATAAACAAGCTCTAAATCATGTTTGATGCACTCTGTAAGTGATTTTTTTCCAGTACTGTTAGAACTGGATGATAGGAACACGGTGGACAGTTTTCAGCAAGTTGCAATATTGGAATACAGAAACAAACACTTTTCCAAAAACAAGCTCCAAATCATGTTGAAATACAGAAATAAACACTTTTCCAAAAACAAGCTCCAAATCATGTTGAAATACAGAAATAAACACTTTTTCAATAACAAGCTCTAAATCATGTTGAAATACAGAAATAAACACTTTTTCATAAACAAGCTCTAAATCATGTTTGATGCACTCTGTAAGTGATTTTTTTCCAGTACTGTTAGAACTGGATGATAGGATCACTGTGGACAGTTTTCAGCAAGTTGCAATATTGGAATACAGAAATAAACACTTTTCCAAAAACAAGCTCCAAATCATGTTTAAATACAGAAATAAACACTTTTTCATAAACAAGCTCTAAATCATGTTTGATGCACTCTGTAAGTGATTTTTTCCCAGTACTGTTAGAACTGGATGATAGGATCACTGTGGACAGTTTTCAGCAAGTTGCAATATTGGAATACAGAAATAAACACTTTTCCAAAAACAAGCTCCAAATCATGTTGAAATACAGAAATAAAAACTTTTTCAAAAACAAGCTCTAAATCGGTTGAAATACAGAAATAAACCGTTTTTCATAAACAAGCTCTAAATCATGTTTGATGCACTCTAAGTGATTTTTTTAGAGTACTGTTTGAACTGGATGATAGGATCACTGTGGACAGTTTTCAGCAAGTTGCAATATTGGAATACAGAAACAAACACTTTTCCAAAAACAAGCTCCAAATCATGTTGAAATACAGAAATAAACACTTTTTCAAAAACAAGCTCTAAATCATGTTGAAATACAGAAATAAAAACTTTTTCATAAACAAGCTATAAATCATGTTTGATGCACTCTGTAAGTGATTTTTGTCCAGTACTGTTAGAACTGGATGATAGGATCACTGTGGACAGTTTTCAGCAAGTTGCAATATTGGAATACAGAAAAAAACACTTTTCCAAAAACAAGCTCCAAATCATGTTGAAATACAGAAATCAAAACTTTTTCAAAAACAAGCTCTAAATCATTTGAAATACAGAAATAAACCGTTTTTCATAAACAAGCTCTAAATCATGTTTGATGCACTCTAAGTGATTTTTTTAGAGTACTGTTTGAACTGGATGATAGGATCACTGTGGACAGTTTTCAGCAAGTTGCAATATTGGAATACAGAAACAAACACTTTTCCAAAAACAAGCTCCAAATCATGTTGAATTACAGAAATAAACACTTTTTCAAAAACAAGCTCTAAATCATGTTGAAATACAGAAATAAAAACTTTTTCATAAACAAGCTCTAAATCATGTTTGATGCACTCTGTAAGTGATTTTTGTCCAGTACTGTTAGAACTGGATGATAGGATCACTGTGGACAGTTTTCAGCAAGTTGCAATATTAGAATACAGAAATAAACACTTTTTCAAAAACAAGCTCTAAATCATGTTGAAATACAGAAATAAACACGTTTTCATAAACAAGCTCTAAATCATGTTTGATGCACTCTGTAAGTGATTTTTTTCCAGTACTGTTAGAACTGGATGATAGGATCACTGTGGACAGTTTTCAGCAAGTTGCAATATTGGAATACAGAAATAAACACTTTTCCAAAAACAAGCTCCAAATCATGTTTAAATACAGAAATAAACACTTTTTCAATAACAAGCTCTAAATCATGTTGAAATACAGAAATAAACACTTTTTCATAAACAAGCTCTAAATCATGTTTGATGCACTCTGTAAGTGATTTTTTCCCAGTACTGTTAGAACTGGATGATAGGATCACTGTGGACAGTTTTCAGCAAGTTGCAATATTGGAATACAGAAATAAACACTTTTCCAAAAACAAGCTCCAAATCATGTTTAAATACAGAAATAAACACTTTTCCAAAAACAAGCTCCAAATCATGTTGAAATACAGAAATAAACACTTTTTCAAAAACAAGCTCTAAATCATGTTGAAATACAGAAATAAACACGTTTTCATAAACAAGCTCTAAATCATGTTTGATGCACTCTGTAAGTGATTTTTTTTCTAGTACTGTTAGAACTGGATGATAGGAACACTGTGGACAATTTTCAGCAAGTTGCAATATTGGAATACAGAAACAAACACTTTTCCAAAAACAAGCTCCAAATCATGTTGAAATACAGAAATAAACACTTTTCCAAAAACAAGCTCCAAATCATGTTGAATACAGAAATAAACACTTTTTCAATAACAAGCTCTAAATCATGTTGAAATACAGAAATAAACACTTTTTCATAAACAAGCTCTAAATCAATTTTGATGCACTCTGTAAGTGATTTTTTTCCAGTACTGTTAGAACTGGATGATAGGATTACTGTGGACAGTTTTCAGCAAGTTGCAATATTGGAATACAGAAATAAACACTTTTCCAAAAACAAGCTCCAAATCATGTTGAAATACAGAAATAAAAACTTTTTCAAAAACAAGCTCTAAATCATTTGAAATACAGAAATAAACCGTTTTTCATAAACAAGCTCTAAATCATGTTTGATGCACTCTAAGTGATATTTTTAGAGTACTGTTTGAACTGGATGATAGGATCACTGTGGACAGTTTTCAGCAAGTTGCAATATTGGAATACAGAAACAAACACTTTTCCAAAAACAAGCTCCAAATCATGTTGAAATACAGAAATAAACACTTTTTCAAAAACAAGCTCTAAATCATGTTGAAATACAGAAATAAAAACTTTTTCATAAACAAGCTCTAAATCATGTTTGATGCACTCTGTAAGTGATTTTTGTCCAGTACTGTTAGAACTGGATGATAGGATCACTGTGGACAGTTTTCAGCAAGTTGCAATATTGGAATACAGAAAAAAACACTTTTCCAAAAACAAGCTCCAAATCATGTTGAAATACAGAAATAAAAACTTTTTCAAAAACAAGCTCTAAATCATTTGAAATACAGAAATAAACCGTTTTTCATAAACAAGCTCTAAATCATGTTTGATGCACTCTAAGTGATTTTTTTAGAGTACTGTTTGAACTGGATGATAGGATCACTGTGGACAGTTTTCAGCAAGTTGCAATATTGGAATACAGAAATAAACACTTTTCCAAAAACAAGCTCCAAATCATGTTGAAATACAGAAACAAACACTTTTTCATAAACAAGCTCTAAATCATGTTTGATGCACTCTGTAAGTGATTTTTTTCCCAATACTGTTAGAACTGGATGATAGGATCACTGTAGACAGTTTTCAGCAAGTAGCAATATTGGAATACAGAAATAAACACTTTTCCAAAAACAAGCTCCAAATCATGTTGAAATACAGAAATAAAAACTTTTTCAAAAACAAGCTCTAAATCATTTGAAATACAGAAATAAACCGTTTTTCATAAACAAGCTCTAAATCATGTTTGATGCACTCTAAGTGATTTTTTTAGAGTACTGTTTGAACTGGATGATAGGATCACTGTGGACAGTTTTCAGCAAGTTGCAATATTGGAATACAGAAACAAACACTTTTCCAAAAACAAGCTCCAAATCATGTTGAAATACAGAAACAAACACTTTTCCAAAAACAAGCTCTAAATCATTTGAAATACAGAAATAAACCGTTTTTCATAAACAAGCTCTAAATCATGTTTGATGCACTCTAAGTGATTTTTGTCCAGTACTGTTAGAACTGGATGATAGGATCACTGTGGACAGTTTTCAGCAAGTTGCAATATTGGAATACAGAAACAAACACTTTTCCAAAAACAAGCTCCAAATCATGTTGAAATACAGAAATAAACACTTTTTCAAAAACAAGCTCTAAATCATGTTGAAATACAGAAATAAAAACTTTTTCATAAACAAGCTCTAAATCATGTTTGATGCACTCTGTAAGTGATTTTTGTCCAGTACTGTTAGAACTGGATGATAGGATCACTGTGGACAGTTTTCAGCAAGTTGCAATATTAGAATACAGAAATAAACACTTTTTCATAAACAAGCTCTAAATCATGTTGAAATACAGAAATAAACACTTTTCCAAAAACAAGCTCCAAATCATGTTGAAATACAGAAATAAACACTTTTTCATAAACAAGCTCTAAATCATGTTTGATGCACTCTGTAAGTGATTTTTTTCTAGTACTGTTAGAACTGGATGATAGGAACACTGTGGACAGTTTTCAGCAAGTTGCAATATTGGAATACAGAAACAAACACTTTTCCAAAAACAAGCTCCTAATCATGTTGAAATACAGAAATAAACACTTTTCCAAAAACAAGCTCCAAATCATGTTGAAATACAGAATTAAACACTTTTCCAAAAACAAGCTCCAAATCATGTTGAAATACAGAAATAAACACTTTTTCAAAAACATGCTCTAAATCATGTTGAAATACAGAAATAAAAACTTTTTCATAAACAAGCTCTAAATCATGTTTGATGCACTCTGTAAGTGATTATTGTCCAGTACTGTTAGAACTGGATGATAGGATCACTGTGGACAGTTTTCAGCAAGTTGCAATATTGGAATACAGAAATAAACACTTTTCCAAAAACAAGCTCCAAATCATGTTTAAATACAGAAATAAACACTTTTCCAAAAACAAGCTCCAAATCATGTTGAAATACAGAAATAAACACTTTTTCAATAACAAGCTCTAAATCATGTTGAAATACAGAAATAAACACTTTTTCATAAAAAAGCTCTAAATCATGTTTGATGCACTCTGTAAGTGATTTTTTTCCAGTACTGTTAGAACTGGATGATAGGATCACTGTGGACAGTTTTCAGCAAGTTGCAATATTGGAATACAGAAATAAACACTTTTCCAAAAACAAGCTCCAAATCATGTTTAAATACAGAAATAAACACTTTTTCATAAACAAGCTCTAAATCATGTTTGATGCACTCTGTAAGTGATTTTTTTCCCAGTACTGTTAGAACTGGATGATAGGATCACTGTAGACAGTTTTCAGCAAGTAGCAATATTGGAATACAGAAATAAACACTTTTCCAAAAACAAGCTCCAAATCATGTTGAAATACAGAAATAAACACTTTTTCAAAAACAAGCTCTAAATCATGTTGAAATACAGAAATAAAAACTTTTTCATAAACAAGCTCTAAATCATGTTTGATGCACTCTGTAAGTGATTTTTGTCCAGTACTGTTAGAACTGGATGATAGGATCACTGTGGACAGTTTTCAGCAAGTTGCAATATTGGAATACAGAAAAAAACACTTTTCCAAAAACAAGCTCCAAATCATGTTGAAATACAGAAATAAACACTTTTTCAAAAACAAGCTCTAAATCATTTGAAATACAGAAATAAACCGTTTTTCATAAACAAGCTCTAAATCATGTTTGATGCACTCTAAGTGATTTTTGTCCAGTACTGTTAGAACTGGATGATAGGATCACTGTGGACAGTTTTCAGCAAGTTGCAATATTGGAATACAGAAACAAACACTTTTCCAAAAACAAGCTCCAAATCATGTTGAAATACAGAAATAAACACTTTTTCAAAAACAAGCTCTAAATCATGTTGAAATACAGAAATAAAAACTTTTTCATAAACAAGCTCTAAATCATGTTTGATGCACTCTGTAAGTGATTTTTTTCCCAGTACTGTTAGAACTGGATGATAGGATCACTGTGGACAGTTTTCAGCAAGTTGCAATATTGGAATACAGAAATAAACACTTTTCCAAAAACAAGCTCCAAATCATGTTTAAATACAGAAATAAACACTTTTCCAAAAACAAGCTCCAAATCATGTTGAAATACAGAAATAAACACTTTTTCAATAACAAGCTCTAAATCATGTTGAAATACAGAAATAAACACTTTTTCATAAAAAAGCTCTAAATCATGTTTGATGCACTCTGTAAGTGATTTTTTTTCCAGTACTGTTAGAACTGGATGATAGGATCACTGTGGACAGTTTTCAGCAAGTTGCAATATTGGAATACAGAAATAAACACTTTTCCAAAAACAAGCTCCAAATCATGTTTAAATACAGAAATAAACACTTTTTCATAAACAAGCTCTAAATCATGTTTGATGCACTCTGTAAGTGATTTTTTTCCCAGTACTGTTAGAACTGGATGATAGGATCACTGTAGACAGTTTTCAGCAAGTAGCAATATTGGAATACAGAAATAAACACTTTTCCAAAAACAAGCTCCAAATCATGTTGAAATACAGAAATAAAAACTTTTTCAAAAACAAGCTCTAAATCATTTGAAATACAGAAATAAACACTTTTTCATAAACAAGCTCTAAATCATGTTTGATGCACTCTGTAAGTGATTTTTGTCCAGTACTGTTAGAACTGGATGATAGGATCACTGTGGACAGTTTTCAGCAAGTTGCAATATTAGAATACAGAAATAAACACTTTTTCATAAACAAGCTCTAAATCATGTTGAAATACAGAAATAAACACTTTTCCAAAAACAAGCTCCAAATCATGTTGAAATACAGAAATAAACACTTTTTCATAAACAAGCTCTAAATCATGTTTGATGCACTCTGTAAGTGATTTTTTTCTAGTACTGTTAGAACTGGATGATAGGAACACTGTGGACAGTTTTCAGCAAGTTGCAATATTGGAATACAGAAACAAACACTTTTCCAAAAACAAGCTCCTAATCATGTTGAAATACAGAAATAAACACTTTTCCAAAAACAAGCTCCAAATCATGTTGAAATACAGAATTAAACACTTTTCCAAAAACAAGCTCCAAATCATGTTGAAATACAGAAATAAACACTTTTTCAAAAACATGCTCTAAATCATGTTGAAATACAGAAATAAAAACTTTTTCATAAACAAGCTCTAAATCATGTTTGATGCACTCTGTAAGTGATTATTGTCCAGTACTGTTAGAACTGGATGATAGGATCACTGTGGACAGTTTTCAGCAAGTTGCAATATTGGAATACAGAAATAAACACTTTTCCAAAAACAAGCTCCAAATCATGTTTAAATACAGAAATAAACACTTTTCCAAAAACAAGCTCCAAATCATGTTGAAATACAGAAATAAACACTTTTTCAATAACAAGCTCTAAATCATGTTGAAATACAGAAATAAACACTTTTTCATAAAAAAGCTCTAAATCATGTTTGATGCACTCTGTAAGTGATTTTTTTCCAGTACTGTTAGAACTGGATGATAGGATCACTGTGGACAGTTTTCAGCAAGTTGCAATATTGGAATACAGAAATAAACACTTTTCCAAAAACAAGCTCCAAATCATGTTGAAATACAGAAATAAACACTTTTTCATAAACAAGCTCTAAATCATGTTTGATGCACTCTGTAAGTGATTTTTTTCCCAGTACTGTTAGAACTGGATGATAGGATCACTGTAGACAGTTTTCAGCAAGTAGCAATATTGGAATACAGAAATAAACACTTTTCCAAAAACAAGCTCCAAATCATGTTGAAATACAGAAATAAAAACTTTTTCAAAAACAAGCTCTAAATCATTTGAAATACAGAAATAAACACTTTTTCATAAACAAGCTCTAAATCATGTTTGATGCACTCTGTAAGTGATTTTTGTCCAGTACTGTTAGAACTGGATGATAGGATCACTGTGGACAGTTTTCAGCAAGTTGCAATATTGGAATACAGAAAAAAACACTTTTCCAAAAACAAGCTCCAAATCATGTTGAAATACAGAAATAAAAACTTTTTCAAAAACAAGCTCTAAATCATTTGAAATACAGAAATAAACCGTTTTTCATAAACAAGCTCTAAATCATGTTTGATGCACTCTAAGTGATTTTTTTAGAGTACTGTTTGAACTGGATGATAGGATCACTGTGGACAGTTTTCAGCAAGTTGCAATATTGGAATACAGAAACAAACACTTTTCCAAAAACAAGCTCCAAATCATGTTGAAATACAGAAATAAACACTTTTTCAAAAACAAGCTCTAAATCATTTGAAATACAGAAATAAACCGTTTTTCATAAACAAGCTCTAAATCATGTTTGATGCACTCTAAGTGATTTTTGTCCAGTACTGTTAGAACTGGATGATAGGATCACTGTGGACAGTTTTCAGCAAGTTGCAATATTGGAATACAGAAACAAACACTTTTCCAAAAACAAGCTCCAAATCATGTTGAAATACAGAAATAAACACTTTTTCAAAAACAAGCTCTAAATCATGTTGAAATACAGAAATAAAAACTTTTTCATAAACAAGCTCTAAATCATGTTTGATGCACTCTGTAAGTGATTTTTTTCCCAGTACTGTTAGAACTGGATGATAGGATCACTGTGGACAGTTTTCAGCAAGTTGCAATATTGGAATACAGAAATAAACACTTTTCCAAAAACAAGCTCCAAATCATGTTTAAATACAGAAATAAACACTTTTCCAAAAACAAACTCCAAATCATGTTGAAATACAGAAATAAACACTTTTTCAATAACAAGCTCTAAATCATGTTGAAATACAGAAATAAACACTTTTTCATAAAAAAGCTCTAAATCATGTTTGATGCACTCTGTAATTGATTTTTTTCCAGTACTGTTAGAACTGGATGATAGGATCACTGTGGACAGTTTTCAGCAAGTTGCAATATTGGAATACAGAAATAAACACTTTTCCAAAAACAAGCTCCAAATCATGTTTAAATACAGAAATAAACACTTTTTCATAAACAAGCTCTAAATCATGTTTGATGCACTCTGTAAGTGATTTTTTTCCCAGTACTGTTAGAACTGGATGATAGGATCACTGTAGACAGTTTTCAGCAAGTAGCAATATTGGAATACAGAAATAAACACTTTTCCAAAAACAAGCTCCAAATCATGTTGAAATACAGAAATAAAAACTTTTTCAAAAACAAGCTCTAAATCATTTGAAATACAGAAATAAACACTTTTTCATAAACAAGCTCTAAATCATGTTTGATGCACTCTGTAAGTGATTTTTGTCCAGTACTGTTAGAACTGGATGATAGGATCACTGTGGACAGTTTTCAGCAAGTTGCAATATTAGAATACAGAAATAAACACTTTTTCATAAACAAGCTCTAAATCATGTTGAAATACAGAAATAAACACTTTTCCAAAAACAAGCTCCAAATCATGTTGAAATACAGAAATAAACACTTTTTCATAAACAAGCTCTAAATCATGTTTGATGCACTCTGTAAGTGATTTTTTTCTAGTACTGTTAGAACTGGATGATAGGAACACTGTGGACAGTTTTCAGCAAGTTGCAATATTGGAATACAGAAACAAACACTTTTCCAAAAACAAGCTCCTAATCATGTTGAAATACAGAAATAAACACTTTTCCAAAAACAAGCTCCAAATCATGTTGAAATACAGAATTAAACACTTTTCCAAAAACAAGCTCCAAATCATGTTGAAATACAGAAATAAACACTTTTTCAAAAACATGCTCTAAATCATGTTGAAATACAGAAATAAAAACTTTTTCATAAACAAGCTCTAAATCATGTTTGATGCACTCTGTAAGTGATTATTGTCCAGTACTGTTAGAACTGGATGATAGGATCACTGTGGACAGTTTTCAGCAAGTTGCAATATTGGAATACAGAAATAAACACTTTTCCAAAAACAAGCTCCAAATCATGTTTAAATACAGAAATAAACACTTTTCCAAAAACAAGCTCCAAATCATGTTGAAATACAGAAATAAACACTTTTTCAATAACAAGCTCTAAATCATGTTGAAATACAGAAATAAACACTTTTTCATAAAAAAGCTCTAAATCATGTTTGATGCACTCTGTAAGTGATTTTTTTCCAGTACTGTTAGAACTGGATGATAGGATCACTGTGGACAGTTTTCAGCAAGTTGCAATATTGGAATACAGAAATAAACACTTTTCCAAAAACAAGCTCCAAATCATGTTGAAATACAGAAATAAACACTTTTTCATAAACAAGCTCTAAATCATGTTTGATGCACTCTGTAAGTGATTTTTTTCCCAGTACTGTTAGAACTGGATGATAGGATCACTGTAGACAGTTTTCAGCAAGTAGCAATATTGGAATACAGAAATAAACACTTTTCCAAAAACAAGCTCCAAATCATGTTGAAATACAGAAATAAAAACTTTTTCAAAAACAAGCTCTAAATCATTTGAAATACAGAAATAAACACTTTTTCATAAACAAGCTCTAAATCATGTTTGATGCACTCTGTAAGTGATTTTTGTCCAGTACTGTTAGAACTGGATGATAGGATCACTGTGGACAGTTTTCAGCAAGTTGCAATATTGGAATACAGAAAAAAACACTTTTCCAAAAACAAGCTCCAAATCATGTTGAAATACAGAAATAAAAACTTTTTCAAAAACAAGCTCTAAATCATTTGAAATACAGAAATAAACCGTTTTTCATAAACAAGCTCTAAATCATGTTTGATGCACTCTAAGTGATTTTTTTAGAGTACTGTTTGAACTGGATGATAGGATCACTGTGGACAGTTTTCAGCAAGTTGCAATATTGGAATACAGAAACAAACACTTTTCCAAAAACAAGCTCCAAATCATGTTGAAATACAGAAATAAACACTTTTTCAAAAACAAGCTCTAAATCATTTGAAATACAGAAATAAACCGTTTTTCATAAACAAGCTCTAAATCATGTTTGATGCACTCTAAGTGATTTTTGTCCAGTACTGTTAGAACTGGATGATAGGATCACTGTGGACAGTTTTCAGCAAGTTGCAATATTGGAATACAGAAACAAACACTTTTCCAAAAACAAGCTCCAAATCATGTTGAAATACAGAAATAAACACTTTTTCAAAAACAAGCTCTAAATCATGTTGAAATACAGAAATAAAAACTTTTTCATAAACAAGCTCTAAATCATGTTTGATGCACTCTGTAAGTGATTTTTTTCCCAGTACTGTTAGAACTGGATGATAGGATCACTGTGGACAGTTTTCAGCAAGTTGCAATATTGGAATACAGAAATAAACACTTTTCCAAAAACAAGCTCCAAATCATGTTTAAATACAGAAATAAACACTTTTCCAAAAACAAACTCCAAATCATGTTGAAATACAGAAATAAACACTTTTTCAATAACAAGCTCTAAATCATGTTGAAATACAGAAATAAACACTTTTTCATAAAAAAGCTCTAAATCATGTTTGATGCACTCTGTAATTGATTTTTTTCCAGTACTGTTAGAACTGGATGATAGGATCACTGTGGACAGTTTTCAGCAAGTTGCAATATTGGAATACAGAAATAAACACTTTTCCAAAAACAAGCTCCAAATCATGTTTAAATACAGAAATAAACACTTTTTCATAAACAAGCTCTAAATCATGTTTGATGCACTCTGTAAGTGATTTTTTTCCCAGTACTGTTAGAACTGGATGATAGGATCACTGTAGACAGTTTTCAGCAAGTAGCAATATTGGAATACAGAAATAAACACTTTTCCAAAAACAAGCTCCAAATCATGTTGAAATACAGAAATAAAAACTTTTTCAAAAACAAGCTCTAAATCATTTGAAATACAGAAATAAACACTTTTTCATAAACAAGCTCTAAATCATGTTTGATGCACTCTGTAAGTGATTTTTGTCCAGTACTGTTAGAACTGGATGATAGGATCACTGTGGACAGTTTTCAGCAAGTTGCAATATTGGAATACAGAAAAAAACACTTTTCCAAAAACAAGCTCCAAATCATGTTGAAATACAGAAATAAAAACTTTTTCAAAAACAAGCTCTAAATCATTTGAAATACAGAAATAAACCGTTTTTCATAAACAAGCTCTAAATCATGTTTGATGCACTCTAAGTGATTTTTTTAGAGTACTGTTTGAACTGGATGATAGGATCACTGTGGACAGTTTTCAGCAAGTTGCAATATTGGAATACAGAAACAAACACTTTTCCAAAAACAAGCTCCAAATCATGTTGAAATACAGAAATAAACACTTTTTCAAAAACAAGCTCTAAATCATTTGAAATACAGAAATAAACCGTTTTTCATAAACAAGCTCTAAATCATGTTTGATGCACTCTAAGTGATTTTTGTCCAGTACTGTTAGAACTGGATGATAGGATCACTGTGGACAGTTTTCAGCAAGTTGCAATATTGGAATACAGAAACAAACACTTTTCCAAAAACAAGCTCCAAATCATGTTGAAATACAGAAATAAACACTTTTTCAAAAACAAGCTCTAAATCATGTTGAAATACAGAAATAAAAACTTTTTCATAAACAAGCTCTAAATCATGTTTGATGCACTCTGTAAGTGATTTTTGTCCAGTACTGTTAGAACTGGATGATAGGATCACTGTGGACAGTTTTCAGCAAGTTGCAATATTAGAATACAGAAATAAACACTTTTTCATAAACAAGCTCTAAATCATGTTGAAATACAGAAATTAACACTTTTCCAAAAACAAGCTCCAAATCATGTTGAAATACAGAAATAAACACTTTTTCATAAACAAGCTCTAAATCATGTTTGATGCACTCTGTAAGTGATTTTTTTCTAGTACTGTTAGAACTGGATGATAGGAACACTGTGGACAGTTTTCAGCAAGTTGCAATATTGGAATACAGAAACAAACACTTTTCCAAAAACAAGCTCCTAATCATGTTGAAATACAGAAATAAACACTTTTCCAAAAACAAGCTCCAAATCATGTTGAAATACAGAAATAAACACTTTTTCAAAAACAAGCTCTAAATCATGTTGAAATACAGAAATAAACACTTTTTCATAAACAAGCTCTAAATCATGTTTGATGCACTCTGTAAGTGATTTTTGTCCAGTACTGTTAGAACTGGATGATAGGATCACTGTGGACAGTTTTCAGCAAATTGCAATATTGGAATACAGAAAAAAACACTTTTCCAAAAACAAGCTCCAAATCATGTTGAAATACAGAAATAAAAACTTTTTCAAAAACAAGCTCTAAATCATTTGAAATACAGAAATAAACCGTTTTTCATAAACAAGCTCTAAATCATGTTTGATGCACTCTAAGTGATTTTTTTAGAGTACTGTTTGAACTGGATGATAGGATCACTGTGGACAGTTTTCAGCAAGTTGCAATATTGGAATACAGAAACAAACACTTTTCCAAAAACAAGCTCCAAATCATGTTGAAATACAGAAATAAACACTTTTTCAAAAACAAGCTCTAAATCATTTGAAATACAGAAATAAACCGTTTTTCATAAACAAGCTCTAAATCATGTTTGATGCACTCTGTAAGTGATTTTTGTCCAGTACTGTTAGAACTGGATGATAGGATCACTGTGGACAGTTTTCAGCAAGTTGCAATATTAGAATACAGAAATAAACACTTTTTCATAAACAAGCTCTAAATCATGTTGAAATACAGAAATTAACACTTTTCCAAAAACAAGCTCCAAATCATGTTGAAATACAGAAATAAACACTTTTTCATAAACAAGCTCTAAATCATGTTGAAATACAGAAATAAACACTTTTCCAAAAACAAGCTCCAAATCATGTTGAAATACAGAAATAAACACTTTTTCATAAACAAGCTCTAAATCATGTTTGATGCACTCTAAGTGATTTTTTTAGAGTACTGTTTGAACTGGATGATAGGATCACTGTGGACAGTTTTCAGCAAGTTGCAATATTGGAATACAGAAACAAACACTTTTTCAAAAACAAGCTCTAAATCATTTGAAATACAGAAATAAACCGTTTTTCATAAACAAGCTCTAAATCATGTTTGATGCACTCTAAGTGACTTTTGTCCAGTACTGTTAGAACTGGATGATAGGATCACTGTGGACAGTTTTCAGCAAGTTGCAATATTGGAATACAGAAACAAACACTTTTCCAAAAACAAGCTCCAAATCATGTTGAAATACAGAAATAAACACTTTTTCAAAAACAAGCTCTAAATCATGTTGAAATACAGAAATAAAAACTTTTTCATAAACAAGCTCTAAATCATGTTTGATGCACTCTGTAAGTGATTTTTGTCCAGTACTGTTAGAACTGGATGATAGGATCACTGTGGACAGTTTTCAGCAAGTTGCAATATTAGAATACAGAAATAAACACTTTTTCATAAACAAGCTCTAAATCATGTTGAAATACAGAAATTAACACTTTTCCAAAAACAAGCTCCAAATCATGTTGAAATACAGAAATAAACACTTTTTCATAAACAAGCTCTAAATCATGTTGAAATACAGAAATAAACACTTTTCCAAAAACAAGCTCCAAATCATGTTGAAATACAGAAATAAACACTTTTTCATAAACAAGCTCTAAATCATGTTTGATGCACTCTGTAAGTGATTTTTGTCCAGTACTGTTAGAACTGGATGATAGGATCACTGTGGACAGTTTTCAGCAAGTTGCAATATTAGAATACAGAAATAAACACTTTTTCATAAACAAGCTCTAAATCATGTTGAAATACAGAAATTAACACTTTTCCAAAAACAAGCTCCAAATCATGTTGAAATACAGAAATAAACACTTTTTCATAAACAAGCTCTAAATCATGTTGAAATACAGAAATAAACACTTTTCCAAAAACAAGCTCCAAATCATGTTGAAATACAGAAATAAACACTTTTTCATAAACAAGCTCTAAATCATGTTTGATGCACTCTGTAAGTGATTTTTTTCTAGTACTGTTAGAACTGGATGATAGGAACACTGTGGACAGTTTTCAGCAAGTTGCAATATTGGAATACAGAAACAAACACTTTTCCAAAAACAAGCTCCTAATCATGTTGAAATACAGAAATAAACACTTTTCCAAAAACAAGCTCCAAATCATGTTGAAATACAGAATTAAACACTTTTCCAAAAACAAGCTCCAAATCATGTTGAAATACAGAAATAAACACTTTTTCTAAAACATGCTCTAAATCATGTTGAAATACAGAAATAAAAACTTTTTCATAAACAAGCTCTAAATCATGTTTGATGCACTCTGTAAGTGATTTTTGTCCAGTACTGTTAGAACTGGATGATAGGATCACTGTGGACAGTTTTCAGCAAGTTGCAATATTGGAATACAGAAATAAACACTTTTCCAAAAACAAGCTCCAAATCATGTTTAAATACAGAAATAAACACTTTTCCAAAAACAAGCTCCAAATCATGTTGAAATACAGAAATAAACACTTTTTCAATAACAAGCTCTAAATCATGTTGAAATACAGAAATAAACACTTTTTCATAAAAAAGCTCTAAATCATGTTTGATGCACTCTGTAAGTGATTTTTTTCCAGTACTGTTAGAACTGGATGATAGGATCACTGTGGACAGTTTTCAGCAAGTTGCAATATTGGAATACAGAAATAAACACTTTTCCAAAAACAAGCTCCAAATCATGTTTAAATACAGAAATAAACACTTTTTCATAAACAAGCTCTAAATCATGTTGAAATACAGAATTAAACACTTTTCCAAAAACAAGCTCCAAATCATGTTGAAATACAGAAATAAACACTTTTTCAAAAACATGCTCTAAATCATGTTGAAATACAGAAATAAAAACTTTTTCATAAACAAGCTCTAAATCATGTTTGATGCACTCTGTAAGTGATTTTTGTCCAGTACTGTTAGAACTGGATGATAGGATCACTGTGGACAGTTTTCAGCAAGTTGCAATATTGGAATACAGAAATAAACACTTTTCCAAAAACAAGCTCCAAATCATGTTTAAATACAGAAATAAACACTTTTCCAAAAACAAGCTCCAAATCATGTTGAAATACAGAAATAAACACTTTTTCAATAACAAGCTCTAAATCATGTTGAAATACAGAAATAAACACTTTTTCATAAAAAAGCTCTAAATCATGTTTGATGCACTCTGTAAGTGATTTTTTTCCAGTACTGTTAGAACTGGATGATAGGATCACTGTGGACAGTTTTCAGCAAGTTGCAATATTGGAATACAGAAATAAACACTTTTCCAAAAACAAGCTCCAAATCATGTTTAAATACAGAAATAAACACTTTTTCATAAACAAGCTCTAAATCATGTTTGATGCACTCTGTAAGTGATTTTTTTCCCAGTACTGTTAGAACTGGATGATAGGATCACTGTAGACAGTTTTCAGCAAGTAGCAATATTGGAATACAGAAATAAACACTTTTCCAAAAACAAGCTCCAAATCATGTTGAAATACAGAAATAAAAACTTTTTCAAAAACAAGCTCTAAATCATTTGAAATACAGAAATAAACACTTTTTCATAAACAAGCTCTAAATCATGTTTGATGCACTCTAAGTGATTTTTTTAGAGTACTGTTTGAACTGGATGATGGGATCACTGTGGACAGTTTTCAGCAAGTTGCAATATTGGAATACAGAAACAAACACTTTTCCAAAAACAAGCTCCTAATCATGTTGAAATACAGAAATAAACACTTTTTCAAAAACAAGCTCCAAATCATGTTTAAATACAGAAATAAACACTTTTCCAAAAACAAGCTCCAAATCGTGTTGAAATACAGAAATAAACACTTTTTCAATAACAAGCTCTAAATCATGTTGAAATACAGAAATAAACACTTTTTCATAAAAAAGCTCTAAATCATGTTTGATGCACTCTGTAAGTGATTTTTTTCCAGTACTGTTAGAACTGGATGATAGGATCACTGTGGACAGTTTTCAGCAAGTTGCAATATTGGAATACAGAAATAAACACTTTTCCAAAAACAAGCTCCAAATCATGTTTAAATACAGAAATAAACACTTTTTCATAAACAAGCTCTAAATCATGTTTGATGCACTCTGTAAGTGATTTTTTTCCCAGTACTGTTAGAACTGGATGATAGGATCACTGTAGACAGTTTTCAGCAAGTAGCAATATTGGAATACAGAAATAAACACCTTTCCAAAAACAAGCTCCAAATCATTTGAAATACAGAAATAAACACTTTTTCATAAACAAGCTCTAAATCATGTTTAAATACAGAAAAAAAACACTTTTCCAAAAACAAGCTCCAAATCATGTTGAAATACAGAATTAAACACTTTTCCAAAAACAAGCTCCAAATCATGTTGAAATACAGAAATAAACACTTTTTCAAAAACATGCTCTAAATCATGTTGAAATACAGAAATAAAAACTTTTTCATAAACAAGCTCTAAATCATGTTTGATGCACTCTGTAAGTGATTTTTGTCCAGTACTGTTAGAACTGGATGATAGGATCACTGTGGACAGTTTTCAGCAAGTTGCAATATTGGAATACAGAAATAAACACTTTTCCAAAAACAAGCTCCAAATCATGTTTAAATACAGAAATAAACAGTTTTCCAAAAACAAGCTCCAAATCATGTTGAAATACAGAAATAAACACTTTTTCAATAACAAGCTCTAAATCATGTTGAAATACAGAAATAAACACTTTTTCATAAAAAAGCTCTAAATCATGTTTGATGCACTCTGTAAGTGATTTTTTTCCAGTACTGTTAGAACTGGATGATAGGATCACTGTGGACAGTTTTCAGCAAGTTGCAATATTGGAATACAGAAATAAACACTTTTCCAAAAACAAGCTCCAAATCATGTTTAAATACAGAAATAAACACTTTTTCATAAACAAGCTCTAAATCATGTTTGATGCACTCTGTAAGTGATTTTTTCCCCAGTACTGTTAGAACTGGATGATAGGATCACTGTAGACAGTTTTCAGCAAGTAGCAATATTGGAATACAGAAATAAACACTTTTCCAAAAACAAGCTCCAAATCATGTTGAAATACAGAAATAAAAACTTTTTCAAAAACAAGCTCTAAATCATTTGAAATACAGAAATAAACACTTTTTCATAAACAAGCTCTAAATCATGTTTGATGCACTCTAAGTGATTTTTTTAGAGTACTGTTTGAACTGGATGATGGGATCACTGTGGACAGTTTTCAGCAAGTTGCAATATTGGAATACAGAAACAAACACTTTTCCAAAAACAAGCTCCTAATCATGTTGAAATACAGAAATAAACACTTTTCCAAAAACAAGCTCCAAATCATGTTGAAATACAGAAATAAACACTTTTCCAAAAACAAGCTCCAAATCATGTTGAAATACAGAAATAAACACTTTTTCAAAAACAAGCTCTAAATCATGTTGAAATACAGAAATAAACACTTTTTCATAAACAAGCTCTAAATCATGTTTGATGCACTCTGTAAGAGATTTTTTTCCCAGTACTGTTAGAAGTGGATGATAGGAACACTGTGGACAGTTTTCAGCAAGTTGCAATATTGGAATACAGAAATAAACACTTTCCAAAAACAAGCTCCAAATCATGTTGAAATACAGAAATAAACACTTTTCCAAAAACAAGCTCCAAATCATGTTGAAATACAGAAATAAACACTTTTTCATAAACAAGCTCTAAATCATGTTGAAATACAGAAATAAACACTTTTTCATAAACAAGCTCTAAATCATGTTTGATGCACTCTGTAAGTGATTTTTTTCCCAGTACTGTTAGAACTGGATGATAGGAACACTGTGGACAGTTTTCAGCAAGTTGCAATATTGGAATACAGAAATAAACACTTTCCAAAAACAAGCTCCAAATCATGTTGAAATACAGAAATAAACACTTTTCCAAAAACAAGCTCCAAATCATGTTGAAATACAGAAATAAACACTTTTTCATAAACAAGCTCTAAATCATGTTGAAATACAGAAATTAACACTTTTCCAAAAACAAGCTCCAAATCATGTTGAAATACAGAAATAAACACTTTTCCAAAAACAAGCTCCAAATCATGTTGAAATACAGAAATAAACACTTTTTCAAAAACAAGCTCCAAATCATGTTGAAATACAGAAATAAACACTTTTTCATAAACAAGCTCTAAATCATGTTGAAATACAGAAATTAACACTTTTCCAAAAACAAGCTCCAAATCATGTTTAAATACAGAAATAAACACTTTTCCAAAAACAAGCTCCAAATCATGTTGAAATACAGAAATAAACACTTTTTCAATAACAAGCTCTAAATCATGTTGAAATACAGAAATAAACACTTTTTCATAAACAAGCTCTAAATCATGTTTGATGCACTCTGTAAGTGATTTTTTCCCAGTACTGTTAGAAGTGGATGATAGGAACACTGTGGACAGTTTTCAGCAAGTTGCAATATTGGAATACAGAAATAAACTATTTCCAAAAACAAGCTCCAAATCATGTTTAAATACAGAAATAAACACTTTTCCAAAAACAAGCTCCAAATCATGTTGAAATACAGAAATAAACACTTTTTCATAAACAAGCTCTAAATCATGTTGGAATACAGAAATTAACACTTTTCCAAAAACAAGCTCCAAATCATGTTGAAATACAGAAATAAACACTTTTTCATAAACAAGCTCTAAATCATGTTGAAATACAGAAATTAACACTTTTCCAAAAACAAGCTCCAAATCATGTTGAAATACAGAAATTAACACTTTTCCAAAAACAAGCTCCAAATCATGTTGAAATACAGAAATAAACACTTTTTCATAAACAAGCTCTAAATCATGTTGAAATACAGAAATTAACACTTTTCCAAAAACAAGCTCCAAATCATGTTGAAATACAGAAATAAACACTTTTCCAAAAACAAGCTCCAAATCATGTTGAAATACAGAAATAAACACTTTTTCAATAACAAGCTCTAAATCATGTTGAAATACAGAAATAAACACTTTTTCATAAACAAGCTCTAAATCATGTTTGATGCACTCTGTAAGTGATTTTTTTCCCAGTACTGTTAGAAGTGGATGATAGGAACACTGTGGACAGTTTTCAGCAAGTTGCAATATTGGAATACAGAAATAAACACTTTCCAAAAACAAGCTCCAAATCATGTTGAAATACAGAAATAAACACTTTTCCAAAAACAAGCTCCAAATCATGTTGAAATACAGAAAAAAACACTTTTTCATAAACAAGCTCTAAATCATGTTGAAATACAGAAATTAACACTTTTCCAAAAACAAGCTCCAAATCATGTTGAAATACAGAAATAAACACTTTTTCATAAACAAGCTCTAAATCATGTTGAAATACAGAAATTAACACTTTTCCAAAAACAAGCTACAAATCATGTTGAAATACAGAAATAAACACTTTTTCATAAACAAGCTCTAAATCATGTTGAAATACAGAAATTAACACTTTTCCAAAAACAAGCTCCAAATCATGTTGAAATACAGAAATAAACACTTTTCCAAAAACAAGCTCCAAATCATGTTGAAATACAGAAATAAACACTTTTTCAAAAACAAGCTCTAAATCATGTTGAAATAAAGAAATAAACACTTTTTCATAAACAAGCTCTAAATCATGTTGAAATACAGAAATTAACACTTTTCCAAAAACAAGCTCCAAATCATGTTTAAATACAGAAATAAACACTTTTCCAAAAACAAGCTCCAAATCATGTTGAAATACAGAAATAAACACTTTTTCAATAACAAGCTCTAAATCATGTTGAAATACAGAAATAAACACTTTTTCATAAACAAGCTCTAAATCATGTTTGATGCACTCTGTAAGTGATTTTTTCCCAGTACTGTTAGAAGTGGATGATAGGAACACTGTGGACAGTTTTCAGCAAGTTGCAATATTGGAATACAGAAATAAACTATTTCCAAAAACAAGCTCCAAATCATGTTGAAATACAGAAATAAACACTTTTCCAAAAACAAGCTCCAAATAATGTTGAAATACAGAAATAAACACTTTTTCATAAACAAGCTCTAAATCATGTTGAAATACAGAAATTAACACTTTTCCAAAAACAAGCTCCAAATCATGTTGAAATACAGAATTAAACACTTTTCCAAAAACAAGCTCCAAATCATGTTGAAATACAGAAATAAACACTTTTTCTAAAACATGCTCTAAATCATGTTGAAATACAGAAATAAAAACTTTTTCATAAACAAGCTCTAAATCATGTTTGATGCACTCTGTAAGTGATTTTTGTCCAGTACTGTTAGAACTGGATGATAGGATCACTGTGGACAGTTTTCAGCAAGTTGCAATATTAGAATACAGAAATAAACACTTTTTCATAAACAAGCTCTAAATCATGTTGAAATACAGAAATTAACACTTTTCCAAAAACAAGCTCCAAATCATGTTGAAATACAGAAATAAACACTTTTTCAATAACAAGCTCTAAATCATGTTGAAATACAGAAATAAACACTTTTTCATAAACAAGCTCTAAATCATGTTTGATGCACTCTGTAAGTGATTTTTTCCCAGTACTGTTAGAAGTGGATGATAGGAACACTGTGGACAGTTTTCAGCAAGTTGCAATATTGGAATACAGAAATAAACTATTTCCAAAAACAAGCTCCAAATCATGTTTAAATACAGAAATAAACACTTTTCCAAAAACAAGCTCCAAATCATGTTGAAATACAGAAATAAACACTTTTTCATAAACAAGCTCTAAATCATGTTGGAATACAGAAATTAACACTTTTCCAAAAACAAGCTCCAAATCATGTTGAAATACAGAAATAAACACTTTTTCATAAACAAGCTCTAAATCATGTTGAAATACAGAAATTAACACTTTTCCAAAAACAAGCTCCAAATCATGTTGAAATACAGAAATTAACACTTTTCCAAAAACAAGCTCCAAATCATGTTGAAATACAGAAATAAACACTTTTTCATAAACAAGCTCTAAATCATGTTGAAATACAGAAATTAACACTTTTCCAAAAACAAGCTCCAAATCATGTTGAAATACAGAAATAAACACTTTTCCAAAAACAAGCTCCAAATCATGTTGAAATACAGAAATAAACACTTTTTCAATAACAAGCTCTAAATCATGTTGAAATACAGAAATAAACACTTTTTCATAAACAAGCTCTAAATCATGTTTGATGCACTCTGTAAGTGATTTTTTTCCCAGTACTGTTAGAAGTGGATGATAGGAACACTGTGGACAGTTTTCAGCAAGTTGCAATATTGGAATACAGAAATAAACACTTTCCAAAAACAAGCTCCAAATCATGTTGAAATACAGAAATAAACACTTTTCCAAAAACAAGCTCCAAATCATGTTGAAATACAGAAAAAAACACTTTTTCATAAACAAGCTCTAAATCATGTTGAAATACAGAAATTAACACTTTTCCAAAAACAAGCTCCAAATCATGTTGAAATACAGAAATAAACACTTTTTCATAAACAAGCTCTAAATCATGTTGAAATACAGAAATTAACACTTTTCCAAAAACAAGCTACAAATCATGTTGAAATACAGAAATAAACACTTTTTCATAAACAAGCTCTAAATCATGTTGAAATACAGAAATTAACACTTTTCCAAAAACAAGCTCCAAATCATGTTGAAATACAGAAATAAACACTTTTCCAAAAACAAGCTCCAAATCATGTTGAAATACAGAAATAAACACTTTTTCAAAAACAAGCTCTAAATCATGTTGAAATAAAGAAATAAACACTTTTTCATAAACAAGCTCTAAATCATGTTGAAATACAGAAATTAACACTTTTCCAAAAACAAGCTCCAAATCATGTTTAAATACAGAAATAAACACTTTTCCAAAAACAAGCTCCAAATCATGTTGAAATACAGAAATAAACACTTTTTCAATAACAAGCTCTAAATCATGTTGAAATACAGAAATAAACACTTTTTCATAAACAAGCTCTAAATCATGTTTGATGCACTCTGTAAGTGATTTTTTCCCAGTACTGTTAGAAGTGGATGATAGGAACACTGTGGACAGTTTTCAGCAAGTTGCAATATTGGAATACAGAAATAAACTATTTCCAAAAACAAGCTCCAAATCATGTTGAAATACAGAAATAAACACTTTTCCAAAAACAAGCTCCAAATAATGTTGAAATACAGAAATAAACACTTTTTCATAAACAAGCTCTAAATCATGTTGAAATACAGAAATTAACACTTTTCCAAAAACAAGCTCCAAATCATGTTGAAATACAGAATTAAACACTTTTCCAAAAACAAGCTCCAAATCATGTTGAAATACAGAAATAAACACTTTTTCTAAAACATGCTCTAAATCATGTTGAAATACAGAAATAAAAACTTTTTCATAAACAAGCTCTAAATCATGTTTGATGCACTCTGTAAGTGATTTTTGTCCAGTACTGTTAGAACTGGATGATAGGATCACTGTGGACAGTTTTCAGCAAGTTGCAATATTAGAATACAGAAATAAACACTTTTTCATAAACAAGCTCTAAATCATGTTGAAATACAGAAATTAACACTTTTCCAAAAACAAGCTCCAAATCATGTTGAAATACAGAAATAAACACTTTTTCATAAACAAGCTCTAAATCATGTTGAAATACAGAAATAAACACTTTTCCAAAAACAAGCTCCAAATCATGTTGAAATACAGAAATAAACACTTTTTCATAAACAAGCTCTAAATCATGTTTGATGCACTCTGTAAGTGATTTTTTTCTAGTACTGTTAGAACTGGATGATAGGAACACTGTGGACAGTTTTCAGCAAGTTGCAATATTGGAATACAGAAACAAACACTTTTCCAAAAACAAGCTCCTAATCATGTTGAAATACAGAATTAAACACTTTTCCAAAAACAAGCTCCAAATCATGTTGAAATACAGAAATAAACACTTTTTCTAAAACATGCTCTAAATCATGTTGAAATACAGAAATAAAAACTTTTTCATAAACAAGCTCTAAATCATGTTTGATGCACTCTGTAAGTGATTTTTGTCCAGTACTGTTAGAACTGGATGATAGGATCACTGTGGACAGTTTTCAGCAAGTTGCAATATTGGAATACAGAAATAAACACTTTTCCAAAAACAAGCTCCAAATCATGTTTAAATACAGAAATAAACACTTTTCCAAAAACAAGCTCCAAATCATGTTGAAATACAGAAATAAACACTTTTTCAATAACAAGCTCTAAATCATGTTGAAATACAGAAATAAACACTTTTTCATAAAAAAGCTCTAAATCATGTTTGATGCACTCTGTAAGTGATTTTTTTCCCAGTACTGTTAGAACTGGATGATAGGATCACTGTAGACAGTTTTCAGCAAGTAGCAATATTGGAATACAGAAATAAACACTTTTCCAAAAACAAGCTCTAAATCATGTTTAAATACAGAAAAAAAACACTTTTCCAAAAACAAGCTCCAAATCATGTTGAAATACAGAATTAAACACTTTTCCAAAAACAAGCTCCAAATCATGTTGAAATACAGAAATAAACACTTTTTCAAAAACATGCTCTAAATCATGTTGAAATACAGAAATAAAAACTTTTTCATAAACAAGCTCTAAATCATGTTTGATGCACTCTGTAAGTGATTTTTGTCCAGTACTGTTAGAACTGGATGATAGGATCACTGTGGACAGTTTTCAGCAAGTTGCAATATTGGAATACAGAAATAAACACTTTTCCAAAAACAAGCTCCAAATCATGTTTAAATACAGAAATAAACACTTTTCCAAAAACAAGCTCCAAATCATGTTGAAATACAGAAATAAACACTTTTTCAATAACAAGCTCTAAATCATGTTGAAATACAGAAATAAACACTTTTTCATAAAAAAGCTCTAAATCATGTTTGATGCACTCTGTAAGTGATTTTTTTCCAGTACTGTTAGAACTGGATGATAGGATCACTGTGGACAGTTTTCAGCAAGTTGCAATATTGGAATACAGAAATAAACACTTTTCCAAAAACAAGCTCCAAATCATGTTTAAATACAGAAATAAACACTTTTTCATAAACAAGCTCTAAATCATGTTTGATGCACTCTGTAAGTGATTTTTTTCCCAGTACTGTTAGAACTGGATGATAGGATCACTGTAGACAGTTTTCAGCAAGTAGCAATATTGGAATACAGAAATAAACACTTTTCCAAAAACAAGCTCCAAATCATGTTGAAATACAGAAATAAAAACTTTTTCAAAAACAAGCTCTAAATCATTTGAAATACAGAAATAAACACTTTTTCATAAACAAGCTCTAAATCATGTTTGATGCACTCTAAGTGATTTTTTTAGAGTACTGTTTGAACTGGATGATGGGATCACTGTGGACAGTTTTCAGCAAGTTGCAATATTGGAATACAGAAACAAACACTTTTCCAAAAACAAGCTCCTAATCATGTTGAAATACAGAAATAAACACTTTTTCAAAAACAAGCTCCAAATCATGTTTAAATACAGAAATAAACACTTTTCCAAAAACAAGCTCCAAATCGTGTTGAAATACAGAAATAAACACTTTTTCAATAACAAGCTCCAAATCATGTTGAAATACAGAAATAAACACTTTTTCATAAAAAAGCTCTAAATCATGTTTGATGCACTCTGTAAGTGATTTCTTTCCAGTACTGTTAGAACTGGATGATAGGATCACTGTGGACAGTTTTCAGCAAGTTGCAATATTGGAATACAGAAATAAACACTTTTCCAAAAACAAGCTCCAAATCATGTTTAAATACAGAAATAAACACTTTTTCATAAACAAGCTCTAAATCATGTTTGATGCACTCTGTAAGTGATTTTTTTCCCAGTACTGTTAGAACTGGATGATAGGATCACTGTAGACAGTTTTCAGCAAGTAGCAATATTGGAATACAGAAATAAACACTTTTCCAAAAACAAGCTCCAAATCATGTTGAAATACAGAAATAAAAACTTTTTCAAAAACAAGCTCTAAATCATTTGAAATACAGAAATAAACACTTTTTCATAAACAAGCTCTAAATCATGTTTAAATACAGAAAAAAAACACTTTTCCAAAAACAAGCTCCAAATCATGTTGAAATACAGAATTAAACACTTTTCCAAAAACAAGCTCCAAATCATGTTGAAATACAGAAATAAACACTTTTTCAAAAACATGCTCTAAATCATGTTGAAATACAGAAATAAAAACTTTTTCATAAACAAGCTCTAAATCATGTTTGATGCACTCTGTAAGTGATTTTTGTCCAGTACTGTTAGAACTGGATGATAGGATCACTGTGGACAGTTTTCAGCAAGTTGCAATATTGGAATACAGAAATAAACACTTTTCCAAAAACAAGCTCCAAATCATGTTTAAATACAGAAATAAACACTTTTCCAAAAACAAGCTCCAAATCATGTCGAAATACAGAAATAAACACTTTTTCAATAACAAGCTCTACATCATGTTGAAATACAGAAATAAACACTTTTTCATAAAAAAGCTCTAAATCATGTTTGATGCACTCTGTAAGTGATTTTTTTCCAGTACTGTTAGAACTGGATGATAGGATCACTGTGGACAGTTTTCAGCAAGTTGCAATATTGGAATACAGAAATAAACACTTTTCCAAAAACAAGCTCCAAATCATGTTTAAATACAGAAATAAACACTTTTTCATAAACAAGCTCTAAATCATGTTTGATGCACTCTGTAAGTGATTTTTTTCCCAGTACTGTTAGAACTGGATGATAGGATCACTGTAGACAGTTTTCAGCAAGTAGCAATATTGGAATACAGAAATAAACACTTTTCCAAAAACAAGCTCCAAATCATGTTGAAATACAGAAATAAAAACTTTTTCAAAAACACGCTCTAAATCATTTGAAATACAGAAATAAACACTTTTTCATAAACAAGCTCTAAATCATGTTTGATGCACTCTAAGTGATTTTTTTAGAGTACTGTTTGAACTGGATGATGGGATCACTGTGGACAGTTTTCAGCAAGTTGCAATATTGGAATACAGAAACAAACACTTTTCCAAAAACAAGCTCCTAATCATGTTGAAATACAGAAATAAACACTTTTCCAAAAACAAGCTCCAAATCATGTTGAAATACAGAAATAAACACTTTTTCAAAAACAAGCTCTAAATCATGTTGAAATACAGAAATAAACACTTTTTCATAAACAAGCTCTAAATCATGTTTGATGCACTCTGTAAGAGATTTTTTTCCCAGTACTGTTAGAAGTGGATGATAGGAACACTGTGGACAGTTTTCAGTAAGTTGCAATATTGGAATACAGAAATAAACACTTTCCAAAAACAAGCTCCAAATCATGTTGAAATACAGAAATAAACACTTTTCCAAAAACAAGCTCCAAATCATGTTGAAATACAGAAATAAACACTTTTTCATAAACAAGCTCTAAATCATGTTGAAATACAGAAATTAACACTTTTCCAAAAACAAGCTCCAAATCATGTTGAAATACAGAAATAAACACTTTTTCATAAACAAGCTCTAAATCATGTTGAAATACAGAAATTAACACTTTTCCAAAAACAAGCTACAAATCATGTTGAAATACAGAAATAAACACTTTTTCATAAACAAGCTCTAAATCATGTTTGATGCACTCTGTAAGTGATTTTTTTTCAGTACTGTTAGAACTGGATGATAGGATCACTGTGGACAGTTTTCAGCAAGTAGCAATATTGGAATACAGAAATAAACACTTTTCCAAAAACAAGCTCCAAATCGTGTTGAAATACAGAAATAAACACTTTTACAAAAACAAGCTCCAAATCATGTTGAAATACAGAAATAAACACTTTTCCAAAAACAAGCTCCAAATCATGTTGAAATACAGAAATAAACACTTTTTCATAAACAAGCTCTAAATCATGTTTGATGCACTCTGTAAGTGATTTTTTTCCCAGTACTGTTAGAACTGGATGATAGGAACACTGTGGACAGTTTTCAGCAAGTTGCAATATTGGAATACAGAAATAAACACTTTCCAAAAACAAGCTCCAAATCATGTTGAAATACAGAAATAAACACTTTTCCAAAAACAAGCTCCAAATCATGTTGAAATACAGAAATAAACACTTTTTCATAAACAAGCTCTAAATCATGTTGAAATACAGAAATTAATACTTTTCCAAAAACAAGCTCCAAATCATGTTGAAATACAGAAATAAACACTTTTCCAAAAACAAGCTCCAAATCATGTTGAAATACAGAAATAAACACTTTTTCAAAAACAAGCTCCAAATCATGTTGAAATACAGAAATAAACACTTTTCATAAACAAGCTCTAAATCATGTTGAAATACAGAAATTAACACTTTTCCAAAAACAAGCTCCAAATCATGTTTAAATACAGAAATAAACACTTTTCCAAAAACAAGCTCCAAATCATGTTGAAATACAGAAATAAACACTTTTTCAATAACAAGCTCTAAATCATGTTGAAATACAGAAATAAACACTTTTTCATAAACAAGCTCTAAATCATGTTTGATGCACTCTGTAAGTGATTTTTTCCCAGTACTGTTAGAAGTGGATGATAGGAACACTGTGGACAGTTTTCAGCAAGTTGCAATATTGGAATACAGAAATAAACTATTTCCAAAAACAAGCTCCAAATCATGTTGAAATACAGAAATAAACACTTTTTCAATAACAAGCTCTAAATCATGTTGAAATACAGAAATAAACACTTTTTCATAAACAAGCTCTAAATCATGTTTGATGCACTCTGTAAGTGATTTTTTCCCAGTACTGTTAGAAGTGGATGATAGGAACACTGTGGACAGTTTTCAGCAAGTTGCAATATTGGAATACAGAAATAAACTATTTCCAAAAACAAGCTCCAAATCATGTTGAAATACAGAAATAAACACTTTTCCAAAAACAAGCTCCAAATCATGTTGAAATACAGAAATAAACACTTTTTCAATAACAAGCTCTAAATCATGTTGAAATACAGAAATTAACACTTTTCCAAAAACAAGCTCCAAATCATGTTGAAATACAGAAATAAACACTTTTTCATAAACAAGCTCTAAATCATGTTGAAATACAGAAATTAACACTTTTCCAAAAACAAGCTCCAAATCATGTTGAAATACAGAAATTAACACTTTTCCAAAAACAAGCTCCAAATCATGTTGAAATACAGAAATAAACACTTTTTCATAAACAAGCTCTAAATCATGTTGAAATACAGAAATTAACACTTTTCCAAAAACAAGCTCCAAATCATGTTGAAATACAGAAATAAACACTTTTCCAAAAACAAGCTCCAAATCATGTTGAAATACAGAAATAAACACTTTTTCAATAACAAGCTCTAAATCATGTTGAAATACAGAAATAAACACTTTTTCATAAACAAGCTCTAAATCATGTTTGATGCACTCTGTAAGTGATTTTTTTCCCAGTACTGTTAGAAGTGGATGATAGGAACACTGTGGACAGTTTTCAGCAAGTTGCAATATTGGAATACAGAAATAAACACTTTCCAAAAACAAGCTCCAAATCATGTTGAAATACAGAAATAAACACTTTTCCAAAAACAAGCTCCAAATCATGTTGAAATACAGAAATAAACACTTTTTCATAAACAAGCTCTAAATCATGTTGAAATACAGAAATTAACACTTTTCCAAAAACAAGCTCCAAATCATGTTGAAATACAGAAATAAACACTTTTTCATAAACAAGCTCTAAATCATGTTGAAATACAGAAATTAACACTTTTCCAAAAACAAGCTACAAATCATGTTGAAATACAGAAATAAACACTTTTTCATTAACAAGCTCTAAATCATGTTGAAATACAGAAATTAACACTTTTCCAAAAACAAGCTCCAAATCATGCTGAAATACAGAAATAAACACTTTTCCAAAAACAAGCTCCAAATCATGTTGAAATACAGAAATAAACACTTTTTCAAAAACAAGCTCCAAATCATGTTGAAATACAGAAATAAACACTTTTTCATAAACAAGCTCTAAATCATGTTGAAATACAGAAATTAACACTTTTCCAAAAACAAGCTCCAAATCATGTTTAAATACAGAAATAAACACTTTTCCAAAAACAAGCTCCAAATCATGTTGAAATACAGAAATAAACACTTTTTCAATAACAAGCTCTAAATCATGTTGAAATACAGAAATAAACACTTTTTCATAAACAAGCTCTAAATCATGTTTGATGCACTCTGTAAGTGATTTTTTCCCAGTACTGTTAGAAGTGGATGATAGGAACACTGTGGACAGTTTTCAGCAAGTTGCAATATTGGAATACAGAAATAAACTATTTCCAAAAACAAGCTCCAAATCATGTTGAAATACAGAAATAAACACTTTTCCAAAAACAAGCTCCAAATCATGTTGAAATACAGAAATAAACACTTTTTCATAAACAAGCTCTAAATCATGTTGAAATACAGAAATTAACACTTTTCCAAAAACAAGCTCCAAATCATGTTGAAATACAGAAATAAACACTTTTTCATAAACAAGCTCTAAATCATGTTGAAATACAGAAATTAACACTTTTCCAAAAACAAGCTCCAAATCATGTTGAAATACAGAAATTAACACTTTTCCAAAAACAAGCTCCAAATCATGTTGAAATACAGAAATAAACACTTTTTCATAAACAAGCTCTAAATCATGTTGAAATACAGAAATTAACACTTTTCCAAAAACAAGCTCCAAATCATGTTGAAATACAGAAATAAACACTTTTCCAAAAACAAGCTCCAAATCATGTTGAAATACAGAAATAAACACTTTTTCAATAACAAGCTCTAAATCATGTTGAAATACAGAAATAAACACTTTTTCATAAACAAGCTCTAAATCATGTTTGATGCACTCTGTAAGTGATTTTTTTCCCAGTACTGTTAGAAGTGGATGATAGGAACACTGTGGACAGTTTTCAGCAAGTTGCAATATTGGAATACAGAAATAAACACTTTCCAAAAACAAGCTCCAAATCATGTTGAAATACAGAAATAAACACTTTTCCAAAAACAAGCTCCAAATCATGTTGAAATACAGAAATAAACACTTTTTCATAAACAAGCTCTAAATCATGTTGAAATACAGAAATTAACACTTTTCCAAAAACAAGCTCCAAATCATGTTGAAATACAGAAATAAACACTTTTTCATAAACAAGCTCTAAATCATGTTGAAATACAGAAATTAACACTTTTCCAAAAACAAGCTACAAATCATGTTGAAATACAGAAATAAACACTTTTTCATAAACAAGCTCTAAATCATGTTTGATGCACTCTGTAAGTGATTTTTTTCCCAGTACTGTTAGAACTGGATGATAGGAACACTGTGGACAGTTTTCAGCAAGTTGCAATATTGGAATACAGAAATAAACACTTTCCAAAAACAAGCTCCAAATCATGTTGAAATACAGAAATAAACACTTTTCCAAAAACAAGCTCCAAATCATGTTGAAATACAGAAATAAACACTTTTTCATAAACAAGCTCTAAATCATGTTGAAATACAGAAATTAACACTTTTCCAAAAACAAGCTCCAAATCATGTTGAAATACAGAAATAAACACTTTTCCAAAAACAAGCTCCAAATCAAGTTGAAATACAGAAATAAACACTTTTTCAAAAACAAGCTCCAAATCATGTTGAAATACAGAAATAAACACTTTTTCATAAACAAGCTCTAAATCATGTTTGATGCACTCTGTAAGTGATTTTTTTCCCAGTACTGTTAGAACTGGATGATAGGAACACTGTGGACAGTTTTCAGCAAGTTGCAATATTGGAATACAGAAATAAACACTTTCCAAAAACAAGCTCCAAATCATGTTGAAATACAGAAATAAACACTTTTCCAAAAACAAGCTCCAAATCATGTTGAAATACAGAAATAAACACTTTTTCATAAACAAGCTCTAAATCATGTTGAAATACAGAAATTAACACTTTTCCAAAAACAAGCTCCAAATCATGTTGAAATACAGAAATAAACACTTTTCCAAAAACAAGCTCCAAATCATGTTGAAATACAGAAATAAACACTTTTTCAAAAACAAGCTCCAAATCATGTTGAAATACAGAAATAAACACTTTTTCATAAACAAGCTCTAAATCATGTTGAAATACAGAAATTAACACTTTTCCAAAAACAAGCTCCAAATCATGTTGAAATACAGAAATAAACACTTTTCCAAAAACAAGCTCCAAATCATGTTGAAATACAGAAATAAACACTTTTTCAATAACAAGCTCTAAATCATGTTGAAATACAGAAATAAACACTTTTTCATAAACAAGCTCTAAATCATGTTTGATGCACTCTGTAAGTGATTTTTTTCCCAGTACTGTTAGAAGTGGATGATAGGAACACTGTGGACAGTTTTCAGCAAGTTGCAATATTGGAATACAGAAATAAACACTTTCCAAAAACAAGCTCCAAATCATGTTGAAATACAGAAATAAACACTTTTCCAAAAACAAGCTCCAAATCATGTTGAAAGACAGAAATAAACACTTTTTCATAAACAAGCTCTAAATCATGTTTGATGCACTCTGTAAGTGATTTTTTTTCAGTACTGTTAGAACTGGATGATAGGATCACTGTGGACAGTTTTCAGCAAGTAGCAATATTGGAATACAGAAATAAACACTTTTCCAAAAACAAGCTCCAAATCGTGTTGAAATACAGAAATAAACACTTTTACAAAAACAAGCTCCAAATCATGTTGAAATACAGAAATAAACACTTTTTCATAAACAAGCTCTGAATCATGTTGAAATACAGAAAATAACACTTTTCCAAAAACAAGCTCCAAATCATGTTGAAATACAGAAATAAACACTTTTTCATAAACAAGCTCTAAATCATGTTTGATGCACTCTGTAAGTGATTTTTTTCCCAGTACTGTTAGAACTGGATGATAGGAACACTGTGGACAGTTTTCAGCAAGTTGCAATATTGGAATACAGAAATAAACACTTTCCAAAAACAAGCTCCAAATCATGTTGAAATACAGAAATAAACACTTTTTCATAAACAAGCTCCAAATCATGTTGAAATACAGAAATTAACACTTTCCATAAACAAGCTCCAAATCATGTTGAAATACAGAAATAAACACTTTTTCATAAACAAGCTCCAAATCATGTTGAAATACAGAAATTAACACTTTCCAAAAACAAGCTCCAAATCATGTTGAAATACAGAAATAAACACTTTTTCATAAACAAGCTCTAAATCATGTTTGATGCACTCTGTAAGTGATTTTTTCCCCAGTACTGTTAGAACTGGATGATAGGAACACTGTGGACAGTTTTCAGCAAATTGCAATATTGGAATACAGAAATAAACGCTTTTCCAAAAACAAGCTCCAAATCATGTTGAAATACAGAAATAAACACTTTTCCAAAAACAAGCTCCAAATCATGTTGAAATACAGAAATAATCACTTTTTCAAAAACAAGCTACAAATCATGTTGAAATACAGAAACAAACACTTTTTCATAAACAAGCTCTAAATCATGTTTGATGCACTCTTTAAATGATTTTTTCCCCAGTACTGTTAGAACTGGATGATAGGAACACTGTGGACAGTTTTCAGTAAGTTGCAATATTGGAATACAGAAATAAACACTTTTCCAAAAACAAGCTCCAAATCATGTTGAAATACAGAAATAAACACTTTTCCAAAAACAAGCTCCAAATCATGTTGAAATACAGAAATAAACACTTTTCCAAAAACAAGCTCCAAATCATGTTGAAATACAGAAATAAACACTTTTTCATAAACAAGCTCTAAATCATGTTGAAATACAGAAATAAACACTTTTTCATAAACAAGCTCTAAATCATGTTTGATGCACTCTGTAAGTGATTTTTTCCCCAGTACTGTTAGAACTGGATGATAGGAACACTGTGGATAGTTTTCAGCAAGTTGCAATATTGGAATACAGAAATAAACACTTTCCAAAAACAAACTCCAAATCATGTTGAAATACAGAAATAAACACTTTTCCAAAAACAAGCTCCAAATCATGTTGAAATACAGAAATAAACACTTTTTCATAAACAAGCTCTAAATCATGTTGAAATACAGAAATTAACACTTTTCCAAAAACAAGCTCCAAATCATGTTGAAATACAGAAATAAACACTTTTCCAAAAACAAGCTCCAAATCATGTTGAAAAACAGAAATAAACACTTTTTCATAAACAAGCTCTAAATCATGTTTGATGCACTCTGTAAGTGATTTTTTCCCCAGTACTGTTAGAACTCGATGATAGGAACACTGTGGACAGTTTTCAGCAAGTTGCAATATTGGAATACAGAAATAAACACTTTTCCAAAAACAAGCTCCAAATCATGTTGAAATACAGAAATAAACACTTTTTCATAAACAAGCTCTAAATCATGTTTGATGCACTCTGTAAGTGATTTTTTCCCCAATACTGTTAGAACTGGATGATAGGAACACTGTGGACAGTTTTCAGCAAGTTGCAATATTGGAATACAGAAATAAACACTTTTCCAAAAACAAGCTCCAAATCATGTTGAAATACAGAAATAAACACTTTTCCAAAAACAAGCTCCAAATCATTTTGAAATACAGAAATAAACACTTTTTCATAAACAAGCTCTAAATCATGTTGAAATACAGAAATTAACACTTTTCCAAAAACAAGCTCCAAATCATGTTGAAATACAGAAATAAACACTTTTCCAAAAACAAGCTCCAAATCATGTTGAAATACAGAAATAAACACTTTTTCAAAAACAAGCTACAAATCATGTTGAAATACAGAAATAAACACTTTTTCATAAACAAGCTCTAAATCATGTTTGATGCACTCTTTAAATGATTTTTTCCCCAGTACTGTTAGAACTGGATGATAGGAACACTGTGGACAGTTTTCAGTAAGTTGCAATATTGGAATACAGAAATAAACACTTTTCCAAAAACAAGCTCCAAATCATGTTGAAATACAGAAATAAACACTTTTCCAAAAACAAGCTCCAAATCATGTTGAAATACAGAAATTAACACTTTTCCAAAAACAAGCTCCAAATCATGTTGAAATACAGAAATAAACACTTTTCCAAAAACAAGCTCTAAATCATGTTGAAATACAGAAATAAACACTTTTTCATAAACAAGCTCTAAATCATGTTTGATGCCCTCTGTAAGTGATTTTTTCCCCAGTACTGTTAGAACTGGATGATAGGAACACTGTGGATAGTTTTCAGCAAGTTGCAATATTGGAATACAGAAATAAACACTTTCCAAAAACAAACTCCAAATCATGTTGAAATACAGAAATAAACACTTTTCCAAAAACAAGCTCCAAATCCTGTTGAAATACAGAAATAAACACTTTTTCATAAACAAGCTCCAAATCATGTTGAAATACAGAAATAAACACTTTTCCAAAAACAAGCTCCAAATCATGTTGAAAAACAGAAATAAACACTTTTTCATAAACAAGCTCTAAATCATGTTTGTTGCACTCTGTAAGTGATTTTTTCCCCAGTACTGTTAGAACTGGATGATAGGAACACTGTGGACAGTTTTCAGCAAGTTGCAATATTGGAATACAGAAATAAACACTTTTCCAAAAACAAGCTCCAAATCATGTTGAAATACAGAAATAAACACTTTTTCATAAACAAGCTCCAAATCATGTTGAAATACAGATATTAACACTTTCCATAAACAAGCTCCAAATCATGTTGAAATACAGAAATAAACACTTTTTCATAAACAAGCTCTAAATCATGTTTGATGCACTCTGTAAGTGATTTTTTCCCCAGTACTGTTAGAACTGGATGATAGGAACACTGTGGATAGTTTTCAGCAAGTTGCAATATTGGAATACAGAAATAAACACTTTCCAAAAACAAACTCCAAATCATGTTGAAATACAGAAATAAACACTTTTCCAAAAACAAGCTCCAAATCATGTTGAAATACAGAAATAAACACTTTTCCAAAAACAAGCTCCAAATCATGTTGAAATACAGAAATAAACACTTTTTCAAAAACAAGCTACAAATCATGTTGAAATACAGAAATAAACACTTTTTCATAAACAAGCTCTAAATCATGTTTGATGCACTCTTTAAATGATTTTTTCCCCAGTACTGTTAGAACTGGATGATAGGAACACTGTGGACAGTTTTCAGTAAGTTGCAATATTGGAATACAGAAATAAACACTTTTCCAAAAACAAGCTCCAAATCATGTTGAAATACAGAAATAAACACTTTTCCAAAAACAAGCTCCAAATCATGTTGAAATACAGAAATAAACACTTTTCCAAAAACAAGCTCCAAATCATGTTGAAATACAGAAATAAACACTTTTTCATAAACAAGCTCTAAATCATGTTGAAATACAGAAATTAACACTTTTCCAAAAACAAGCTCCAAATCATGTTGAAATACAGAAATAAACACTTTTCCAAAAACAAGCTCTAAATCATGTTGAAATACAGAAATAAACACTTTTTCATAAACAAGCTCTAAATCATGTTTGATGCACTCTGTAAGTGATTTTTTCCCCAGTACTGTTAGAACTGGATGATAGGAACACTGTGGATAGTTTTCAGCAAGTTGCAATATTGGAATACAGAAATAAACACTTTCCAAAAACAAACTCCAAATCATGTTGAAATACAGAAATAAACACTTTTCCAAAAACAAGCTCCAAATCCTGTTGAAATACAGAAATAAACACTTTTTCATAAACAAGCTCCAAATCATGTTGAAATACAGAAATAAACACTTTTCCAAAAACAAGCTCCAAATCATGTTGAAAAACAGAAATAAACACTTTTTCATAAACAAGCTCTAAATCATGTTTGTTGCACTCTGTAAGTGATTTTTTCCCCAGTACTGTTAGAACTGGATGATAGGAACACTGTGGACAGTTTTCAGCAAGTTGCAATATTGGAATACAGAAATAAACACTTTTCCAAAAACAAGCTCCAAATCATGTTGAAATACAGAAATAAACACTTTTTCATAAACAAGCTCCAAATCATGTTGAAATACAGATATTAACACTTTCCATAAACAAGCTCCAAATCATGTTGAAATACAGAAATAAACACTTTTTCATAAACAAGCTCTAAATCATGTTTGATGCACTCTGTAAGTGATTTTTTCCCCAGTACTGTTAGAACTGGATGATAGGAACACTGTGGACAGTTTTCAGCAAGTTGCAATATTGGAATACAGAAATAAACACTTTTCCAAAAACAAGCTCCAAATCATGTTGAAATACAGAAATAAACACTTTTCCAAAAACAAGCTCCAAATCATTTTGAAATACAGAAATAAACACTTTTTCATAAACAAGCTCTAAATCATGTTGAAATACAGAAATTAACACTTTTCCAAAAACAAGCTCCAAATCATGTTGAAATACAGAAATAAACACTTTTCCAAAAACAAGCTCCAAATCATGTTGAAATACAGAAATAAACACTTTTTCAAAAACAAGCTTCAAGTCATGTTGAAATACAGAAATAAACACTTTTTCATAAACAAGCTCTAAATCATGTTTGATGCACTCTTTAAATGATTTTTTCCCCAGTGCTGTTAGAACTGGATGATAGGAACACTGTGGACAGTTTTCAGTAAGTTGCAATATTGGAATACAGAAATAAACACTTTTCCAAAAACAAGCTCCAAATCATGTTGAAATACAGAAATTAACACTTTTCCAAAAACAAGCTCCAAATCATGTTGAAATACAGAAATAAACACTTTTCCAAAAACAAGCTCCAAATCATGTTGAAATACAGAAATAAACACTTTTTCAAAAACAAGCTACAAATCATGTTTAAATACAGAAATAAACACTTTTTCATAAACAAGCTCTAAATCATGTTTGATGCACTCTTTAAATGATTTTTTCCCCAGTACTGTTAGAACTGGATGATAGGAACACTGTGGACAGTTTTCAGTAAGTTGCAATATTGGAATACAGAAATAAACACTTTTCCAAAAACAAGCTCCAAATCATGTTGAAATACAGAAATAAACACTTTTTCATAAACAAGCTCCAAATCATGTTGAAATACAGAAATTAACACTTTCCATAAACAAGCTCCAAATCATGTTGAAATACAGAAATAAACACTTTTTCATAAACAAGCTCTAAATCATGTTTGATGCACTCTGTAAGTGATTTTTTCCCCAATACTGTTAGAACTGGATGATAGGAACACTGTGGACAGTTTTCAGCAAGTTGCAATATTGGAATACAGAAATAAACACTTTTCCAAAAACAAGCTCCAAATCATGTTGAAATACAGAAATAAACACTTTTCCAAAAACAAGCTCCAAATCATTTTGAAATACAGAAATAAACACTTTTTCATAAACAAGCTCTAAATCATGTTGAAATACAGAAATTAACACTTTTCCAAAAACAAGCTCCAAATCATGTTGAAATACAGAAATAAACACTTTTCCAAAAACAAGCTCCAAATCATGTTGAAATACAGAAATAAACACTTTTTCAAAAACAAGCTACAAATCATGTTGAAAAACAGAAATAAACACTTTTTCATAAACAAGCTCTAAATCATGTTTGTTGCACTCTTTTAAGTGATTTTTTTCCCCAGTACTGTTAGAACTGGATGATAGGAACACTGTGGACAGTTTTCAGCAAGTTGCAATATTGGAATACAGAAATAAACACTTTTCCAAAAACAAGCTCCAAATCATGTTGAAATACAGAAATAAACACTTTTTCATAAACAAGCTCCAAATCATGTTGAAATACAGATATTAACACTTTCCATAAACAAGCTCCAAATCATGTTGAAATACAGAAATAAACACTTTTTCATAAACAAGCTCTAAATCATGTTTGATGCACTCTGTAAGTGATTTTTTCCCCAGTACTGTTAGAACTGGATGATAGGAACACTGTGGACAGTTTTCAGCAAGTTGCAATATTGGAATACAGAAATAAACACTTTTCCAAAAACAAGCTCCAAATCATGTTGAAATACAGAAATAAACACTTTTCCAAAAACAAGCTCCAAATCATTTTGAAATACAGAAATAAACACTTTTTCATAAACAAGCTCTAAATCATGTTGAAATACAGAAATTAACACTTTTCCAAAAACAAGCTCCAAATCATGTTGAAATACAGAAATAAACACTTTTCCAAAAACAAGCTCCAAATCATGTTGAAATACAGAAATAAACACTTTTTCAAAAACAAGCTTCAAATCATGTTGAAATACAGAAATAAACACTTTTTCATAAACAAGCTCTAAATCATGTTTGATGCACTCTTTAAATGATTTTTTCCCCAGTACTGTTAGAACTGGATGATAGGAACACTGTGGACAGTTTTCAGTAAGTTGCAATATTGGAATACAGAAATAAACACTTTTCCAAAAACAAGCTCCAAATCATGTTGAAATACAGAAATTAACACTTTTCCAAAAACAAGCTCCAAATCATGTTGAAATACAGAAATAAACACTTTTCCAAAAACAAGCTCCAAATCATGTTGAAATACAGAAATAAACACTTTTTCAAAAACAAGCTACAAATCATGTTTAAATACAGAAATAAACACTTTTTCATAAACAAGCTCTAAATCATGTTTGATGCACTCTTTAAATGATTTTTTCCCCAGTACTGTTAGAACTGGATGATAGGAACACTGTGGACAGTTTTCAGTAAGTTGCAATATTGGAATACAGAAATAAACACTTTTCCAAAAACAAGCTCCAAATCATGTTGAAATACAGAAATAAACACTTTTTCATAAACAAGCTCCAAATCATGTTGAAATACAGAAATTAACACTTTCCATAAACAAGCTCCAAATCATGTTGAAATACAGAAATAAACACTTTTTCATAAACAAGCTCCAAATCATGTTGAAATACAGAAATTAACACTTTCCATAAACAAGCTCCAAATCATGTTGAAATACAGAAATAAACACTTTTTCATAAACAAGCTCTAAATCATGTTTGATGCACTCTGTAAGTGATTTTTTCCCCAGTACTGTTAGAACTGGATGATAGGAACACTGTGGACAGTTTTCAGCAAGTTGCAATATTGGAATACAGAAATAAACACTTTTCCAAAAACAAGCTCCAAATCATGTTGAAATACAGAAATAAACACTTTTCCAAAAACAAGCTCCAAATCATGTTGAAATACAGAAATAAACACTTTTTCAAAAACAAGCTACAAATCATGTTGAAATACAGAAATAAACACTTTTTCATAAACAAGCTCTAAATCATGTTTGATGCACTCTTTAAATGATTTTTTCCCCAGTACTGTTAGAACTGGATGATAGGAACACTGTGGACAGTTTTCAGTAAGTTGCAATATTGGAATACAGAAATAAACACTTTTCCAAAAACAAGCTCCAAATCATGTTGAAATACAGAAATAAACACTTTTTCATAAACAAGCTCCAAATCATGTTGAAATACAGAAATTAACCTGTTGGGGATGGGGGCGCTGTTTAGACTACTTATGCTAATTTGGCTAATTTTTTAAACTGCTTCCCACAAAATCCTTGATCGTACAATATGCATATTATTATTATTATTGGATAGAAAACAGTCTATAGTTTCTATAGGAGTTGAAATTTTGTCTCTAAGTGGAACAGAGCCCATTCTACAGCAATTTCCCTGACATGGAGTCAGATTTGAGAAATGTTGGCCACTGTTCTGAAGTCATTTAAAAGGGCACTGTCGTTGCTATGACTATACGGACACTTCTTACGTCTTCCCCTGGATGCCTTTACGTGATGACGATTCCAACGGGGTCGATTGCGCGTTCACAGGCCCTACAAATGAAAAAACCCTGAAGCTAGTCATTCTTTGGGAGCTGCGTCATGAGCCAAGAGGACACCGGCGCGCACTTGTTCCAAGCGTTAGTTTAGCCTGTTATATTTCTCCGGTCATCTTTTCACTCGTTATAGGAGTTAAAAACATCATAAGGTAGTTAATTTAAAGCGTTTTATAGCAATTTATATCCGTTTAGTGCGATTTTGGGACATTTATTTTTGCAACGATGTGAAAAGTTGGGCACGCTTTTCAGTTCATCCCGAACGCAGTTGACATTTCCACATGGCAAGAGGACAGCTTTCCACCAAAAGACGATTTCTCCCAAGAAAGGATCCTTTGCCCAAGATACTGATGGAAGAACAGCTCAAGGTAGGACATTTTTATTATGATAAATCGTGTTTCTGTCGAAACATTTTAGTGGCTTAGGACGCCATGTTTTTTGACGTAGCTTCGCTTGGCGCAAACTGTATTGAAAAGTAAGGATAAATTAAAAAATGTAATAACGCAATTGTATTAAGAATTAAATTGTCTATCAATCCCTGTCCACCCTGTATTTTTTAGTCACGTTTATGAGTATTTATGTATAAGAGTAGATCACTGTCTAAGTGGCGCAAGGACATTTTCTGACCAACTGAGCTACATTTCACATTGTCTAACCATGATTTTGGGGGCTAAATATAAACATTTTCGATCAAACTGTATATGCATGTTGTAATGTGATGTTACAGGAGTGTCATCGGAAGAATTCTGAGAAGGTTAGTGAAAAAATTAATATCTTTTGGCGATGTTGACTTTTATCGCTCACTTTGGCTAGAATCAATGCTGGGCTGCTAATTGCTATGTGCTAAGCTAATATAACGATTTATTGTGTTTTCGCTGTAAGACACTTAGAAAATCTGAAATATTGTCTGTATTCACAGGATCTGTGTCTTTCGATTCGTGTATGCTGTGTATTTTTACGAAATGTTTGATGATTAGTAGTTAGGTAAACACGTTGCTCATTGTAATTATTCTAGTCCATTTGTGATGGTGGGTGCAATTGTAAACTATGCCATCTACCTGAAATATGCACTTTTTTCTAACAAAACCTATCCCATACCATAAATATGTTATCAGACTGTCATCTAATGAGTTTTTTTGTTGGTTAGGGGCTATAAATATCTTAGTTTAGCCGAATTGGTGATGGCTACTGGTGTTGGTGGACAAATAAAAGATGGTGGATTATGCTAATGTGTTTTTAGGTAATAGATGTACATCTTTACATATTGTGTCTTCCCTGTAAAACATTTTAAAAATCGGAAATGTTGACTGGATTCACAAGATCTGTGTCTTTCATTAGCTGTATTGGACTTTAATGTGTGAAAGTTAAATATTTAAAAAAAATATTTTTTTTGAATTTCGCGGCACTGGTTTTTCAGTGGGGGGGGGGGGGTGTGCCGCTAGCGCCACGCTGATCCTAGACAGGTTAACACTTTCCATAAACAAGCTCCAAATCATGTTGAAATACAGAAATAAACACTTTTTCATAAACAAGCTCCAAATCATGTTGAAATACAGAAATTAACACTTTCCATAAACAAGCTCCAAATCATGTTGAAATACAGAAATAAACACTTTTTCATAAACAAGCTCTAAATCATGTTGAAATACAGAAATTAACACTTTTCCAAAAACAAGCTCCAAATCATGTTGAAATACAGAAATTAACACTTTTCCATAAACAAGCTCTAAATCATGTTTGATGCACTCTGGAAGTGAATTTTTTCCCCAGTACTGTTTGAATCTGGATGTTAGGAACACTGTGGACAGTTTTCAGCAAGTTGCAACATTGGAATACAGAAATAAACACTTTTCCAAAAACAAGCTCCAAATCATGTTGAAATACAGAAATAAACACTTTTCCAAAAACAAGCTCCAAATCATTTTGAAATACAGAAATAAACACTTTTTCATAAACAAGCTCTAAATCATGTTGAAATACAGAAATTAACACTTTTCCAAAAACAAGCTCCAAATCATGTTGAAATACAGAAATAAACACTTTTCCAAAAACAAGCTCCAAATCATGTTGAAATACAGAAATAAACACTTTTTCAAAAACAAGCTACAAATCATGTTGAAATACAGAAATAAACACTTTTCCATAAACAAGCTCTAAATCATGTTTGATGCACTCTGGAAGTTAAATGTTTTTTCCCCAGTACTGTTTAATCTGGATGTTAGGAACACTGTGGACAGTTTTCAGCAAGTTGCAACATTGGAATACAGAAATAAACACTTTTCCAAAAACAAGCTCCAAATCATGTTGAAATACAGAAATAAACACTTTTCCATAAACAAGCTCTAAATCATGTTTGATGCACTCTGGAAGTTAATTTTTTTCCAGTACTGTTTAATCAGGATGTTAGGAACACTGTGGACAGTTTTCAGCAAGTTGCAACATTGAAATACAGAAATAAACACTTTTCCAAAAACAAGCTCCAAATCATGTTGAAATACAGAAATAAACACTTTTTCATAAACAAGCTCCAAATCATGTTGAAATACAGAAATTAACACTTTTCCATAAACAAGCTCCAAATCATGTTGAAATACAGAAATAAACACTTTTCCATAAACAAGCTCTAAATCATGTTTGATGCACTCTGTAAGTGATTTTTTCCCCAGTACTGTTAGAACTGGATGATAGGAACACTGTGGACAGTTTTCAGCAAATTGCAATATTGGAATACAGAAATAAACACTTTTCCAAAAACAAGCTCCAAATCATGTTGAAATACAGAAATAAACACTTTTCCAAAAACAAGCTCCAAATCATTTTGAAATACAGAAATAAACACTTTTCCATAAACAAGCTCTAAATCATGTTGAAATACAGAAATTAACACTTTTCCAAAAACAAGCTCCAAATCATGTTGAAATACAGAAATAAACACTTTTCCAAAAACAAGCTCCAAATCATGTTGAAATACAGAAATAAACACTTTTCCAAAAACAAGCTACAAATCATGTTGAAATACAGAAATAAACACTTTTCCATAAACAAGCTCTAAATCATGTTTGATGCACTCTGGAAGTTAAATGATTTTTTCCCCAGTACTGTTTGAATCTGGATGTTAGGAACACTGTGGACAGTTTTCAGCAAGTTGCAACATTGGAATACAGAAATAAACACTTTTCCAAAAACAAGCTCCAAATCATGTTGAAATACAGAAATAAACACTTTTTCATAAACAAGCTCCAAATCATGTTGAAATACAGAAATTAACACTTTCCATAAACAAGCTCCAAATCATGTTGAAATACAGAAATAAACACTTTTCCATAAACAAGCTCTAAATCATGTTTGATGCACTCTGGAAGTGATTTTTTCCCCAGTACTGTTTGAATCTGGATGATAGGAACACTGTGGACAGTTTTCAGCAAGTTGCAATATTGGAATACAGAAATAAACACTTTTCCAAAAACAAGCTCCAAATCATGTTGAAATACAGAAATTAACACTTTTCCAAAAACAAGCTCCAAATCATTTTGAAATACAGAAATAAACACTTTTTCATAAACAAGCTCTAAATCATGTTGAAATACAGAAATTAACACTTTTCCAAAAACAAGCTCCAAATCATGTTGAAATACAGAAATAAACACTTTTCCAAAAACAAGCTCCAAATCATGTTGAAATACAGAAATAAACACTTTTTCAAAAACAAGCTACAAATCATGTTGAAATACAGAAATAAACACTTTTTCATAAACAAGCTCTAAATCATGTTTGATGCACTCTGGAAGTTAATTTTTTTCCCAGTACTGTTTAATCAGGATGTTAGGAACACTGTGGACAGTTTTCAGCAAGTTGCAACATTGGAATACAGAAATAAACACTTTTCCAAAAACAAGCTCCAAATCATGTTGAAATACAGAAATTAACACTTTTCCAAAAACAAGCTCCAAATCATGTTGAAATACAGAAATAAACACTTTTCCATAAACAAGCTCTAAATCATGTTTGATGCACTCTGGAAGTGAATTTTTTTCCCAGTACTGTTTAATCTGGATGTTAGGAACACTGTGGACAGTTTTCAGCAAGTTGCAACATTGAAATACAGAAATAAACACTTTTCCAAAAACAAGCTCCAAATCATGTTGAAATACAGAAATAAACACTTTTTCATAAACAAGCTCCAAATCATGTTGAAATACAGAAATTAACACTTTCCATAAACAAGCTCCAAATCATGTTGAAATACAGAAATAAACACTTTTCCATAAACAAGCTCTAAATCATGTTTGATGCACTCTGGAAGTTAATTTTTTCCTCAGTACTGTTTAATCAGGATGTTAGGAACACTGTGGACAGTTTTCAGCAAGTTGCAACATTGAAATACAGAAATAAACACTTTTCCAAAAACAAGCTCCAAATCATGTTGAAATACAGAAATAAACACTTTTCCAAAAACAAGCTCCAAATCATTTTGAAATACAGAAATAAACACTTTTTCATAAACAAGCTCTAAATCATGTTGAAATACAGAAATTAACACTTTTCCAAAAACAAGCTCCAAATCATGTTGAAATACAGAAATAAACACTTTTCCAAAAACAAGCTCCAAATCATGTTGAAATACAGAAATAAACACTTTTTCAAAAACAAGCTACAAATCATGTTGAAATACAGAAATAAACACTTTTTCATAAACAAGCTCTAAATCATGTTTGATGCACTCTGTAAGTTAATTTTTTTCCCCAGTACTGTTTAATCAGGATGTTAGGAACACTGTGGACAGTTTTCAGCAAGTTGCAACATTGAAATACAGAAATAAACACTTTTCCAAAAACAAGCTCCAAATCATGTTGAAATACAGAAATTAACACTTTTCCAAAAACAAGCTCCAAATCATGTTGAAATACAGAAATAAACACTTTTCCATAAACAAGCTCTAAATCATGTTTGATGCACTCTGGAAGTTAATTTTTTTCCCCAGTACTGTTTAATCTGGATGTTAGGAACACTGTGGACAGTTTTCAGCAAGTTGCAACATTGAAATACAGAAATAAACACTTTTCCAAAAACAAGCTCCAAATCATGTTGAAATACAGAAATAAATACTTTTTCATAAACAAGCTCTAAATCATGTTGAAATACAGAAATTAACACTTTTCCAAAAACAAGCTCCAAATCATGTTGAAATACAGAAATAAACACTTTTCATAAACAAGCTCTAAATCATGTTGAAATACAGAAATTAACACTTTTCCAAAAACAAGCTCCAAATCATGTTGAAATACAGAAAAAAACACTTTTTCATAAACAAGCTCTAAATCATGTTTGATGCACTCTGTAAGTGATTTTTTCCCCAGTACTGTTAGAATCTGGATGATAGGAACACTGTGGACAGTTTTCAGCAAGTTGTAATATTGGAATACAGAAATAAACACTTTTCCAAGAACAAGCTCCAAATCATGTTGAAATACAGAAATAAACACTTTTCCAAAAACAAGCTCCAAATCATTTTGAAATACAGAAATAAACACTTTTCCATAAACAAGCTCTAAATCATGTTGAAATACAGAAATTAACACTTTTCCAAAAACAAGCTCCAAATCATGTTGAAATACAGAAATAAACACTTTTCCAAAAACAAGCGCCAAATCATGATGAAATACAGAAATAAACACTTTTTCAAAAACAAGCTACAAATCATGTTGAAATACAGAAATAAACACTTTTCCATAAACAAGCTCTAAATCATGTTTGATGCACTCTGGAAGTGATTTTTTCCCCAGTACTGTTTGAATCTGGATGTTAGGAACACTGTGGACAGTTTTCAGCAAGTTGCAACATTGGAATACAGAAATAAACACTTTTCCAAAAACAAGCTCCAAATCATGTTGAAATACAGAAATAAACACTTTTTCATAAACAAGCTCTAAATCATGTTTGATGCACTCTTTAAATGATTTTTTTCCCAGTACTGTTAGAACTGGATGATAGGAACACTGTGGACAGTTTTCAGTAAGTTGCAATATTGGAATACAGAAATAAACACTTTTCCAAAAACAAGCTCCAAATCATGTTGAAATACAGAAATAAACACTTTTTCATAAACAAGCTCCAAATCATGTTGAAATACAGAAATTAACACTTTCCATAAACAAGCTCAAAATCATGTTGAAATACAGAAATAAACACTTTTCCATAAACAAGCTCTAAATCATGTTTGATGCACTCTGGAAGTGATTTTTTTCCCAGTACTGTTTGAATCTGGATGTTAGGAACACTGTGGACAGTTTTCAGCAAGTTGCAACATTGGAATACAGAAATAAACACTTTTCCAAAAACAAGCTCCAAATCATGTTGAAATACAGAAATAAACACTTTTCCAAAAACAAGCTCCAAATCATTTTGAAATACAGAAATAAACACTTTTTCATAAACAAGCTCTAAATCATGTTGAAATACAGAAATAAACACTTTTTCAAAAACAAGCTACAAATCATGTTGAAATACAGATATAAACACTTTTTCGTAAACAAGCTCTAAATCATGTTTGATGCACTCTTTAAATGATTTTTTCCCCAGTACTGTTAGAACTGGATGATAGGAACACTGTGGACAGTTTTCAGTAAGTTGCAATATTGGAATACAGAAATAAACACTTTTCCAAAAACAAGCTCCAAATCATGTTGAAATACAGAAATAAACACTTTTCCATAAACAAGCTCTAAATCATGTTTGATGCACTCTTTAAATGATTTTTTTCCCAGTACTGTTAGAACTGGATGATAGGAACACTGTGGACAGTTTTCAGTAAGTTGCAATATTGGAATACAGAAATAAACACTTTTCCAAAAACAAGCTCCAAATCATGTTGAAATACAGAAATAAACACTTTTTCATAAACAAGCTCCAAATCATGTTGAAATACAGAAATTAACACTTTCCATAAACAAGCTCAAAATCATGTTGAAATACAGAAATAAACACTTTTTCATAAACAAGCTCTAAATCATGTTTGATGCACTCTGTAAGTGATTTTTTCCCCAGTACTGTTAGAACTGGATGATAGGAACACTGTGGACAGTTTTCAGCAAGTTGCAATATTGGAATACAGAAATAAACACTTTTCCAAAAACAAGCTCCAAATCATGTTGAAATACAGAAATAAACACTTTTCCAAAAACAAGCTCCAAATCATGTTGAAATACAGAAATAAACACTTTTCCAAAAACAAGCTCCAAATCATTTTGAAATACAGAAATAAACACTTTTTCATAAACAAGCTCTAAATCATGTTGAAATACAGAAATTAACACTTTTCCAAAAACAAGCTCCAAATCATGTTGAAATACAGAAATAAACACTTTTCCAAAAACAAGCGCCAAATCATGATGAAATACAGAAATAAACACTTTTTCAAAAACAAGCTACAAATCATGTTGAAATACAGAAATAAACACTTTTTCATAAACAAGCTCTAAATCATGTTTGATGCACTCTTTAAATGATTTTTTCCCCAGTACTGTTAGAACTGGATGATAGGAACACTGTGGACAGTTTTCAGTAAGTTGCAATATTGGAATACAGAAATAAACACTTTTCCAAAAACAAGCTCCAAATCATGTTGAAATACAGAAATAAACACTTTTTCATAAACAAGCTCTAAATCATGTTTGATGCACTCTTTAAATGATTTTTTTCCCAGTACTGTTAGAACTGGATGATAGGAACACTGTGGACAGTTTTCAGTAAGTTGCAATATTGGAATACAGAAATAAACACTTTTCCAAAAACAAGCTCCAAATCATGTTGAAATACAGAAATAAACACTTTTTCATAAACAAGCTCCAAATCATGTTGAAATACAGAAATTAACACTTTCCATAAACAAGCTCAAAATCATGTTGAAATACAGAAATAAACACTTTTTCATAAACAAGCTCTAAATCATGTTTGATGCACTCTGTAAGTGATTTTTTTCCCAGTACTGTTAGAACTGGATGATAGGAACACTGTGGACAGTTTTCAGCAAGTTGCAATATTGGAATACAGAAATAAACACTTTTCCAAAAACAAGCTCCAAATCATGTTGAAATACAGAAATAAACACTTTTCCAAAAACAAGCTCCAAATCATTTTGAAATACAGAAATAAACACTTTTTCATAAACAAGCTCTAAATCATGTTGAAATACAGAAATAAACACTTTTTCAAAAACAAGCTACAAATCATGTTGAAATACAGATATAAACACTTTTTCGTAAACAAGCTCTAAATCATGTTTGATGCACTCTTTAAATGATTTTTTCCCCAGTACTGTTAGAACTGGATGATAGGAACACTGTGGACAGTTTTCAGTAAGTTGCAATATTGGAATACAGAAATAAACACTTTTCCAAAAACAAGCTCCAAATCATGTTGAAATACAGAAATAAACACTTTTTCATAAACAAGCTCTAAATCATGTTTGATGCACTCTTTAAATGATTTTTTTCCCAGTACTGTTAGAACTGGATGATAGGAACACTGTGGACAGTTTTCAGTAAGTTGCAATATTGGAATACAGAAATAAACACTTTTCCAAAAACAAGCTCCAAATCATGTTGAAATACAGAAATAAACACTTTTTCATAAACAAGCTCCAAATCATGTTGAAATACAGAAATTAACACTTTCCATAAACAAGCTCAAAATCATGTTGAAATACAGAAATAAACACTTTTTCATAAACAAGCTCTAAATCATGTTTGATGCACTCTGTAAGTGATTTTTTCCCCAGTACTGTTAGAACTGGATGATAGGAACACTGTGGACAGTTTTCAGCAAGTTGCAATATTGGAATACAGAAATAAACACTTTTCCAAAAACAAGCTCCAAATCATGTTGAAATACAGAAATAAACACTTTTCCAAAAACAAGCTCCAAATCATTTTGAAATACAGAAATAAACACTTTTTCATAAACAAGCTCTAAATCATGTTGAAATACAGAAATAAACACTTTTTCAAAAACAAGCTACAAATCATGTTGAAATACAGATATAAACACTTTTTCGTAAACAAGCTCTAAATCATGTTTGATGCACTCTTTAAATGATTTTTTCCCCAGTACTGTTAGAACTGGATGATAGGAACACTGTGGACAGTTTTCAGTAAGTTGCAATATTGGAATACAGAAATAAACACTTTTCCAAAAACAAGCTCCAAATCATGTTGAAATACAGAAATAAACACTTTTTCATAAACAAGCTCCAAATCATGTTGAAATACAGAAATTAACACTTTCCATAAACAAGCTCCAAATCATGTTGAAATACAGAAATAAATACTTTTTCATAAACAAGCTCTAAATCATGTTTGATGCACTCTGTAAGTGATTTTTTCCCCAGTACTGTTAGAACTGGATGATAGGAACACTGTGGACAGTTTTCAGCAAGTTGCAATATTGGAATACAGAAATAAACACTTTTCCAAAAACAAGCTCCAAATCATGTTGAAATACAGAAATAAACACTTTTCCAAAAACAAGCTCCAAATCATTTTGAAATACAGAAATAAACACTTTTTCATAAACAAGCTCTAAATCATGTTGAAATACAGAAATTAACACTTTTCCAAAAACAAGCTCCAAATCATGTTGAAATACAGAAATAAACACTTTTCCAAAAACAAGCTCCAAATCATGTTGAAATACAGAAATAAACACTTTTTCAAAAACAAGCTACAAATCATGTTGAAATACAGAAATAAACACTTTTTCATAAACAAGCTCTAAATCATGTTTGATGCACTCTTTAAATGATTTTTTCCCCAGTACTGTTAGAACTGGATGATAGGAACACTGTGGACAGTTTTCAGTAAGTTGCAATATTGGAATACAGAAATAAACACTTTTCCAAAAACAAGCTCCAAATCATGTTGAAATACAGAAATAAACACTTTTTCATAAACAAGCTCTAAATCATGTTTGATGCACTCTTTAAATGATTTTTTCCCCAGTACTGTTAGAACTGGATGATAGGAACACTGTGGACAGTTTTCAGTAAGTTGCAATATTGGAATACAGAAATAAACACTTTTCCAAAAACAAGCTCCAAATCATGTTGAAATACAGAAATAAACACTTTTTCATAAACAAGCTCCAAATCATGTTGAAATACAGAAATTAACACTTTCCATAAACAAGCTCCAAATCATGTTGAAATACAGAAATAAACACTTTTTCATAAACAAGCTCTAAATCATGTTTGATGCACTCTGTAAGTGATTTTTTCCCCAGTACTGTTAGAACTGGATGATAGGAACACTGTGGACAGTTTTCAGCAAGTTGCAATATTGGAATACAGAAATAAACACTTTTCCAAAAACAAGCTCCAAATCATGTTGAAATACAGAAATAAACACTTTTCCAAAAACAAGCTCCAAATCATGTTGAAACACAGAAATAAACACTTTTTCATAAAAAAGCTCTAAATCATGTTGAAATACAGAAATTAACACTTTTCCAAAAACAAGCTCCAAATCATGTTGAAATACAGAAATAAACACTTTTCCAAAAACAAGCTCCAAATCATGTTGAAATACAGAAATAAACACTTTTTCAAAAACAAGCTACAAATCATGTTGAAATACAGAAATAAACACTTTTTCATAAACAAGCTCTAAATCATGTTTGATGCACTCTTTAAATGATTTTTTCCCCAGTACTGTTAGAACTGGATGATAGGAACACTGTGGACAGTTTTCAGTAAGTTGCAATATTGGAATACAGAAATAAACACTTTTCCAAAAACAAGCTCCAAATCATGTTGAAATACAGAAATAAACACTTTTTCATAAACAAGCTCCAAATCATGTTGAAATACAGAAATTAACACTTTCCATAAACAAGCTCCAAATCATGTTGAAATACAGAAATAAACACTTTTTCATAAACAAGCTCTAAATCATGTTTGATGCACTCTGTAAGTGATTTTTTCCCCAGTACTGTTAGAACTGGATGATAGGAACACTGTGGACAGTTTTCAGCAAGTTGCAATATTGGAATACAGAAGTAAACACTTTTCTAAAAACAAGCTCCAAATCATGTTGAAATACAGAAATAAACACTTTTCCAAAAACAAGCTCCAAATCATTTTGAAATACAGAAATAAACACTTTTTCATAAACAAGCTCTAAATCATGTTGAAATACAGAAATTAACACTTTTCCAAAAACAAGCTCCAAATCATGTTGAAATACAGAAATAAACACTTTTCCAAAAACAAGCTCCAAATCATGTTGAAATACAGAAATAAACACTGTTCCAAAAACAAGCTCCAAATCATGTTGAAATACAGAAATAAACACTTTTTCATAAACAAGCTCTAAATCATGTTTGATGCACTCTGTAAGTGATTTTTTTTCCAGTACTGTTAGAACTGGATGATAGGATCACTGTGGACAGTTTTCAGCAAGTAGCAATATTGGAATACAGAAATAAACACTTTTCCAAAAACAAGCTCCAAATCATGTTGAAATACAGAAATAAACACTTTTTCATAAACAAGCTCCAAATCATGTTGAAATACAGAAATAAACACTTTTACAAAAACAAGCTCCAAATCATTTTGAAATACAGAAATAAACACTTTTTCATAAACAAGCTCTAAATCATGTTGAAATACAGAAATTAACACTTTTCCAAAAACAAGCTCCAAATCATGTTGAAATACAGTAATAAACACTTTTCCAAAAACAAGCTCCAAATCATGTTGAAATACAGAAATAAACACTTTTTCAAAAACAAGCTCTAAATCATGTTGAAATACAGAAATAAACACTTTTTCATAAACAAGCTCCAAATCATGTTGAAATACAGAAATAAACACTTTTCCAAAAACAAGCTCCAAATCATTTTGAAATACAGAAATAAACACTTTTTCATAAACAAGCTCTAAATCATGTTGAAATACAGAAATTAACACTTTTCCAAAAACAAGCTCCAAATCATGTTGAAATACAGAAATAAACACTTTTCCAAAAACAAGCTCCAAATCATGTTGAAATACAGAAATAAACACTTTTTCAAAAACAAGCTACAAATCATGTTGAAATACAGAAATAAACACTTTTTCATAAACAAGCTCTAAATCATGTTTGATGCACTCTTTAAATGATTTTTTCCCCAGTACTGTTAGAACTGGATGATAGGAACACTGTGGACAGTTTTCAGTAAGTTGCAATATTGGAATACAGAAATAAACACTTTTCCAAAAACAAGCTCCAAATCATGTTGAAATACAGAAATAAACACTTTTTCATAAACAAGCTCCAAATCATGTTGAAATACAGAAATTAACACTTTCCATAAACAAGCTCCAAATCATGTTGAAATACAGAAATAAACACTTTTTCATAAACAAGCTCTAAATCATGTTTGATGCACTCTGTAAGTGATTTTTTCCCCAGTACTGTTAGAACTGGATGATAGGAACACTGTGGACAGTTTTCAGCAAGTTGCAATATTGGAATACAGAAATAAACACTTTTCTAAAAACAAGCTCCAAATCATGTTGAAATACAGAAATAAACACTTTTCCAAAAACAAGCTCCAAATCATTTTGAAATACAGAAATAAACACTTTTCCAAAAACAAGCTCCAAATCATGTTGAAATACAGAAATAAACACTTTTTCAAAAACAAGCTACAAATCATGTTGAAATACAGAAATAAACACTTTTTCATAAACAAGCTCTAAATCATGTTTGATGCACTCTTTAAATGATTTTTCCCCCAGTACTGTTAGAACTGGATGATAGGAACACTGTGGACAGTTTTCAGTAAGTTGCAATATTGGAATACAGAATAAACACTTTTCCAAAAACAAGCTCAGAATCATGTTGAAATACAGAAATAAACACTTTTTCATAAACAAGCTCTAAATCATGTTGAAATACAGAAATAAACACTTTTTCAAAAACAAGCTCTAAATCATGTTGAAAAACAGAAATAAACACCTTTTCATAAACAAGCTCTAAATCATGTTTGATGCACTCTGTAAGTGATTTTTTTTCAGTACTGTTAGAACTGGAGAATAGGATCACTGTGGACAGTTTTCAGCAAGTAGCAATATTGGAATACAGAAATAAACACTTTTCCAAAAACAAGCTAGAAATCATGTTGAAATACAGAAATAAACACTTTTACAAAAACAAGCTCCAAATCATGTTGAAATACAGAAATAAACACTTTTTCATAAACAAGCTCTAAATCATGTTTGATGCACTCTGTAAGTGATTTTTTCCCCAGTACTGTTATAACTGGATGATAGGAACACTTTGGACAGTTTTCAGCAAGTTGCAATATTGGAATACAGAAATAAACACTGTTCCAAAAACAAGCTCCAAATCATGTTGAAATACAGAAATAAACACTTTTTCATAAACAAGCTCTAAATCATGTTTGATGCACTCTGTAAGTGATTTTTTTCCAGTACTGTTAGAACTGGATGATAGGATCACTGTGGACAGTTTTCAGCAAGTAGCAATATTGGAATACAGAAATAAACACTTTTCCAAAAACAAGCTCCAAATCATGTTGAAATACAGAAATAAAAACTTTTACAAAAACAAGCTCCAAATCATGTTGAAATACAGAAATAAACACTTTTTCATAAACAAGCTCTAAATCATGTTGAAATACAGAAATTAACACTTTTCCAAAAACAAGCTCCAAATCATGTTGAAATACAGAAATAAACACTTTTTCATAAACAAGCTCTAAATCATGTTTGATGCCCTCTGTAAGTGATTTTTTTCCCAGTACTGTTAGAACTGGATGATAGGAACACTGTGGACAGTTTTCAGCAAGTTGCAATATTGGAATACAGAAATAAACACTTTTCCAAAAACAAGCTCCAAATCATGTTGAAATACAGAAATAAACACTTTTTCATAAACAAGCTCTAAGTCATGTTAAAATACAGAAATTAACACTTTTCCAAAAACAAGCTCCAAATCATGTTAAAATACAGAAATAAACACTTTTCCAAAAACAAGCTCCAAATCATGTTGAAATACAGAAATAAACACTTTTTCAAAAACAAGCTCCAAATCATGTTGAAAAACAGAAATAAACACTTTTTCATAAACAAGCTCTAAATCATGTTTGATGCACTCTGTAAGTGATTTTTTTTCAGTACTGTTAGAACTGGAGAATAGGATCACTGTGGACAGTTTTCAGCAAGTAGCAATATTGGAATACAGAAATAAACACTTTTTCCAAAAACAAGCTCCAAATCATGTTGAAATACAGAAATAAACACTTTTACAAAAACAAGCTCCAAATCATGTCGAAATACAGAAATAAACACTTTTTCATAAACAAGCTCCAAATCATGTTGAAATACAGAAATTAACACTTTCCATAAACAAGCTCCAAATCATGTTGAAATACAGAAATAAACACTTTTTCATAAACAAGCTCTATGTTTGATGCACTCTGTAAGTGATTTTTTTCCAGTACTGTTAGAACTGGATGATAGGATCACTGTGGACAGTTTTCAGCAAGTAGCAATATTGGAATACAGAAATAAACACTTTTCCAAAAACAAGCTCCAAATCATGTTGAAATACAGAAATAAACACTTTTACAAAAACAAGCTCCAAATCATGTTGAAATACAGAAATAAACACTTTTTCATAAACAAGCTCTAAATCATGTTGAAATACAGAAATTAACACTTTTCCAAAAACAAGCTCCAAATCATGTTGAAATACAGAAATAAACACTTTTTCATAAACAAGCTCTAAATCATGTTTGATGCACTCTGTAAGTGATTTTTTTCCCAGTACTGTTAGAACTGGATGATAGGAACACTGTGGACAGTTTTCAGCAAGTTGCAATATTGGAATACAGAAATAAACACTTTTCCAAAAACAAGCTCCAAATCATGTTCAAATACAGAAATAAACACTTTTCCAAAAACAAGCTCCAAATCATGTTGAAATACAGAAATAAACACTTTTTCATAAACAAGCTCTAAATCATGTTTGATGCACTCTGTAAGTGAAATTTTTTCAGTACTGTTAGAACTGGAGAATAGGATCACTGTGGACAGTTTTCAGCAAGTAGCAATATTGGAATACAGAAATAAACACTTTTCCAAAAACAAGCTCCAAATCATGTCGAAATACAGAAATAAACACTATTTCATAAACAAGCTCCAAATCATGTTGAAATACAGAAATTAACACTTTCCATAAACAAGCTCTAAATCATGTTGAAATACAGAAATAAACACTTTTTCATAAACAAGCTCTATGTTTGATGCACTCTGTAAGTGATATTTTCCCCAGTACTGTTAGAACTGGATGATAGGAACACTGTGGACAGTTTTCAGCAAGTTGCAATATTGGAATACAGAAATAAACACTTTTCCAAAAACAAGCTCCAAATCATGTTGAAATAAAGAAATAAACACTTTTCCAAAAACAAGCTCCAAATCATGTTGAAATACAGAAATAAACACTTTTTCATAAACAAGCTCTAAATCATGTTGAAATACAGAAATTAACACTTTTCCAAAAACAAGCTCCAAATCATGTTGAAATACAGAAATAAACACTTTTTCATAAACAAGCTCTAAATCATGTTTGATGCACTCTGTAAGTGATTTTTTTCCCAGTACTGTTAGAACTGGATGATAGGAACACTGTGGACAGTTTTCAGCAAGTTGCAATATTGGAATACAGAAATAAACACTTTTCCAAAAACAAGCTCCAAATCATGTTGAAATACAGAAATAAACACTTTTCCAAAAACAAGCTCCAAATCATGTTGAAATACAGAAATAAACACTTTTTCATAAACAAGCTCTAAGTCATGTTGAAATACAGAAATTAACACTTTTCCAAAAACAAGCTCCAAATCATGTTGAAATACAGAAATAAACACTTTTCCAAAAACAAGCTCCAAATCATGTTGAAAAATAGAAATAAACACTTTTTCATAAACAAGCTCTAAATCATGTTTGATGCACTCTGTAAGTGATTTTTTTTCAGTACTGTTAGAACTGGAGAATAGGATCACTTTGGACAGTTTTCAGCAAGTAGCAATATTGGAATACAGAAATAAACACTTTTCCAAAAACAAGCTCCAAATCATGTTGAAATACAGAAATAAACACTTTTACAAAAACAAGCTCCAAATCATGTTGAAATACAGAAATAAACACTTTTTCATAAACAAGCTCTATGTTTGATGCACTTTGTAAGTGATTTTTTTCCAGTACTGTTAGAACTGGATGATAGGATCACTGTGGACAGTTTTCAGCAAGTAGCAATATTGGAATACAGAAATAAACACTTTTCCAAAAACAAGCTCCAAATCATGTTGAAATACAGAAATAAACACTTTTACAAAAACAAGCTCCAAATCATGTTGAAATACAGAAATAAACACTTTTTCATAAACAAGCTCTAAATCATGTTAAAATACAGAAATTAACACTTTTCCAAAAACAAGCTCCAAATCATGTTGAAATACAGAAATAAACACTTTTTCATAAACAAGCTCTAAATCATGTTTGATGCACTCTGTAAGTGATTTTTTTCCCAGTACTGTTAGAACTGGATGATAGGAACACTGTGGACAGTTTTCAGCAAGTTGCAATATTGGAATACAGAAATAAACACTTTTCCAAAAACAAGCTCCAAATCATGTTCAAATACAGAAATAAACACTTTTCCAAAAACAAGCTCCAAATCATGTTGAAATACAGAAATAAACACTTTTTCATAAACAAGCTCTAAATCATGTTTGATGCACTCTGTAAGTGAAATTTTTTCAGTACTGTTAGAACTGGAGAATAGGATCACTGTGGACAGTTTTCAGCAAGTAGCAATATTGGAATACAGAAATAAACACTTTTCCAAAAACAAGCTCCAAATCATGTCGAAATACAGAAATAAACACTTTTTCATAAACAAGCTCCAAATCATGTTGAAATACAGAAATTAACACTTTCCATAAACAAGCTCTAAATCATGTTGAAATACAGAAATAAACACTTTTTCATAAACAAGCTCTATGTTTGATGCACTCTGTAAGTGATATTTTCCCCAGTACTGTTAGAACTGGATGATAGGAACACTGTGGACAGTTTTCAGCAAGTTGCAATATTGGAATACAGAAATAAACACTGTTCCAAAAACAAGCTCCAAATCATGTTGAAATACAGAAATAAACACTTTTTCATAAACAAGCTCTAAATCATGTTTGATGCACTCTGTAAGTGATTTTTTTTCCAGTACTGTTAGAACTGGATGATAAGATCACTGTGGACATCACTGTGGACAGTTTTCAGCAAGTAGCAATATTGGAATACAGAAATAAACACTTTTCCAAAAACAAGCTCCAAATCATGTTGAAATACAGAAATAAACACTTTTACAAAAACAAGCTCCAAATCATGTTGAAATACAGAAATAAACACTTTTTCATAAACAAGCTCTAAATCATGTTTGATGCACTCTGTAAGTGATTTTTTTTCAGTACTGTTAGAACTGGAGAATAGGATCACTGTGGACAGTTTTCAGCAAGTAGCAATTTTGGAATACAGAAATAAACACTTTTCCAAAAACATGCTCCAAATCATGTCGAAATACAGAAATAAACACTTTTTCATAAACAAGCTCCAAATCATGTTGAAATACAGAAATTAACACTTTCCAAAAACAAGCTCTAAATCATGTTGAAATACAGAAATAAACACTTTTTCATAAACAAGCTCTATGTTTTATGCACTCTGTAAGTGATTTTTTCCCCAGTACTGTTAGAACTGGATGATAGGAACACTGTGGACAGTTTTCAGCAAGTTGCAATATTGGAATACAGAAATAAACACTGTTCCAAAAACAAGCTCCAAATCATGTTGAAATACAGAAATAAACACTTTTTCATAAACAAGCTCTAAATCATGTTTGATGCACTCTGTAAGTGATTTTTTTCCAGTACTGTTAGAACTGGATGATAGGATCACTGTGGAAAGTTTTCAGCAAGTTGCAATATTGGAATACAGAAATAAACACTTTTCCAAAAACAAGCTCCAAATCATGTTCAAATACAGAAATAAACACTTTTCCAAAAACAAGCTCCAAATCATGTTGAAATACAGAAATAAACACTTTTTCATAAACAAGCTCTAAATCATGTTGAAATACAGAAATTAACACTTTTCCAAAAACAAGCTCCAAATCATGTTGAAATACAGAAATAAACACTTTTTCAAAAACAAGCTCTAAATCATGTTGAAAAACAGAAATAAACACTTTTTCATAAACAAGCTCCAAATCATGTTTGATGCACTCTGTAAGTGATTTTTTCCCCAGTTCTGTTAGAACTGGATGACAGGAACACTGTGGACAGTTTTCAGCAAGTTGCAATATTGGAATAAAGAAATAAACACTTTTTCAAAAACAAGCTCTAAATCATGTTGAAATACAGAAATAAACACTTTTTCATAAACAAGCTCTAAATCATGTTTGATGCACTCTTTAAATGATTTTTTCCCCAGTACTGTTAGAACTGGATGATAGGAACACTGTGGACAGTTTTCAGCAAGTTGCAATATTGGAATACAGAAATAAACACTTTTCCAAAAACAAGCTCCAAATCATGTTGAAATACAGAAATAAACACTTTTTCATAAACAAGCTCCAAATCATGTTGAAATACAGAATTAAACACTTTTCCAAAAACAAGCTCTAAATCATGTTGAAATACAGAAATAAACACTTTTCCAAAAACAAGCTCCAAATCATGTTGAAATACAGAAATAAACACTTTTTCAAAAACAAGCTCTAAAGGTATGTAAGGGAAGTCCCCCCCCAATTGTACAAAATAACATGGCAACTTATTGGCGCCGAGCGCAGCATTTACACGATGGACAAGTACACTACTTCTGGCCCGCTTTCATCCAAAGCTGATGGCAAATGCCATGCTGCAAATGAGCTGTGTAACACTCCAAAATTCCTATAGTGGGCGAATGTGTTCTATCTAAATTTTTCATAGGCTTTATGTAACGCAAGTCAAAACCCAAGATAAAAATTTTGAGATTTTGAAAGTTTTGCCAAAAACTTATCACCCCCTTAAAAAAGTGCTTTCTGGACCGTTTTTCGAAATTCTTTCGAGTTTTATGTCAATTACACATGTGTAAGAACTAAATGAAAATACTTTTTTCAAATTTTATTAACATAATTTTTTTCGATTTTTTTTTTGAACTTAAGGTATATGTTTTGTGCATTTGGAATATGATTTCATAGGAAGTCAAAAGTCAATAGTCAAAAATGTCAAAAATTTGGAAAAAACGTATCACCCCTTTTAAAAAAGTGCTTTCTGGACCGTTTTTCAAAATTCATTCGATTTTTAGGTCAATTACACATGTATAAGAACTGTATGAAGATACTTTAGTCACATTTTATTATCATAATTTTTTTTGAAATGTTTACTTGTACTTAAGGAATATGTTTTGTGCATTTGGAATATGATTTCATAGGAAGTCAAAAGTCAAAAGTCAAAAATGTAAATAAATTAGAAAAAACTTATCAACCCCTTTAAAAAAGTGCTTTTTTGGATTTCATAGTCAAAAATAACATTTTGTTTTTAAAAGGCCAAAATGAAGCATTTAAAACGGTTTTGAAAAATGACGCCTGGTACCCAAAACATGAAACAGAATATTTTTTGACTTTTTTTGGAAACCTCCTTAAATCACTCAGGCCGGACCCCCATTGACTCGAGAAGAAAAAACAAATCAAAAATTCCAGAAGAAAAACAGAATATTTTCAGATTTTTTTGAAAACCTCCATAAATCACTCAGGCCAGCACACATTGATTTTTGGCCGTAAATAGTGCTCCCAGAGCGGGTATGGAATTCTGGATGCCCCCTAAAAGCAATTTCAACCATGGCACCTGGTAACCCCAAAAAAATACCAGGTGCACGAAAAGTTTGGACTTAGAATATTTTTTGAGTTTTTTGGAAAAACTCCATAAATCACTCAGGCCATTGACTCGAGAAGAAAAAAAATAAAATATTTTTAAGAAAAAACAGAATATTTTCAGATTTTTTTGAAAACCTCCATAAATCACTCAGGCCAGCACCCATTGTTTTTTGCCCGTAGTATAGTGCTCCCAGAGCGGATATGGAAGTCTGGATGCCCCTAAAAGCATTTAAGGCTCTGTGTGTCTTTAAGCACCATACTATTTCATTCCATCTTTGCTGTGTGTGTCTGTGTGTGTGTGTGTGTGAGCTTTTCTTTGATATCTGGTTAGAGAAATGACTGATTTACACTTCATGAGGGTTGCCTAATCACACACTTAAAGTTTTGGAAAGATCTGACTTTTTTAACCCTTTGAAACAGCACCTATGGCCCCATTTTAAGGCACTTCCGGTTGGCACAGGAAGCTTTAAGTAAACACCTATCCTGATCGGGGTATGCTTTTATAGAATCCTGAGTTTTAAGTCTATACGTTAAGAACTGACTGATTTACATAGGGTTGAATGCACTATATATCACAAACTGCTGGTTGGCTATGGCAAAACACTTTTAGGGTGATTTTATCACTTCCGGTTGCTCCAGGAAGCTTAGAATCAACACTGGTAGACCTCATAGTGGCCTGATGGACTGACATCAAAGACAGGTTCATAAGACATTCATAACCCACATAGGGTTTATTTAAAGAATGCACGTTACATTTGAATATGATTCAACAGTGAAAAACATCACATCATATTGCAAACATAACACAGTGTTACATTTGCAATATGATGTGTTGAATCATATTGCAAACATAACACAGTGTTACATTTGCAATATGATGTGGTGAATCATATTGCAAACATAACACACAGTGTTACATTTGTAATATGATGTGTTGAATCATATTGCAAACATAACACACAGTGTTACATTTGTAATATGATGTGTTGAATCATATTGCAAACATAACACACACTGTTACATTTGCAATATGATGTGTTGATTCATATTGCAAATGTAACGCGCATTCTTTAAATACTTTAGAAATACAAAATTGAACATCCTGATGACCTTAGGATGGCCGGCCAGTGTTAGTGGTTCCTCTCCATCGCTCGTTACGTGGACATTTCATCATGTCGATTTTGCTGATGGTACCCCCGCGTTGAAACATATTGCAATTGTACAAAAGTCAACTAGCAAGTCGGTGTCCATCAGTCAATTGGATGTTGTCAGACACCAAACTGATACCATCTGACACCAAACTCACTTTTTCCAACTCCTTTAGAAGCCAACTATAACATATTTCAGAGCAGGCCCAAAATTCACAGCGCCTTCCATTTAAACCATAATAAACCAAATAATACGTAGTTATGTTCTAGCTGCGGGTCCAATTTTCACATTATGTTTAGCCCTATGTGAGGCGACCTCGAATCCCAAGTTTCGGCTCGATAGGTCATTCGTTGCCCGAGCAAAACCCTAATTGGTGCTGAAAATCCACTGTTTTCATTGCCTTGCTACGGGGTCCTTGAATGAGCAATCAAACAGGCTCGTTGGGGTCTGTCTCTATGGGCCGAGCCGTTTTCAATGCACCTAGTCTTGAGACTCTGGGACTTTTCTAAATGTTGTCCGTTTCGATGAGCTGAAATGAATTGAAAACATAGCAAATACACGAGGCTGTTTATCGGTCCGAGAACCTTCTAGAGCCACATAAATCACCGTGCACAATCGACCTGAGGTCTAGAACAGGTTTGTAAATTTTAAGAACTCTAGGTCTGACGGTTCTTTAAAAGTTCAAACAAAAGTAACTACTACATGCACTGTCTGCCTCTTAGCCCCTCAGTGTGTCCCTCCATCATTTCTGTGTGGGTGTGTAATTTTGTTTTTGAATTCTGATGGGATGAATGACTGATTTACAGTTCAGGAGGGTTGTTTATTCACATATATGATGTTTTGGAAAGATTTGACATTTTGAAACAGCCCATTTGAAACAACCCTTCGAAACAGCCCATTTCACACTAATTAGGGCACTTCCGGTTGGCACAGGAAGCTGAAAAAAAACACATATCATCACTGGAGTAGGCTTTTACACAATCCTGAGTTTTAAGTCTGTATGTTAAAATTTGACTGATTTACATAGGGCTGAATGCTCTATTTCTCTCAAACTGCAGGTTGGCTATTGCAAACACTTTTAGGGTGATTTAACCACTTCCGGTTGCTCCAGGAAGCTTATAATTGACACAGGTAGACCTCATAGTGGCCTGATGGATTGTCATCAAAGACAGGTTCATAAGACATTCATAACCCACATAGGCTTCAGGTTGAATTTAGAGGAGCACTCAATGTATTCCAATGGGGAGACATTTCATTGATGTAAACACCTTCTTTTAACTGTGAAGGGTTAATGCCACAAGGTCAGGGTTAGGCTTGCACAGATCGGGAGGACCTTAAGAACACTCCTGAGGTGAAATTGTGTTTCTAACCTTAACGGTTCTCTCTCTGTGTCCCAAAAGCAAATGAAATTGACATTGAGGTCAAAAGGTCATTCGTGTCCGTTCTCTTGTAACGGTCGCTGCGCTCAGACCGAGCGAGCTACGGTCAAGCGGGGCATCTCGTTGAACTCGGCACGGCCTAGAGATAATAGTAATGCCATTTTGGTCTTTATGTGTCTTTAAGCACCGTACTTTTTCACTCCATCCTTCCTTTTTGTGTGTGTGTGTTTGAGTGAGAGAGCTTTTCTTTGACATCTGTTGGGATAAATGACTGATTACAGTTCATGAGGGTTGTCTAATCACACAAGTGAAGTTTTGAAAAGATCTGACCTTATTACCCTTCAAACCTGACCCTATGGCACCATTTTAAGGCACTTCCAGGTTACATAGGAAGCTGAGAGTGAACACATACCCTCCTCTGTGTAGACTCTTATATAATATTGAGTTTTAAGTCTTTATGTTAAGAGCGGACTTATTTAAAGAGGGTTAAAGGAGTGTGTGTTATTTCATAAAATCATATAAAATCACAGGATTCTCGCAGAGCTTCGAGACCCACTTTAAAAATGTACGTCTGAACACAGTGCAACTGGATCTGTGATTTTTTTGAAAAAAAAAACCTCTTTGTGAACATCACCAAACGGTCAATGTACGATTTCTCTTAAATTACGATAAATAAATGGCTGGTTCTTTTTTTCCTGACACCGTATGCTTATGTACTTTGACATGAAGCGGTCAAATTAGCACCTTACTTGCGTTTTAACCCTTTAATCCCAGAAAAATGTCCATAACTCAAAAAGCGCCGAGGTCTCGACGCCATCTTGTTCGGGGCCAACTGCCCATTACTCCAAACCTACGCTCGCCGAGTTTCGTCTTCGAAATATTTTCAGTTTAGGAGAAAAGACCGCGCTCGTTTGCCAGGTGCTCGTGCGCCTGCAATATGATTTATTTTCCCTCTTGTGGGAATTTTCGAGAATGCAGAAAAAAGTCAAAAATTTGTCATTTTTATAAAACAGAAAACGAAATTCCGAAACGTTTTTTTGAGTGACTTCCTGAAAGAGCTCTCCGCCGCCCACGGCCCGACGCCGTCCGCGATTTTCTGCGACGTATTAAGACGTCAGGTAAGGGACCGTACATTTGCAATGGGACTTTCTTCACTAACCATACGGCTCCCGTCTCAGAGTTCCCTTAAGGTATGTTGAAATACAGAAATAATCACTTTTTCATAAACAAGCTCTAAATCATGTTTGATGCACTTTGTAAATGATTTTTTCCCCAGTACTGTTAGAACTGGATGATAGGATCACTGTGGACAGTTTTCAGCTAGTTGCAATATTGGAATAAGGAAATAAACACTTTTCCAAAAACAAGCTCCAAATCCTGTTGAAATACAGAAGTAAACACTTTTACAAAAACAAGCTCTAAATCATGTTGAAATACAGAAATTAACACTTTCCAAAAACAAGCTCCAAATCATGTTGAATACAGAAATAAACACTTTTCATAAACAAGCTCTAAATCATGTTTGATGCACTCTGTAAGTGATTTTTTTCCCCAGTACTGTTAGAACTGGATGATAGGATCACTGTGGACACTTTTCAGCAAGTTGCAATATTGGAATACAGAAATAAACACTTTCCAAAAACAAGCTCCAAATCATGTTGAAAAACAGAAATAAACACTTTTTCATAAACAAGCTCTAAATCATGTTGAAATACAGATATTAAACACTTTTCCAAAAACAAGCTCTAAATTATGTTGAAATACAGAAATAAACACTTTTTCATAAACAAGCTCTAAATCATGTTGAAATACAGAAATAAACACTTTTTCAAAAACAAGCTCTAAATCATGTTGAAAAACAGAAATAAACACTTTTTCATAAACAAGCTCTAAATCATGTTTGATGCACTCTGTAAGTGATTTTTTTTCAGTACTGTTAGAACTGGATGATAGGATCACTGTGGACAGTTTTCAGCAAGTAGCAATATTGGAATACAGAAATAAACACTTTTCCAAAAACAAGCTCCAAATCATGTTGAAATACAGAAATAAACACTTTTCATAAACAAGCTCTAAATCATGTTTGATGCACTCTGTAAGTGATTTTTTCCCCAGTACTGTTAGAACTGGATGATAGGAAATTGTGGACAGTTTTCAGCAAGTTGCAATATTGGAATACAGAAATAAACACTTTTCCAAAAACAAGCTCCAAATCATGTTGAAATACAGAAATAAACACTTTTCCAAAAACAAGCTCCAAATCATGTTGAAATGCAGAAATAAACACTTTTTCATAAACAAGCTCTAAATCATGTTGAAATACAGAAATTAACACTTTTCCAAAAACTATGCATATAATTAATACCATTGGATAGAAAACAAGCTATGGTTTCTAAAACCGTTTCAATTTTGTCTCTGAGTGAAACATAAGTCATTTGACAGCACTTTCCCTGAGCAAGAAGAAGATTGCAAGATGTGTATGCTCGCTTCAACGCTCTGCCTATATATGGTCACGCCACCTATGACCCGAAACACACTTCATTCGTCTTCCTCTGGGTGTCAAGATGACGTCAGAGGAGAAATTTTTTGTTTATCTTGTACTGACGTGAAATAAGACCTATTTCTTTAGCGTGACCGACAACTTACGGTTTTCTGAAACGCGCGTTTTAGAGGTGCAATTGTCTTTTGTTATGCTGCCGTTACGGATGAAAACTATCTCCGTCTCGAAGTTTGTTTGATACATGTGACCATATCATCTTAATGTATGTTTTTTCAATATAGTTTAACCTGTTGGGGATGGGGGCGCTGTTTAGACTATTTATGCTAATTGGGTAATTTTTTAAACGGCTTCCCACAAAATCCTTGATCGTACAATATGCATATTATTATTATTATTGGATAGAAAACAGTCTATAGTTTCTATAGGAGTTGAAATTTTGTCTCTAAGTGGAACAGAGCCCATTCTACAGCAATTTCCCTGACATGGATTCAGATTTCAGAAATGTTGGCCACTGTTCTGAAGTCAGTTAAAACGGCACTGATATTGCTATGACTATACGGACACTTCTTACGTCTTCCCCTGGATGCCTTTACGTGATGACGATTCCAATGGGGTCGATTGCGCGTTCACAGGCCCCACAAATGAAAAAACCCTGAAGCTAGTCATTCTTTTGGAGCTGCGTCATGCGCCTAGAGGACACCGGCCCGCTCCTGTTCCAAGCATTAGTGAAGGGGGTAATATTACTCGGGTCATGTTTCTACTCGTTATGGGAGTTAAAAACATCATAAGGTAGTTAATTTAAAGCGTTTTATAGCAATTTATATCCGTTTAGTGCGATTTTGGACATTTATTTTTGCAACGATGTGAATAGTTGGGCACGCTTTTCAGTTCATCCCGAACGCAGTAGGCATTTCCACATGGCAAGAGGACAGCTTTCCACCAAAAGACGATTGCTCTCAAGAAAGGATCCTTTGCCCAAGATACTGATGGAAGAACAGCTCAAGGTAGGACATTTTTATTATGATAAATCGTGTTTCTGTCGAAACATTTTAGTGGCTTAGGACGCCATGTTTTATGACGTAGCTTCGCTAGGCGCAAACTGTATTGAAAAGTAAGGATAAATTAAAAAATGTTATTCCGCAATTGTATTAAGAATTAAATTGTCTATCAATCCCTGTCCACCCTATATTTTTTAGTCACGTTTATGAGTATTTATGTATAAGAGTAGATCACTGTCTAAGTGGCGCAAGGACTTTTTCTTTACCAGCTCTACATTTCACATTGTCTAACCATGATTTTGGTGGCTAAATATAAACATTTGCGATCAAACTCTATATGGAATGTGTAATATGATGTTACAGGAGTGTCATCGGAAGAATTCTGAGAAGGTTAGTGAAAAAATTAATATCTTTTGGCGATGTTGACTTTTATCGCTCACTTTGGCTAGAATCAATGCTGGGCTGCTAATTGCTATGTGCTATGCTAATATAACGATTTATTGTGTTTTCGCTGTAAGACACTTAGAAAATCTGAAATATTGTCTGTATTCACAGGATCTGTGTCTTTCGATTCGTGTATGCTGTGTATTTTTACGAAATGTTTGATGATTAGTAAGTAGGTAAACACGTTGCTCTAAGTAGTTTTTCTATTCCATTTGTGACGGTGGGTGCAATTGTAACCTATGCCATCTACCTGAAATATGCACTTTTTTCTAACAAAACCTATCCCATACCATAAATATGTTAACAGACTGTCATCTAATGAGTTTTTTTGTTGGTTAGGGGCTATAAATATCTTAGTTTAGCCGAATTGGTGATGGCTACTGGTGTTGGTGGACAAATAAAAGATGGTGGATTATGCTAATGTGTTTTTAGGTAATAGATGTACATCTTTACATATTGTGTCTTCCCTGTAAAACATTTTAAAAATCGGACATGTTGACTGGATTCACAAGATCTGTGTCTTTCATTAGCTGTATTGGACTTTAATGTGTGAAAGTTAAATATTTAAAAAAAAAATTTTTTTGAATTTCGCGGCACTGGTTTTTCAGTGGGGGGGGGGGGGTGTGCCGCTAGCGCCACGCTGATCCTAGACAGGTTAATCAGATTATTTGAATTTTTTCGGGAGTTTTGCCGTGTTCCGTTCTGTGAGTTTTTTAACTTTGGACAGAACCGTGCTAGTCTACCAGTACCTATGCTAAATGAAGAGGGAAAGTTGCCATTGTGAATGGATTGAACGACTCATCAGGACTAAGGACACCTTTATCAACATTCTGATGAAAGATCAGCAATAGTAAGACCCAATTTACGATGTTATTTCATATATCTGTCGTGCATGTGAACTGGTCGGGCGCGCCCAGCTGGTTCTGGCTGGCGTGGCTATGCTAATTTAGCGCTACATTTTGTTTTCGCTATAAAACATTTAATACATCTGAAATATTGTTTGGATTCACCAGATGTTGGGCTTTCAATATCTATACGCTGTGTATTTTTTCTGAAATGTTTTAAGACATTAACATTTAAGTAATTAGTTATATGACGTTGGTCTCTGTAATTGTTCTGGCTGCATCAGCACTATATCAGATTGCAGCTGCAATGTAGAACTGTGATTTATACCTGAAAAATGCACATTTAAAAAAAAATAACTATGCTATACCATAAATATGTTATCAGACTGTCATCTTATGAATTTGTTTCTTTGTTAGTGGCTATATATATTTTCATTTAGTCGAATTAGTGATAGCTACTGACGCAGGAAAAAACTGTTGGAGTAAAAAAATGGTGTCTTTTGCTAACGTGTTTAGCTAATAGATTTACATATTGTGTCTTCCCTGTAAAACATTTTAAAAATCTGAAATGGTGGCTTTATTCACAAGATCTGTGTCTTTCATTGGGTGTCTTGGACTTGTGATTTAATGATATTTAGATGCTACTATTTAATTGTGACGCTATGCTAGCGATGCTAATCAGTGTGGGGGGGGGGGTGGGGGGTGCTCCCGAATCCGGGTTAGGTACTCGGTAGAGGTTAAACACTTTTCCAAAAACAAGCTCTAGATTTCAAGAACACAGGATGAGATGTTACTATCCTTTGTGCAAGCACTTCCAAGAGTTCATGAACAGTGAGACTGGTGAAATTTGGGGAGCGCATCGTCAATAGTGTACCTTTGGTTCCTAGGGTGTTTCGGCCTTTCACACTATACACCCTCCCCAAAGGCGGCCAGCGACAGGGTGATCAATCCTACGCTTGCGTCCCATTCCCAATTAGTCATAGGAGTTGCCTTGTTGTTGATAGCCAACATCCCATGGGACTATGCATGGCAGGGGCGTCTTCCTCCCTGAGTCAAGCATTGTTGACCGCATACCTCCTGGCCCTCTCACTTCGGGGCCCAGCTGGGGTCTTTCCTCTTCATCCAGAGCCATTGACTGCTGCCTTCTGCCGCCTCTGATACAGCTTTGATTGCCGAACGCTGGCTCTGGCCCTTAATTCCCAGGTCTCTAAGCAGTCTGGTTGTAGATGTTGCCACAAAACCTCTGCAGCCCACCTCCACTGGTCGGACTTCTGTGTTCCAGCCATGATGCCGTGCTTCGGCAGCTAGATCGGCATAGCGCAGATGTTTCCGCTCATAAGCCTCATCTACTGAGTCCTCCCAGGGTACTGTGAGCTCAATGATGAAGACCTTCTTGAGCGAATGGGACCAGAGCACCATGTCAGGTCTTAGGGTGGTGGTTGCGATCTCCGGAGGAAACACAAGTTGCCGGCCAATGTCAGCTAGCATTTTCCAGTCGCGGGCCAAGCGCAGCTGGTCTCGCTCTAATGGTGTAGAGCCGCTCTTCGGTGGTTTAGCCCCTTCGCGGACAAAGGTCGTCCGTAAGGGTTGTGATGCTGCTGGGGGTGGTAGGGAGTTGGTGGCAGCTCGCTTGTCCTCCAGGGCGGACGCAAGGTTTTTAAGGACTTGGTTGTGACGCCAAGTGTAGCGTCCTTGGGTGAGAATTTCAGGTTTTACACCCTGTGAGAATGTGCCTGAGGTTGGCTGGCATGGGACAGAGGGCACAGTCCGGATCTTCACCATACCATTGGTGAAGATTAACTGGTGTTGGAAGGACGTCATATGTTGCTCTGATGGAAAAGCTCAACCGCCTCGCTTCCATGGCCCACAGATCCTTCCAGCTGATCTTCCTCTTCTCCACACTGTCCCATCGAGTCCACTGTCCCTGTTTGGCAAGAGAGACAGCCTTGGCCCACCTTGCAGCCTCCTCCTGATGGCGTACTTCCTGCACTACCATCTTCCGCCGCTCTGGTGCAGTGGCCTTACTCCAAGCAGCACGGCTAGTTAGCCCAAGGCCTCCTCTCCCTTGCTGAACATGACCCACAATGTCAGCATGTCTGAGGGCTGCTGTTGCCTCCTGGACTGCTTTTCCTGGCCTCCATTTGCGCCCAGTTGCCAAGGTCGGCGCGTTGTTGCTCACCACTGGGTCTCGAGATTCATTCAGTGTCATCTGGACCCTGGTTTTTGCACACTTGAATTCCTCTGTTAGACTGGTGAGGGGCAGCTTGAGGACACCATCTCCATAGAGGCCTATGGTGGTAAGGCATCGTGGAACTCCGAGCCACTTCTTTAAGTAGCCTGTGACTCCTCTTTCCATCTTCTCCACTGTTGAGATTGGAACCTCATACACTGCTAGGGGCCACAACACCCGGGGTAGGAGACCAAACTGCAGACACCAGGCCTTTAACTTTCCAGGTAGCTGGGTGTTGTCGATGGACTGTAGGCTACTACTGATGTCTTTGCGCAGCTGTTGCACCCGGTCTTTGTCCTTCAGGCTTGCATCATACCACCTTCCAAGGCTTTTTACCGGCTGCTCAGACACTGTTGGGATTTTGTCATCTCCGATGAAGAATTTCAGGTCAGAGAGTACTCCCTTCACAATTGAGATGCTGCGTGACTTGGATGGTTTAATCTTCATACGGGCCCAGCTGATGTTCTCCTCAAGTTTTCTGAGCAGTCTCCTGGTGCATGGGACAGTGGTGGTCAATGTTGTAATGTCGTCCATGTAGGCTCTGAGTGGAGGGAGGCGGAAACCAGAGTCGACTCGCTGTCCACCAGCAACCCATTTTGAGGATCTGATGATAACCTCCATTGCCATTATGAATGCCAACGGAGAAATGCTACATCCCGCCATTATACCTACATTCAGGCACTGCCATGAGGTGGTGAACTCTGAGGTGGTGAAGCAGAACTGCAGATCCTTGAAGTACGACTTCACCAGCGTTGTGATGGTGTCCGGTATGTGGAAAAATCTGAAGGCAGACCACAGGAGTTCATGGGGCACAGAGCCAAATGCATTGGCGAGGTCGAGGAAGACTACGTGGAGGTCCCTTTTCTCCACCTTGGCCATTTGGATCTGGTGCCAGATCATGCTGGAGTGTTCCAAGCAGCCAGAGAACCCTGATATGCCTGCCTTCTGTACAGATGTATCGACGTACGCATTCCTTTGCAGGTACTCGGACATCCTCTGGGCAATGACCCTAAAGAAGATTTTACCCTCGACATTCAGTAAGGAGATTGGGCGGAATTGGCTGATGTTCACTGCATCCTTCTCCTTAGGGATCAGGACCCCACCTGCCCTACGCCACACTTTGGGTATTATCTTCTTCTGCCAAGCTGTTCTCATAAGCCTCCAGAGGACCCTCAGGACGTCTGGTGCGTTCTTATACACTTTGTACGGGACTCCATTTGGCCCCGGGGCTGATGCTGTTCTTGCCCGTCGAACTGTGTTTTCCACTTCTTTCCATGTCGGAGGGCTGGTCTCCATATGATGTTCCGGGGGTTCAATGGGTGGGATATCTGATGGGATGGCCAGATGTTCATGTCGCTTTGAGTCAAAGTTTGTTGTTATCAGGTGCTCCTCTAGGTCTTTCTTTGTTGTTTTTAGAGCTCCACTTTTTTCCTTCGTGAAGAGACTTTTAAGGAACTTGAAGGGATCTTTATAGAATCGAGTTCTAGTTTGTTCTTTCTTCCTTCTGCGTTCCCGTAGGTTCTCTGCTCTACGGAGGGATGCCAACCATGTTTTAATGTCAGCCTGAAGTGCCTCTATGCCCTCGTTTTCCACTTCCGAGGCCTTCTTCCACTGTTTCTTAAGCTGTCTCCTTTCTTGAACGAGGCGCTTGATTTCTTGTTGCCTCCTGGAAACTGGTGGGGTTGGAACCTTTCTCCCGCCTTTTGCCTCTTGCACTCCAAAGCTTTCTGCCCCGTACTCATAGATGATGTCCCCCATCCTCTCCAACTTCTTCTCCACTGTGCCTCGAAGTTTCTCGAGGGTCAAGGTAAGGTCAGTATTCACTGCTTCCCACAACTTCTTGTCACTGGCGCCAGGCCACTTCACATACGGTCTGTGCCCTGGTAGTCTCCTCTCGACTGCAGGTCTGGGAGGCTGGGTGAGTTCCACTCCTGTTGTTGGTTCCACCTCAGTTGTTACTTCGGTGCTTGAGTTTACGTCCTCCATGACAGTGGTACTCATGCACTGCAAACTATGGTTTGCGTCCAGTTGCTGTGCTTCATTCGACTGATTTGATCGCTTTCGCAGAAAGTGATCAATGCGAGGCCTCTGTCTCTCTTTACCCAAACACCCCTTCTTCCCCTGGTGGATCCTCAACCCATGGTGTGATGTAACTTTCCTCCAACCACAGACACATACCTGCATCTGTTTGTGGCCCGCTGTTGCAGCGGAACTTGCGGAACTTTCTAAATTATGTTGAAATACAGAAATAAACACTTTTTCATAAACAAGCTCTAAATCATGTTGAAATACAGAAATAAACACTTTTTCAAAAACAAGCTCTAAATCATGTTGAAAAACAGAAACAAACACTTTTTCATAAACAAGCTCTAAATCATGTTTGATGCACTCTGTAAGTGATTTTTTTTTCAGTACTGTTAGAACTGGATGATAGGATCACTGTGGACAGTTTTCAGCAAGAAGCAATATTGGAATACAGAAATAAACACTTTTACAAAAACAAGCTCCAAATCATGTTGAAATACAGAAATAAACACTTTTTCATAAACAAGCTCTAAATCATGTTGAAATAAAGAAATTAACACTTCCAAAAACAAGCTCCAAATCATGTTGAAATACAGAAATAAACACTTTTTCATAAACAAGCTCTAAATCATGTTTGATGCACTCTGTAAGTGATTTATTTCCCAGTACTGTTAGAACTGGATGATAGGATCACTGTGGACAGTTTTCAGCAAGTAGCAATATTGGAATACAGAAATAAACACTTTTCCAAAAACAAGCTCCAAATCATGTTGAAATACAGAAATAAACACTTTTCCAAAAACAAGCTCCAAATCATGTTGGAATACAGAAATAAACACTTTTTCAAAAACAAGCTCTAAATCATGTTGAAATACAGAAACAAACACTTTTTCATAAACAAGCTCTAAATCATGTTTGATGCACTCTGTAAGTGATTTATTTCCCAGTACTGTTAGAACTGGATGAAAGGAACACTGTGGACAGTTTTCAGCAAGTTGCAATATTGGAATACAGAAACAAACACTTTTCCAAAAACAAGCTCCAAATCATGTTGAAATACAGAAATTAACACTTTTCCAAAAACAAGCTCTAAATCATGTTGAAATACAGAAATAAACACTTTTCCAAAAACAAGCTCCAAATCATGTTGAAATACAGAAATAAACACTTTTTCATAAACAAGCTCTAAACCATGTTGAAATACAGATATTAAACACTTTTCCAAAAACAAGCTCTAAATTATGTTGAAATACAGAAATAAACACTTTTTCATAAACAAGCTCTAAATCATGTTGAAATACAGAAATAAACACTTTTTCAAAAACAAGCTCTAAATCATGTTGAAAAACAGAAATAAACACTTTTTCATAAACAAGCTCTAAATCATGTTTGATGCACTGTAAGTGATTTTTTTTCAGTACTGTTAGAACTGGATGATAGGATCACTGTGGACAGTTTTCAGCAAGTAGCAATATTGGAATACAGAAATAAACACTTTTCCAAAAACAAGCTCCAAATCATGTTGAAATACAGAAATAAACACTTTTCCAAAAACAAGCTCTAAATCGTGTTTGATGCACTCTGTAAGTGATTTTTTTCCCGGTACTGTTAGAACTGGATAATAGGAACACTGTGGACAGTTTTCAGCAAGTAGCAATATTGTAATACAGAAATAAACACTTTTCCAAAAACAAGCTCCAAATCATGTTGAAATACAGAAATAAACACTTTTCCAAAAACAAGCTCCAAATCATGTTGAAATACAGAAATAAACACTTTTTCATAAACAAGCTCTAAATCATGTTGAAATACAGAAATTAACACCTTTCCAAACAAGCTCCAAATCATGTTGAAATACAGAAATAAACACTTTTCCAAAAACAAGCTCCAAATCATGTTGAAATACAGAAATAAACACTTTTTCATAAACAAGCTCTAAATCATGTTTGATGCACTCTGTAAGTGATTTATTTCCCAGTACTGTTAGAACTGGATGATAGGATCACTGTGGACAGTTTTCAGCAAGTAGCAATATTGGAATACAGAAATAAACACTTTTCCAAAAACAAGCTCCAAATCATGTTGAAATACAGAAATAAACACTTTTCCAAAAACAAGCTCTAAATCATGTTGAAATACAGAAACAAACACTTTTTCATAAACAAGCTCTAAATCATGTTTGATGCACTCTGTAAGTGATTTATTTCCCAGTACTGTTAGAACTGGATGAAAGGAACACTGTGGACAGTTTTCAGCAAGTTGCAATATTGGAATACAGAAACAAACACTTTTCCAAAAACAAGCTCCAAATCATGTTGAAATGCAGAAATTAACACTTTTCCAAAAACAAGCTCTAAATCATGTTGAAATACAGAAATAAACACTTTTCCAAAAACAAGCTCCAAATCATGTTGAAATACAGAAATAAACACTTTTTCATAAACAAGCTCTAAACCATGTTGAAGTACAGATATTAAACACTTTTCCAAAAACAAGCTCTAAATTATGTTGAAATACAGAAATAAACACTTTTTCATAAACAAGCTCTAAATCATGTTGAAATTCAGAAATTAACACCTTTCCAAACAAGCTCCAAATCATGTTGAAATACAGAAATAAACACTTTTCCAAAAACAAGCTCCAAATCATGTTGAAATACAGAAATAAACACTTTTTCATAAACAAGCTCTAAACCAAGTTGAAATACAGATATTAAACACTTTTCCAAAAACAAGCTCTAAATTATGTTGAAATACAGAAATAAACACTTTTTCATAAACAAGCTCTAAATCATGTTGAAATACAGAAATAAACACTTTTTCAAAAACAAGCTCTAAATCATGTTGAAAAACAGAAATAAACACTTTTTCATAAACAAGCTCTAAATCATGTTTGATGCACTGTAAGTGATTTTTTTTTCAGTACTGTTAGAACTGGATGATAGGAAACTGTGGACAGTTTTCAGCAAGTTGCAATATTGGAATACAGAAATAAACACTTTTCCAAAAACAAGCTCCAAATCATGTTGGAATACAGAAATAAACACTTTTTCATAAACAAGCTCTAAACCATGTTGAAATACAGATAGTAAACACTTTTCCAAAAACAAGCTCTAAATTATGTTGAAATACAGAAATAAACACTTTTTCATAAACAAGCTCTAAATCATGTTGAAATACAGAAATAAACACTTTTTCAAAAACAAGCTCTAAATCATGTTGAAAAACAGAAATAAACACTTTTTCATAAACAAGCTCTAAATCATGTTTGATGCACTGTAAGTGATTTTTTTTCAGTACTGATAGAACTGGATGATAGGATCACTGTGGACAGTTTTCAGCAAGTAGCAATATTGGAATACAGAAATAAACACTTTTCCAAAAACAAGCTCCAAATCATGTTGAAATACAGAAATAAACACTTTTCCAAAAACAAGCTCTAAATCATGTTTGATGCACTCTGTAAGTGATTTTTTTCCCAGTACTGTTAGAACTGGATAATAGGAACACTGTGGACAGTTTTCAGCAAGTAGCAATATTGTAATACAGAAATAAACACTTTTCCAAAAACAAGCTCCAAATCATGTTGAAATACAGAAATAAACACTTTTCCAAAAACAAGCTCCAAATCATGTTGAAATACAGAAATAAACACTTTTTCAAAAACAAGCTCTAAATCATGTTGAAATACAGAAATTAACACCTTTCCAAACAAGCTCCAAATCATGTTGAAATACAGAAATAAACACTTTTCCAAAAACAAGCTCCAAATCATGTTTAAATACAGAAATAAACACTTTTTCAAAAACAAGCTCTAAATCAAGTTGAAAAACAGAAATAAACACTTTTTCACAAACAAGCTCTAAATCATGTTTGATGCACTTTGTAAGTGATTTTTTTTCAGTACTGTTAAAACTGGATGATAGGATCACTGTGGACAGTTTTCAGCAAGTAGCAATATTGGAATAAAGAAATAAACACTTTTCCAAAAACAAGCTCCAAATCATGTTGAAATACAGAAATAAACACTTTTCCAAAAACAAGCTCCAAATCATGTTGAAATACAGAAATAAACACTTTTTCAAAAACAAGCTCTAAATCATGTTGAAATACAGAAACAAACACTTTTTCATAAACAAGCTCTAAATCATGTTTGATGCACTCTGTAAGTGATTTATTTCCCAGTACTGTTAGAACTGGATGATAGGATCACTGTGGACAGTTTTCAGCAAGTAGCAATATTGGAATACAGAAATAAACACTTTTCCAAAAACAAGCTCCAAATCATGTTGAAATACAGAAATAAACACTTTTCCAAAAACAAGCTCCAAATCATGTTGAAATACAGAAATAAACACTTTTTCAAAAACAAGCTCTAAATCATGTTGAAATACAGAAACAAACACTTTTTTATAAACAAGCTCTAAATCATGTTTGATGCACTCTGTAAGTGATTTATTTCCCAGTACTGTTAGAACTGGATGAAAGGAACACTGTGGACAGTTTTCAGCAAGTTGCAATATTGGAATACAGAAACAAACACTTTTCCAAAAACAAGCTCCAAATCATGTTGAAATACAGAAATTAACACTTTTCCAAAAACAAGCTCTAAATCATGTTGAAATACAGAAATAAACACTTTTCCAAAAACAAGCTCCAAATCATGTTGAAATACAGAAATAAACACTTTTCCAAAAACAAGCTCCAAATCATGTTGAAATACAGAAATAAACACTTTTTCATAAACAAGCTCTAAACCATGTTGAAGTACAGATATTAAACACTTTTCCAAAAACAAGCTCTAAATCATGTTTGATGCACTCTGTAAGTGATTTTTTTCCCGGTACTGTTAGAACTGGATAATAGGAACACTGTGGACAGTTTTCAGCAAGTAGCAATATTGTAATACAGAAATAAACACTTTTCCAAAAACAAGCTCCAAATCATGTTGAAATACAGAAATAAACACTTTTCCAAAAACAAGCTCCAAATCATGTTGAAATACAGAAATAAACACTTTTTCATAAACAAGCTCTAAATCATGTTGAAATACAGAAATTAACACCTTTCCAAACAAGCTCCAAATCATGTTGAAATACAGAAATAAACACTTTTCCAAAAACAAGCTCCAAATCATGTTGAAATACCTTAATAAACACTTTTTCATAAACAAGCTCTAAATCATGTTTGATGCACTCTGTAAGTGATTTATTTCCCAGTACTGTTAGAACTGGATGATAGGATCACTGTGGACAGTTTTCAGCAAGTAGCAATATTGGAATACAGAAATAAACACTTTTCCAAAAACAAGCTCCAAATCATGTTGAAATATAGAAATAAACACTTTTCCAAAAACAAGCTCCAAATCATATTGAAATACAGAAATAAACACTTTTTCAAAAACAAGCTCTAAATCATGTTGAAATACAGAAACAAACACTTTTTCATAAACAAGCTCTAAATCATGTTTGATGCACTCTGTAAGTGATTTATTTCCCAGTACTGTTAGAACTGGATGAGAGGAACACTGTGGACAGTTTTCAGCAAGTTGCAATATTGGAATACAGAAACAAACACTTTTCCAAAAACAAGCTCCAAATCATGTTGAAATGCAGAAATTAACACTTTTCCAAAAACAAGCTCTAAATCATGTTGAAATACAGAAATAAACACTTTTCCAAAAACAAGCTCCAAATCATGTTGAAATACAGAAATAAACACTTTTTCATAAACAAGCTCTAAACCATGTTGAAGTACAGATATTAAACACTTTTCCAAAAACAAGCTCTAAATTATGTTGAAATACAGAAATAAACACTTTTTCATAAACAAGCTCTAAATCATGTTGAAATTCAGAAATTAACACCTTTCCAAACAAGCTCCAAATCATGTTGAAATACAGAAATAAACACTTTTCCAAAAACAAGCTCCAAATCATGTTGAAATACAGAAATAAACACTTTTTCATAAACAAGCTCTAAACCATGTTGAAATACAGATATTAAACACTTTTCCAAAACAAGCTCTAAATTATGTTGAAATACAGAAATAAACACTTTTTCATAAACAAGCTCTAAATCATGTTGAAATACAGAAATAAACACTTTTTCAAAAACAAGCTCTAAATCATGTTGAAAAACAGAAATAAACACTTTTTCATAAAAAAGCTCTAAATCATGTTTGATGCACTGTAAGTGATTTTTTTTCAGTACTGTTAGAACTGGATGATAGGATCACTGTGGACAGTTTTCAGCAAGTAGCAATATTGGAATACAGAAATAAACACTTTTTCAAAAACAAGCTCTAAATCATGTTGAAATACAGAAACAAACACTTTTTCATAAACAAGCTCTAAATCATGTTTGATGCACTCTGTAAGTGATTTATTTCCCAGTACTGTTAGAACTGGATGAGAGGAACACTGTGGACAGTTTTCAGCAAGTTGCAATATTGGAATACAGAAACAAACACTTTTCCAAAAACAAGCTCCAAATCATGTTGAAATGCAGAAATTAACACTTTTCCAAAAACAAGCTCTAAATCATGTTGAAATACAGAAATAAACACTTTTCCAAAAACAAGCTCCAAATCATGTTGAAATACAGAAATAAACACTTTTTCATAAACAAGCTCTAAACCATGTTGAAGTACAGATATTAAACACTTTTCCAAAAACAAGCTCTAAATTATGTTGAAATACAGAAATAAACACTTTTTCATAAACAAGCTCTAAATCATGTTGAAATTCAGAAATTAACACCTTTCCAAACAAGCTCCAAATCATGTTGAAATACAGAAATAAACACTTTTCCAAAAACAAGCTCCAAATCATGTTGAAATACAGAAATAAACACTTTTTCATAAACAAGCTCTAAACCATGTTGAAATACAGATATTAAACACTTTTCCAAAACAAGCTCTAAATTATGTTGAAATACAGAAATAAACACTTTTTCATAAACAAGCTCTAAATCATGTTGAAATACAGAAATAAACACTTTTTCAAAAACAAGCTCTAAATCATGTTGAAAAACAGAAATAAACACTTTTTCATAAAAAAGCTCTAAATCATGTTTGATGCACTGTAAGTGATTTTTTTTCAGTACTGTTAGAACTGGATGATAGGATCACTGTGGACAGTTTTCAGCAAGTAGCAATATTGGAATACAGAAATAAACACTTTTCCAAAAACAAGCTCCAAATCATGTTGAAATACAGAAATAAACACTTTTCCAAAAACAAGCTCTAAATCATGTTTGATGCACTCTGTAAGTGATTTTTTCCCCGGTACTGTTAGAACTGGATAATAGGAACACTGTGGACAGTTTTCAGCAAGTAGCAATATTGTAATACAGAAATAAACACTTTTCCAAAAACAAGCTCCAAATCATGTTGAAATACAGAAATAAACACTTTTCCAAAAACAAGCTCCAAATCATGTTGAAATACAGAAATAAACACTTTTTCATAAACAAGCTCTAAATCATGTTGAAATACAGAAATTAACACCTTTCCAAACAAGCTCCAAATCATGTTGAAATACAGAAATAGACACTTTTCCAAAAACAAGCTCCAAATCATGTTGAAATACAGAAATAAACACTTTTTCATAAACAAGCTCTAAACCATGTTGAAGTACAGATATTAAACACTTTTCCAAAAACAAGCTCTAAATTATGTTGAAATACAGAAATAAACACTTTTTCATAAACAAGCTCTAAATCATGTTGAAATTCAGAAATTAACACCTTTCCAAACAAGCTCCAAATCATGTTGAAATACAGAAATAAACACTTTTCCAAAAACAAGCTCCAAATCATGTTGAAATACAGAAATAAACACTTTTTCATAAACAAGCTCTAAACCATGTTGAAATACAGATATTAAACACTTTTCCAAAAACAAGCTCTAAATTATGTTGAAATACAGAAATAAACACTTTTTCATAAACAAGCTCTAAATCATGTTGAAATACAGAAATAAACACTTTTTCAAAAACAAGCTCTAAATCATGTTGAAAAACAGAAATAAACACTTTTTCATAAACAAGCTCTAAATCATGTTTGATGCACTGTAAGTGATTTTTTTTCAGTACTGTTAGAACTGGATGATAGGATCACTGTGGACAGTTTTCAGCAAGTAGCAATATTGGAATACAGAAATAAACACTTTTCCAAAAACAAGCTCCAAATCATGTTGAAATACAGAAATAAACACTTTTCCAAAAACAAGCTCTAAATCATGTTTGATGCACTCTGTAAGTGATTTTTTTCCCGGTACTGTTAGAACTGGATAATAGGAACACTGTGGACAGTTTTCAGCAAGTAGCAATATTGTAATACAGAAATAAACACTTTTCCAAAAACAAGCTCCAAATCATGTTGAAATACAGAAATAAACACTTTTCCAAAAACAAGCTCCAAATCATGTTGAAATACAGAAATAAACACTTTTTCATAAACAAGCTCTAAATCATGTTGAAATACAGAAATTAACACCTTTCCAAACAAGCTCCAAATCATGTTGAAATACAGAAATAAACACTTTTCCAAAAACAAGCTCCAAATCATGTTGAAATACAGAAATAAACACTTTTTCATAAACAAGCTCTAAATCATGTTTGATGCACTCTGTAAGTGATTTATTTCCCAGTACTGTTAGAACTGGATGATAGGATCACTGTGGACAGTTTTCAGCAAGTAGCAATATTGGAATACAGAAATAAACACTTTTCCAAAAACAAGCTCCAAATCATGTTGAAATACAGAAATAAACACTTTTCCAAAAACAAGCTCTAAATCATGTTGAAATACAGAAACAAACACTTTTTCATAAACAAGCTCTAAATCATGTTTGATGCACTCTGTAAGTGATTTATTTCCCAGTACTGTTAGAACTGGATGAAAGGAACACTGTGGACAGTTTTCAGCAAGTTGCAATATTGGAATACAGAAACAAACACTTTTCCAAAAACAAGCTCCAAATCATGTTGGAATGCAGAAATTAACACTTTTCCAAAAACAAGCTCTAAATCATGTTGAAATACAGAAATAAACACTTTTCCAAAAACAAGCTCCAAATCATGTTGAAATACAGAAATAAACACTTTTTCATAAACAAGCTCTAAACCATGTTGAAGTACAGATATTAAACACTTTTCCAAAAACAAGCTCTAAATTATGTTGAAATACAGAAATAAACACTTTTTCATAAACAAGCTCTAAATCATGTTGAAATTCAGAAATTAACACCTTTCCAAACAAGCTCCAAATCATGTTGAAATACAGAAATAAACACTTTTCCAAAAACAAGCTCCAAATCATGTTGAAATACAGAAATAAACACTTTTTCATAAACAAGCTCTAAACCAAGTTGAAATACAGATATTAAACACTTTTCCAAAAACAAGCTCTAAATTATGTTGAAATACAGAAATAAACACTTTTTCATAAACAAGCTCTAAATCATGTTGAAATACAGAAATAAACACTTTTTCAAAAACAAGCTCTAAATCATGTTGAAAAACAGAAATAAACACTTTTTCATAAACAAGCTCTAAATCATGTTTGATGCACTGTAAGTGATTTTTTTTTCAGTACTGTTAGAACTGGATGATAGGAAACTGTGGACAGTTTTCAGCAAGTTGCAATATTGGAATACAGAAATAAACACTTTTCCAAAAACAAGCTCCAAATCATGTTGGAATACAGAAATAAACACTTTTTCATAAACAAGCTCTAAACCATGTTGAAATACAGATAGTAAACACTTTTCCAAAAACAAGCTCTAAATTATGTTGAAATACAGAAATAAACACTTTTTCATAAACAAGCTCTAAATCATGTTGAAATACAGAAATAAACACTTTTTCAAAAACAAGCTCTAAATCATGTTGAAATACAGAAATAAACACTTTTTCAAAAACAAGCTCCAAATCATGTTGAAATACAGAAATAAACACTTTTCCAAAAACAAGCTCCAAATCATGTTGAAATACAGAAATAAACACTTTTTCAAAAACAAGCTCTAAATCATGTTGAAATACAGAAATTAACACCTTTCCAAACAAGCTCCAAATCATGTTGAAATACAGAAATAAACACTTTTCCAAAAACAAGCTCCAAATCATGTTTAAATACAGAAATAAACACTTTTTCAAAAACAAGCTCTAAATCAAGTTGAAAAACAGAAATAAACACTTTTTCACAAACAAGCTCTAAATCATGTTTGATGCACTTTGTAAGTGATTTTTTTTCAGTACTGTTAAAACTGGATGATAGGATCACTGTGGACAGTTTTCAGCAAGTAGCAATATTGGAATAAAGAAATAAACACTTTTCCAAAAACAAGCTCCAAATCATGTTGAAATACAGAAATAAACACTTTTCCAAAAACAAGCTCCAAATCATGTTGAAATACAGAAACAAACACTTTTTCATAAACAAGCTCTAAATCATGTTTGATGCACTCTGTAAGTGATTTATTTCCCAGTACTGTTAGAACTGGATGATAGGATCACTGTGGACAGTTTTCAGCAAGTAGCAATATTGGAATACAGAAATAAACACTTTTCCAAAAACAAGCTCCAAATCATGTTGAAATACAGAAATAAACACTTTTCCAAAAACAAGCTCCAAATCATGTTGAAATACAGAAATAAACACTTTTTCAAAAACAAGCTCTAAATCATGTTGAAATACAGAAACAAACACTTTTTTATAAACAAGCTCTAAATCATGTTTGATGCACTCTGTAAGTGATTTATTTCCCAGTACTGTTAGAACTGGATGAAAGGAACACTGTGGACAGTTTTCAGCAAGTTGCAATATTGGAATACAGAAACAAACACTTTTCCAAAAACAAGCTCCAAATCATGTTGAAATACAGAAATTAACACTTTTCCAAAAACAAGCTCCAAATCATGTTGAAATACAGAAATAAACACTTTTTCATAAACAAGCTCTAAACCATGTTGAAATACAGATATTAAACACTTTTCCAAAAACAAGCTCTAAATTATGTTGAAATACAGAAATAAACACTTTTTCATAAACAAGCTCTAAATCATGTTGAAATACAGAAATAAACACTTTTTCAAAAACAAGCTCTAAATCATGTTGAAAAACAGAAATAAACACTTTTTCATAAACAAGCTCTAAATCATGTTTGATGCACTGTAAGTGATTTTTTTTCAGTAGTGTTAGAACTGGATGATAGGATCACTGTGGACAGTTTTCAGCAAGTAGCAATATTGGAATACAGAAATAAACACTTTTCCAAAAACAAGCTCCAAATCATGTTGAAATACAGAAATAAACACTTTTCCAAAAACAAGCTCTAAATCATGTTTGATGCACTCTGTAAGTGATTTTTTTCCCGGTACTGTTAGAACTGGATAATAGGAACACTGTGGACAGTTTTCAGCAAGTAGCAATATTGTAATACAGAAATAAACACTTTTCCAAAAACAAGCTCCAAATCATGTTGAAATACAGAAATAAACACTTTTCCAAAAACAAGCTCCAAATCATGTTGAAATACAGAAATAAACACTTTTTCATAAACAAGCTCTAAATCATGTTGAAATACAGAAATTAACACCTTTCCAAACAAGCTCCAAATCATGTTGAAATACAGAAATAAACACTTTTCCAAAAACAAGCTCCAAATCATGTTGAAATACCTTAATAAACACTTTTTCATAAACAAGCTCTAAATCATGTTTGATGCACTCTGTAAGTGATTTATTTCCCAGTACTGTTAGAACTGGATGATAGGATCACTGTGGACAGTTTTCAGCAAGTAGCAATATTGGAATACAGAAATAAACACTTTTCCAAAAACAAGCTCCAAATCATGTTGAAATATAGAAATAAACACTTTTCCAAAAACAAGCTCCAAATCATGTTGAAATACAGAAATAAACACTTTTTCAAAAACAAGCTCTAAATCATGTTGAAATACAGAAACAAACACTTTTTCATAAACAAGCTCTAAATCATGTTTGATGCACTCTGTAAGTGATTTATTTCCCAGTACTGTTAGAACTGGATGAAAGGAACACTGTGGACAGTTTTCAGCAAGTTGCAATATTGGAATACAGAAACAAACACTTTTCCAAAAACAAGCTCCAAATCATGTTGAAATGCAGAAATTAACACTTTTCCAAAAACAAGCTCTAAATCATGTTGAAATACAGAAATAAACACTTTTCCAAAAACAAGCTCCAAATCATGTTGAAATACAGAAATAAACACTTTTTCATAAACAAGCTCTAAACCATGTTGAAGTACAGATATTAAACACTTTTCCAAAAACAAGCTCTAAATTATGTTGAAATACAGAAATAAACACTTTTTCATAAACAAGCTCTAAATCATGTTGAAATTCAGAAATTAACACCTTTCCAAACAAGCTCCAAATCATGTTGAAATACAGAAATAAACACTTTTCCAAAAACAAGCTCCAAATCATGTTGAAATACAGAAATAAACACTTTTTCATAAACAAGCTCTAAACCATGTTGAAATACAGATATTAAACACTTTTCCAAAAACAAGCTCTAAATTATGTTGAAATACAGAAATAAACACTTTTTCATAAACAAGCTCTAAATCATGTTGAAATACAGAAATAAACACTTTTTCAAAAACAAGCTCTAAATCATGTTGAAAAACAGAAATAAACACTTTTTCATAAACAAGCTCTAAATCATGTTTGATGCACTGTAAGTGATTTTTTTTTCAGTACTGTTAGAACTGGATGATAGGAACACTGTGGACAGTTTTCAGCAAGTTGCAATATTGGAATACAGAAATAAACACTTTTCCAAAAACAAGCTCCAAATCATGTTGAAATACAGAAATAAACACTTTTCCAAAAACAAGCTCCAAATCATGTTGAAATACAAAAATAAACACTTTTCCATAAACAAGCTCTAAATCATGTTGAAATACAGAAATAAACACTTTTTCAAAAACAAGCTCTAAATCATGTTGAAATACAGAAATAAACACTTTTTCATAAACAAGCTCTAAATCATGTTTGATGCACTCTGTAAGTGATTTTTTTTCAGTACTGTTAGAACTGGATGATAGGAACACTGTGGACAGTTTTCAGCAAGTTGCAATATTGGAATACAGAAATAAACACTTTTCCAAAAACAAGCTCCAAATCATGTTGAAATACAGAAATAAACACTTTTCCAAAAACAAGCTCTAAATCATGTTGAAATACAGAAATAAACACTTTTTCAAAAACAAGCTCTAAATCATGTTGAAATACAGAAATTAACACCTTTCCAAACAAGCTCCAAATCATGTTGAAATACAGAAATAAACACTTTTCCAAAAACAAGCTCTAAATCATGTTGAAATACAGAAATAAACACTTTTTCAAAAACAAGCTCTAAATCATGTTGAAAAACAGAAATAAACACTTTTTCATAAACAAGCTCTAAATCATGTTTGATGCACTTTGTAAGTGATTTTTTTTCAGTACTGTTAAAACTGGATGATAGGATCACTGTGGACAGTTTTCAGCAAGTAGCAATATTGGAATACAGAAATAAACACTTTTCCAAAAACAAGCTCCAAATCATGTTGAAATACAGAAATAAACACTTTTCCAAAAACAAGCTCCAAATCATGTTGAAATACAGAAATAAACACTTTTTCAAAAACAAGCTCTAAATCATGTTGAAATACAGAAACAAACACTTTTTCATAAACAAGCTCTAAATCATGTTTGATGCACTCTGTAAGTGATTTATTTCCCAGTACTGTTAGAACTGGATGATAGGATCACTGTGGACAGTTTTCAGCAAGTAGCAATATTGGAATACAGAAATAAACACTTTTCCAAAAACAAGCTCCAAATCATGTTGAAATACAGAAATAAACACTTTTCCAAAAACAAGCTCCAAATCATGTTGAAATACAGAAATAAACACTTTTTCAAAAACAAGCTCTAAATCATGTTGAAATACAGAAACAAACACTTTTTTATAAACAAGCTCTAAATCATGTTTGATGCACTCTGTAAGTGATTTATTTCCCAGTACTGTTAGAACTGGATGAAAGGAACACTGTGGACAGTTTTCAGCAAGTTGCAATATTGGAATACAGAAACAAACACTTTTCCAAAAACAAGCTCCAAATCATGTTGAAATGCAGAAATTAACACTTTTCCAAAAACAAGCTCTAAATCATGTTGAAATACAGAAATAAACACTTTTCCAAAAACAAGCTCCAAATCATGTTGAAATACAGAAATAAACACTTTTTCATAAACAAGCTCTAAACCATGTTGAAGTACAGATATTAAACACTTTTCCAAAAACAAGCTCTAAATTATGTTGAAATACAGAAATAAACACTTTTTCATAAACAAGCTCTAAATCATGTTGAAATACAGAAATTAACACCTTTCCAAACAAGCTCCAAATCATGTTGAAATACAGAAATAAACACTTTTCCAAAAACAAGCTCCAAATCATGTTGAAATACAGAAATAAACACTTTTTCATAAACAAGCTCTAAACCATGTTGAAATACAGATATTAAACACTTTTCCAAAAACAAGCTCTAAATTATGTTGAAATACAGAAATAAACACTTTTTCATAAACAAGCTCTAAATCATGTTGAAATACAGAAATAAACACTTTTTCAAAAACAAGCTCTAAATCATGTTGAAAAACAGAAATAAACACTTTTTCATAAACAAGCTCTAAATCATGTTTGATGCACTGTAAGTGATTTTTTTTTCAGTACTGTTAGAACTGGATGATAGGAACACTGTGGACAGTTTTCAGCAAGTTGCAATATTGGAATACAGAAATAAACACTTTTCCAAAAACAAGCTCCAAATCATGTTGGAATACAGAAATAAACACTTTTTCATAAACAAGCTCTAAACCATGTTGAAATACAGATAGTAAACACTTTTCCAAAAACAAGCTCTAAATTATGTTGAAATACAGAAATAAACACTTTTTCATAAACAAGCTCTAAATCATGTTGAAATACAGAAATAAACACTTTTTCAAAAACAAGCTCTAAATAATGTTGAAAAACAGAAATAAACACTTTTTCATAAACAAGCTCTAAATCATGTTTGATGCACTGTAAGTGATTTTTTTTCAGTACTGATAGAACTGGATGATAGGATCACTGTGGACAGTTTTCAGCAAGTAGCAATATTGGAATACAGAAATAAACACTTTTCCAAAAACAAGCTCCAAATCATGTTGAAATACAGAAATAAACACTTTTCCAAAAACAAGCTCTAAATCATGTTTGATGCACTCTGTAAGTGATTTTTTTCCCAGTACTGTTAGAACTGGATAATAGGAACACTGTGGACAGTTTTCAGCAAGTAGCAATATTGTAATACAGAAATAAACACTTTTCCAAAAACAAGCTCCAAATCATGTTGAAATACAGAAATAAACACTTTTCCAAAAACAAGCTCCAAATCATGTTGAAATACAGAAATAAACACTTTTTCAAAAACAAGCTCTAAATCATGTTGAAATACAGAAATTAACACCTTTCCAAACAAGCTCCAAATCATGTTGAAATACAGAAATAAACACTTTTCCAAAAACAAGCTCCAAATCATGTTGAAATACAGAAATAAACGCTTTTTCAAAAACAAGCTCTAAATCAAGTTGAAAAACAGAAATAAACACTTTTTCACAAACAAGCTCTAAATCATGTTTGATGCACTTTGTAAGTGATTTTTTTTCAGTACTGTTAAAACTGGATGATAGGATCACTGTGGACAGTTTTCAGCAAGTAGCAATATTGGAATAAAGAAATAAAAACTTTTCCAAAAACAAGCTCCAAATCATGTTGAAATACAGAAATAAACACTTTTCCAAAAACAAGCTCCAAATCATGTTGAAATACAGAAATAAACACTTTTTCAAAAACAAGCTCTAAATCATGTTGAAATACAGAAACAAACACTTTTTCATAAACAAGCTCTAAATCATGTTTGATGCACTCTGTAAGTGATTTATTTCCCAGTACTGTTAGAATCTGGATGATAGGATCACTGTGGACAGTTTTCAGCAAGTAGCAATATTGGAATACAGAAATAAACACTTTTCCAAAAACAAGCTCCAAATCATGTTGAAATACAGAAATAAACACTTTTCCAAAAACAAGCTCCAAATCATGTTGAAATACAGAAATAAACACTTTTTCAAAAACAAGCTCTAAATCATGTTGAAATACAGAAACAAACACTTTTTTATAAACAAGCTCTAAATCATGTTTGATGCACTCTGTAAGTGATTTATTTCCCAGTACTGTTAGAATCTGGATGAAAGGAACACTGTGGACAGTTTTCAGCAAGTTGCAATATTGGAATACAGAAACAAACACTTTTCCAAAAACAAGCTCCAAATCATGTTGAAATGCAGAAATTAACACTTTTCCAAAAACAAGCTCTAAATCATGTTGAAATACAGAAATAAACACTTTTCCAAAAACAAGCTCCAAATCATGTTGAAATACAGAAATAAACACTTTTTCATAAACAAGCTCTAAACCATGTTGAAGTACAGATATTAAACACTTTTCCAAAAACAAGCTCTAAATTATGTTGAAATACAGAAATAAACACTTTTTCATAAACAAGCTCTAAATCATGTTGAAATTCAGAAATTAACACCTTTCCAAACAAGCTCCAAATCATGTTGAAATACAGAAATAAACACTTTTCCAAAAACAAGCTCCAAATCATGTTGAAATACAGAAATAAACACTTTTTCATAAACAAGCTCTAAACCATGTTGAAATACAGATATTAAACACTTTTCCAAAAACAAGCTCTAAATTATGTTGAAATACAGAAATAAACACTTTTTCATAAACAAGCTCTAAATCATGTTGAAATACAGAAATAAACACTTTTTCAAAAACAAGCTCTAAATCATGTTGAAAAACAGAAATAAACACTTTTTCATAAACAAGCTCTAAATCATGTTTGATGCACTCTGTAAGTGATTTTTTTTTCAGTACTGTTAGAACTGGATGATAGGAAACTGTGGACAGTTTTCAGCAAGTTGCAATATTGGAATACAGAAATAAACACTTTTCCAAAAACAAGCTCCAAATCATGTTGGAATACAGAAATAAACACTTTTTCATAAACAAGCTCTAAACCATGTTGAAATACAGATAGTAAACACTTTTCCAAAAACAAGCTCTAAATCATGTTGAAATACAGAAATAAACACTTTTTCAAAAACAAGCTCTAAATCATGTTGAAAAACAGAAATAAACACTTTTTCATAAACAAGCTCTAAATCATGTTTGATGCACTGTAAGTGATTTTTTTTCAGTACTGATAGAACTGGATGATAGGATCACTGTGGACAGTTTTCAGCAAGTAGCAATATTGGAATACAGAAATAAACACTTTTCCAAAAACAAGCTCCAAATCATGTTGAAATACAGAAATAAACACTTTTCCAAAAACAAGCTCTAAATCATGTTTGATGCACTCTGTAAGTGATTTTTTTCCCAGTACTGTTAGAACTGGATAATAGGAACACTGTGGACAGTTTTCAGCAAGTAGCAATATTGTAATACAGAAATAAACACTTTTCCAAAAACAAGCTCCAAATCATGTTGAAATACAGAAATAAACACTTTTCCAAAAACAAGCTCCAAATCATGTTGAAATACAGAAATAAACACTTTTTCAAAAACAAGCTCTAAATCATGTTGAAATACAGAAATTAACACATTTCCAAACAAGCTCCAAATCATGTTGAAATACAGAAATAAACACTTTTCCAAAAACAAGCTCCAAATCATGTTGAAATACAGAAATAAACACTTTTTCAAAAACAAGCTCTAAATCAAGTTGAAAAACAGAAATAAACACTTTTTCACAAACAAGCTCTAAATCATGTTTGATGCACTTTGTAAGTGATTTTTTTTCAGTACTGTTAAAACTGGATGATAGGATCACTGTGGACAGTTTTCAGCAAGTAGCAATATTGGAATAAAGAAATAAACACTTTTCCAAAAACAAGCTCCAAATCATGTTGAAATACAGAAATAAACACTTTTCCAAAAACAAGCTCCAAATCATGTTGAAATACAGAAATAAACACTTTTTCAAAAACAAGCTCTAAATCATGTTGAAATACAGAAACAAACACTTTTTCAAAAACAAGCTCTAAATCATGTTGAAATACAGAAACAAACACTTTTTTATAAACAAGCTCTAAATCATGTTTGATGCACTCTGTAAGTGATTTATTTCCCAGTACTGTTAGAACTGGATGAAAGGAACACTGTGGACAGTTTTCAGCAAGTTGCAATATTGGAATACAGAAACAAACACTTTTCCAAAAACAAGCTCCAAATCATGTTGAAATACAGAAATTAACACTTTTCCAAAAACAAGCTCTAAATCATGTTGAAATACAGAAATAAACACTTTTCCAAAAACAAGCTCCAAATCATGTTGAAATACAGAAATAAACACTTTTTCATAAACAAGCTCTAAACCATGTTGAAATACAGATATTAAACACTTTTCCAAAAACAAGCTCTAAATTATGTTGAAATACAGAAATAAACACTTTTTCATAAACAAGCTCTAAATCATGTTGAAATACAGAAATAAACACTTTTTCAAAAACAAGCTCTAAATCATGTTGAAAAACAGAAATAAACACTTTTTCATAAACAAGCTCTAAATCATGTTTGATGCACTGTAAGTGATTTTTTTTCAGTAGTGTTAGAACTGGATGATAGGATCACTGTGGACAGTTTTCAGCAAGTAGCAATATTGGAATACAGAAATAAACACTTTTCCAAAAACAAGCTCCAAATCATGTTGAAATACAGAAATAAACACTTTTCCAAAAACAAGCTCTAAATCATGTTTGATGCACTCTGTAAGTGATTTTTTTCACGGTACTGTTAGAACTGGATAATAGGAACACTGTGGACAGTTTTCAGCAAGTAGCAATATTGTAATACAGAAATAAACACTTTTCCAAAAACAAGCTCCAAATCATGTTGAAATACAGAAATAAACACTTTTCCAAAAACAAGCTCCAAATCATGTTGAAATACAGAAATAAACACTTTTTCATAAACAAGCTCTAAATCATGTTTGATGCACTCTGTAAGTGATTTATTTCCCAGTACTGTTAGAACTGGATGATAGGATCACTGTGGACAGTTTTCCAGCAAGTAGCAATATTGGAATACAGAAATAAACACTTTTCCAAAAACAAGCTCCAAATCATGTTGAAATATAGAAATAAACACTTTTCCAAAAACAAGCTCCAAATCATGTTGAAATACAGAAATAAACACTTTTTCAAAAACAAGCTCTAAATCATGTTGAAATACAGAAACAAACACTTTTTCATAAACAAGCTCTAAATCATGTTTGATGCACTCTGTAAGTGATTTATTTCCCAGTACTGTTAGAACTGGATGAAAGGAACACTGTGGACAGTTTTCAGCAAGTTGCAATATTGGAATACAGAAACAAATACTTTTCCAAAAACAAGCTCCAAATCATGTTGAAATGCAGAAATTAACACTTTTCCAAAAACAAGCTCTAAATCATGTTGAAATACAGAAATAAACACTTTTCCAAAAACAAGCTCCAAATCATGTTGAAATACAGAAATAAACACTTTTTCATAAACAAGCTCTAAACCATGTTGAAGTACAGATATTAAACACTTTTCCAAAAACAAGCTCTAAATTATGTTGAAATACAGAAATAAACACTTTTCCATAAACAAGCTCTAAATCATGTTGAAATACAGAAATTAACACCTTTCCAAAACAAGCTCCAAATCATGTTGAAATACAGAAATTAACACTTTTCCAAAAACAAGCTCCAAATCATGTTGAACTACTGAAATAAACACTTTTTCATAAACAAGCTCTAAACCATGTTGAAATACAGATATTAAACACTTTTCCAAAAACAAGCTCTAAATCATGTTGAAATACAGAAATAAACACTTTTCCAAAAACAAGCTCTAAATCATGTTGAAATACAGAAATAAACACTTTTCCAAAAACAAGCTCCAAATCATGTTGAAATACAGAAATAAACACTTTTCCATAAACAAGCTCTAAATCATGTTTGATGCACTCTGGAAGTTATTTTTTTTCAGTACTGTTTAATCAGGATGTTAGGAACACTGTGGACAGTTTTCAGCAAGTTGCAACATTGAAATACAGAAATAAACACTTTTCCAAAAACAAGCTCTAAATCATGTTGAAATACAGAAATAAACACTTTTCCAAAAACAAGCTCCAAATCATGTTGAAATACAGAAATAAACACTTTTCAAAAACAAGCTCTAAATCATTTTGAAATACAGCAACACTTTTTCCAGCTCTATCTGTTGTCGCCCTTTTTATAAACAAGCTCTAAATCATGTTTGATGCACTCTGGAAGTTAATTTTTTTCCAGTACTGTTTAATCAGGATGTTAGGAACACTGTGGACAGTTTTCAGCAAGTTGCAATATTGGAATACAGAAACAAACACTTTTCCAAAAACAAGCTCCAAATCATGTTGAAATACAGAAATTAACACTTTTCCAAAAACAAGCTCTAAATCATGTTGAAATACAGAAATAAACACTTTTCCAAAAACAAGCTCCAAATCATGTTGAAATACAGAAATAAACACTTTTTCATAAACAAGCTCTAAACCATGTTGAAATACAGATAATAAACACTTTTCCAAAAACAAGCTCCAAATCATGTTGAAATACAAAAATAAACACTTTTCCATAAACAAGCTCTAAATCATGTTGAAATACAGAAATAAACACTTTTTCAAAAACAAGCTCTAAATCATGTTGAAATACAGAAATAAACACTTTTCCATAAACAAGCTCTAAATCATGTTTGATGCACTCTGGAAGTTAATTTTTTTTCAGTACTGTTTAATCAGGATGTTAGGAACACTGTGGACAGTTTTCAGCAAGTTGCAACATTGAAATACAGAAATAAACACTTTTCCAAAAACAAGCTCCAAATCATGTTGAAATACAGAAATAAACACTTTTCCAAAAACAAGCTCTAAATCATGTTTGATGCACTCTGGAAGTTAATTTTTTTTCAGTACTGTTTAATCAGGATGTTAGGAACACTGTGGACAGTTTTCAGCAAGTAGCAATATTGTAATACAGAAATAAACACTTTTCCAAAAACAAGCTCCAAATCATGTTGAAATACAGAAATAAACACTTTTCCAAAAACAAGCTCCAAATCATGTTGAAATACAGAAATAAACACTTTTCCATAAACAAGCTCTAAATCATGTTTGATGCACTCTGGAAGTTAATTTTTTTTCAGTACTGTTTAATCAGGATGTTAGGAACACTGTGGACAGTTTTCAGCAAGTTGCAACATTGAAATACAGAAATAAACACTTTTCCAAAAACAAGCTCTAAATCATGTTGAAATACAGAAATAAACACTTTTCCAAAAACAAGCTCCAAATCATGTTGAAATACAGAAATAAACACTTTTTCAAAAACAAGCTCTAAATCATGTTGAAATACAGAAACAAACACTTTTTCATAAACAAGCTCTAAATCATGTTTGATGCACTCTGGAAGTTAATTTTTTTTCAGTACTGTTTAATCAGGATGTTAGGAACACTGTGGACAGTTTTCAGCAAGTTGCAACATTGAAATACAGAAATAAACACTTTTCCAAAAACAAGCTCTAAATCATGTTGAAATACAGAAATTAACACTTTTCCAAAAACAAGCTCTAAATCATGTTGAAATACAGAAATAAACACTTTTCCAAAAACAAGCTCCAAATCATGTTGAAATACAGAAATAAACACTTTTTCATAAACAAGCTCTAAACCATGTTGAAGTACAGATATTAACACTTTTCCAGAACAAGTTCTAACATTATGTTGAAATACAGAAATAAACACTTTTTCATAAACAAGCTCTAAATCATGTTGAAATACAGAAATAAACACTTTTCCAAAAACAAGCTCTAAATCATGTTGAAATACAGAAATAAACACTTTTCCAAAAACAAGCTCCAAATCATGTTGAAATACAGAAATAAACACTTTTTCATAAACAAGCTCTAAACCATGTTGAAATACAGATATTAAACACTTTTCCAAAAACAAGCTCTAAATTATGTTGAAATACAGAAATAAACACTTTTCCAAAAACAAGCTCTAAATCATGTTGAAATACAGAAATAAACACTTTTCCAAAAACAAGCTCTAAATCATGTTGAAATACAGAAATAAACACTTTTCCATAAACAAGCTCTAAATCATGTTTGATGCACTCTGGAAGTTAATTTTTTTTCAGTACTGTTTAATCAGGATGTTAGGAACACTGTGGACAGTTTTCAGCAAGTTGCAACATTGAAATACAGAAATAAACACTTTTCCAAAAACAAGCTCCAAATCATGTTGAAATACAGAAATAAACACTTTTCCAAAAACAAGCTCTAAATCATGTTTGATGCACTCTGGAAGTTAATTTTTTTCTCAGTACTGTTTAATCAGGATGTTAGGAACACTGTGGACAGTTTTCAGCAAGTTGCAACATTGAAATACAGAAATAAACACTTTTCCAAAAACAAGCTCCAAATCATGTTGAAATACAGAAATTAACACTTTTCCAAAAACAAGCTCTAAATCATGTTGAAATACAGAAATTAACACTTTTCCAAAAACAAGCTCCAAATCATGTTGAAATACAGAAATTTACACTTTTCCATAAACAAGCTCTAAACCATGTTGAAGTACAGATATTAAACACTTTTCCAAAAACAAGCTCTAAATTATGTTGAAATACAGAAATAAACACTTTTCCAAAAACAAGCTCCAAATCATGTTGAAATACAGAAATTAACCTGTTGGGGATGGGGGCGCTGTTTAGACTACTTATGCTAATTTGGCTAATTTTTTAAACGGCTTCCCACAAAATCCTTGATCGTACAATATGCATATTATTATTATTATTGGATAGAAAACAGTCTATAGTTTCTATAGGAGTTGAAATTTTGTCTCTAAGTGGAACAGAGCCCATTCTACAGCAATTTCCCTGACATGGAGTCAGATTTGAGAAATGTTGGCCACTGTTCTGAAGTCATTTAAAAGGGCACTGTCGTTGCTATGACTATACGGACACTTCTTACGTCTTCCCCTGGATGCCTTTACGTGATGACGATTCCAACGGGGTCGATTGCGCGTTCACAGGCCCTACAAATGAAAAAACCCTGAAGCTAGTCATTCTTTGGGAGCTGCGTCATGAGCCAAGAGGACACCGGCGCGCACTTGTTCCAAGCGTTAGTTTAGCCTGTTATATTTCTCCGGTCATCTTTTCACTCGTTATAGGAGTTAAAAACATCATAAGGTAGTTAATTTAAAGCGTTTTATAGCAATTTATATCCGTTTAGTGCGATTTTGGGACATTTATTTTTGCAACGATGTGAAAAGTTGGGCACGCTTTTCAGTTCATCCCGAACGCAGTTGACATTTCCACATGGCAAGAGGACAGCTTTCCACCAAAAGACGATTTCTCCCAAGAAAGGATCCTTTGCCCAAGATACTGATGGAAGAACAGCTCAAGGTAGGACATTTTTATTATGATAAATCGTGTTTCTGTCGAAACATTTTAGTGGCTTAGGACGCCATGTTTTTTGACGTAGCTTCGCTTGGCGCAAACTGTATTGAAAAGTAAGGATAAATTAAAAAATGTAATAACGCAATTGTATTAAGAATTAAATTGTCTATCAATCCCTGTCCACCCTGTATTTTTTAGTCACGTTTATGAGTATTTATGTATAAGAGTAGATCACTGTCTAAGTGGCGCAAGGACATTTTCTGACCAACTGAGCTACATTTCACATTGTCTAACCATGATTTTGGGGGCTAAATATAAACATTTTCGATCAAACTGTATATGCATGTTGTAATGTGATGTTACAGGAGTGTCATCGGAAGAATTCTGAGAAGGTTAGTGAAAAAATTAATATCTTTTGGCGATGTTGACTTTTATCGCTCACTTTGGCTAGAATCAATGCTGGGCTGCTAATTGCTATGTGCTAAGCTAATATAACGATTTATTGTGTTTTCGCTGTAAGACACTTAGAAAATCTGAAATATTGTCTGTATTCACAGGATCTGTGTCTTTCGATTCGTGTATGCTGTGTATTTTTACGAAATGTTTGATGATTAGTAGTTAGGTAAACACGTTGCTCATTGTAATTATTCTAGTCCATTTGTGATGGTGGGTGCAATTGTAAACTATGAAGTCTACCTGAAATATGCACTTTTTTCTAACAAAACCTATCCCATACCATAAATATGTTATCAGACTGTCATCTAATGAGTTTTTTTGTTGGTTAGGGGCTATAAATATCTTAGTTTAGCCGAATTGGTGATGGCTACTGGTGTTGGTGGACAAATAAAAGATGGTGGATTATGCTAATGTGTTTTTAGGTAATAGATGTACATCTTTACATATTGTGTCTTCCCTGTAAAACATTTTAAAAATCGGAAATGTTGACTGGATTCACAAGATCTGTGTCTTTCATTAGCTGTATTGGACTTTAATGTGTGAAAGTTAAATATTTAAAAAAAATATTTTTTTTGAATTTCGCGGCACTGGTTTTTCAGTGGGGGGGGGGGGTGTGCCGCTAGCGCCACGCTGATCCTAGACAGGTTAACACCTTTCCAAACAAGCTCCAAATCATGTTGAAATACAGAATTAAACACTTTTCCAAAAACAAGCTCCAAATCATGTTGAAATACAGAAATAAACACTTTTTCATAAACAAGCTCTAAACCATGTTGAAATACAGATATTAAACACTTTTCCAAAAACAAGCTCTAAATTATGTTGAAATACAGAAATAAACACTTTTTCATAAACAAGCTCTAAATCATGTTGAAATACAGAAATAAACACTTTTTCAAAAACAAGCTCCAAATCATGTTGAAATACAGAAATAAACACTTTTTCATAAACAAGCTCTAAACCATGTTGAAGTACAGATATTAAACACTTTTCCAAAAACAAGCTCTAAATTATGTTGAAATACAGAAATAAACACTTTTTCACAAACAAGCTCTAAATCATGTTGAAATTCAGAAATTAACCTGTTGGGGATGGGGGCGCTGTTTAGACTACTTATGCTAATTTGGCTAATTTTTTAAACGGCTTCCCACAAAATCCTTGATCGTACAATATGCATATTATTATTATTATTGGATAGAAAACAGTCTATAGTTTCTATAGGAGTTGAAATTTTGTCTCTAAGTGGAACAGAGCCCATTCTACAGCAATTTCCCTGACATGGAGTCAGATTTGAGAAATGTTGGCCACTGTTCTGAAGTCATTTAAAAGGGCACTGTCGTTGCTATGACTATACGGACACTTCTTACGTCTTCCCCTGGATGCCTTTACGTGATGACGATTCCAACGGGGTCGATTGCGCGTTCACAGGCCCTACAAATGAAAAAACCCTGAAGCTAGTCATTCTTTGGGAGCTGCGTCATGAGCCAAGAGGACACCGGCGCGCACTTGTTCCAAGCGTTAGTTTAGCCTGTTATATTTCTCCGGTCATCTTTTCACTCGTTATAGGAGTTAAAAACATCATAAGGTAGTTAATTTAAAGCGTTTTATAGCAATTTATATCCGTTTAGTGCGATTTTGGGACATTTATTTTTGCAACGATGTGAAAAGTTGGGCACGCTTTTCAGTTCATCCCGAACGCAGTTGACATTTCCACATGGCAAGAGGACAGCTTTCCACCAAAAGACGATTTCTCCCAAGAAAGGATCCTTTGCCCAAGATACTGATGGAAGAACAGCTCAAGGTAGGACATTTTTATTATGATAAATCGTGTTTCTGTCGAAACATTTTAGTGGCTTAGGACGCCATGTTTTTTGACGTAGCTTCGCTTGGCGCAAACTGTATTGAAAAGTAAGGATAAATAAAAAAATGTAATAACGCAATTGTATTAAGAATTAAATTGTCTATCAATCCCTGTCCACCCTGTATTTTTTAGTCACGTTTATGAGTATTTATGTATAAGAGTAGATCACTGTCTAAGTGGCGCAAGGACATTTTCTGACCAACTGAGCTACATTTCACATTGTCTAACCATGATTTTGGGGGCTAAATATAAACATTTTCGATCAAACTGTATATGCATGTTGTAATGTGATGTTACAGGAGTGTCATCGGAAGAATTCTGAGAAGGTTAGTGAAAAAATTAATATCTTTTGGCGATGTTGACTTTTATCGCTCACTTTGGCTAGAATCAATGCTGGGCTGCTAATTGCTATGTGCTAAGCTAATATAACGATTTATTGTGTTTTCGCTGTAAGACACTTAGAAAATCTGAAATATTGTCTGTATTCACAGGATCTGTGTCTTTCGATTCGTGTATGCTGTGTATTTTTACGAAATGTTTGATGATTAGTAGTTAGGTAAACACGTTGCTCATTGTAATTATTCTAGTCCATTTGTGATGGTGGGTGCAATTGTAAACTATGAAGTCTACCTGAAATATGCACTTTTTTCTAACAAAACCTATCCCATACCATAAATATGTTATCAGACTGTCATCTAATGAGTTTTTTTGTTGGTTAGGGGCTATAAATATCTTAGTTTAGCCGAATTGGTGATGGCTACTGGTGTTGGTGGACAAATAAAAGATGGTGGATTATGCTAATGTGTTTTTAGGTAATAGATGTACATCTTTACATATTGTGTCTTCCCTGTAAAACATTTTAAAAATCGGAAATGTTGACTGGATTCACAAGATCTGTGTCTTTCATTAGCTGTATTGGACTTTAATGTGTGAAAGTTAAATATTTTAAAAAAATATTTTTTTTGAATTTCGCGGCACTGGTTTTTCAGTGGGGGGGGGGGGGTGTGCCGCTAGCGCCACGCTGATCCTAGACAGGTTAACACCTTTCCAAACAAGCTCCAAATCATGTTGAAATAAAGAATTAAACACTTTTCCAAAAACAAGCTCCAAATCATGTTGAAATACAGAAATAAACACTTTTTCATAAACAAGCTCTAAACCATGTTGAAATACAGATATTAAACACTTTTCCAAAAACAAGCTCTAAATTATGTTGAAATACAGAAATAAACACTTTTTCATAAACAAGCTCTAAATCATGTTGAAATACAGAAATAAACACTTTTTCAAAAACAAGCTCTAAATCATGTTGAAAAACAGAAATAAACACTTTTTCATAAACAAGCTCTAAATCATGTTTGATGCACTGTAAGTGATTTTTTTTCAGTACTGTTAGAACTGGATGATAGGAAACTGTGGACAGTTTTCAGCAAGTTGCAATATTGGAATACAGAAATAAACACTTTTCCAAAAACAAGCTCCAAATCATGTTGGAATACAGAAATAAACACTTTTTCATAAACAAGCTCTAAACCATGTTGAAATACAGATAGTAAACACTTTTCCAAAAACAAGCTCTAAATTATGTTGAAATACAGAAATAAACACTTTTTCAAAAACAAGCTCTAAGTCATGTTGAAAAACAGAAACAAACACTTTTTCATAAACAAGCTCTAAATCATGTTTGATGCACTGTAAGTGATTTTTTTTCAGTACTGATAGAACTGGATGATAGGATCACTGTGGACAGTTTTCAGCAAGTAGCAATATTGGAATACAGAAATAAACACTTTTCCAAAAACAAGCTCCAAATCATGTTGAAATACAGAAATAAACACTTTTCCAAAAACAAGCTCTAAATCATGTTTGATGCACTCTGTAAGTGATTTTTTTCCCGGTACTGTTAGAACTGGATAATAGGAACACTGTGGACAGTTTTCTGCAAGTAGCAATATTGTAATACAGAAATAAACACTTTTCCAAAAACAAGCTCCAAATCATGTTGAAATACAGAAATAAACACTTTTCCAAAAACAAGCTCCAAATCATGTTGAAATACAGAAATAAACACTTTTTCATAAACAAGCTCTAAATCATGTTGAAATACAGAAATTAACACCTTTCCAAACAAGCTCCAAATCATGTTGAAATACAGAAATCAACACTTTTCCAAAAACAAGCTCCAAATCATGTTGAAATACAGAAATAAACACTTTTTCATAAACAAGCTCTAAATCATGTTTGATGCACTCTGTAAGTGATTTATTTCCCAGTACTGTTAGAACTGGATGATAGGATCACTGTGGACAGTTTTCAGCAAGTAGCAATATTGGAATACAGAAATAAACACTTTTCCAAAAACAAGCTCCAAATCATGTTGAAATACAGAAATAAACACTTTTCCAAAAACAAGCTCCAAATCATGTTGAAATACAGAAATAAACACTTTTTCAAAAACAAGCTCTAAATCATGTTGAAATACAGAAACAAACACTTTTTCATAAACAAGCTCTAAATCATGTTTGATGCACTCTGTAAGTGATTTATTTCCCAGTACTGTTAGAACTGGATGAAAGGAACACTGTGGACAGTTTTCAGCAAGTTGCAATATTGGAATACAGAAACAAACACTTTTCCAAAAACAAGCTCCAAATCATGTTGAAATGCAGAAATTAACACTTTTCCAAAAACAAGCTCTAAATCATGTTGAAATACAGAAATAAACACTTTTCCAAAAACAAGCTCCAAATCATGTTGAAATACAGAAATAAACACTTTTTCATAAACAAGCTCTAAACCATGTTGAAGTACAGATATTAAACACTTTTCCAAAAACAAGCTCTAAATTATGTTGAAATACAGAAATAAACACTTTTTCATAAACAAGCTCTAAATCATGTTGAAATTCAGAAATTAACACCTTTCCAAACAAGCTCCAAATCATGTTGAAATACAGAAATAAACACTTTTCCAAAAACAAGCTCCAAATCATGTTGAAATACAGAAATAAACACTTTTTCATAAACAAGCTCTAAACCAAGTTGAAATACAGATATTAAACACTTTTCCAAAAACAAGCTCTAAATTATGTTGAAATACAGAAATAAACACTTTTTCATAAACAAGCTCTAAATCATGTTGAAATACAGAAATAAACACTTTTTCAAAAACAAGCTCTAAATCATGTTGAAAAACAGAAATAAACACTTTTTCATAAACAAGCTCTAAATCATGTTTGATGCACTGTAAGTGATTTTTTTTTCAGTACTGTTAGAACTGGATGATAGGAAACTGTGGACAGTTTTCAGCAAGTTGCAATATTGGAATACAGAAATAAACACTTTTCCAAAAACAAGCTCCAAATCATGTTGGAATACAGAAATAAACACTTTTTCATAAACAAGCTCTAAACCATGTTGAAATACAGATAGTAAACACTTTTCCAAAAACAAGCTCTAAATTATGTTGAAATACAGAAATAAACACTTTTTCATAAACAAGCTCTAAATCATGTTGAAATACAGAAATAAACACTTTTTCAAAAACAAGCTCTAAATCATGTTGAAAAACAGAAATAAACACTTTTTCATAAACAAGCTCTAAATCATGTTTGATGCACTGTAAGTGATTTTTTTTCAGTACTGATAGAACTGGATGATAGGATCACTGTGGACAGTTTTCAGCAAGTAGCAATATTGGAATACAGAAATAAACACTTTTCCAAAAACAAGCTCCAAATCATGTTGAAATACAGAAATAAACACTTTTCCAAAAACAAGCTCTAAATCATGTTTGATGCACTCTGTAAGTGATTTTTTTCCCAGTACTGTTAGAACTGGATAATAGGAACACTGTGGACAGTTTTCAGCAAGTAGCAATATTGTAATACAGAAATAAACACTTTTCCAAAAACAAGCTCCAAATCATGTTGAAATACAGAAATAAACACTTTTCCAAAAACAAGCTCCAAATCATGTTGAAATACAGAAATAAACACTTTTTCAAAAACAAGCTCTAAATCATGTTGAAATACAGAAATTAACACCTTTCCAAACAAGCTCCAAATCATGTTGAAATACAGAAATAAACACTTTTCCAAAAACAAGCTCCAAATCATGTTTAAATACAGAAATAAACACTTTTTCAAAAACAAGCTCTAAATCAAGTTGAAAAACAGAAATAAACACTTTTTCACAAACAAGCTCTAAATCATGTTTGATGCACTTTGTAAGTGATTTTTTTTCAGTACTGTTAAAACTGGATGATAGGATCACTGTGGACAGTTTTCAGCAAGTAGCAATATTGGAAAAAAGAAATAAACACTTTTCCAAAAACAAGCTCCAAATCATGTTGAAATACAGAAATTAACACTTTTCCAAAAACAAGCTCTAAATCATGTTGAAATACAGAAATAAACACTTTTCCAAAAACAAGCTCCAAATCATGTTGAAATACCTTAATAAACACTTTTTCATAAACAAGCTCTAAATCATGTTTGATGCACTCTGTAAGTGATTTATTTCCCAGTACTGTTAGAACTGGATGATAGGATCACTGTGGACAGTTTTCAGCAAGTAGCAATATTGGAATACAGAAATAAACACTTTTCCAAAAACAAGCTCCAAATCATGTTGAAATATAGAAATAAACACTTTTCCAAAAACAAGCTCCAAATCATATTGAAATACAGAAATAAACACTTTTTCAAAAACAAGCTCTAAATCATGTTGAAATACAGAAACAAACACTTTTTCATAAACAAGCTCTAAATCATGTTTGATGCACTCTGTAAGTGATTTATTTCCCAGTACTGTTAGAACTGGATGAAAGGAACACTGTGGACAGTTTTCAGCAAGTTGCAATATTGGAATACAGAAACAAACACTTTTCCAAAAACAAGCTCCAAATCATGTTGAAATGCAGAAATTAACACTTTTCCAAAAACAAGCTCTAAATCATGTTGAAATACAGAAATAAACACTTTTCCAAAAACAAGCTCCAAATCATGTTGAAATACAGAAATAAACACTTTTTCATAAACAAGCTCTAAACCATGTTGAAGTACAGATATTAAACACTTTTCCAAAAACAAGCTCTAAATTATGTTGAAATACAGAAATAAACACTTTTTCATAAACAAGCTCTAAATCATGTTGAAATTCAGAAATTAACACCTTTCCAAACAAGCTCCAAATCATGTTGAAATACAGAAATAAACACTTTTCCAAAAACAAGCTCCAAATCATGTTGAAATACAGAAATAAACACTTTTTCATAAACAAGCTCTAAACCATGTTGAAATACAGATATTAAACACTTTTCCAAAAACAAGCTCTAAATTATGTTGAAATACAGAAATAAACACTTTTTCATAAACAAGCTCTAAATCATGTTGAAATACAGAAATAAACACTTTTTCAAAAACAAGCTCTAAATCATGTTGAAAAACAGAAATAAACACTTTTTCATAAACAAGCTCTAAATCATGTTTGATGCACTGTAAGTGATTTTTTTTCTCAGTACTGTTAGAACTGGATGATAGGAAACTGTGGACAGTTTTCAGCAAGTTGCAATATTGGAATACAGAAATAAACACTTTTCCAAAAACAAGCTCTAAATTATGTTGAAATACAGAAATAAACACTTTTTCATAAACAAGCTCTAAATCATGTTGAAATACAGAAATAAACACTTTTTCAAAAACAAGCTCTAAATCATGTTGAAAAACAGAAATAAACACTTTTTCATAAACAAGCTCTAAATCATGTTTGATGCACTGTAAGTGATTTTTTTTCAGTACTGATAGAACTGGATGATAGGATCACTGTGGACAGTTTTCAGCAAGTAGCAATATTGGAATACAGAAATAGACACTTTTCCAAAAACAAGCTCCAAATCATGTTGAAATACAGAAATAAACACTTTTCCAAAAACAAGCTCTAAATCATGTTTGATGCACTCTGTAAGTGATTTTTTTCCCAGTACTGTTAGAACTGGATAATAGGAACACTGTGGACAGTTTTCAGCAAGTAGCAATATTGTAATACAGAAATAAACACTTTTCCAAAAACAAGCTCCAAATCATGTTGAAATACAGAAATTAACACCTTTCCAAACAAGCTCCAAATCATGTTGAAATACAGAAATAAACACTTTTCCAAAAACAAGCTCCAAATCATGTTGAAATACAGAAATAAACACTTTTTCAAAAACAAGCTCTAAATCAAGTTGAAAAACAGAAATAAACACTTTTTCACAAACAAGCTCTAAATCATGTTTGATGCACTTTGTAAGTGATTTTTTTTCAGTACTGTTAAAACTGGATGATAGGATCACTGTGGACAGTTTTCAGCAAGTAGCAATATTGGAATAAAGAAATAAACACTTTTCCAAAAACAAGCTCCAAATCATGTTGAAATACAGAAATAAACACTTTTCCAAAAACAAGCTCCAAATCATGTTGAAATACAGAAATAAACACTTTTTCAAAAACAAGCTCTAAATCATGTTGAAATACAGAAACAAAAACTTTTTCATAAACAAGCTCTAAATCATGTTTGATGCACTCTGTAAGTGATTTATTTCCCAGTACTGTTAGAACTGGATGATAGGATCACTGTGGACAGTTTTCAGCAAGTAGCAATATTGGAATACAGAAATAAACACTTTTCCAAAAACAAGCTCCAAATCATGTTGAAATACAGAAATAAACACTTTTCCAAAAACAAGCTCCAAATCATGTTGAAATACAGAAATTAACACTTTTTCATAAACAAGCTCTAAATCATGTTTGATGCACTCTGTAAGTGATTTATTTCCCAGTACTGTTAGAACTGGATGATAGGATCACTGTGGACAGTTTTCCAGCAAGTAGCAATATTGGAATACAGAAATAAACACTTTTCCAAAAACAAGCTCCAAATCATGTTGAAATATAGAAATAAACACTTTTCCAAAAACAAGCTCCAAATCATGTTGAAATACAGAAATAAACACTTTTTCAAAAACAAGCTCTAAATCATGTTGAAATACAGAAACAAACACTTTTTCATAAACAAGCTCTAAATCATGTTTGATGCACTCTGTAAGTGATTTATTTCCCAGTACTGTTAGAACTGGATGAAAGGAACACTGTGGACAGTTTTCAGCAAGTTGCAATATTGGAATACAGAAACAAACACTTTTCCAAAAACAAGCTCCAAATCATGTTGAAATGCAGAAATTAACACTTTTCCAAAAACAAGCTCTAAATCATGTTGAAATACAGAAATAAACACTTTTCCAAAAACAAGCTCCAAATCATGTTGAAATACAGAAATAAACACTTTTTCATAAACAAGCTCTAAACCATGTTGAAGTACAGATATTAAACACTTTTCCAAAAACAAGCTCTAAATTATGTTGAAATACAGAAATAAACACTTTTTCATAAACAAGCTCTAAATCATGTTGAAATACAGAAATTAACACCTTTCCAAACAAGCTCCAAATCATGTTGAAATACAGAAATAAACACTTTTCCAAAAACAAGCTCCAAATCATGTTGAAATACAGAAATAAACACTTTTTCATAAACAAGCTCTAAACCATGTTGAAATACAGATATTAAACACTTTTCCAAAAACAAGCTCTAAATTATGTTGAAATACAGAAATAAACACTTTTTCATAAACAAGCTCTAAATCATGTTGAAATACAGAAATAAACACTTTTTCAAAAACAAGCTCTAAATCATGTTGAAAAACAGAAATAAACACTTTTTCATAAACAAGCTCTAAATCATGTTTGATGCACTGTAAGTGATTTTTTTTCAGTACTGTTAGAACTGGATGATAGGATCACTGTGGACAGTTTTCAGCAAGTAGCAATATTGGAATACAGAAATAAACACTTTTCCAAAAACAAGCTCCAAATCATGTTGAAATACAGAAATAAACACTTTTCCAAAAACAAGCTCTAAATCATGTTTGATGCACTCTGTAAGTGATTTATTTCCCAGTACTGTTAGAACTGGATGAAAGGAACACTGTGGACAGTTTTCAGCAAGTTGCAATATTGGAATACAGAAACAAACACTTTTCCAAAAACAAGCTCCAAATCATGTTGAAATGCAGAAATTAACACTTTTCCAAAAACAAGCTCTAAATCATGTTGAAATACAGAAATAAACACTTTTCCAAAAACAAGCTCCAAATCATGTTGAAATACAGAAATAAACACTTTTTCATAAACAAGCTCTAAACCATGTTGAAGTACAGATATTAAACACTTTTCCAAAAACAAGCTCTAAATTATGTTGAAATACAGAAATAAACACTTTTTCATAAACAAGCTCTAAATCATGTTGAAATTCAGAAATTAACCTGTTGGGGATGGGGGCGCTGTTTAGACTACTTATGCTAATTTGGCTAATTTTTTAAACGGCTTCCCACAAAATCCTTGATCGTACAATATGCATATTATTATTATTATTGGATAGAAAACAGTCTATAGTTTCTATAGGAGTTGAAATTTTGTCTCTAAGTGGAACAGAGCCCATTCTACAGCAATTTCCCTGACATGGAGTCAGATTTGAGAAATGTTGGCCACTGTTCTGAAGTCATTTAAAAGGGCACTGTCGTTGCTATGACTATACGGACACTTCTTACGTCTTCCCCTGGATGCCTTTACGTGATGACGATTCCAACGGGGTCGATTGCGCGTTCACAGGCCCTACAAATGAAAAAACCCTGAAGCTAGTCATTCTTTGGGAGCTGCATCATGAGCCAAGAGGACACCGGCGCGCACTTGTTCCAAGCGTTAGTTTAGCCTGTTATATTTCTCCGGTCATCTTTTCACTCGTTATAGGAGTTAAAAACATCATAAGGTAGTTAATTTAAAGCGTTTTATAGCAATTTATATCCGTTTAGTGCGATTTTGGGACATTTATTTTTGCAACGATGTGAAAAGTTGGGCACGCTTTTCAGTTCATCCCGAACGCAGTTGACATTTCCACATGGCAAGAGGACAGCTTTCCACCAAAAGACGATTTCTCCCAAGAAAGGATCCTTTGCCCAAGATACTGATGGAAGAACAGCTCAAGGTAGGACATTTTTATTATGATAAATCGTGTTTCTGTCGAAACATTTTAGTGGCTTAGGACGCCATGTTTTTTGACGTAGCTTCGCTTGGCGCAAACTGTATTGAAAAGTAAGGATAAATTAAAAAATGTAATAACGCAATTGTATTAAGAATTAAATTGTCTATCAATCCCTGTCCACCCTGTATTTTTTAGTCACGTTTATGAGTATTTATGTATAAGAGTAGATCACTGTCTAAGTGGCGCAAGGACATTTTCTGACCAACTGAGCTACATTTCACATTGTCTAACCATGATTTTGGGGGCTAAATATAAACATTTTCGATCAAACTGTATATGCATGTTGTAATGTGATGTTACAGGAGTGTCATCGGAAGAATTCTGAGAAGGTTAGTGAAAAAATTAATATCTTTTGGCGATGTTGACTTTTATCGCTCACTTTGGCTAGAATCAATGCTGGGCTGCTAATTGCTATGTGCTAAGCTAATATAACGATTTATTGTGTTTTCGCTGTAAGACACTTAGAAAATCTGAAATATTGTCTGTATTCACAGGATCTGTGTCTTTCGATTCGTGTATGCTGTGTATTTTTACGAAATGTTTGATGATTAGTAGTTAGGTAAACACGTTGCTCATTGTAATTATTCTAGTCCATTTGTGATGGTGGGTGCAATTGTAAACTATGAAGTCTACCTGAAATATGCACTTTTTTCTAACAAAACCTATCCCATACCATAAATATGTTATCAGACTGTCATCTAATGAGTTTTTTTGTTGGTTAGGGGCTATAAATATCTTAGTTTAGCCGAATTGGTGATGGCTACTGGTGTTGGTGGACAAATAAAAGATGGTGGATTATGCTAATGTGTTTTTAGGTAATAGATGTACATCTTTACATATTGTGTCTTCCCTGTAAAACATTTTAAAAATCGGAAATGTTGACTGGATTCACAAGATCTGTGTCTTTCATTAGCTGTATTGGACTTTAATGTGTGAAAGTTAAATATTTTAAAAAAATATTTTTTTTGAATTTCGCGGCACTGGTTTTTCAGTGGGGGGGGGGGGGTGTGCCGCTAGCGCCACGCTGATCCTAGACAGGTTAACACCTTTCCAAACAAGCTCCAAATCATGTTGAAATACAGAATTAAACACTTTTCCAAAAACAAGCTCCAAATCATGTTGAAATACAGAAATAAACACTTTTTCATAAACAAGCTCTAAACCATGTTGAAATACAGATATTAAACACTTTTCCAAAAACAAGCTCTAAATTATGTTGAAATACAGAAATAAACACTTTTTCATAAACAAGCTCTAAATCATGTTGAAATACAGAAATAAACACTTTTTCTAAAACAAGCTCTAAATCATGTTGAAAAACAGAAATAAACACTTTTTCATAAACAAGCTCTAAATCATGTTTGATGCACTGTAAGTGATTTTTTTTCAGTACTGTTAGAACTGGATGATAGGAAACTGTGGACAGTTTTCAGCAAGTTGCAATATTGGAATACAGAAATAAACACTTTTCCAAAAACAAGCTCCAAATCATGTTGGAATACAGAAATAAACACTTTTTCATAAACAAGCTCTAAACCATGTTGAAATACAGATAGTAAACACTTTTCCAAAAACAAGCTCTAAATTATGTTGAAATACAGAAATAAACACTTTTTCATGAACAAGCTCTAAATCATTTTGAAATACAGAAATAAACACTTTTTCAAAAACAAGCTCTAAATCATGTTGAAAAACAGAAATAAACACTTTTTCATAAACAAGCTCTAAATCATGTTTGATGCACTGTAAGTGATTTTTTTTCAGTACTGATAGAACTGGATGATAGGATCACTGTGGACAGTTTTCAGCAAGTAGCAATATTGGAATACAGAAATAAACACTTTTCCAAAAACAAGCTCCAAATCATGTTGAAATACAGAAATAAACACTTTTCCAAAAACAAGCTCTAAATCATGTTTGATGCACTCTGTAAGTGATTTTTTTCCCAGTACTGTTAGAACTGGATGATAGGAACACTGTGGACAGTTTTCAGCAAGTAGCAATATTGTAATACAGAAATAAACACTTTTCCAAAAACAAGCTCCAAATCATGTTGAAATACAGAAATAAACACTTTTCCAAAAACAAGCTCCAAATCATGTTGAAATACAGAAATAAACACTTTTTCAAAAACAAGCTCTAAATCATGTTGAAATACAGAAATTAACACCTTTCCAAACAAGCTCCAAATCATGTTGAAATACAGAAATAAACACTTTTCCAAAAACAAGCTCCAAATCATGTTGAAATACAGAAATAAACACTTTTTCAAAAACAAGCTCTAAATCAAGTTGAAAAACAGAAATAAACACTTTTTCACAAACAAGCTCTAAATCATGTTTGATGCACTTTGTAAGTGATTTTTTTTCAGTACTGTTAAAACTGGATGATAGGATCACTGTGGACAGTTTTCAGCAAGTAGCAATATTGGAATAAAGAAATAAACACTTTTCCAAAAACAAGCTCCAAATCATGTTGAAATACAGAAATAAACACTTTTCCAAAAACAAGCTCCAAATCATGTTGAAATACAGAAATAAACACTTTTTCAAAAACAAGCTCTAAATCATGTTGAAATACAGAAACAAACACTTTTTCATAAACAAGCTCTAAATCATGTTTGATGCACTCTGTAAGTGATTTATTTCCCAGTACTGTTAGAACTGGATGATAGGATCACTGTGGACAGTTTTCAGCAAGTAGCAATATTGGAATACAGAAATAAACACTTTTCCAAAAACAAGCTCCAAATCATGTTGAAATACAGAAATTAACACTTTTCCAAAAACAAGCTCTAAATCATGTTGAAATACAGAAATAAACACTTTTCCAAAAACAAGCTCCAAATCATGTTGAAATACAGAAATAAACACTTTTTCATAAACAAGCTCTAAACCATGTTGAAATACAGATATTAAACACTTTTCCAAAAACAAGCTCTAAATTATGTTGAAATACAGAAATAAACACTTTTTCATAAACAAGCTCTAAATCATGTTGAAATACAGAAATAAACACTTTTTCAAAAACAAGCTCTAAATCATGTTGAAAAACAGAAATAAACACTTTTTCATAAACAAGCTCTAAATCATGTTTGATGCACTGTAAGTGATTTTTTTTCAGTAGTGTTAGAACTGGATGATAGGATCACTGTGGACAGTTTTCAGCAAGTAGCAATATTGGAATACAGAAATAAACACTTTTCCAAAAACAAGCTCCAAATCATGTTGAAATACAGAAATAAACACTTTTCCAAAAACAAGCTCTAAATCATGTTTGATGCACTCTGTAAGTGATTTTTTTCCCGGTACTGTTAGAACTGGATAATAGGAACACTGTGGACAGTTTTCAGCAAGTAGCAATATTGTAATACAGAAATAAACACTTTTCCAAAAACAAGCTCCAAATCATGTTGAAATACAGAAATAAACACTTTTCCAAAAACAAGCTCCAAATCATGTTGAAATACAGAAATAAACACTTTTTCATAAACAAGCTCTAAATCATGTTGAAATACAGAAATTAACACCTTTCCAAACAAGCTCCAAATCATGTTGAAATACAGAAATAAACACTTTTCCAAAAACAAGCTCCAAATCATGTTGAAATACAGAAATAAACACTTTTTCATAAACAAGCTCTAAATCATGTTTGATGCACTCTGTAAGTGATTTATTTCCCAGTACTGTTAGAACTGGATGATAGGATCACTGTGGACAGTTTTCAGCAAGTAGCAATATTGGAATACAGAAATAAACACTTTTCCAAAAACAAGCTCCAAATCATGTTGAAATATAGAAATAAACACTTTTCCAAAAACAAGCTCCAAATCATGTTGAAATACAGAAATAAACACTTTTTAAAAAAAAAACTCTAAATCATGTTGAAATACAGAAACAAACACTTTTTCATAAACAAGCTCTAAATCATGTTTGATGCACTCTGTAAGTGATTTATTTCCCAGTACTGTTAGAACTGGATGAAAGGAACACTGTGGACAGTTTTCAGCAAGTTGCAATATTGGAATACAGAAACAAACACTTTTCCAAAAACAAGCTCCAAATCATGTTGAAATGCAGAAATTAACACTTTTCCAAAAACAAGCTCTAAATCATGTTGAAATACAGAAATAAACACTTTTCCAAAAACAAGCTCCAAATCATGTTGAAATACAGAAATAAACACTTTTTCATAAACAAGCTCTAAACCATGTTGAAGTACAGATATTAAACACTTTTCCAAAAAAAAGCTCTAAATTATGTTGAAATACAGAAATAAACACTTTTTCATAAACAAGCTCTAAATCATGTTGAAATACAGAAATTAACACCTTTCCAAACAAGCTCCAAATCATGTTGAAATACAGAAATAAACACTTTTCCAAAAACAAGCTCCAAATCATGTTGAAATACAGAAATAAACACTTTTTCATAAACAAGCTCTAAACCATGTTTAAATACAGATATTAAACACTTTTCCAAAAACAAGCTCTAAATTATGTTGAAATACAGAAATAAACACTTTTTCATAAACAAGCTCTAAATCATGTTTGATGCACTCTGTAAGTGATTTATTTCCCAGTACTGTTAGAACTGGATGATAGGATCACTGTGGACAGTTTTCAGCAAGTAGCAATATTGGAATACAGAAATAAACACTTTTCCAAAAACAAGCTCCAAATCATGTTGAAATACAGAAATAAACACTTTTCCAAAAACAAGCTCCAAATCATGTTGAAATACAGAAATAAACACTTTTTCAAAAACAAGCTCTAAATCATGTTGAAATACAGAAACAAACACTTTTTCATAAACAAGCTCTAAATCATGTTTGATGCACTCTGTAAGTGATTTATTTCCCAGTACTGTTAGAACTGGATGATAGGATCACTGTGGACAGTTTTCAGCAAGTAGCAATATTGGAATACAGAAATAAACACTTTTCCAAAAACAAGCTCCAAATCATGTTGAAATACAGAAATAAACACTTTTCCAAAAACAAGCTCCAAATCATGTTGAAATACAGAAATAAACACTTTTCAAAAACAAGCTCCAAATCATGTTGAAATACAGAAATAAACACTTTTTCAAAAACAAGCTCTAAATCATGTTGAAATACAGAAACAAACACTTTTTCATAAACAAGCTCTAAATCATGTTTGATGCACTCTGTAAGTGATTTATTTCCCAGTACTGTTAGAACTGGATGAAAGGAACACTGTGGACAGTTTTCAGCAAGTTGCAATATTGGAATACAGAAACAAACACTTTTCCAAAAACAAGCTCCAAATCATGTTGAAATACAGAAATAAACACTTTTCCAAAAACAAGCTCCAAATCATGTTGAAATACAGAAATAAACACTTTTTCAAAAACAAGCTCTAAATCATGTTGAAATACAGAAATAAACACTTTTCCAAAAGCAAGCTCTAAATTATGTTGAAATACAGAAATAAACACTTTTTCATAAACAAGCTCTAAATCATGTTGAAATACAGAAATAAACACTTTTTCAAAAACAAGCTCTAAAGCATGTTGAAAAACAGAAATAAACACTTTTTCATAAACAAGCTCTAAATCATGTTTGATGCACTGTAAGTGATTTCTTTTCAGTACTGTTAGAACTGGATGATAGGATCACTGTGGACAGTTTTCAGCAAGTAGCAATATTGGAATACAGAAATAAACACTTTTCCAAAAACAAGCTCCAAATCATGTTGAAATACAGAAATAAACACTTTTCCAAAAACAAGCTCTAAATCATGTTTGATGCACTCTGTAAGTGATTTTTTTCCCGGTACTGTTAGAACTGGATAATAGGAACACTATAGACAGTTTTCAGCAAGTAGCAATATTGTAATACAGAAATAAACACTTTTCCAAAAACAAGCTCCAAATCATGTTGAAATACAGAAATAAACACTTTTCCAAAAACAAGCTCTAAATCATGTTTGATGCACTCTGTAAGTGATTTTTTTCCCGGTACTGTTAGAACTGGATAATAGGAACACTGTGGACAGTTTTCAGCAAGTAGCAATATTGTAATACAGAAATAAACACTTTTCCAAAAACAAGCTCAAAAATCATGTTGAAATACAGAAATAAACACTTTTCCAAAAACAAGCTCCAAATCATGTTGAAATACAGAAATAAACACTTTTTCAAAAACAAGCTCTAAATCATGTTGAAATACAGAAACAAACACTTTTTCATAAACAAGCTCTAAATCATGTTTGATGCACTCTGTAAGTGATTTATTTCCCAGTACTGTTAGAACTGGATGATAGGATCACTGTGGACAGTTTTCAGCAAGTAGCAATATTGGAATACAGAAATAAACACTTTTCCAAAAACAAGCTCCAAATCATGTTGAAATACAGAAATAAACACTTTTCCAAAAACAAGCTCCAAATCATGTTGAAATACAGAAATAAACACTTTTTCAAAAACAAGCTCTAAATCATGTTGAAATACAGAAACAAACACTTTTTCATAAACAAGCTCTAAATCATGTTTGATGCACTCTGTAAGTGATTTATTTCCCAGTACTGTTAGAACTGGATGATAGGATCACTGTGGACAGTTTTCAGCAAGTAGCAATATTGGAATACAGAAATAAACACTTTTCCAAAAACAAGCTCCAAATCATGTTGAAATACAGAAATAAACACTTTTCCAAAAACAAGCTCCAAATCATGTTGAAATACAGAAATAAACACTTTTCAAAAACAAGCTCCAAATCATGTTGAAATACAGAAATAAACACTTTTTCAAAAACAAGCTCTAAATCATGTTGAAATACAGAAACAAACACTTTTTCATAAACAAGCTCTAAATCATGTTTGATGCACTCTGTAAGTGATTTATTTCCCAGTACTGTTAGAACTGGATGAAAGGAACACTGTGGACAGTTTTCAGCAAGTTGCAATATTGGAATACAGAAACAAACACTTTTCCAAAAACAAGCTCCAAATCATGTTGAAATACAGAAATAAACACTTTTCCAAAAACAAGCTCCAAATCATGTTGAAATACAGAAATAAACACTTTTTCAAAAACAAGCTCTAAATCATGTTGAAATACAGAAATAAACACTTTTCCAAAAGCAAGCTCTAAATTATGTTGAAATACAGAAATAAACACTTTTTCATAAACAAGCTCTAAATCATGTTGAAATACAGAAATAAACACTTTTTCAAAAACAAGCTCTAAAGCATGTTGAAAAACAGAAATAAACACTTTTTCATAAACAAGCTCTAAATCATGTTTGATGCACTGTAAGTGATTTCTTTTCAGTACTGTTAGAACTGGATGATAGGATCACTGTGGACAGTTTTCAGCAAGTAGCAATATTGGAATACAGAAATAAACACTTTTCCAAAAACAAGCTCCAAATCATGTTGAAATACAGAAATAAACACTTTTCCAAAAACAAGCTCTAAATCATGTTTGATGCACTCTGTAAGTGATTTTTTTCCCGGTACTGTTAGAACTGGATAATAGGAACACTATAGACAGTTTTCAGCAAGTAGCAATATTGTAATACAGAAATAAACACTTTTCCAAAAACAAGCTCCAAATCATGTTGAAATACAGAAATAAACACTTTTCCAAAAACAAGCTCCAAATCATGTTGAAATACAGAAATAAACACTTTTTCATAAACAAGCTCTAAATCATGTTGAAATACAGAAATTAACACCTTTCCAAACAAGCTCCAAATCATGTTGAAATACAGAAATAAACACTTTTCCAAAAACAAGCTTCAAATCATGTTGAAATACAGAAACAAACACTTTTTCATAAACAAGCTCTAAATCATGTTTGATGCACTCTGTAAGTGATTTATTTCCCAGTACTGTTAGAACTGGATGATAGGATCACTGTGGACAGTTTTCAGCAAGTAGCAATATTGGAATACAGAAATAAACACTTTTCCAAAAACAAGCTCCAAATCATGTTGAAATACAGAAATAAACACTTTTTCAAAAACAAGCTCTAAATCATGTTGAAATACAGAAACAAACACTTTTTCATAAACAAGCTCTAAATCATGTTTGATGCACTCTGTAAGTGATTTATTTCCCAGTACTGTTAGAACTGGATGAAAGGAACACTGTGGACAGTTTTCAGCAAGTTGCAATATTGGAATACAGAAACAAACACTTTTCCAAAAACAAGCTCCAAATCATGTTGAAATACAGAAATTAACACTTTTCCAAAAACAAGCTCTAAATCATGTTGAAATACAGAAATAAACACTTTTCCAAAAACAAGCTCCAAATCATGTTGAAATACAGAAATAAACACTTTTTCATAAACAAGCTCTAAACCATGTTGAAATACAGATATTAAACACTTTTCCAAAAACAAGCTCTAAATTATGTTGAAATACAGAAATAAACACTTTTTCATAAACAAGCTCTAAATCATGTTGAAATACAGAAATTAACACCTTTCCAAACAAGCTCCAAATCATGTTGAAATACAGAAATAAACACTTTTCCAAAAACAAGCTCCAAATCATGTTGAAATACAGAAATAAACACTTTTTCAAAAACAAGCTCTAAATCATGTTGAAAAACAGAAATAAACACTTTTTCACAAACAAGCTCTAAATCATGTTTGATGCACTTTGTAAGTGATTTTTTTTCAGTACTGTTAAAACTGGATGATAGGATCACTGTGGACAGTTTTCAGCAAGTAGCAATATTGGAATACAGAAATAAACACTTTTCCAAAAACAAGCTCCAAATCATGTTGAAATACAGAAATAAACACTTTTCCAAAAACAAGCTCCAAATCATGTTGAAATACAGAAATAAACACTTTTTCATAAACAAGCTCTAAATCATGTTGAAATCCAGAAATTAACACCTTTCCAAACAAGCTCCAAATCATGTTGAAATACAGAAATAAACACTTTTCCAAAAACAAGCTCCAAATCATGTTGAAATACAGAAATAAACACTTTTTCAAAAACAAGCTCTAAATCATGTTGAAAAACAGAAATAAACACTTTTTCACAAACAAGCTCTAAATCATGTTTGATGCACTTTGTAAGTGATTTTTTTTCAGTACTGTTAAAATTGGATGATAGGATCACTGTGGACAGTTTTCAGCAAGTAGCAATATTGGAATAAAGAAATAAACACTTTTCCAAAAACAAGCTCCAAATCATGTTGAAATACAGAAATAAACACTTTTCCAAAAACAAGCTCCAAATCATGTTGAAATACAGAAATAAACACTTTTTCAAAAACAAGCTCTAAATCATGTTGAAATACAGAAACAAACACTTTTTCATAAACAAGCTCTAAATCATGTTTGATGCACTCTGTAAGTGATTTATTTCCCAGTACTGTTAGAACTGGATGAAAGGAACACTGTGGACAGTTTTCAGCAAGTTGCAATATTGGAATACAGAAACAAACACTTTTCCAAAAACAAGCTCCAAATCATGTTGAAATACAGAAATTAACATTTTTCCAAAAACAAGCTCTAAATCATGTTGAAATACAGAAATAAACACTTTTCCAAAAACAAGCTCTAAATCATGTTGAAATACAGAAATTAACACTTCCAAAAACAAGCACCAAATCATGTTGAAATACAGAAATAAACACTTTTTCATAAACAAGCTCTAAATCATGTTGAAATACAGAAATTAACACTTTTCCAAACAAGCTCCAAATCATGTTGAAATACAGAAATAAACACTTTTCCAAAAACAAGCTCATGTTGAAATACAGAAATTAACACTTTTTCAAAAACAAGCTCTAAATCATGTTGAAAAACAGAAATAAACACTTTTTCACAAACAAGCTCTAAATCATGTTTGATGCACTTTGTGGGTGATTTTTTTTCAGTACTGTTAAAACTGGATGATAGGATCACTGTGGACAGTTTTCAGCAAGTAGCAATATTGGAATACAGAAATAAACACTTTTCCAAAAACAAGCTCCAAATCATGTTGAAATACAGAAATAAACACTTTTCCAAAAACAAGCTCCAAATCATGTTGAAATACAGAAATAAACACTTTTTCAAAAACAAGCTCTAAATCATGTTGAAATACAGAAACAAACACTTTTTCATAAACAAGCTCTAAATCATGTTTGATGCACTCTGTAAGTGATTTATTTCCCAGTACTGTTAGAACTGGATGAAAGGAACACTGTGGACAGTTTTCAGCAAGTTGCAATATTGGAATAAAGAAATAAACACTTTTCCAAAAACAAGCTCCAAATTATGTTGAAATACAGAAATAAACACTTTTCCAAAAACAAGCTCCAAATCATGTTGAAATACAGAAATAAACACTTTTTCAAAAACAAGCTCTAAATCATGTTGAAATACAGAAACAAACACTTTATCATAAACAAGCTCTAAATCATGTTGAAATACAGAAATTAACACTTTTCCAAACAAGCTCCAAATCATGTTGAAATACAGAAATAAACACTTTTCCAAAAACAAGCTCATGTTGAAATACAGAAATTAACACTTTTTCAAAAACAAGCTCTAAATCATGTTGAAAAACAGAAATAAACACTTTTTCACAAACAAGCTCTAAATCATGTTTGATGCACTTTGTGGGTGATTTTTTTTCAGTACTGTTAAAACTGGATGATAGGATCACTGTGGACAGTTTTCAGCAAGTAGCAATATTGGAATAAAGAAATAAACACTTTTCCAAAAACAAGCTCCAAATTATGTTGAAATACAGAAATAAACACTTTTCCAAAAACAAGCTCCAAATCATGTTGAAATACAGAAATAAACACTTTTTCAAAAACAAGCTCTAATTCATGTTGAAATACAGAAAACAAACACTTTATCATAAACAAGCTCTAAATCATGTTTGATGCACTCTGTAAGTGATTTATTTCCCAGTACTGTTAGAACTGGATGAAAGGAAAACTGTGGACAGTTTTCAGCAAGTTGCAATATTGGAATACAGAAACAAACACTTTTCCAAAACAAGCTCCAAATCATGTTGAAATACAGAAATTAACACTTTTCCAAAAACAAGCTCCAAATCATGTTGAAATACAGAAATAAACACTTTTTCAAAAACAAGCTCTAAATCATGTTTGATGCACTCTGTAGGTGATTTATTTCCCAGTACTGTTAGAACTGGATGATAGGATCACTGTGGACAGTTTTCAGCAAGTAGCAATATTGGAATACAGAAATAAACACTTTTCCAAAAACAAGCTCCAAATCATGTTGAAATACAGAAATAAACACTTTTCCAAAAACAAGCTCCAAATCATGTTGAAATACAGAAATAAACACTTTTTCAAAAACAAGCTCTAAATCATGTTTGATGCACTCTGTAGGTGATTTATTTCCCAGTACTGTTAGAACTGGATGATAGGATCACTGTGGACAGTTTTCAGCAAGTAGCAATATTGGAATATAGAAATAAACACTTTTCCAAAAACAAGCTCCAAATCATGTTGAAATACAGAAATAAACACTTTTCCAAAAACAAGCTCCAAATCATGTTGAAATACAGAAATAAACACTTTTTCAAAAACAAGCTCTAAATCATGTTGAAATACAGAAACAAACACTTTTTCATAAACAAGCTCTAAATCATGTTTGATGCACTCTGTAAGTGATTTATTTCCCAGTACTGTTAGAACTGGATGAAAGGAACACTGTGGACAGTTTTCAGCAAGTTGCAATATTGGAATACAGAAACAAACACTTTTCCAAAAACAAGCTCCAAATCATGTTGAAATACAGAAATTAACACTTTTCCAAAAACAAGCTCTAAATCATGTTGAAATACAGAAATAAACACTTTTCCAAAAACAAGCTCTAAATCATGTTGAAATACAGAAATTAACAGTTCCAAAAACAAGCACCAAATCATGTTGAAATACAGAAACAAAAACTTTTTCATAAACAAGCTCTAAATCATGTTGAAATACAGAAATTAACACTTTTCCAAACAAGCTCCAAATCATGTTGAAATACAGAAATAAACACTTTTCCAAAAACAAGCTCTAAATCATGTTGGAATACAGAAATTAACACTTTTTCACAAACAAGCTCTAAATCATGTTTGATGCACTTTGTGAGTGATTTTTTTTCAGTACTGTTAAAACTGGATGATAGGATCACTGTGGACAGTTTTCAGCAAGTAGCAATATTGGAATACAGAAATAAACACTTTTCCAAAAACAAGCTCCAAATCATGTTGAAATACAGAAATAAACACTTTTCCAAAAACAAGCTCCAAATCATGTTGATATACAGAAATAAACACTTTTTCAAAAACAAGCTCTAAATCATGTTGAAATACAGAAACAAACACTTTATCATAAACAAGCTCTAAATCATGTTTGATGCACTCTGTAAGTGATTTATTTCCCAGTACTGTTAGAACTGGATGAAAGGAAAACTGTGGACAGTTTTCAGCAAGTTGCAATATTGGAATACAGAAACAAACACTTTTCCAAAACAAGCTCCAAATCATGTTGAAATACAGAAATTAACACTTTTCCAAAAACAAGCTCCAAATCATGTTGAAATACAGAAATAAACACTTTTTCAAAAACAAGCTCTAAATCATGTTTGATGCACTCTGTCGGTGATTTATTTCCCAGTACTGTTAGAACTGGATGATAGGATCACTGTGGACAGTTTTCAGCAAGTAGCAATATTGGAATACAGAAATAAACACTTTTCCAAAAACAAGCTCCAAATCAAGTTGAAATACAGAAATAAACACTTTTCCAAAAACAAGCTCCAAATCATGTTGAAATACAGAAATAAACACTTTTTCAAAAACAAGCTCTAAATCATGTTTGATGCACTCTGTAGGTGATTTATTTCCCAGTACTGTTAGAACTGGATGATAGGATCACTGTGGACAGTTTTCAGCAAGTAGCAATATTGGAATACAGAAATAAACACTTTTCCAAAAACAAGCTCCAAATCATGTTGAAATACAGAAATAAACACTTTTCCAAAAACAAGCTCCAAATCATGTTGAAATACAGAAATAAACACTTTTTCAAAAACAAGCTCTAAATCATGTTGAAATACAGAAACAAACACTTTTTCATAAACAAGCTCTAAATCATGTTTGATGCACTCTGTAAGTGATTTATTTCCCAGTACTGTTAGAACTGGATGAAAGGAACACTGTGGACAGTTTTCAGCAAGTTGCAATATTGGAATACAGAAACAAACACTTTTCCAAAAACAAGCTCCAAATCATGTTGAAATACAGAAATTAACACTTTTCCAAAAACAAGCTCTAAATCATGTTGAAATACAGAAATAAACACTTTTCCAAAAACAAGCTCTAAATCATGTTGAAATACAGAAATTAACAGTTCCAAAAACAAGCACCAAATCATGTTGAAATACAGAAACAAAAACTTTTTCATAAACAAGCTCTAAATCATGTTGAAATACAGAAATTAACACTTTTCCAAACAAGCTCCAAATCATGTTGAAATACAGAAATAAACACTTTTCCAAAAACAAGCTCTAAATCATGTTGGAATACAGAAATTAACACTTTTTCACAAACAAGCTCTAAATCATGTTTGATGCACTTTGTGAGTGATTTTTTTTCAGTACTGTTAAAACTGGATGATAGGATCACTGTGGACAGTTTTCAGCAAGTAGCAATATTGGAATAAAGAAATCAACACTTTTCCAAAAACAAGCTCCAAATCATGTTGAAATACAGAAATAAACACTTTTCCAAAAACAAGCTCCAAATCATGTTGAAATACAGAAATAAACACTTTTTCAAAAACAAGCTCTAAATCATGTTGAAATACAGAAACAAACACTTTTTCATAAACAAGCTCTAAATCATGTTTGATGCACTCTGTAAGTGATTTATTTCCCAGTACTGTTAGAACTGGATGAAAGGAAAACTGTGGACAGTTTTCAGCAAGTTGCAATATTGGAATACAGAAACAAACACTTTTCCAAAACAAGCTCCAAATCATGTTGAAATACAGAAATTAACACTTTTCCAAAAACAAGCTCCAAATCATGTTGAAATACAGAAATAAACACTTTTTCAAAAACAAGCTCTAAATCATGTTTGATGCACTCTGTCGGTGATTTATTTCCCAGTACTGTTAGAACTGGATGATAGGATCACTGTGGACAGTTTTCAGCAAGTAGCAATATTGGAATACAGAAATAAACACTTTTCCAAAAACAAGCTCCAAATCAAGTTGAAATACAGAAATAAACACTTTTCCAAAAACAAGCTCCAAATCATGTTGAAATACAGAAATAAACACTTTTTCAAAAACAAGCTCTAAATCATGTTTGATGCACTCTGTAGGTGATTTATTTCCCAGTACTGTTAGAACTGGATGATAGGATCACTGTGGACAGTTTTCAGCAAGTAGCAATATTGGAATACAGAAATAAACACTTTTCCAAAAACAAGCTCCAAATCATGTTGAAATACAGAAATAAACACTTTTCCAAAAACAAGCTCCAAATCATGTTGAAATACAGAAATAAACACTTTTTCAAAAACAAGCTCTAAATCATGTTGAAATACAGAAACAAACACTTTTTCATAAACAAGCTCTAAATCATGTTTGATGCACTCTGTAAGTGATTTATTTCCCAGTACTGTTAGAACTGGATGAAAGGAACACTGTGGACAGTTTTCAGCAAGTTGCAATATTGGAATACAGAAACAAACACTTTTCCAAAAACAAGCTCCAAATCATGTTGAAATACAGAAATTAACACTTTTCCAAAAACAAGCTCTAAATCATGTTGAAATACAGAAATAAACACTTTTCCAAAAACAAGCTCTAAATCATGTTGAAATACAGAAATTAACAGTTCCAAAAACAAGCACCAAATCATGTTGAAATACAGAAACAAAAACTTTTTCATAAACAAGCTCTAAATCATGTTGAAATACAGAAATTAACACTTTTCCAAACAAGCTCCAAATCATGTTGAAATACAGAAATAAACACTTTTCCAAAAACAAGCTCTAAATCATGTTGGAATACAGAAATTAACACTTTTTCACAAACAAGCTCTAAATCATGTTTGATGCACTTTGTGAGTGATTTTTTTTCAGTACTGTTAAAACTGGATGATAGGATCACTGTGGACAGTTTTCAGCAAGTAGCAATATTGGAATAAAGAAATCAACACTTTTCCAAAAACAAGCTCCAAATCATGTTGAAATACAGAAATAAACACTTTTCCAAAAACAAGCTCCAAATCATGTTGAAATACAGAAATAAACACTTTTTCAAAAACAAGCTCTAAATCATGTTGAAATACAGAAACAAACACTTTTTCATAAACAAGCTCTAAATCATGTTTGATGCACTCTGTAAGTGATTTATTTCCCAGTACTGTTAGAACTGGATGAAAGGAAAACTGTGGACAGTTTTCAGCAAGTTGCAATATTGGAATACAGAAACAAACACTTTTCCAAAACAAGCTCCAAATCATGTTGAAATACAGAAATTAACACTTTTCCAAAAACAAGCTCCAAATCATGTTGAAATACAGAAATAAACACTTTTTCAAAAACAAGCTCTAAATCATGTTTGATGCACTCTGTCGGTGATTTATTTCCCAGTACTGTTAGAACTGGATGATAGGATCACTGTGGACAGTTTTCAGCAAGTAGCAATATTGGAATACAGAAATAAACACTTTTCCAAAAACAAGCTCCAAATCAAGTTGAAATACAGAAATAAACACTTTTCCAAAAACAAGCTCCAAATCATGTTGAAATACAGAAATAAACACTTTTTCAAAAACAAGCTCTAAATCATGTTTGATGCACTCTGTAGGTGATTTATTTCCCAGTACTGTTAGAACTGGATGATAGGATCACTGTGGACAGTTTTCAGCAAGTAGCAATATTGGAATACAGAAATAAACACTTTTCCAAAAACAAGCTCCAAATCATGTTGAAATACAGAAATAAACACTTTTCCAAAAACAAGCTCCAAATCATGTTGAAATACAGAAATAAACACTTTTTCAAAAACAAGCTCTAAATCATGTTGAAATACAGAAACAAACACTTTTTCATAAACAAGCTCTAAATCATGTTTGATGCACTCTGTAAGTGATTTATTTCCCAGTACTGTTAGAACTGGATGAAAGGAACACTGTGGACAGTTTTCAGCAAGTTGCAATATTGGAATACAGAAACAAACACTTTTCCAAAAACAAGCTCCAAATCATGTTGAAATACAGAAATTAACACTTTTCCAAAAACAAGCTCTAAATCATGTTGAAATACAGAAATAAACACTTTTCCAAAAACAAGCTCTAAATCATGTTGAAATACAGAAATTAACAGTTCCAAAAACAAGCACCAAATCATGTTGAAATACAGAAACAAAAACTTTTTCATAAACAAGCTCTAAATCATGTTGAAATACAGAAATTAACACTTTTCCAAACAAGCTCCAAATCATGTTGAAATACAGAAATAAACACTTTTCCAAAAACAAGCTCTAAATCATGTTGGAATACAGAAATTAACACTTTTTCACAAACAAGCTCTAAATCATGTTTGATGCACTTTGTGAGTGATTTTTTTTCAGTACTGTTAAAACTGGATGATAGGATCACTGTGGACAGTTTTCAGCAAGTAGCAATATTGGAATAAAGAAATCAACACTTTTCCAAAAACAAGCTCCAAATCATGTTGAAATACAGAAATAAACACTTTTCCAAAAACAAGCTCCAAATCATGTTGAAATACAGAAATAAACACTTTTTCAAAAACAAGCTCTAAATCATGTTGAAATACAGAAACAAACACTTTTTCATAAACAAGCTCTAAATCATGTTTGATGCACTCTGTAAGTGATTTATTTCCCAGTACTGTTAGAACTGGATGAAAGGAACACTGTGGACAGTTTTCAGCAAGTTGCAATATTGGAATACAGAAACAAACACTTTTCCAAAAACAAGCTCCAAATCATGTTGAAATACAGAAATTAACACTTTTCCAAAAACAAGCTCTAAATCATGTTGAAATACAGAAATAAACACTTTTCCAAAAACAAGCTCTAAATCATGTTGAAATACAGAAATTAACACTTCCAAAAACAAGCACCAAATCATGTTGAAATACAGAAATAAACACTTTTTCATAAACAAGCTCTAAATCATGTTGAAATACAGAAATTAACACTTTTTCACAAACAAGCTCTAAATCATGTTTGATGCACTTTGTGGGTGATTTTTTTTCAGTACTGTTAAAACTGGATGATAGGATCACTGTGGACAGTTTTCAGCAAGTAGCAATATTGGAATACAGAAATAAACACTTTTCCAAAAACAAGCTCCAAATCATGTTGAAATACAGAAATAAACACTTTTCCAAAAACAAGCTCCAAATCATGTTGATATACAGAAATAAACACTTTTTCAAAAACAAGCTCTAAATCATGTTGAAATACAGAAACAAACACTTTATCATAAACAAGCTCTAAATCATGTTTGATGCACTCTGTAAGTGATTTATTTCCCAGTACTGTTAGAACTGGATGAAAGGAAAACTGTGGACAGTTTTCAGCAAGTTGCAATATTGGAATACAGAAACAAACACTTTTCCAAAACAAGCTCCAAATCATGTTGAAATACAGAAATTAACACTTTTCCAAAAACAAGCTCCAAATCATGTTGAAATACAGAAATAAACAATTTTTCAAAAACAAGCTCTAAATCATGTTTGATGCACTCTGTCGGTGATTTATTTCCCAGTACTGTTAGAACTGGATGATAGGATCACTGTGGACAGTTTTCAGCAAGTAGCAATATTGGAATACAGAAATAAACACTTTTCCAAAAACAAGCTCCAAATCAAGTTGAAATACAGAAATAAACACTTTTCCAAAAACAAGCTCCAAATCATGTTGAAATACAGAAATAAACACTTTTTCAAAAACAAGCTCTAAATCATGTTGAAATACAGAAACAAACACTTTTTCATAAACAAGCTCTAAATCATGTTTGATGCACTCTGTAAGTGATTTATTTCCCAGTACTGTTAGAACTGGATGAAAGGAACACTGTGGACAGTTTTCAGCAAGTTGCAATATTGGAATACAGAAACAAACACTTTTCCAAAAACAAGCTCCAAATCATGTTGAAATACAGAAATTAACACTTCCAAAAACAAGCACCAAATCATGTTGAAATACAGAAACAAACACTTTTTCACAAACAAGCTCTAAATCATGTTTGATGCACTTTGTGAGCAATTTTTTTTCAATACTGTTAAAACTGGATGATAGGATCACTGTGGACAGTTTTCAGCAAGTAGCAATATTGGAATAAAGAAATAAACACTTTTCCAAAAACAAGCTCCAAATCATGTTGAAATACAGAAATTAACACTTTTCCAAAAACAAGCTCCAAATCATGTTGAAATACAGAAATAAACACTTTTTCAAAAACAAGCTCTAAATCATGTTGAAATACAGAAACAAACACTTTTTCATAAACAAGCTCTAAATCATGTTGAAATACAGAAATAAGCACTTTTTCATAAACAAGCTCTAAATCATGTTGAAAAACAGAAATTAACACTTTTCCAAACAAGCTCCAAATCATGTTGAAATACAGAAATAAACACTTTTCCAAAAACAAGCTCTAAATCATGTTGAAATACAGAAATTAACACTTTTTCAAAAACAAGCTCTAAATCATGTTGAAAAACAGAAATAAACACTTTTTCACAAACAAGCTCTAAAACATGTTTGATGCACTTTGTAAGTGATTTTTTTTCAGTACTGTTAAAACTGGATGATAGGATCACTGTGGACAGTTTTCAGCAAGTAGCAATATTGGAATACAGAAATAAACACTTTTCCAAAAACAAGCTCCAAATCATGTTGAAATACAGAAATAAACACTTTTCCAAAAACAAGCTCCAAATCATGTTGAAATACAGAAATAAACACTTTTTCAAAAATAAGCTCTAAATCATGTTGAAATAGAGAAATTAACACTTTTTCACAAACAAGCTCTAAATCATGTTTGATGCACTTTGTGGGTGATTTTTTTTCAGTACTGTTAAAACTGGATGATAGGATCACTGTGGACAGTTTTCAGCAAGTAGCAATATTGGAATAAAGAAATAAACACTTTTCCAAAAACAAGCTCCAAATCATGTTGAAATACAGAAATAAACACTTTTCCAAAAACAAGCTCCAAATCATGTTGAAATACAGAAATAAACACTTTTTCAAAAACAAGCTCTAAATCATGTTGAAATACAGAAACAAACACTTTATCATAAACAAGCTCTAAATCATGTTTGATGCACTCTGTAAGTGATTTATTTCCCAGTACTGTTAGAACTGGATGAAAGGAAAACTGTGGACAGTTTTCAGCAAGTTGCAATATTGGAATACAGAAACAAACACTTTTCCAAAACAAGCTCCAAATCATGTTGAAATACAGAAATTAACACTTTTCCAAAAACAAGCTCCAAATCATGTTGAAATACAGAAATAAACACTTTTTCAAAAACAAGCTCTAAATCATGTTTGATGCACTCTGTCGGTGATTTATTTCCCAGTACTGTTAGAACTGGATGATAGGATCACTGTGGACAGTTTTCAGCAAGTAGCAATATTGGAATAAAGAAATAAACACTTTTCCAAAAACAAGCTCCAAATCATGTTGAAATACAGAAATTAACACTTTTCCAAAAACAAGCTCCAAATCATGTTGAAATACAGAAATAAACACTTTTTCAAAAACAAGCTCTAAATCATGTTGAAATACAGAAACAAACACTTTTTCATAAACAAGCTCTAAATCATGTTGAAATACAGAAATAAGCACTTTTTCATAAACAAGCTCTAAATCATGTTGAAATACAGAAATTAACACTTTTCCAAACAAGCTCCAAATCATGTTGAAATACAGAAATAAACACTTTTCCAAAAACAAGCTCTAAATCATGTTGAAATACAGAAATTAACACTTTTTCAAAAACAAGCTCTAAATCATGTTGAAAAACAGAAATAAACACTTTTTCACAAACAAGCTCTAAAACATGTTTGATGCACTTTGTAAGTGATTTTTTTTCAGTACTGTTAAAACTGGATGATAGGATCACTGTGGACAGTTTTCAGCAAGTAGCAATATTGGAATACAGAAATAAACACTTTTCCAAAAACAAGCTCCAAATCATGTTGAAATACAGAAATAAACACTTTTCCAAAAACAAGCTCCAAATCATGTTGAAATACAGAAATAAACACTTTTTCAAAAATAAGCTCTAAATCATGTTGAAATAGAGAAATTAACACTTTTTCACAAACAAGCTCTAAATCATGTTTGATGCACTTTGTGGGTGATTTTTTTTCAGTACTGTTAAAACTGGATGATAGGATCACTGTGGACAGTTTTCAGCAAGTAGCAATATTGGAATAAAGAAATAAACACTTTTCCAAAAACAAGCTCCAAATCATGTTGAAATACAGAAATAAACACTTTTCCAAAAACAAGCTCCAAATCATGTTGAAATACAGAAATAAACACTTTTTCAAAAACAAGCTCTAAATCATGTTGAAATACAGAAACAAACACTTTATCATAAACAAGCTCTAAATCATGTTTGATGCACTCTGTAAGTGATTTATTTCCCAGTACTGTTAGAACTGGATGAAAGGAAAACTGTGGACAGTTTTCAGCAAGTTGCAATATTGGAATACAGAAACAAACACTTTTCCAAAACAAGCTCCAAATCATGTTGAAATACAGAAATTAACACTTTTCCAAAAACAAGCTCCAAATCATGTTGAAATACAGAAATAAACACTTTTTCAAAAACAAGCTCTAAATCATGTTTGATGCACTCTGTCGGTGATTTATTTCCCAGTACTGTTAGAACTGGATGATAGGATCACTGTGGACAGTTTTCAGCAAGTAGCAATATTGGAATACAGAAATAAACACTTTTCCAAAAACAAGCTCTAAATCATGTTGAAATACAGAAATTAACACTTCCAAAAACAAGCACCAAATCATGTTGAAATACAGAAACAAACACTTTTTCATAAACAAGCTCTAAATCATGTTGAAATACAGAAATTAACACTTTTCCAAACAAGCTCCAAATCATGTTGAAATACAGAAATAAACACTTTTCCAAAAACAAGCTCTAAATCATGTTGAAATACAGAAATTAACACTTTTTCACAAACAAGCTCTAAATCATGTTTGATGCACTTTGTGAGCAATTTTTTTTCAATACTGTTAAAACTGGATGATAGGATCACTGTGGACAGTTTTCAGCAAGTAGCAATATTGGAATAAAGAAATAAACACTTTTCCAAAAACAAGCTCCAAATCATGTTGAAATACAGAAATTAACACTTTTCCAAAAACAAGCTCCAAATCATGTTGAAATACAGAAATAAACACTTTTTCAAAAACAAGCTCTAAATCATGTTGAAATACAGAAACAAACACTTTTTCATAAACAAGCTCTAAATCATGTTGAAATACAGAAATAAGCACTTTTTCATAAACAAGCTCTAAATCATGTTGAAATACAGAAATAAACACTTTTCCAAAAGCAAGCTCTAAATCATGTTGAAAAACAGAAATTAACACTTTTTCAAAAACAAGCTCTAAATCATGTTGAAAAACAGAAATAAACACTGTTTCACAAACAAGCTCTAAAACATGTTTGATGCACTTTGTAAGTGATTTTTTTTCAGTACTGTTAAAACTGGATGATAGGATCACTGTGGACAGTTTTCAGCAAGTAGCAATATTGGAATACAGAAATAAACACTTTTCCAAAAACAAGCTCCAAATCATGTTGAAATACAGAAATAAACACTTTTCCAAAAACAAGCGCCAAATCATGTTGAAATACAGAAATAAACACTTTTTCATAAACAAGCTCTAAATCATGTTGAAATACAGAAATTCACACTCTTCCAAACAAGCTCCAAATCATGTTGAAATACAGAAATAAACACTTTTCCAAAAACAAGCTCTAAATCATGTTGAAATACAGAAATTAACACTTTTCCAAAAACAAGCTCCAAATCATGTTGAAATACAGAAATAAACACTTTTTCATAAACAAGCTCTAAATCATGTTGAAATACAGAAATTAACACTTTTCCAAAAACAAGCTCCAAATCATGTTGAAATACAGAAATAAACACTTTTTCATAAACAAGCTCTAAATCATGTTTGATGCACTCTGTAAGTGATTTTTCCCCCAGTACTGTTAGAACTGGATGATAGGAACACTGTGGACAGTTTTCTGCAAGTTGCAATATTGGAATACAGAAATAAACACTTTTCCAAAAACAAGCTCCAAATCATGTTGAAATACAGAAATTAACACTTTTCCAAAAACAAGCTCCAAATCATGTTGAAATACAGAAATAAACACTTTTTCAAAAACAAGCTCTAAATCATGTTGAAATACAGAAACAAACACTTTTTCATAAACAAGCTCTAAATCATGTTGAAATACAGAAATAAGCACTTTTTCATAAACAAGCTCTAAATCATGTTGAAATACAGAAATTAACACTTTTCCAAACAAGCTCCAAATCATGTTGAAATACAGAAATAAACACTTTTCCAAAAACAAGCTCTAAATCATGTTGAAATACAGAAATTAACACTTTTTCAAAAACAAGCTCTAAATCATGTTGAAAAACAGAAATAAACACTTTTTCACAAACAAGCTCTAAAACATGTTTGATGCACTTTGTAAGTGATTTCTTTTCAGTACTGTTAAAACTGGATGATAGGATCACTGTGGACAGTTTTCAGCAAGTAGCAATATTGGAATACAGAAATAAACACTTTTCCAAAAACAAGCTCCAGATCATGTTGAAATACAGAAATAAACACTTTTCCAAAAACAAGCGCCAAATCATGTTGAAATACAGAAATAAACACTTTTTCATAAACAAGCTCTAAATCATGTTGAAAAACAGAAATTCACACTCTTCCAAACAAGCTCCAAATCATGTTGAAATACAGAAATAAACACTTTTCCAAAAACAAGCTCTGAATCATGTTGAAATACAGAAAATAACACTTTTCCAAAAACAAGCTCCAAATCATGTTGAAATACAGAAATAAACACTTTTTCATAAACAAGCTCTAAATCATGTTGAAATACAGAAATTAACACTTTTCCAAAAACAAGCTCCAAATCATGTTGAAATACAGAAATAAACACTTTTTCATAAACAAGCTCTAAATCATGTTTGATGCACTCTGTAAGTGATTTTTCCCCCAGTACTGTTAGAACTGGATGATAGGAACACTGTGGACAGTTTTCAGCAAGTTGCAATATTGGAATACAGAAATAAACACTTTTCCAAAAACAAGCTCCAAATCATGTTGAAATACAGAAATAAACACCGTTCCAAAAACAAGCTCCAAATCATGTTGAAATACAGAAATAAACACTTTTTCATAAACAAGCTCTAAATCATGTTGAAATACAGAAATTAACACTTTTCCAAAAACAAGCTCCAAATCATGTTGAAATAAAGAAATAAACACTTTTTCAAAAACAAGCTCTAAATCATGTTGAAAAACAGAAATAAACACTTTTTCATAAACAAGCTCTAAATCATGTTTGATGCACTCTGTATGTGATTTTTTCAACCATTACTGATAGAACTCGATGATAGGAACACTGTGGACAGTTTTCAGCAAGTTGCAATATTGGAATACAGAAATAAACACTTTTCCAAAAACAAGCTCCAAATCATGTTGAAATACAGAAATAAACACTTTTCCAAAAACAAGCTCCAAATCATGTTGAAATACAGAAATAAACACTTTTTCATAAACAAGCTCTAAATCATGTTTGATGCACTCTGTAAGTGATTTTTTCCCCAGTACTGTTAGAACTGGATGATAGGAACACTGTGGACAGTTATCAGCAAGTTGCAATATTGGAATACAGAAATAAACACTTTTCCAAAAACAAGCTCTAAATCATGTTGAAATACAGAAATTCACACTCTTCCAAACAAGCTCCAAATCATGTTGAAATACAGAAATAAACACTTTTCCAAAAACAAGCTCTAAATCATGTTGAAATACAGAAATTAACACTTTTTCAAAAACAAGCTCTAAATCATGTTGAAAAACAGAAATTAACACTTTTCCAAAAACAAGCTCCAAATCATGTTGAAATACAGAAATAAACACTTTTTCATAAACAAGCTCTAAATCATGTTTGATGCACTCTGTATGTATTTTTTCCCCCCAGTACTGATAGAACTGGATGATAGGAACACTGTGGACAGTTTTCAGCAAGTTGCAATATTGGAATACAGAAATAAACACTTTTCCAAAAACAAGCTCCAAATCATGTTGAAATACAGAAATAAACACTTTTTCATAAACAAGCTCTAAATCATGTTGAAATACAGAAATTAACACTTTTCCAAAAACAAGCTCCAAATCATGTTGAAATACAGAAATAAACACTTTTTCATAAACAAGCTCTAAATCATGTTTGATGCACTCTGTAAGTGATTTTTCCCCCAGTACTGTTAGAACTGGATGATAGGAACACTGTGGACAGTTTTCAGCAAGTTGCAATATTGGAATACAGAAATAAACACTTTTCCAAAAACAAGCTCCAAATCATGTTGAAATACAGAAATAAACACCGTTCCAAAAACAAGCTCCAAATCATGTTGAAATACAGAAATAAACACTTTTTCATAAACAAGCTCTAAATCACGTTGAAATACAGAAATTAACACTTTTCCAAAAACAAGCTCCAAATCATGTTGAAATACAGAAATAAACACGTTTTCATAAACAAGCTCTAAATCATGTTTGATGCACTCTGTAAGTGATTTTTCCCCCAGTACTGTTAGAACTGGATGATAGGAACACTGTGGACAGTTTTCAGCAAGTTGCAATATTGGAATACAGAAATAAACACTTTTCCAAAAACAAGCTCCAAATCATGTTGAAATACAGAAATAAACACCGTTCCAAAAACAAGCTCCAAATCATGTTGAAATACAGAAATAAACACTTTTTCATAAACAAGCTCTAAATCATGTTGAAATACAGAAATTAACACTTTTCCAAAAACAAGCTCCAAATCATGTTGAAATAAAGAAATAAACACTTTTTCAAAAACAAGCTCTAAATCATGTTGAAAAACAGAAATAAACACTTTTTCATAAACAAGCTCTAAATCATGTTTGATGCACTCTGTATGTGATTTTTTCCACCATTACTGATAGAACTCGATGATAGGAACACTGTGGACAGTTTTCAGCAAGTTGCAATATTGGAATACAGAAATAAACACTTTTCCAAAAACAAGCTCCAAATCATGTTGAAATACAGAAATTAACACTTTTCCAAAAACAAGCTCCAAATCATGTTGAAATACAGAAATAAACACTTTTTCATAAACAAGCTCTAAATCATGTTTGATGGACTCTGTAAGTGATTTTTTCCCCAGTACTGTTAGAACTGGATGATAGGAACACTGTGGACAGTTTTCAGCAAGTTGCAATATTGGAATACAGAAATAAACACTTTTCCAAAAACAAGCTCCAAATCATGTTGAAATACAGAAATAAACACTTTTCCAAAAACAAGCTCCAAATCATGTTGAAATACAGAAATAAACACTTTTTCATAAACAAGCTCTAAATCATGTTTGATGCACTCTGTATGTAGTTTTTTCCCCCAGTACTGATAGAACTGGATGATAGGAACACTGTGGACAGTTTTCAGCAAGTTGCAATATTGGAATACAGAAATAAACACTTTTCCAAAAACAAGCTCCAAATCATGTTGAAATACAGAAATAAACACTTTTTCATAAACAAGCTCTAAATCATGTTGAAATACAGAAATTAACACTTTTCCAAAAACAAGCTCCAAATCATGTTGAAATACAGAAATAAACACTTTTTCATAAACAAGCTCTAAATCATGTTGAAATACAGAAATTAACACTTTTCCAAAAACAAGCTCCAAATCATGTTGAAATAAAGAAATAAACACTTTTTCAAAAACAAGCTCTAAATCATGTTGAAAAACAGAAATAAACACTTTTTCATAAACAAGCTCTAAATCATGTTTGATGCACTCTGTATGTGATTTTTTCCACCATTACTGATAGAACTCGATGATAGGAACACTGTGGACAGTTTTCAGCAAGTTGCAATATTGGAATACAGAAATAAACACTTTTCCAAAAACAAGCTCCAAATCATGTTGAAATACAGAAATAAACACTTTTCCAAAAACAAGCTCCAAATCATGTTGAAATACATAAATAAACACTTTTTCATAAACAAGCTCTAAATCATGTTTGATGCACTCTGTAAGTGATTTTTTCCCCAGTACTGTTAGAACTGGATGATAGGAACACTGTGGACAGTTATCAGCAAGTTGCAATATTGGAATACAGAAATAAACACTTTTCCAAAAACAAGCTCCAAATCATGTTGAAATACAGAAATAAACACTGTTCCAAAAACAAGCTCCAAATCATGTTGAAATACAGAAATAAACACTTTTTCATAAACAAGCTCTAAATCATGTTGAAATACAGAAATTAACACTTTTCCAAAAACATGCTCCAGATCATGTTGAAATACAGAAAAAAACACTTTTTCATAAACAAGCTCTAAATCATGTTTGATGCACTCTGTTAATGACTTTTTTTCCAGTACTGTTAGAACTGGATGATAGGAACACTGTGGACAGTTTTCAGCAAGTTGCAATATTGGAATACAGAAATAAACACTTTTCCAAAAACAAGCTCCAAATCATGTTGAAATACAGAAATAAACACTTTTCCAAAAACAAGCTCCAAATCATGTTGAAATACAGAAATAAAAACTTTTTCATAAACAAGCTCTAAATCATGTTTGATGCACTCTGTAAGTGATTTTTTCCCCAGGACTGTTAGAACTGGATGATAGGAACACTGTGGACAGTTTTCAGCAAGTTGCAATATTGGAATACAGAAATAAACACTTTTCCAAAAACAAGCTCCAAATCATGTTGAAATACAGAAATAAACACTGTTCCAAAAACAAGCTCCAAATCTTGTTGAAATACAGAAATAAACACTTTTTCAAAAACAAGCTCTAAATCATGTTGAAATACAGAAATTAACACTTTTCCAAAAACAAGCTCCAAATCATGTTGAAATACAGAAAAAAACACTTTTTCATAAACAAGCTCTAAATCATGTTTGATGCACTCTGTTAATGACTTTTTTTCCAGTACTGTTAGAACTGGATGATAGGAACACTGTGGACAGTTTTCAGCAAGTTGCAATATTGGAATACAGAAATAAACACTTTTCCAAAAACAAGCTCCAAATCATGTTGAAATACAGAAATAAACACTTTTCCAAAAACAAGCTCCAAATCATGTTGGAAAACAGAAATAAAAACTTTTTCATAAACAAGCTCTAAATCATGTTTGATGCACTCTGTAAGTGATTTTTCCCCCAGGACTGTTAGAACTGGATGATAGGAACACTGTGGACAGTTTTCAGCAAGTTGCAATATTGGAATACAGAAATAAACACTTTTCCAAAAACAAGCTCCAAATCATGTTGAAATACAGAAATAAACACTGTTCCAAAAACAAGCTCCAAATCATGTTGAAATACAGAAATAAACACTTTTTCAAAAACAAGCTCTAAATCATGTTTGATGCACTCTGTATGTATTTTTTCCCCCAGTACTGATAGAACTGGATGATAGGAACACTGTGGACAGTTTTCAGCAAGTTGCAATATTGGAATACAGAAATAAACACTTTTCCAAAAACAAGCTCCAAATCATGTTGAAATACAGAAATAAACACTTTTTCATAAACAAGCTCTAAATCATGTTGAAATACAGAAATTAACACTTTTCCAAAAACAAGCTCCAAATCATGTTGAAATACAGAAATAAACACTTATCAAAAACAAGCTCTAAATCATGTTGAAAAACAGAAATAAACACTTTTTCATGAACAAGCTCTAAATCATGTTTGATGCACTCTGTAAGTGATTTTTTTTCAGTACTGTCAGAACTGGATGATAGGATCACTGTGGACAGTTTTCAGCAAGTAGCAATATTGGAATACAGAAATAAACACTTTTCCAAAAACAAGCTCCAAATCATGTTGAAATACAGAAACAAACACTTTTCCAAAAACAAGCTCCAAATCATGTTGAAATACAGAAATAAACACTTTTCATAAACAAGCTCTAAATCATGTTGAAATACAGAAATTAACACTTTTCCAAAAACAAGCTCCAAATCATGTTGAAATACAGAAAAAAACACTTTTTCATAAACAAGCTCTAAATCATGTTTGATGCACTCTGTTAATGACTTTTTTTCCAGTACTGTTAGAACTGGATGATAGGAACAATGTGGACAGTTTTCAGCAAGTTGCAATATTGGAATACAGAAATAAACACTTTTCCAAAAACAAGCTCCAAATCATGTTGAAATACAGAAATAAACACTGTTCCAAAAACAAGCTCCAAATCATGTTGAAATACAGAAATAAACACTTTTTCATAAACAAGCTCTAAATCATGTTTGATGCACTCTGTATGTATTTTTTTCCCCCAGTACTGATAGAACTGGATGATAGGAACACTGTGGACAGTTTTCAGCAAGTTGCAATATTGGAATACAGAAATAAACACTTTTCCAAAAACAAGCTCCAAATCATGTTGAAATACAGAAATAAACACTTTTTCATAAACAAGCTCTAAATCATGTTGAAATACAGAAATTAACACTTTTCCAAAAACAAGCTCCAAATCATGTTGAAATACAGAAATAAACACTTTTTCAAAAACAAGCTCTAAATCATGTTGAAAAACAGAAATAAACACTTTTTCATAAACAAGCTCTAAATCATGTTTGATGCACTCTGTATGTGATTTTTTCCACCATTACTGATAGAACTCGATGATAGGAACACTGTGGACAGTTTTCAGCAAGTTGCAATATTGGAATACAGAAATAAACACTTTTCCAAAAACAAGCTCCAAATCATGTTGAAATACAGAAATAAACACTTTTCCAAAAACAAGCTCCAAATCATGTTGAAATACATAAATAAACACTTTTTCATAAACAAGCTCTAAATCATGTTTGATGCACTCTGTAAGTGATTTTTTCCCCAGTACTGTTAGAACTGGATGATAGGAACACTGTGGACAGTTATCAGCAAGTTGCAATATTGGAATACAGAAATAAACACTTTTCCAAAAACAAGCTCCAAATCATGTTGAAATACAGAAATAAACACTGTTCCAAAAACAAGCTCCAAATCATGTTGAAATACAGAAATAAACACTTTTTCATAAACAAGCTCTAAATCATGTTGAAATACAGAAATTAACACTTTTCCAAAAACATGCTCCAAATCATGTTGAAATACAGAAAAAAACACTTTTTCATAAACAAGCTCTAAATCATGTTTGATGCACTCTGTTAATGACTTTTTTTCCAGTACTGTTAGAACTGGATGATAGGAACACTGTGGACAGTTTTCAGCAAGTTGCAATATTGGAATACAGAAATAAACACTTTTCCAAAAACAAGCTCCAAATCATGTTGAAATACAGAAATAAACACTTTTCCAAAAACAAGCTCCAAATCATGTTGAAATACAGAAATAAAAACTTTTTCATAAACAAGCTCTAAATCATGTTTGATGCACTCTGTAAGTGATTTTTTTCCCCAGGACTGTTAGAACTGGATGATAGGAACACTGTGGACAGTTTTCAGCAAGTTGCAATATTGGAATACAGAAATAAACACTTTTCCAAAAACAAGCTCCAAATCATGTTGAAATACAGAAATAAACACTGTTCCAAAAACAAGCTCCAAATCTTGTTGAAATACAGAAATAAACACTTTTTCAAAAACAAGCTCTAAATCATGTTGAAATACAGAAATTAACACTTTTCCAAAAACAAGCTCCAAATCATGTTGAAATACAGAAAAAAACACTTTTTCATAAACAAGCTCTAAATCATGTTTGATGCACTCTGTTAATGACTTTTTTTCCAGTACTGTTAGAACTGGATGATAGGAACACTGTGGACAGTTTTCAGCAAGTTGCAATATTGGAATACAGAAATAAACACTTTTCCAAAAACAAGCTCCAAATCATGTTGAAATACAGAAATAAACACTTTTCCAAAAACAAGCTCCAAATCATGTTGAAATACAGAAATAAAAACTTATTCATAAACAAGCTCTAAATCATGTTTGATGCACTCTGTAAGTGATTTTTTCCCCAGGACTGTTAGAACTGGATGATAGGAACACTGTGGACAGTTTTCAGCAAGTTGCAATATTGGAATACAGAAATAAACACTTTTCCAAAAACAAGCTCCAAATCATGTTGAAATACAGAAATAAACACTGTTCCAAAAACAAGCTCCAAATCATGTTGAAATACAGAAATAAACACTTTTTCAAAAACAAGCTCTAAATCATGTTTGATGCACTCTGTATGTATTTTTTCCCCCAGTACTGATAGAACTGGATGATAGGAACACTGTGGACAGTTTTCAGCAAGTTGCAATATTGGAATACAGAAATAAACACTTTTCCAAAAACAAGCTCCAAATCATGTTGAAATACAGAAATAAACACTTTTTCATAAACAAGCTCTAAATCATGTTGAAATACAGAAATTAACACTTTTCCAAAAACAAGCTCCAAATCATGTTGAAATACAGAAATAAACACTTATCAAAAACAAGCTCTAGATCATGTTGAAAAACAGAAATAAACACTTTTTCATGAACAAGCTCTAAATCATGTTTGATGCACTCTGTAAGTGATTTTTTTTTCAGTACTGTTAGAACTGGATGATAGGATCACTGTGGACAGTTTTCAGCAAGTAGCAATATTGGAATACAGAAATAAACACTTTTCCAAAAACAAGCTCCAAATCATGTTGAAATACAGAAACAAACACTTTTCCAAAAACAAGCTCCAAATCATGTTGAAATACAGAAATAAACACTTTTCATAAACAAGCTCTAAATCATGTTGAAATACAGAAATTAACACTTTTCCAAAAACAAGCTCCAAATAATGTTGAAATACAGAAAAAAACACTTTTTCATAAACAAGCTCTAAATCATGTTTGATGCACTCTGTTAATGACTTTTTTTCCAGTACTGTTAGAACTGGATGATAGGAACAATGTGGACAGTTTTCAGCAAGTTGCAATATTGGAATACAGAAATAAACACTTTTCCAAAAACAAGCTCCAGATCATGTTGAAATACAGAAATAAACACTGTTCCAAAAACAAGCTCCAAATCATGTTGAAATACAGAAATAAACACTTTTTCATAAACAAGCTCTAAATCATGTTTGATGCACTCTGTATGTATTTTTTTCCCCCAGTCCTGATAGAACTGGATGATAGGAACACTGTGGACAGTTTTCAGCAAGTTGCAATATTGGAATACAGAAATAAACACTTTTCCAAAAACAAGCTCCAAATCATGTTGAAATACAGAAATAAACACTTTTTCATAAACAAGCTCTAAATCATGTTGAAATACAGAAATTAACACTTTTCCAAAAACAAGCTCCAAATCATGTTGAAATACAGAAATAAACACTTTTTCAAAAACAAGCTCTAAATCATGTTGAAAAACAGAAATAAACACTTTTTCATAAACAAGCTCTAAATCATGTTTGATGCACTCTGTAAGTGATTTTTTTTCAGTACTGTTAGAACTGGATGATAGGATCACTGTGGACAGTTTTCAGCAAGTAGCAATATTGGAATACAGAAATAAACACTTTTCCAAAAACAAGCTCCAAATCATGTTGAAATACAGAAACAAACACTTTTCCAAAAACAAGCTCCAAATCATGTTGAAATACAGAAATAAACACTTTTCATAAACAAGCTCTAAATCATGTTGAAATACAGAAATTAACACTTTTCCAAAAACAAGCTCCAAATCATGTTGAAATACAGAAAAAAACACTTTTTCATAAACAAGCTCTAAATCATGTTTGATGCACTCTGTTAATGACTTTTTTTCCAGTACTGTTAGAACTGGATGATAGGAACACTGTGGACAGTTTTCAGCAAGTTGCAATATTGGAATACAGAAATAAACACTTTTCCAAAAACAAGATCCAAATCATGTTGAAATACAGAAATAAACACTTTTCCAAAAACAAGCTCCAAATCATGTTGAAATACAGAAATAAACACTTTTTCATAAACAAGCTCTAAATCATGTTTGATGCACTCTGTAAGTGATTTTTTCCCCAGTACTGTTAGAACTGGATGATAGGAACACTGTGGACACTTTTCAGCAAGTTGCAATATTGGAATACAGAAATAAACACTTTTCCAAAAACAAGCTCCAAATCATGTTGAAATACAGAAATAAACACTGTTCCAAAAACAAGCTCCAAATCATGTTGAAATACAGAAATAAACACTTTTTCATAAACAAGCTCTAAATCATGTTGAAATACAGAAATTAACACTTTTCCAAAAACAAGCTCCAAATCATGTTGAAATACAGAAATAAACACTTTTTCATAAACAAGCTCTAAATCATGTTTGATGCACTCTGTATGTATTTTTTCCCCCCAGTACTGATAGAACTGGATGATAGGAACACTGTGGACAGTTTTCAGCAAGTTGCAATATTGGAATACAGAAATAAACACTTTTCCAAAAACAAGCTCCAAATCATGTTGAAATACAGAAATAAACACTTTTTCATAAACAAGCTCTAAATCATGTTGAAATACAGAAATTAACACTTTTCCAAAAACAAGCTCCAAATCATGTTGAAATACAGAAATAAACACTTTTCCAAAAACAAGCTCCAAATCATGTTGAAATACAGAAATAAACACTTTTTCAAAAACAAGCTCCAAATCATGTTGAAATACAGAAATAAACACTTTTTCATAAACAAGCTCTAAATCATGTTTGATGCACTCTGTAAGTGATTTTTTTCCCAGTACTGTTAGAACTGGATGATAGGATCACTGTGGACAGTTTTCAGCAAGTAGCAATATTGGAATACAGAAATAAACACTTTTCCAAAAACAAGCTCCAAATCATGTTGAGATACAGGAATAAACACTTTTACAAAAACAAGCTCCAAATCATGTTGAAATACAGAAATAAACACTTTTTCATAAACAAGCTCTGAATCATGTTGAAATACAGAAATAAACACTTTCCAAAAACAAGCTCCAAATCATGTTGAAATACAGAAATAAACACTTTTTCATAAACAAGCTCTAAATCATGTTTGATGCACTCTGTAAGTGATTTTTTCCCCAGTACTGTTAGAACTGGATGATAGGAACACTGTGGACAGTTTTCAGCAAGTTGCAATATTGGAATACAGAAATAAACACTTTTCCAAAAACAAGCTCCAAATCATGTTGAAATACAGAAATAAACACTGTTCCAAAAACAAGCTCCAAATCATGTTGAAATACAGAAATAAACACTTTTTCATAAACAAGCTCTAAATCATGTTTGATGCACTCTGTAAGTGATTTTTTCCCCAGTACTGTTAGAACTGGATGATAGGAACACTGTGGACAGTTTTCAGCAAGTTGCAATATTGGAATACAGAAATAAACACTTTTCCAAAAACAAGCTCCAAATCATGTTGAAATACAGAAATAAACACTGTTCCAAAAACAAGCTCCAAATCATGTTGAAATACAGAAATAAACACTTTTTCATAAACAAGCTCTAAATCATGTTGAAATACAGAAATTAACACTTTTCCAAAAACAAGCTCCAAATCATGTTGAAATACAGAAATAAACACTTTTTCATAAACAAGCTCTAAATCATGTTTGATGCACTCTGTATGTATTTTTTTCCCCCAGTACTGATAGAACTGGATGATAGGAACACTGTGGACAGTTTTCAGCAAGTTGCAATATTGGAATACAGAAATAAACACTTTTCCAAAAACAAGCTCCAAATCATGTTGAAATACAGAAATAAACACTCTTTCATAAACAAGCTCTAAATCATGTTGAAATACAGAAATTAGCACTTTTCCAAAAACAAGCTCCAAATCATGTTGAAATACAGAAATAAACACTTTTCATAAACAAGCTCTAAATCATGTTTGATGCACTCTGTTAATGACTTTTTTTCCAGTACTGTTAGAACTGGATGATAGGAACACTGTGGACAGTTTTCAGCAAGTTGCAATATTGGAATACAGAAATAAACACTTTTCCAAAAACAAGATCCAAATCATGTTGAAATACAGAAATAAACACTTTTCCAAAAACAAACTCCAAATCGTGTCTAAATACAGAAATAAACACTTTTTCATAAACAAGCTCTAAATCATGTTTGATGGACTCTGTAAGTGATTTTTTCCCCAGTACTGTTAGAACTGGATGATAGGAACACTGTGGACAGTTTTCAGGAAGTTGCAATATTGGAATACAGAAATAAACACTTTTCCAAAAACAAGCTCCAAATCATGTTGAAATACAGAAATAAACACTGTTCCAAAAACAAGCTCCAAATCATGTTGAAATACAGAAATAAACACTTTTTCATAAACAAGCTCTAAATCATGTTGAAATACAGAAATTAACACTTTTCCAAAAACAAGCTCCAAATCATGTTGAAATACAGAAATAAACACTTTTTCATAAACAAGCTCTAAATCATTTTTGATGCACTCTGTATGTATTTTTTTCCCCCAGTACTGATAGAACTGGATGATAGGAACACTGTGGACAGTTTTCAGCAAGTTGCAATATTGGAATACAGAAATAAACACTTTTCCAAAAACAAGCTCCAAATCATGTTGAAATACAGAAATAAACACTTTTTCATAAACAAGCTCTAAATCATGTTGAAATACAGAAATTAACACTTTTCCAAAAACAAGCTCCAAATCATGTTGAAATACAGAAATAAACACTTTTTCAAAAACAAGCTCTAGATCATGTTGAAAAACAGAAATAAACACTTTTTCATGAACAAGCTCTAAATCATGTTTGATGCACTCTGTAAGTGATTTTTTTTCAGTACTGTTAGAACTGGATGATAGGATCACTGTGGACAGTTTTCAGCAAGTAGCAATATTGGAATACAGAAATAAACACTTTTCCAAAAACAAGATCCAAATCATGTTGAAATACAGAAATAAACACTTTTCCAAAAACAAGCTCCAAATCATGTTGAAATACAGAAATAAACACTTTTTCATAAACAAGCTCTAAATCATGTTTGATGCACTCTGTAAGTGATTTTTTCCCCAGTACTGTTAGAACTGGATGATAGGAACACTGTGGACAGTTTTCAGCAAGTTGCAATATTGGAATACAGAAATAAACACTTTTCCAAAAACAAGCTCCAAATCATGTTGAAATACAGAAATAAACACTGTTCCAAAAACAAGCTCCAAATCATGTTGAAATACAGAAATAAACACTTTTTCATAAACAAGCTCTAAATCATGTTGAAATACAGAAATTAACACTTTTCCAAAAACAAGCTCCAAATCATGTTGAAATACAGAAATAAACACTTTTTCATAAACAAGCTCTAAATCATGTTTGATGCACTCTGTATGTATTTTTTTCCCCCAGTACTGATAGAACTGGATGATAGGAACACTGTGGACAGTTTTCAGCAAGTTGCAATATTGGAATACAGAAATAAACACTTTTCCAAAAACAAGCTCCAAATCATGTTGAAATACAGAAATAAACACTTTTTCATAAACAAGCTCTAAATCATGTTGAAATACAGAAATTAACACTTTTCCAAAAACAAGCTCCAAATCATGTTGAAATACAGAAATAAACACTTTTTCAAAAACAAGCTCTAAATCATGTTGAAAAACAGAAATAAACACTTTTTCATAAACAAGCTCTAAATCGTGTTTGATGCACTCTGTAAGTGATTTTTTTTCAGTACTGTTAGAACTGGATGATAGGATCACTGTGGACAGTTTTCAGCAAGTAGCAATATTGGAATACAGAAATAAACACTTTTCCAAAAACAAGCTCCAAATCATGTTGAAATACAGAAACAAACACTTTTCCAAAAACAAGCTCCAAATCATGTTGAAATACAGAAATAAACACTTTTCATAAACAAGCTCTAAATCATGTTGAAATACAGAAATTAACACTTTTCCAAAAACAAGCTCCAAATCATGTTGAAATACAGAAAAAAACACTTTTTCATAAACAAGCTCTAAATCATGTTTGATGCACTCTGTTAATGACTTTTTTTCCAGTACTGTTAGAACTGGATGATAGGAACAATGTGGACAGTTTTCAGCAAGTTGCAATATTGGAATACAGAAATAAACACTTTTCCAAAAACAAGCTCCAAATCATGTTGAAATACAGAAATAAACACTTTTTCATAAACAAGCTCTGAATCATGTTGAAATACAGAAATAAACACTTTCCAAAAACAAGCTCCAAATCATGTTGAAATACAGAAATAAACACTTTTTCATAAACAAGCTCTAAATCATGTTTGATGCACTCTGTAAGTGATTTTTTCCCCAGTACTGTTAGAACTGGATGATAGGAACACTGTGGACAGTTTTCAGCAAGTTGCAATATTGGAATACAGAAATAAACACTTTTCCAAAAACAAGCTCCAAATCATGTTGAAATACAGAAATAAACACTGTTCCAAAAACAAGCTCCAAATCATGTTGAAATACAGAAATAAACACTTTTTCATAAACAAGCTCTAAATCATGTTTGATGCACTCTGTAAGTGATTTTTTCCCCAGTACTGTTAGAACTGGATGATAGGAACACTGTGGACAGTTTTCAGCAAGTTGCAATATTGGAATACAGAAATAAACACTTTTCCAAAAACAAGCTCCAAATCATGTTGAAATACAGAAATAAACACTGTTCCAAAAACAAGCTCCAAATCATGTTGAAATACAGAAATAAACACTTTTTCATAAACAAGCTCTAAATCATGTTGAAATACAGAAATTAACACTTTTCCAAAAACAAGCTCCAAATCATGTTGAAATACAGAAATAAACACTTTTTCATAAACAAGCTCTAAATCATGTTTGATGCACTCTGTATGTATTTTTTTCCCCCAGTACTGATAGAACTGGATGATAGGAACACTGTGGACAGTTTTCAGCAAGTTGCAATATTGGAATACAGAAATAAACACTTTTCCAAAAACAAGCTCCAAATCATGTTGAAATACAGAAATAAACACTCTTTCATAAACAAGCTCTAAATCATGTTGAAATACAGAAATTAGCACTTTTCCAAAAACAAGCTCCAAATCATGTTGAAATACAGAAATAAACACTTTTCATAAACAAGCTCTAAATCATGTTTGATGCACTCTGTTAATGACTTTTTTTCCAGTACTGTTAGAACTGGATGATAGGAAAACTGTGGACAGTTTTCAGCAAGTTGCAATATTGGAATACAGAAATAAACACTTTTCCAAAAACAAGATCCAAATCATGTTGAAATACAGAAATAAACACTTTTCCAAAAACAAACTCCAAATCGTGTCTAAATACAGAAATAAACACTTTTTCATAAACAAGCTCTAAATCATGTTTGATGGACTCTGTAAGTGATTTTTTCCCCAGTACTGTTAGAACTGGATGATAGGAACACTGTGGACAGTTTTCAGGAAGTTGCAATATTGGAATACAGAAATAAACACTTTTCCAAAAACAAGCTCCAAATCATGTTGAAATACAGAAATAAACACTGTTCCAAAAACAAGCTCCAAATCATGTTGAAATACAGAAATAAACACTTTTTCATAAACAAGCTCTAAATCATGTTGAAATACAGAAATTAACACTTTTCCAAAAACAAGCTCCAAATCATGTTGAAATACAGAAATAAACACTTTTTCATAAACAAGCTCTAAATCATTTTTGATGCACTCTGTATGTATTTTTTTCCCCCAGTACTGATAGAACTGGATGATAGGAACACTGTGGACAGTTTTCAGCAAGTTGCAATATTGGAATACAGAAATAAACACTTTTCCAAAAACAAGCTCCAAATCATGTTGAAATACAGAAATAAACACTTTTTCATAAACAAGCTCTAAATCATGTTGAAATACAGAAATTAACACTTTTCCAAAAACAAGCTCCAAATCATGTTGAAATACAGAAATAAACACTTTTTCAAAAACAAGCTCTAGATCATGTTGAAAAACAGAAATAAACACTTTTTCATGAACAAGCTCTAAATCATGTTTGATGCACTCTGTAAGTGATTTTTTTTCAGTACTGTTAGAACTGGATGATAGGATCACTGTGGACAGTTTTCAGCAAGTAGCAATATTGGAATACAGAAATAAACACTTTTCCAAAAACAAGATCCAAATCATGTTGAAATACAGAAATAAACACTTTTCCAAAAACAAGCTCCAAATCATGTTGAAATACAGAAATAAACACTTTTTCATAAACAAGCTCTAAATCATGTTTGATGCACTCTGTAAGTGATTTTTTCCCCAGTACTGTTAGAACTGGATGATAGGAACACTGTGGACAGTTTTCAGCAAGTTGCAATATTGGAATACAGAAATAAACACTTTTCCAAAAACAAGCTCCAAATCATGTTGAAATACAGAAATAAACACTGTTCCAAAAACAAGCTCCAAATCATGTTGAAATACAGAAATAAACACTTTTTCATAAACAAGCTCTAAATCATGTTGAAATACAGAAATTAACACTTTTCCAAAAACAAGCTCCAAATCATGTTGAAATACAGAAATAAACACTTTTTCATAAACAAGCTCTAAATCATGTTTGATGCACTCTGTATGTATTTTTTTCCCCCAGTACTGATAGAACTGGATGATAGGAACACTGTGGACAGTTTTCAGCAAGTAGCAATATTGGAATACAGAAATAAACACTTTTCCAAAAACAAGCTCCAAATCATGTTGAAATACAGAAACAAACACTTTTCCAAAAACAAGCTCCAAATCATGTTGAAATACAGAAATAAACACTTTTCATAAACAAGCTCTAAATCATGTTGAAATACAGAAATTAACACTTTTCCAAAAACAAGCTCCAAATCATGTTGAAATACAGAAAAAAACACTTTTTCATAAACAAGCTCTAAATCATGTTTGATGCACTCTGTTAATGACTTTTTTTCCAGTACTGTTAGAACTGGATGATAGGAACAATGTGGACAGTTTTCAGCAAGTTGCAATATTGGAATACAGAAATAAACACTTTTCCAAAAACAAGATCCAAATCATGTTGAAATACAGAAATAAACACTTTTCCAAAAACAAGCTCCAAATCATGTTGAAATACAGAAATAAACACTTTTTCATAAACAAGCTCTAAATCATGTTTGATGCACTCTGTAAGTGATTTTTTCCCCAGTACTGTTAGAACTGGATGATAGGAACACTGTGGACAGTTTTCAGCAAGTTGCAATATTGGAATACAGAAATAAACACTTTTCCAAAAACAAGCTCCAAATCATGTTGAAATACAGAAATAAACACTGTTCCAAAAACAAGCTCCAAATCATGTTGAAATACAGAAATAAACACTTTTTCATAAACAAGCTCTAAATCATGTTGAAATACAGAAATTAACACTTTTCCAAAAACAAGCTCCAAATCATGTTGAAATACAGAAATAAACACTTTTTCATAAACAAGCTCTAAATCATGTTTGATGCACTCTGTATGTATTTTTTTCCCCCAGTACTGATAGAACTGGATGATAGGAACACTGTGGACAGTTTTCAGCAAGTTGCAATATTGGAATACAGAAATAAACACTTTTCCAAAAACAAGCTCCAAATCATGTTGAAATACAGAAATAAACACTTTTTCATAAACAAGCTCTAAATCATGTTGAAATACAGAAATTAACACTTTTCCAAAAACAAGCTCCAAATCATGTTGAAATACAGAAATAAACACTTTTCATAAACAAGCTCTAAATCATGTTGAAATACAGAAATTAACACTTTTCCAAAAACAAGCTCCAAATCATGTTGAAATACAGAAATAAACACTTTTTCATAAACAAGCTCTAAATCATGTTTGATGCACTCTGTTAATGACTTTTTTTCCAGTACTGTTAGAACTGGATGATAGGAACAATGTGGACAGTTTTCAGCAGGTTGCAATATTGGAATACAGAAATAAACACTTTTCCAAAAACAAGATCCAAATCATGTTGAAATACAGAAATAAACACTTTTCCAAAAACAAGCTCCAAATCATGTTGAAATACAGAAATAAACACTTTTTCATAAACAAGCTCTAAATCATGTTTGATGCACTCTGTAAGTGATTTTTTCCCCAGTACTGTTAAAACTGGATGATAGGAACACTGTGGACAGTTTTCAGCAAGTTGCAATATTGGAATACAGAAATAAACACTTTTCCAAAAACAAGCTCCAAATCATGTTGAAATACAGAAATAAACACTGTTCCAAAAACAAGCTCCAAATCATGTTGAAATACAGAAATAAACACTTTTTCATAAACAAGCTCTAAATCATGTTTGATGCACTCTGTATGTATTTTTTTTCCCCAGTACTGATAGAACTGGATGATAGGAACACTGTGTACAGTTTTCAGCAAGTTGCAATATTGGAATACAGAAATAAACACTTTTCCAAAAACAAGCTCCAAATCATGTTGAAATACAGAAATAAATACTTTTTCATAAACAAGCTCTAAATCATGTTGAAATACAGAAATTAACACTTTTCCAAAAACAAGCTCCAAATCATGTTGAAATACAGAAATAAACACTTTTCATAAACAAGCTCTAAATCATGTTGAAATACAGAAATTAACACTTTTCCAAAAACAAGCTCCAAATCATGTTGAAATACAGAAAAAAACACTTTTTCATAAACAAGCTCTAAATCATGTTTGATGCACTCTGTAAGTGATTTTTTCCCCAGTACTGTTAGAACTGGATGATAGGAACACTGTGGACAGTTTTCAGCAAGTTGCAATATTGGAATACAGAAATAAACACTTTTCCAAAAACAAGCTCCAAATCATGTTGAAATACAGAAATAAACACTTTTTCATAAACAAGCTCTAAATCATGTTGAAATACAGAAATTAGCACTTTTCCAAAAACAAGCTCCAAATCATGTTGAAATACAGAAATAAACACTTTTCATAAACAAGCTCTAAATCATGTTTGATGCACTCTGTTAATGACTTTTTTTCCAGTACTGTTAGAACTGGATGATAGGAACACTGTGGACAGTTTTCAGCAAGTTGCAATATTGGAATACAGAAATAAACACTTTTCCAAAAACAAGATCCAAATCATGTTGAAATACAGAAATAAACACTTTTCCAAAAACAAGCTCCAAATCATGTTGAAATACAGAAATAAACACTGTTCCAAAAACAAGCTCCAAATCATGTTGAAATACAGAAATAAACACTTTTTCATAAACAAGCTCTAAATCATGTTGAAATACAGAAATTAACACTTTTCCAAAAACAAGCTCCAAATCATGTTGAAATACAGAAATAAACACTTTTTCATAAACAAGCTCTAAATCATTTTTGATGCACTCTGTATGTATTTTTTTCCCCCAGTACTGATAGAACTGGATGATAGGAACACTGTGGACAGTTTTCAGCAAGTTGCAATATTGGAATACAGAAATAAACACTTTTCCAAAAACAAGCTCCAAATCATGTTGAAATACAGAAATAAACACTTTTTCATAAACAAGCTCTAAATCAAGTTGAAATACAGAAATTAACACTTTTCCAAAAACAAGCTCCAAATCATGTTGAAATACAGAAATAAACACTTTTTCAAAAACAAGCTCTAAATCATGTTGAAAAACAGAAATAAACACTTTTTCATGAACAAGCTCTAAATCATGTTTGATGCACTCTGTAAGTGATTTTTTTTCAGTACTGTTAGAACTGGATGATAGGATCACTGTGGACAGTTTTCAGCAAGTAGCAATATTGGAATACAGAAATAAACACTTTTCCAAAAACAAGATCCAAATCATGTTGAAATACAGAAATAAACACTTTTCCAAAAACAAGCTCCAAATCATGTTGAAATACAGAAATAAACACTTTTTCATAAACAAGCTCTAAATCATGTTTGATGCACTCTGTAAGTGATTTTTTCCCCAGTACTGTTAGAACTGGATGATAGGAACACTGTGGACAGTTTTCAGCAAGTTGCAATATTGGAATACAGAAATAAACACTTTTCCAAAAACAAGCTCCAAATCATGTTGAAATACAGAAATAAACACTGTTCCAAAAACAAGCTCCAAATCATGTTGAAATACAGAAATAAACACTTTTTCATAAACAAGCTCTAAATCATGTTGAAATACAGAAATTAACACTTTTCCAAAAACAAGCTCCAAATCATGTTGAAATACAGAAATAAACACTTTTTCATAAACAAGCTCTAAATCATGTTTGATGCACTCTGTATGTATTTTTTTCCCCCAGTACTGATAGAACTGGATGATAGGAACACTGTGGACAGTTTTCAGCAAGTTGCAATATTGGAATACAGAAATAAACACTTTTCCAAAAACAAGCTCCAAATCATGTTGAAATACAGAAATAAACACTTTTTCATAAACAAGCTCTAAATCATGTTGAAATACAGAAATTAACACTTTTCCAAAAACAAGCTCCAAATCATGTTGAAATACAGAAATAAACACTTTTTCAAAAACAAGCTCTAAATCATGTTGAAAAACAGAAATAAACACTTTTTCATAAACAAGCTCTAAATCGTGTTTGATGCACTCTGTAAGTGATTTTTTTTCAGTACTGTTAGAACTGGATGATAGGATCACTGTGGACAGTTTTCAGCAAGTAGCAATATTGGAATACAGAAATAAACACTTTTCCAAAAACAAGCTCCAAATCATGTTGAAATACAGAAACAAACACTTTTCCAAAAACAAGCTCCAAATCATGTTGAAATACAGAAATAAACACTTTTCATAAACAAGCTCTAAATCATGTTGAAATACAGAAATTAACACTTTTCCAAAAACAAGCTCCAAATCATGTTGAAATACAGAAAAAAACACTTTTTCATAAACAAGCTCTAAATCATGTTTGATGCACTCTGTTAATGACTTTTTTTCCAGTACTGTTAGAACTGGATGATAGGAACAATGTGGACAGTTTTCAGCAAGTTGCAATATTGGAATACAGAAATAAACACTTTTCCAAAAACAAGATCCAAATCATGTTGAAATACAGAAATAAACACTTTTCCAAAAACAAGCTCCAAATCATGTTGAAATACAGAAATAAACACTTTTTCATAAACAAGCTCTAAATCATGTTTGATGCACTCTGTAAGTGATTTTTTCCCCAGTACTGTTAGAACTGGATGATAGGAACACTGTGGACAGTTTTCAGCAAGTTGCAATATTGGAATACAGAAATAAACACTTTTCCAAAAACAAGCTCCAAATCATGTTGAAATACAGAAATAAACACTGTTCCAAAAACAAGCTCCAAATCATGTTGAAATACAGAAATAAACACTTTTTCATAAACAAGCTCTAAATCATGTTGAAATACAGAAATTAACACTTTTCCAAAAACAAGCTCCAAATCATGTTGAAATACAGAAATAAACACTTTTTCATAAACAAGCTCTAAATCATGTTTGATGCACTCTGTATGTATTTTTTTCCCCCAGTACTGATAGAACTGGATGATAGGAACACTGTGGACAGTTTTCAGCAAGTTGCAATATTGGAATACAGAAATAAACACTTTTCCAAAAACAAGCTCCAAATCATGTTGAAATACAGAAATAAACACTTTTTCATAAACAAGCTCTAAATCATGTTGAAATACAGAAATTAACACTTTTCCAAAAACAAGCTCCAAATCATGTTGAAATACAGAAATAAACACTTTTCATAAACAAGCTCTAAATCATGTTGAAATACAGAAATTAACACTTTTCCAAAAACAAGCTCCAAATCATGTTGAAATACAGAAATAAACACTTTTTCATAAACAAGCTCTAAATCATGTTTGATGCACTCTGTTAATGACTTTTTTTCCAGTACTGTTAGAACTGGATGATAGGAACAATGTGGACAGTTTTCAGCAAGTTGCAATATTGGAATACAGAAATAAACACTTTTCCAAAAACAAGATCCAAATCATGTTGAAATACAGAAATAAACACTTTTCCAAAAACAAGCTCCAAATCATGTTGAAATACAGAAATAAACACTTTTTCATAAACAAGCTCTAAATCATGTTTGATGCACTCTGTAAGTGATTTTTTCCCCAGTACTGTTAAAACTGGATGATAGGAACACTGTGGACAGTTTTCAGCAAGTTGCAATATTGGAATACAGAAATAAACACTTTTCCAAAAACAAGCTCCAAATCATGTTGAAATACAGAAATAAACACTGTTCCAAAAACAAGCTCCAAATCATGTTGAAATACAGAAATAAACACTTTTTCATAAACAAGCTCTAAATCATGTTGAAATACAGAAATTAACACTTTTCCAAAAACAAGCTCCAAATCATGTTGAAATACAGAAATAAACACTTTTTCATAAACAAGCTCTAAATCATGTTTGATGCACTCTGTATGTATTTTTTTCCCCCAGTACTGATAGAACTGGATGATAGGAACACTGTGGACAGTTTTCAGCAAGTTGCAATATTGGAATACAGAAATAAACACTTTTCCAAAAACAAGCTCCAAATCATGTTGAAATACAGAAATAAATACTTTTTCATAAACAAGCTCTAAATCATGTTGAAATACAGAAATTAACACTTTTCCAAAAACAAGCTCCAAATCATGTTGAAATACAGAAATAAACACTTTTCATAAACAAGCTCTAAATCATGTTGAAATACAGAAATTAACACTTTTCCAAAAACAAGCTCCAAATCATGTTGAAATACAGAAAAAAACACTTTTTCATAAACAAGCTCTAAATCATGTTTGATGCACTCTGTAAGTGATTTTTTCCCCAGTACTGTTAGAACTGGATGATAGGAACACTGTGGACAGTTTTCAGCAAGTTGCAATATTGGAATACAGAAATAAACACTTTTCCAAAAACAAGCTCCAAATCATGTTGAAATACAGAAATAAACACTGTTCCAAAAACAAGCTCCAAATCATGTTGAAATACAGAAATAAACACTTTTTCATAAACAAGCTCTAAATCATGTTGAAATACAGAAATTAACACTTTTCCAAAAACAAGCTCCAAATCATGTTGAAATACAGAAATAAACACTTTTTCATAAACAAGCTCTAAATCATGTTTGATGCACTCTGTATGTATTTTTTTCCCCCAGTACTGATAGAACTGGATGATAGGAACACTGTGGACAGTTTTCAGCAAGTTGCAATATTGGAATACAGAAATAAACACTTTTCCAAAAACAAGCTCCAAATCATGTTGAAATACAGAAATAAACACTTTTTCATAAACAAGCTCTAAATCATGTTGAAATACAGAAATTAACACTTTTCCAAAAACAAGCTCCAAATCATGTTGAAATACAGAAATAAACACTTTTTCAAAAACAAGCTCTAAATCATGTTGAAAAACAGAAATAAACACTTTTTCATGAACAAGCTCTAAATCATGTTTGATGCACTCTGTAAGTGATTTTTTTTCAGTACTGTTAGAACTGGATGATAGGATCACTGTGGACAGTTTTCAGCAAGTAGCAATATTGGAATACAGAAATAAACACTTTTCCAAAAACAAGCTCCAAATCATGTTGAAATACAGAAATAAACACTGTTCCAAAAACAAGCTCCAAATCATGTTGAAATACAGAAATAAACACTTTTTCATAAACAAGCTCTAAACCATGTTGAAATACAGAAATTAACACTTTTCCAAAAACAAGCTCCAAATCATGTTGAAATACAGAAATAAACACTTTTTCATAAACAAGCTCTAAATCATGTTTGATGCACTCTGTATGTATTTTTTTCCCCCAGTACTGATAGAACTGGATGATAGGAACACTGTGGACAGTTTTCAGCAAGTTGCAATATTGGAATACAGAAATAAACACTTTTCCAAAAACAAGCTCCAAATCATGTTGAAATACAGAAATAAACACTTTTTCATAAACAAGCTCTAAATCATGTTGAAATACAGAAATTAACACTTTTCCAAAAACAAGCTCCAAATCATGTTGAAATACAGAAATAAACACTTTTTCAAAAACAAGCTCTAAATCATGTTGAAAAACAGAAATAAACACTTTTTCATGAACAAGCTCTAAATCATGTTTGATGCACTCTGTAAGTGATTTTTTTTCAGTACTGTTAGAACTGGATGATAGGATCACTGTGGACAGTTTTCAGCAAGTAGCAATATTGGAATACAGAAACAAACACTTTTCCAAAAACAAGCTCCAAATCATGTTGAAATACAGAAATAAACACTTTTCATAAACAAGCTCTAAATCATGTTGAAATACAGAAATTAACACTTTTCCAAAAACAAGCTCCAAATCATGTTGAAATACAGAAAAAAACACTTTTTCATGAACAAGCTCTAAATCATGTTTGATGCACTCTGTAAGTGATTTTTTTTCAGTACTGTTAGAACTGGATGATAGGATCACTGTGGACAGTTTTCAGCAAGTAGCAATATTGGAATACAGAAATAAACACTTTTCCAAAAACAAGCTCCAAATCATGTTGAAATACAGAAACAAACACTTTTCCAAAAACAAGCTCCAAATCATGTTGAAATACAGAAAAAAACACTTTTTCATAAACAAGCTCTAAATCATGTTTGATGCACTCTGTTAATGACTTTTTTTCCAGTACTGTTAGAACTGGATGATAGGAACAATGTGGACAGTTTTCAGCAAGTTGCAATATTGGAATACAGAAATAAACACTTTTCCAAAAACAAGCTCCAAATCATGTTGAAATACAGAAATAAACACTTTTTCATAAACAAGCTCTAAATCATGTTGAAATACAGAAATTAACACTTTTCCAAAAACAAGCTCCAAATCATGTTGAAATACAGAAATAAACACTTTTTCAAAAACAAGCTCTAAATCATGTTGAAAAACAGAAATAAACACTTTTTCATGAACAAGCTCTAAATCATGTTTGATGCACTCTGTAAGTGATTTTTTTTCAGTACTGTTAGAACTGGATGATAGGATCACTGTGGACAGTTTTCAGCAAGTAGCAATATTGGAATACAGAAATAAACACTTTTCCAAAAACAAGCTCCAAATCATGTTGAAATACAGAAATAAACACTGTTCCAAAAACAAGCTCCAAATCATGTTGAAATACAGAAATAAACACTTTTTCATAAACAAGCTCTAAATCATGTTGAAATACAGAAATTAACACTTTTCCAAAAACAAGCTCCAAATCATGTTGAAATACAGAAATAAACACTTTTTCATAAACAAGCTCTAAATCATGTTTGATGCACTCTGTATGTATTTTTTTCCCCCAGTACTGATAGAACTGGATGATAGGAACACTGTGGACAGTTTTCAGCAAGTTGCAATATTGGAATACAGAAATAAACACTTTTCCAAAAACAAGCTCCAAATCATGTTGAAATACAGAAATAAACACTTTTTCATAAACAAGCTCTAAATCATGTTGAAATACAGAAATTAACACTTTTCCAAAAACAAGCTCCAAATCATGTTGAAATACAGAAATAAACACTTTTTCAAAAACAAGCTCTAAATCATGTTGAAAAACAGAAATAAACACTTTTTCATGAACAAGCTCTAAATCATGTTTGATGCACTCTGTAAGTGATTTTTTTTCAGTACTGTTAGAACTGGATGATAGGATCACTGTGGACAGTTTTCAGCAAGTAGCAATATTGGAATACAGAAATAAACACTTTTCCAAAAACAAGCTCCAAATCATGTTGAAATACAGAAACAAACACTTTTCCAAAAACAAGCTCCAAATCATGTTGAAATACAGAAATAAACACTTTTCATAAACAAGCTCTAAATCATGTTGAAATACAGAAATTAACACTTTTCCAAAAACAAGCTCCAAATCATGTTGAAATACAGAAAAAAACACTTTTTCATAAACAAGCTCTAAATCATGTTTGATGCACTCTGTTAATGACTTTTTTTCCAGTACTGTTAGAACTGGATGATAGGAACACTGTGGACAGTTTTCAGCAAGTTGCAATATTGGAATACAGAAATAAACACTTTTCCAAAAACAAGCTCCAAATCATGTTGAAATAAAGAAATAAACACTGTTCCAAAAACAAGCTCCAAATCATGTTAAAATACAGAAATAAACACTTTTTCATAAACAAGCTCTAAATCATGTTGAAATACAGAAATTAACACTTTTCCAAAAACAAGCTCCAAATCATGTTGAAATACAGAAATAAACACTTTTTCATAAACAAGCTCCAAATCATGTTTGATGCACTCTGTATGTATTTTTTTCCCCCAGTACTGATAGAACTGGATGATAGGAACACTGTGGACAGTTTTCAGCAAGTTGCAATATTGGAATACAGAAATAAACACTTTTCCAAAAACAAGCTCCAAATCATGTTGAAATACAGAAATAAACACTTTTTCATAAACAAGCTCTAAATCATGTTGAAATACAGAAATTAACACTTTTCCAAAAACAAGCTCTAAATCATGTTGAAATACAGAAATTAACACTTTTCCAAAAACAAGCTCCAAATCATGTTGAAATACAGAAATAAACACTTTTTCAAAAACAAGCTCTAAATCATGTTGAAAAACAGAAATAAACACTTTTTCATGAACAAGCTCTAAATCATGTTTGATGCACTCTGTAAGTGATTTTTTTTCAGTACTGTTAGAACTGGATGATAGGAACAATGTGGACAGTTTTCAGCAAGTTGCAATATTGGAATACAGAAATAAACACTTTTCCAAAAACAAGATCCAAATCATGTTGAAATACAGAAATAAACACTTTTCCAAAAACAAGCTCCAAATCATGTTGAAATACAGAAATAAACACTTTTTCATAAACAAGCTCTAAATCATGTTTGATGCACTCTGTAAGTGATTTTTTCCCCAGTACTGTTAGAACTGGATGATAGGAACACTGTGGACAGTTTTCAGCAAGTTGCAATATTGGAATACAGAAATAAACACTTTTCCAAAAACAAGCTCCAAATCATGTTGAAATACAGAAATAAACACTGTTCCAAAAACAAGCTCCAAATCATGTTGAAATACAGAAATAAACACTTTTTCATAAACAAGCTCTAAATCATGTTGAAATACAGAAATTAACACTTTTCCAAAAACAAGCTCCAAATCATGTTGAAATACAGAAATAAACACTTTTTCATAAACAAGCTCTAAATCATGTTTGATGCACTCTGTATGTATTTTTTTCCCCCAGTACTGATAGAACTGGATGATAGGAACACTGTGGACAGTTTTCAGCAAGTTGCAATATTGGAATACAGAAATAAACACTTTTCCAAAAACAAGCTCCAAATCATGTTGAAATACAGAAATAAACACTTTTTCATAAACAAGCTCTAAATCATGTTGAAATACAGAAATTAACACTTTTCCAAAAACAAGCTCCAAATCATGTTGAAATACAGAAATAAACACTTTTTCAAAAACAAGCTCTAAATCATGTTGAAAAACAGAAATAAACACTTTTTCATGAACAAGCTCTAAATCATGTTTGATGCACTCTGTAAGTGATTTTTTTTCAGTACTGTTAGAACTGGATGATAGGATCACTGTGGACAGTTTTCAGCAAGTAGCAATATTGGAATACAGAAATAAACACTTTTCCAAAAACAAGCTCCAAATCATGTTGAAATACAGAAATAAACACTGTTCCAAAAACAAGCTCCAAATCATGTTGAAATACAGAAATAAACACTTTTTCATAAACAAGCTCTAAATCATGTTGAAATACAGAAATTAACACTTTTCCAAAAACAAGCTCCAAATCATGTTGAAATACAGAAATAAACACTTTTTCATAAACAAGCTCTAAATCATGTTTGATGCACTCTGTATGTATTTTTTTCCCCCAGTACTGATAGAACTGGATGATAGGAACACTGTGGACAGTTTTCAGCAAGTTGCAATATTGGAATACAGAAATAAACACTTTTCCAAAAACAAGCTCCAAATCATGTTGAAATACAGAAATAAACACTTTTTCATAAACAAGCTCTAAATCATGTTGAAATACAGAAATTAACACTTTTCCAAAAACAAGCTCCAAATCATGTTGAAATACAGAAATAAACACTTTTTCAAAAACAAGCTCTAAATCATGTTGAAAAACAGAAATAAACACTTTTTCATGAACAAGCTCTAAATCATGTTTGATGCACTCTGTAAGTGATTTTTTTTCAGTACTGTTAGAACTGGATGATAGGAACAATGTGGACAGTTTTCAGCAAGTTGCAATATTGGAATACAGAAATAAACACTTTTCCAAAAACAAGATCCAAATCATGTTGAAATACAGAAATAAACACTTTTCCAAAAACAAGCTCCAAATCATGTTGAAATACAGAAATAAACACTTTTTCATAAACAAGCTCTAAATCATGTTTGATGCACTCTGTAAGTGATTTTTTCCCCAGTACTGTTAGAACTGGATGATAGGAACACTGTGGACAGTTTTCAGCAAGTTGCAATATTGGAATACAGAAATAAACACTTTTCCAAAAACAAGCTCCAAATCATGTTGAAATACAGAAATAAACACTGTTCCAAAAACAAGCTCCAAATCATGTTGAAATACAGAAATAAACACTTTTTCATAAACAAGCTCTAAATCATGTTGAAATACAGAAATTAACACTTTTCCAAAAACAAGCTCCAAATCATGTTGAAATACAGAAATAAACACTTTTTCATAAACAAGCTCTAAATCATGTTTGATGCACTCTGTATGTATTTTTTTCCCCCAGTACTGATAGAACTGGATGATAGGAACACTGTGGACAGTTTTCAGCAAGTTGCAATATTGGAATACAGAAATAAACACTTTTCCAAAAACAAGCTCCAAATCATGTTGAAATACAGAAATAAACACTTTTTCATAAACAAGCTCTAAATCATGTTGAAATACAGAAATTAACACTTTTCCAAAAACAAGCTCCAAATCATGTTGAAATACAGAAATAAACACTTTTTCAAAAACAAGCTCTAAATCATGTTGAAAAACAGAAATAAACACTTTTTCATGAACAAGCTCTAAATCATGTTTGATGCACTCTGTAAGTGATTTTTTTTCAGTACTGTTAGAACTGGATGATAGGATCACTGTGGACAGTTTTCAGCAAGTAGCAATATTGGAATACAGAAATAAACACTTTTCCAAAAACAAGCTCCAAATCATGTTGAAATACAGAAATAAACACTGTTCCAAAAACAAGCTCCAAATCATGTTGAAATACAGAAATAAACACTTTTTCATAAACAAGCTCTAAATCATGTTGAAATACAGAAATTAACACTTTTCCAAAAACAAGCTCCAAATCATGTTGAAATACAGAAATAAACACTTTTTCATAAACAAGCTCTAAATCATGTTTGATGCACTCTGTATGTATTTTTTTCCCCCAGTACTGATAGAACTGGATGATAGGAACACTGTGGACAGTTTTCAGCAAGTTGCAATATTGGAATACAGAAATAAACACTTTTCCAAAAACAAGCTCCAAATCATGTTGAAATACAGAAATAAACACTTTTTCATAAACAAGCTCTAAATCATGTTGAAATACAGAAATTAACACTTTTCCAAAAACAAGCTCCAAATCATGTTGAAATACAGAAATAAACACTTTTTCAAAAACAAGCTCTAAATCATGTTGAAAAACAGAAATAAACACTTTTTCATGAACAAGCTCTAAATCATGTTTGATGCACTCTGTAAGTGATTTTTTTTCAGTACTGTTAGAACTGGATGATAGGATCACTGTGGACAGTTTTCAGCAAGTAGCAATATTGGAATACAGAAATAAACACTTTTCCAAAAACAAGCTCCAAATCATGTTGAAATACAGAAACAAACACTTTTCCAAAAACAAGCTCCAAATCATGTTGAAATACAGAAATAAACACTTTTTCATAAACAAGCTCTAAATCATGTTTGATGCACTCTGTAAGTGATTTTTTCCCCAGTACTGTTAGAACTGGATGATAGGAACACTGTGGACAGTTTTCAGCAAGTTGCAATATTGGAATACAGAAATAAACACTTTTCCAAAAACAAGCTCCAAATCATGTTGAAATACAGAAATAAACACTGTTCCAAAAACAAGCTCCAAATCATGTTGAAATACAGAAATAAACACTTTTTCATAAACAAGCTCTAAATCATGTTGAAATACAGAAATTAACACTTTTCCAAAAACAAGCTCCAAATCATGTTGAAATACAGAAATAAACACTTTTTCATAAACAAGCTCTAAATCATGTTTGATGCACTCTGTATGTATTTTTTTCCCCCAGTACTGATAGAACTGGATGATAGGAACACTGTGGACAGTTTTCAGCAAGTTGCAATATTGGAATACAGAAATAAACACTTTTCCAAAAACAAGCTCCAAATCATGTTGAAATACAGAAATAAACACTTTTTCATAAACAAGCTCTAAATCATGTTGAAATACAGAAATTAACACTTTTCCAAAAACAAGCTCCAAATCATGTTGAAATACAGAAATAAACACTTTTTCAAAAACAAGCTCTAAATCATGTTGAAAAACAGAAATAAACACTTTTTCATGAACAAGCTCTAAATCATGTTTGATGCACTCTGTAAGTGATTTTTTTTCAGTACTGTTAGAACTGGATGATAGGATCACTGTGGACAGTTTTCAGCAAGTAGCAATATTGGAATACAGAAATAAACACTTTTCCAAAAACAAGCTCCAAATCATGTTGAAATACAGAAATAAACACTGTTCCAAAAACAAGCTCCAAATCATGTTGAAATACAGAAATAAACACTTTTTCATAAACAAGCTCTAAATCATGTTGAAATACAGAAATTAACACTTTTCCAAAAACAAGCTCCAAATCATGTTGAAATACAGAAATAAACACTTTTTCATAAACAAGCTCTAAATCATGTTTGATGCACTCTGTATGTATTTTTTTCCCCCAGTACTGATAGAACTGGATGATAGGAACACTGTGGACAGTTTTCAGCAAGTTGCAATATTGGAATACAGAAATAAACACTTTTCCAAAAACAAGCTCCAAATCATGTTGAAATACAGAAATAAACACTTTTTCATAAACAAGCTCTAAATCATGTTGAAATACAGAAATTAACACTTTTCCAAAAACAAGCTCCAAATCATGTTGAAATACAGAAATAAACACTTTTTCAAAAACAAGCTCTAAATCATGTTGAAAAACAGAAATAAACACTTTTTCATGAACAAGCTCTAAATCATGTTTGATGCACTCTGTAAGTGATTTTTTTTCAGTACTGTTAGAACTGGATGATAGGATCACTGTGGACAGTTTTCAGCAAGTAGCAATATTGGAATACAGAAATAAACACTTTTCCAAAAACAAGCTCCAAATCATGTTGAAATACAGAAACAAACACTTTTCCAAAAACAAGCTCCAAATCATGTTGAAATACAGAAATAAACACTTTTCATAAACAAGCTCTAAATCATGTTGAAATACAGAAATTAACACTTTTCCAAAAACAAGCTCCAAATCATGTTGAAATACAGAAAAAACACTTTTTCATAAACAAGCTCTAAATCATGTTTGATGCACTCTGTTAAGTGACTTTTTTTCCAGTACTGTTAGAACTGGATGATAGGAACACTGTGGACAGTTTTCAGCAAGTTGCAATATTGGAATACAGAAATAAACACTTTTCCAAAAACAAGCTCCAAATCATGTTGAAATACAGAAATAAACACTGTTCCAAAAACAAGCTCCAAATCATGTTGAAATACAGAAATAAACACTTTTTCATAAACAAGCTCTAAATCATGTTGAAATACAGAAATTAACACTTTTCCAAAAACAAGCTCCAAATCATGTTGAAATACAGAAATAAACACTTTTTCATAAACAAGCTCTAAATCATGTTTGATGCACTCTGTATGTATTTTTTTCCCCCAGTACTGATAGAACTGGATGATAGGAACACTGTGGACAGTTTTCAGCAAGTTGCAATATTGGAATACAGAAATAAACACTTTTCCAAAAACAAGCTCCAAATCATGTTGAAATACAGAAATAAACACTTTTTCATAAACAAGCTCTAAATCATGTTGAAATACAGAAATTAACACTTTTCCAAAAACAAGCTCCAAATCATGTTGAAATACAGAAATAAACACTTTTTCAAAAACAAGCTCTAAATCATGTTGAAAAACAGAAATAAACACTTTTTCATGAACAAGCTCTAAATCATGTTTGATGCACTCTGTAAGTGATTTTTTTTCAGTACTGTTAGAACTGGATGATAGGATCACTGTGGACAGTTTTCAGCAAGTAGCAATATTGGAATACAGAAATAAACACTTTTCCAAAAACAAGCTCCAAATCATGTTGAAATACAGAAACAAACACTTTTCCAAAAACAAGCTCCAAATCATGTTGAAATACAGAAATAAACACTTTTCATAAACAAGCTCTAAATCATGTTGAAATACAGAAATTAACTCTTTTCCAAAAACAAGCTCCAAATCATGTTGAAATACAGAAAAAAACACTTTTTCATAAACAAGCTCTAAATCATGTTTGATGCACTCTGTTAATGACTTTTTTTCCAGTACTGTTAGAACTGGATGATAGGAACAATGTGGACAGTTTTCAGCAAGTTGCAATATTGGAATACAGAAATAAACACTTTTCCAAAAACAAGATCCAAATCATGTTGAAATACAGAAATAAACACTTTTCCAAAAACAAGCTCCAAATCATGTTGAAATACAGAAATAAACACTTTTTCATAAACAAGCTCTAAATCATGTTTGATGCACTCTGTAAGTGATTTTTTCCCCAGTACTGTTAGAACTGGATGATAGGAACACTGTGGACAGTTTTCAGCAAGTTGCAATATTGGAATACAGAAATAAACACTTTTCCAAAAACAAGCTCCAAATCATGTTGAAATACAGAAATAAACACTGTTCCAAAAACAAGCTCCAAATCATGTTGAAATACAGAAATAAACACTTTTTCATAAACAAGCTCTAAATCATGTTGAAATACAGAAATTAACACTTTTCCAAAAACAAGCTCCAAATCATGTTGAAATACAGAAATAAACACTTTTTCATAAACAAGCTCTAAATCATGTTTGATGCACTCTGTATGTATTTTTTTCCCCCAGTACTGTTAGAACTGGATGATAGGAACACTGTGGACAGTTTTCAGCAAGTTGCAATATTGGAATACAGAAATAAACACTTTTCCAAAAACAAGCTCCAAATCATGTTGAAATACAGAAATAAACACTTTTTCATAAACAAGCTCTAAATCATGTTGAAATACAGAAATTAACACTTTTCCAAAAACAAGCTCCAAATCATGTTGAAATACAGAAATAAACACTTTTCATAAACAAGCTCTAAATCATGTTTGATGCACTCTGTTAATGACTTTTTTTCCAGTACTGTTAGAACTGGATGATAGGAACACTGTGGACAGTTTTCAGCAAGTTGCAATATTGGAATACAGAAATAAACACTTTTCCAAAAACAAGATCCAAATCATGTTGAAATACAGAAATAAACACTTTTCCAAAAACAAGCTCCAAATCATGTTGAAATACAGAAATAAACACTTTTTCATAAACAAGCTCTAAATCATGTTTGATGCACTCTGTAAGTGATTTTTTTCCAGTACTGTTAGAACTGGATGATAGGAACACTGTGGACAGTTTTCAGCAAGTTGCAATATTGGAATACAGAAATAAACACTTTTCCAAAAACAAGCTCCAAATCATGTTGAAATACAGAAATAAACACTGTTCCAAAAACAAGCTCCAAATCATGTTGAAATACAGAAATAAACACTTTTTCATAAACAAGCTCTAAAACATGTTTGATGCACTCTGTAAGTGATTTTTTCCCCAGTACTGTTAGAACTGGATGATAGGAACACTGTGGACAGTTTTCAGCAAGTTGCAATATTGGAATACAGAAATAAACACTTTTCCAAAAACAAGCTCCAAATCATGTTGAAATACAGAAATAAACACTGTTCCAAAAACAAGCTCCAAATCATGTTGAAATACAGAAATAAACACTTTTTCATAAACAAGCTCTAAATCATGTTTGATGCACTCTGTATGTATTTTTTTTCCCCAGTACTGATAGAACTGGATGATAGGAACACTGTGGACAGTTTTCAGCAAGTTGCAATATTGGAATACAGAAATAAACACTTTTCCAAAAACAAGCTCCAAATCATGTTGAAATACAGAAATAAACACTTTTTCATAAACAAGCTCTAAATCATGTTGAAATACAGAAATTAACACTTTTCCAAAAACAAGCTCCAAATCATGTTGAAATACAGAAATAAACACTTTTTCAAAAACAAGCTCTAAATCATGTTGAAAAACAGAAATAAACACTTTTTCATAAACAAGCTCTAAATCATGTTTGATGCACTCTGTAAGTGATTTTTTTTCAGTACTGTTAGAACTGGATGATAGGATCACTGTGGACAGTTTTCAGCAAGTAGCAATATTGGAATACAGAAATAAACACTTTTCCAAAAACAAGCTCCAAATCATGTTGAAATACAGAAACAAACACTTTTCCAAAAACAAGCTCCAAATCATGTTGAAATACAGAAATAAACACTTTTCATAAACAAGCTCTAAATCATGTTGAAATACAGAAATTAACACTTTTCCAAAAACAAGCTCCAAATCATGTTGAAATACAGAAAAATACACTTTTTCATAAACAAGCTCTAAATCATGTTTGATGCACTCTGTTAATGACTTTTTTTCCAGTACTGTTAGAACTGGATGATAGGAACACTGTGGACAGTTTTCAGCAAGTTGCAATATTGGAATACAGAAATAAACACTTTTCCAAAAACAAGATCCAAATCATGTTGAAATACAGAAATAAACACTTTTCCAAAAACAAGCTCCAAATCATGTTGAAATACAGAAATAAACACTTTTTCATAAACAAGCTCTAAATCATGTTTGATGCACTCTGTAAGTGATTTTTTCCCCAGTACTGTTAGAACTGGATGATAGGAACACTGTGGACAGTTTTCAGCAAGTTGCAATATTGGAATACAGAAATAAACACTTTTCCAAAAACAAGCTCCAAATCATGTTGAAATACAGAAATAAACACTGTTCCAAAAACAAGCTCCAAATCATGTTGAAATACAGAAATAAACACTTTTTCATAAACAAGCTCTAAAACATGTTTGATGCACTCTGTAAGTGATTTTTTCCCCAGTACTGTTAGAACTGGATGATAGGAACACTGTGGACAGTTTTCAGCAAGTTGCAATATTGGAATACAGAAATAAACACTTTTCCAAAAACAAGCTCCAAATCATGTTGAAATACAGACATAAACACTTTTCCAAAAACAAGCTCCAAATCATGTTGAAATACAGAAATAAACACTTTTTCATAAACAAGCTCTAAATCATGTTTGATGCACTCTGTATGTATTTTTTTCCCCCAGTACTGATAGAACTGGATGATAGGAACACTGTGGACAGTTTTCAGCAAGTTGCAATATTGGAATACAGAAATAAACACTTTTCCAAAAACAAGCTCCAAATCATGTTGAAATACAGAAATAAACACTTTTTCATAAACAAGCTCTAAATCATGTTGAAATACAGAAATTAACACTTTTCCAAAAACAAGCTCCAAATCATGTTGAAATACAGAAATAAACACTTTTTCAAAAACAAGCTCTGAATCATGTTGAAAAACAGAAATAAACACTTTTTCATAAACAAGCTCTAAATCATGTTTGATGCACTCTGTAAGTGATTTTTTTTCAGTACTGTTAGAACTGGATGATAGGATCACTGTGGACAGTTTTCAGCAAGTTGCAATATTGGAATACAGAAATAAACACTTTTCCAAAAACAAGCTCCAAATCATGTTGAAATACAGAAATAAACACTGTTCCAAAAACAAGCTCCAAATCATGTTGAAATACAGAAATAAACACTTTTTCATAAACAAGCTCTAAAACATGTTTGATGCACTCTGTAAGTGATTTTTTCCCCAGTACTGTTAGAACTGGATGATAGGAACACTGTGGACAGTTTTCAGCAAGTTGCAATATTGGAATACAGAAATAAACACTTTTCCAAAAACAAGCTCCAAATCATGTTGAAATACAGAAATAAACACTGTTCCAAAAACAAGCTCCAAATCATGTTGAAATACAGAAATAAACACTTTTTCATAAACAAGCTCTAAATCATGTTTGATGCACTCTGTATGTATTTTTTTCCCCCAGTACTGATAGAACTGGATGATAGGAACACTGTGGACAGTTTTCAGCAAGTTGCAATATTGGAATACAGAAATAAACACTTTTCCAAAAACAAGCTCCAAATCATGTTGAAATACAGAAATAAACACTTTTTCATAAACAAGCTCTAAATCATGTTGAAATACAGAAATTAACACTTTTCCAAAAACAAGCTCCAAATCATGTTGAAATACAGAAATAAACACTTTTTCAAAAACAAGCTCTAAATCATGTTGAAAAACAGAAATAAACACTTTTTCATAAACAAGCTCTAAATCATGTTTGATGCACTCTGTAAGTGATTTTTTTTCAGTACTGTTAGAACTGGATGATAGGATCACTGTGGACAGTTTTCAGCAAGTAGCAATATTGGAATACAGAAATAAACACTTTTCCAAAAACAAGCTCCAAATCATGTTGAAATACAGAAACAAACACTTTTCCAAAAACAAGCTCCAAATCATGTTGAAATACAGAAATAAACACTTTTCATAAACAAGCTCTAAATCATGTTGAAATACAGAAATTAACACTTTTCCAAAAACAAGCTCCAAATCATGTTGAAATACAGAAAAATACACTTTTTCATAAACAAGCTCTAAATCATGTTTGATGCACTCTGTTAATGACTTTTTTTCCAGTACTGTTAGAACTGGATGATAGGAACACTGTGGACAGTTTTCAGCAAGTTGCAATATTGGAATACAGAAATAAACACTTTTCCAAAAACAAGATCCAAATCATGTTGAAATACAGAAATAAACACTTTTCCAAAAACAAGCTCCAAATCATGTTGAAATACAGAAATAAACACTTTTTCATAAACAAGCTCTAAATCATGTTTGATGCACTCTGTAAGTGATTTTTTCCCCAGTACTGTTAGAACTGGATGATAGGAACACTGTGGACAGTTTTCAGCAAGTTGCAATATTGGAATACAGAAATAAACACTTTTCCAAAAACAAGCTCCAAATCATGTTGAAATACAGAAATAAACACTGTTCCAAAAACAAGCTCCAAATCATGTTGAAATACAGAAATAAACACTTTTTCATAAACAAGCTCTAAAACATGTTTGATGCACTCTGTAAGTGATTTTTTCCCCAGTACTGTTAGAACTGGATGATAGGAACACTGTGGACAGTTTTCAGCAAGTTGCAATATTGGAATACAGAAATAAACACTTTTCCAAAAACAAGCTCCAAATCATGTTGAAATACAGACATAAACACTGTTCCAAAAACAAGCTCCAAATCATGTTGAAATACAGAAATAAACACTTTTTCATAAACAAGCTCTAAATCATGTTTGATGCACTCTGTATGTATTTTTTTCCCCCAGTACTGATAGAACTGGATGATAGGAACACTGTGGACAGTTTTCAGCAAGTTGCAATATTGGAATACAGAAATAAACACTTTTCCAAAAACAAGCTCCAAATCATGTTGAAATACAGAAATAAACACTTTTTCATAAACAAGCTCTAAATCATGTTGAAATACAGAAATTAACACTTTTCCAAAAACAAGCTCCAAATCATGTTGAAATACAGAAATAAACACTTTTTCAAAAACAAGCTCTAAATCATGTTGAAAAACAGAAATAAACACTTTTTCATAAACAAGCTCTAAATCATGTTTGATGCACTCTGTAAGTGATTTTTTTTCAGTACTGTTAGAACTGGATGATAGGATCACTGTGGACAGTTTTCAGCAAGTTGCAATATTGGAATACAGAAATAAACACTTTTCCAAAAACAAGCTCCAAATCATGTTGAAATACAGAAATAAACACTGTTCCAAAAACAAGCTCCAAATCATGTTGAAATACAGAAATAAACACTTTTTCATAAACAAGCTCTAAAACATGTTTGATGCACTCTGTAAGTGATTTTTTCCCCAGTACTGTTAGAACTGGATGATAGGAACACTGTGGACAGTTTTCAGCAAGTTGCAATATTGGAATACAGAAATAAACACTTTTCCAAAAACAAGCTCCAAATCATGTTGAAATACAGAAATAAACACTGTTCCAAAAACAAGCTCCAAATCATGTTGAAATACAGAAATAAACACTTTTTCATAAACAAGCTCTAAATCATGTTTGATGCACTCTGTATGTATTTTTTTTCCCCAGTACTGATAGAACTGGATGATAGGAACACTGTGGACAGTTTTCAGCAAGTTGCAATATTGGAATACAGAAATAAACACTTTTCCAAAAACAAGCTCCAAATCATGTTGAAATACAGAAATAAACACTTTTTCATAAACAAGCTCTAAATCATGTTGAAATACAGAAATTAACACTTTTCCAAAACAAGCTCCAAATCATGTTGAAATACAGAAATAAACACTTTTTCAAAAACAAGCTCTAAATCATGTTGAAAAACAGAAATAAACACTTTTTCATAAACAAGCTCTAAATCATGTTTGATGCACTCTGTAAGTGATTTTTTTTCAGTACTGTTAGAACTGGATGATAGGATCACTGTGGACAGTTTTCAGCAAGTAGCAATATTGGAATACAGAAATAAACACTTTTCCAAAAACAAGCTCCAAATCATGTTGAAATACAGAAAAATACACTTTTTCATAAACAAGCTCTAAATCATGTTTGATGCAATCTGTTAATGACTTTTTTTCCAGTACTGTTAGAACTGGATGATAGGAACACTGTGGACAGTTTTCAGCAAGTTGCAATATTGGAATACAGAAATAAACACTTTTCCAAAAACAAGCTCCAAATCATGTTGAAATACAGAAAAATACACTTTTTCATAAACAAGCTCTAAATCATGTTTGATGCACTCTGTTAATGACTTTTTTTCCAGTACTGTTAGAACTGGATGATAGGAACACTGTGGACAGTTTTCAGCAAGTTGCAATATTGGAATACAGAAATAAACACTTTTCCAAAAACAAGATCCAAATCATGTTGAAATACAGAAATAAACACTTTTCCAAAAACAAGCTCCAAATCATGTTGAAATACAGAAATAAACACTTTTTCATAAACAAGCTCTAAATCATGTTTGATGCACTCTGTAAGTGATTTTTTCCCCAGTACTGTTAGAACTGGATGATAGGAACACTGTGGACAGTTTTCAGCAAGTTGCAATATTGGAATACAGAAATAAACACTTTTCCAAAAACAAGCTCCAAATCATGTTGAAATACAGAAATAAACACTGTTCCAAAAACAAGCTCCAAATCATGTTGAAATACAGAAATAAACACTTTTTCATAAACAAGCTCTAAAACATGTTTGATGCACTCTGTAAGTGATTTTTTCCCCAGTACTGTTAGAACTGGATGATAGGAACACTGTGGACAGTTTTCAGCAAGTTGCAATATTGGAATACAGAAATAAACACTTTTCCAAAAACAAGCTCCAAATCATGTTGAAATACAGAAATAAACACTGTTCCAAAAACAAGCTCCAAATCATGTTGAAATACAGAAATAAACACTTTTTCATAAACAAGCTCTAAATCATGTTTGATGCACTCTGTATGTATTTTTTTCCCCCAGTACTGATAGAACTGGATGATAGGAACACTGTGGACAGTTTTCAGCAAGTTGCAATATTGGAATACAGAAATAAACACTTTTCCAAAAACAAGCTCCAAATCATGTTGAAATACAGAAATAAACACTTTTTCATAAACAAGCTCTAAATCATGTTGAAATACAGAAATTAACACTTTTCCAAAAACAAGCTCCAAATCATGTTGAAATACAGAAATAAACACTTTTTCAAAAACAAGCTCTAAATCATGTTGAAAAACAGAAATAAACACTTTTTCATAAACAAGCTCTAAATCATGTTTGATGCACTCTGTAAGTGATTTTTTTTCAGTACTGTTAGAACTGGATGATAGGATCACTGTGGACAGTTTTCAGCAAGTAGCAATATTGGAATACAGAAATAAACACTTTTCCAAAAACAAGCTCCAAATCATGTTGAAATACAGAAACAAACACTTTTCCAAAAACAAGCTCCAAATCATGTTGAAATACAGAAATAAACACTTTTCATAAACAAGCTCTAAATCATGTTGAAATACAGAAATTAACACTTTTCCAAAAACAAGCTCCAAATCATGTTGAAATACAGAAAAATACACTTTTTCATAAACAAGCTCTAAATCATGTTTGATGCACTCTGTTAAGTGACTTTTTTTCCAGTACTGTTAGAACTGGATGATAGGAACACTGTGGACAGTTTTCAGCAAGTTGCAATATTGGAATACAGAAATAAACACTTTTCCAAAAACAAGATCCAAATCATGTTGAAATACAGAAATAAACACTTTTCCAAAAACAAGCTCCAAATCATGTTGAAATACAGAAATAAACACTTTTTCATAAACAAGCTCTAAGTCATGTTTGATGCACTCTGTAAGTGATTTTTTCCCCAGTACTGTTAGAACTGGATGATAGGAACACTGTGGACAGTTTTCAGCAAGTTGCAATATTGGAATACAGAAATAAACACTTTTCCAAAAACAAGCTCCAAATCATGTTGAAATACAGAAATAAACACTGTTCCAAAAACAAGCTCCAAATCATGTTGAAATACAGAAATAAACACTTTTTCATAAACAAGCTCTAAATCATGTTTGATGCACTCTGTAAGTGATTTTTTCCCCAGTACTGTTAGAACTGGATGATAGGAACACTGTGGACAGTTTTCAGCAAGTTGCAATATTGGAATACAGAAATAAACACTTTTCCAAAAACAAGCTCCAAATCATGTTGAAATACAGAAATAAACACTGTTCCAAAAACAAGCTCCAAATCATGTTGAAATACAGAAATAAACACTTTTTCATAAACAAGCTCTAAATCATGTTGAAATACAGAAATTAACACTTTTCCAAAAACAAGCTCCAAATCATGTTGAAATACAGAAATAAACACTTTTTCATAAACAAGCTCTAAATCATGTTTGATGCACTCTGTATGTATTTTTTTCCCCCAGTACTGATAGAACTGGATGATAGGAACACTGTGGACAGTTTTCAGCAAGTTGCAATATTGGAATACAGAAATAAACACTTTTCCAAAAACAAGCTCCAAATCATGTTGAAATACAGAAATAAACACTTTTTCATAAACAAGCTCTAAATCATGTTGAAATACAGAAATTAACACTTTTCCAAAAACAAGCTCCAAATCATGTTGAAATACAGAAATAAACACTTTTTCAAAAACAAGCTCTAAATCATGTTGAAAAACAGAAATAAACACTTTTTCATAAACAAGCTCTAAATCATGTTTGATGCACTCTGTAAGTGATTTTTTTTCAGTACTGTTAGAACTGGATGATAGGATCACTGTGGACAGTTTTCAGCAAGTAGCAATATTGGAATACAGAAATTAACACTTTTCCAAAAACAAGCTCTAAATCATGTTGAAATACAGAAATAAACACTTTTCCAAAAACAAGCTCTAAATCATGTTGAAATACAGAAATTAACACTTCCAAAAACAAGCACCAAATCATGTTGAAATACAGAAACAAACACTTTTTCATAAACAAGCTCTAAATCATGTTGAAATACAGAAATTAACACTTTTCCAAAAACAAGCTCTAAATCATGTTGAAATACAGAAATTAACACTTTTTCACAAACAGCTCTAAATCATGTTTGATGCACTTTGTGAGTGATTTTTTTTCAGTACTGTTAAAACTGGATGATAGGATCACTGTGGACAGTTTTCAGCAAGTAGCAATATTGGAATAAAGAAATAAACACTTTTCCAAAAACAAGCTCCAAATCATGTTGAAATACAGAAATAAACACTTTTCCAAAAACAAGCTCCAAATTATGTTGAAATACAGAAATAAACACTTTTTCAAAAACAAGCTTTAAATCATGTTGAAATACAGAAACAAACACTTTTTCATAAACAAGCTCTAAATCATGTTTGATGCACTCTGTAAGTGATTTATTTCCCAGTACTGTTAGAACTGGATGAAAGGAAAACTGTGTACAGTTTTCAGCAAGTTGCAATATTGGAATACAGAAACAAACACTTTTCCAAAACTAGCTCCAAATCATGTTGAAATACAGAAATTAACACTTTTCCAAAAACAAGCTCCAAATCATGTTGAAACACAGAAATAAACACTTTTTCAAAAACAAGCTCTAAATCATGTTGAAATACAGAAACAAACACTTTTTCATAAACAAGCTCTAAATCATGTTGAAATACAGAAATTAACACTTTTCCAAACAAGCTCCAAATCATGTTGAAATACATAAATAAACACTTTTCCAAAAACAAGCTCTAAATCATGTTGAAATACAGAAATTAACACTTTTTCAAAAACAAGCTCTAAATCATGTTGAAAAACAGAAATAAACACTTTTTCACAAACAAGCTCTAAAACATGTTTGATGCACTTTGTAAGTGATTTTTTTTCAGTACTGTTAAAACTGGATGATAGGATCACTGTGGACAGTTTTCAGCAAGTAGCAATATTGGAATACAGAAATAAACACTTTTCCAAAAACAAGCTCCAAATCATGTTGAAATACAGAAATAAACACTTTTCCATAAACAAGCGCCAAATCATGTTGAAATACAGAAATAAACACTTTTTCATAAACAAGCTCTAAATCATGTTGAAATACAGAAATTCACACTCTTCCAAACAAGCTCCAAATCATGTTGAAATACAGAAATAAACACTTTTCCAAAAACAAGCTCTAAATCATGTTGAAATACAGAAATTAACACTTTTTCAAAAACAAGCTCTAAATCATGTTGAAAAACAGAAATAAACACTTTTTCATAAACAAGCTCTAAATCATGTTGAAATACAGAAATTAACACTTTTCCAAAAACAAGCTCCAAATCATGTTGAAATACAGAAATAAACACTTTTTCATAAACAAGCTCTAAATCATGTTTGATGCACTCTGTATGTATTTTTTCCCCCAGTACTGATAGAACTGGATGATAGGAAAACTGTGGACAGTTTTCAGCAAGTTGCAATATTGGAATACAGAAATAAACACTTTTCCAAAAACAAGCTCCAAATCATGTTGAAATACAGAAATAAACACTTTTTCATAAACAAGCTCTAAATCATGTTTGATGCACTCTGTAAGTGATTTTTCCCCCAGTACTGTTAGAATTGGATGATAGGAACACTGTGGACAGTTTTCAGCAAGTTGCAATATTGGAATACAGAAATAAACACTTTTCCAAAAACAAGCTCCAAATCATGTTGAAATACAGAAATAAACACTGTTCCAAAAACAAGCTCCAAATCATGTTGAAATACAGAAATAAACACTTTTTCATAAACAAGCTCTAAATCATGTTGAAATACAGAAATTAACACTTTTCCAAAAACAAGCTCCAAATCATGTTGAAATGCAGAAATAAACACTTTTTCATAAACAAGCTCTAAATCATGTTTGATGCACTCTGTATGTGATTTTTTCCCCCAGTACTGATTGAACTGGATGATAGGAACACTGTGGACAGTTTTCAGCAAGTTGCAATATTGGAATACAGAAATAAACACTTTTCCAAAAACAAGCTCCAAATCATGTTGAAGTACAGAAATAAACACTTTTTCATAAACAAGCTCTAAATCATGTTGAAATACAGAAATGAACACTTTTCCAAAAACAAGCTCCAAATCATGTTGAAATAGAAATAAACACTTTTTCAAAAACAAGCTCTAAATCATGTTGAAAAACAGAAATAAACACTTTTTCATAAACAAGCTCTAAATCATGTTTGATGCACTCTGTATGTGATTTTTTCCACCATTACTGATAGAACTCGATGATAGGAACACTGTGGACAGTTTTCAGCAAGTTGCAATATTGGAATACAGAAATAAACACTTTTCCAAAAACAAGCTCCAAATCATGTTGAAATACAGAAATAAACACTTTTCCAAAAACAAGCTCCAAATCATGTTGAAATACAGAAATAAACACTGTTCCAAAAACAAGCTCCAAATCATGTTGAAATACAGAAATAAACACTTTTTCATAAACAAGCTCTAAATCATGTTGAAATACAGAAATTAACACTTTTCCAAAAACAAGCTCCAAATCATGTTGAAATACAGAAATTAACACTTTTTCATAAACAAGCTCTAAATCATGTTTGATGCACTCTGTATGTATTTTTTCCCCCAGTACTGATAGAACTGGATGATAGGAACACTGTGGACAGTTTTCAGCAAGTTGCAATATTGGAATACAGAAATAAACACTTTTCCAAAAACAAGCTCCAAATCATGTTGAAATACAGAAATAAACACTTTTTCATAAACAAGCTCTAAATCATGTTGAAATACAGAAATTAACACTTTTCCAAAAACAAGCTCCAAATCATGTTGAAATTCAGAAATAAACACTTTTTCATAAACAAGCTCTAAATCATGTTTGATGCACTCTGTAAGTGATTTTTCCCCCAGTACTGTTAGAACTGGATGATAGGAACACTGTGGACAGTTTTCAGCAAGTTGCAATATTGGAATACAGAAATAAACACTTTTCCAAAAACAAGCTCCAAATCATGTTGAAATACAGAAATAAACACTGTTCCAAAAACAAGCTCCAAATCATGTTGAAATTCAGAAATAAACACTTTTTCATAAACAAGCTCTAAATCATGTTGAAATACAGAAATGAACACTTTTCCAAAAACAAGCTCCAAATCATGTTGAAATACAGAAATAAACACTTTTTCATAAACAAGCTCTAAATCATGTTTGATGCACTCTGTATGTGATTTTTTCCACCATTACTGATAGAACTCGATGATAGGAACACTGTGGACAGTTTTCAGCAAGTTGCAATATTGGAATACAGAAATAAACACTTTTCCAAAAACAAGCTCCAAATCATGTTGAAATACAGAAATAAACACTTTTCCAAAAACAAGCTCCAAATCATGTTGAAATACAGAAATAAACACTGTTCCAAAAACAAGCTCCAAATCATGTTGAAATACAGAAATAAACACTTTTTCATAAACAAGCTCTAAATCATGTTGAAATACAGAAATTAACACTTTTCCAAAAACAAGCTCCAAATCATGTTGAAATACAGAAATTAACACTTTTTCATAAACAAGCTCTAAATCATGTTTGATGCACTCTGTATGTATTTTTTCCCCCAGTACTGATAGAACTGGATGATAGGAACACTGTGGACAGTTTTCAGCAAGTTGCAATATTGGAATACAGAAATAAACACTTTTCCAAAAACAAGCTCCAAATCATGTTGAAATACAGAAATAAACACTTTTTCATAAACAAGCTCTAAATCATGTTGAAATACAGAAATTAACACTTTTCCAAAAACAAGCTCCAAATCATGTTGAAATTCAGAAATAAACACTTTTTCATAAACAAGCTCTAAATCATGTTTGATGCACTCTGTAAGTGATTTTTCCCCCAGTACTGTTAGAACTGGATGATAGGAACACTGTGGACAGTTTTCAGCAAGTTGCAATATTGGAATACAGAAATAAACACTTTTCCAAAAACAAGCTCCAAATCATGTTGAAATACAGAAATAAACACTGTTCCAAAAACAAGCTCCAAATCATGTTGAAATTCAGAAATAAACACTTTTTCATAAACAAGCTCTAAATCATGTTGAAATACAGAAATGAACACTTTTCCAAAAACAAGCTCCAAATCATGTTGAAATACAGAAATAAACACTTTTTCATAAACAAGCTCTAAATCATGTTTGATGCACTCTGTATGTGATTTTTTCCCCCAGTACTGATTGAACTGGATGATAGGAACACTGTGGACAGTTTTCAGCAAGTTGCAATATTGGAATACAGAAATAAACACTTTTCCAAAAACAAGCTCCAAATCATGTTGAAATACAGAAATAAACACTTTTTCATAAACAAGCTCTAAATCATGTTGAAATACAGAAATTAACACTTTTCCAAAAACAAGCTCCAAATCATGTTGAAATAGAAATAAACACTTTTTCAAAAACAAGCTCTAAATCATGTTGAAAAACAGAAATAAACACTTTTTCATAAACAAGCTCTAAATCATGTTTGATGCACTCTGTATGTGATTTTTTCCACCATTACTGATAGAACTCGATGATAGGAACACTGTGGACAGTTTTCAGCAAGTTGCAATATTGGAATACAGAAATAAACACTTTTCCAAAAACAAGCTCCAAATCATGTTGAAATACAGAAATAAACACTTTTCCAAAAACAAGCTCCAAATCATGTTGAAATACAGAAATAAACACTTTTTCATAAACAAGCTCTAAATCATGTTTGATGCACTCTGTAAGTGATTTTTTTCCCCAGTACTGTTAGAACTGGATGATAGGAACACTGTGGATAGTTTTCAGCAAGTTGCAATATTGGAATACAGAAATAAACACTTTTCCAAAAACAAGCTCCAAATCATGTTGAAATACAGAAATAAACACTGTTCCAAAAACAAGCTCCAAATCATGTTGAAATACAGAAATAAACACTTTTTCATAAACAAGCTCTAAATCATGTTGAAATACAGAAATTAACACTTTTCCAAAAACAAGCTCCAAATCATGTTGAAATACAGAAAAAAACACTTTTTCATAAACAAGCTCTAAATCATGTTTGATGCACTCTGTTAATGACTTTTTTTCCAGTACTGTTAGAACTGGATGATAGGAACACTGTGGACAGTTTTCAGCAAGTTGCAATATTGGAATACAGAAATAAACACTTTTCCAAAAACAAGCTCCAAATCATGTTGAAATACAGAAATAAACACTTTTTCATAAACAAGCTCTAAATCATGTTGAAATACAGAAATGAACACTTTTCCAAAAACAAGCTCCAAATCATGTTGAAATAGAAATAAACACTTTTTCAAAAACAAGCTCTAAATCATGTTGAAAAACAGAAATAAACACTTTTTCATAAACAAGCTCTAAATCATGTTTGATGCACTCTGTATGTGATTTTTTCCACCATTACTGATAGAACTCGATGATAGGAACACTGTGGACAGTTTTCAGCAAGTTGCAATATTGGAATACAGAAATAAACACTTTTCCAAAAACAAGCTCCAAATCATGTTGAAATACAGAAATAAACACTTTTCCAAAAACAAGCTCCAAATCATGTTGAAATACAGAAATAAACACTGTTCCAAAAACAAGCTCCAAATCATGTTGAAATACAGAAATAAACACTTTTTCATAAACAAGCTCTAAATCATGTTGAAATACAGAAATTAACACTTTTCCAAAAACAAGCTCCAAATCATGTTGAAATACAGAAATTAACACTTTTTCATAAACAAGCTCTAAATCATGTTTGATGCACTCTGTATGTATTTTTTCCCCCAGTACTGATAGAACTGGATGATAGGAACACTGTGGACAGTTTTCAGCAAGTTGCAATATTGGAATACAGAAATAAACACTTTTCCAAAAACAAGCTCCAAATCATGTTGAAATACAGAAATAAACACTTTTTCATAAACAAGCTCTAAATCATGTTGAAATACAGAAATTAACACTTTTCCAAAAACAAGCTCCAAATCATGTTGAAATACAGAAATAAACACTTTTTCATAAACAAGCTCTAAATCATGTTTGATGCACTCTGTAAGTGATTTTTCCCCCAGTACTGTTAGAACTGGATGATAGGAACACTGTGGACAGTTTTCAGCAAGTTGCAATATTGGAATACAGAAATAAACACTTTTCCAAAAACAAGCTCCAAATCATGTTGAAATACAGAAATAAACACTGTTCCAAAAACAAGCTCCAAATCATGTTGAAATTCAGAAATAAACACTTTTTCATAAACAAGCTCTAAATCATGTTGAAATACAGAAATGAACACTTTTCCAAAAACAAGCTCCAAATCATGTTGAAATACAGAAATAAACACTTTTTCATAAACAAGCTCTAAATCATGTTTGATGCACTCTGTATGTGATTTTTTCCCCCAGTACTGATTGAACTGGATGATAGGAACACTGTGGACAGTTTTCAGCAAGTTGCAATATTGGAATACAGAAATAAACACTTTTCCAAAAACAAGCTCCAAATCATGTTGAAATACAGAAATAAACACTTTTTCATAAACAAGCTCTAAATCATGTTGAAATACAGAAATTAACACTTTTCCAAAAACAAGCTCCAAATCATGTTGAAATAGAAATAAACACTTTTTCAAAAACAAGCTCTAAATCATGTTGAAAAACAGAAATAAACACTTTTTCATAAACAAGCTCTAAATCATGTTTGATGCACTCTGTATGTGATTTTTTCCACCATTACTGATAGAACTCGATGATAGGAACACTGTGGACAGTTTTCAGCAAGTTGCAAAATATTGGAATACAGAAATAAACACTTTTCCAAAAACAAGCTCCAAATCATGTTGAAATACAGAAATAAACACTTTTCCAAAAACAAGCTCCAAATCATGTTGAAATACAGAAATAAACACTTTTTCATAAACAAGCTCTAAATCATGTTTGATGCACTCTGTAAGTGATTTTTTCCCCAGTACTGTTAGAACTGGATGATAGGAACACTGTGGATAGTTTTCAGCAAGTTGCAATATTGGAATACAGAAATAAACACTTTTCCAAAAACAAGCTCCAAATCATCTTGAAATACAGAAATAAACACTGTTCCAAAAACAAGCTCCAAATCATGTTGAAATACAGAAATAAACACTTTTTCATAAACAAGCTCTAAATCATGTTGAAATACAGAAATTAACACTTTTCCAAAAACAAGCTCCAAATCATGTTGAAATACAGAAAAAAACTCTTTTTCATAAACAAGCTCTAAATCATGTTTGATGCACTCTGTTAATGACTTTTTTTCCAGTACTGTTAGAACTGGATGATAGGAACACTGTGGACAGTTTTCAGCAAGTTGCAATATTGGAATACAGAAATAAACACTTTTCCAAAAACAAGATCCAAATCATGTTGAAATACAGAAATAAACACTTTTCCAAAAACAAGCTCCAAATCATTTTGAAATACAGAAATAAACACTTTTTCATAAACAAGCTCTAAATCATGTTTGATGCACTCTGTATGTGATTTTTTTCCCCCAGTACTGATTGAACTGGATGATAGGAACACTGTGGACAGTTTTCAGCAAGTTGCAATATTGGAATACAGAAATAAACACTTTTCCAAAAACAAGCTCTAAATCATGTTGAAATACAGAAATTAACACTTTTCCAAAAACAAGCTCCAAATCATGTTGAAATAAAGAAATAAACACTTTTTCAAAAACAAGCTCTAAATCATGTTGAAAAACAGAAATAAACACTTTTTCATAAACAAGCTCTAAATCATGTTTGATGCACTCTGTATGTGATTTTTTCCACCATTACTGATAGAACTCGATGATAGGAACACTGTGGACAGTTTTCAGCAAGTTGCAATATTGGAATACAGAAATAAACACTTTTCCAAAAACAAGCTCCAAATCATGTTGAAATACAGAAATAAACACTGTTCCAAAAACAAGCTCCAAATCATGTTGAAATACAGGAATAAACACTTTTTCATAAACAAGCTCTAAATCATGTTGAAATACAGAAATTAACACTTTTCCAAAAACAAGCTCCAAATCATGTTGAAATACAGAAAAAAACACTTTTTCATAAACAAGCTCTAAATCATGTTTGATGCACTCTGTATGTATTTTTTCCCCCAGTACTGATAGAACTGGATGATAGGAACACTGTGGACAGTTTTCAGCAAGTTGCAATATTGGAATACAGAAATAAACACTTTTCCAAAAACAAGCTCCAAATCATGTTGAAATACAGAAATAAACACTTTTTCATAAACAAGCTCTAAATCATGTTGAAATACAGAAATTAACACTTTTCCAAAAACAAGCTCCAAATCATGTTGAAATACAGAAATAAACACTTTTTCATAAACAAGCTCTAAATCATGTTTGATGCACTCTGTAAGTGATTTTTTTTCAGTACTGTTAGAACTGGATGATAGGATCACTGTGGACAGTTTTCACCAAGTAGCAATATTGGAATACAGAAATAAACACTTTTCCAAAAACAAGCTCCAAATCATGTTGAAATACAGAAACAAACACTTTTCCAAAAACAAGCTCCAAATCATGTTGAAATACAGAAATAAACACTTTTCATAAACAAGCTCTAAATCATGTTGAAATACAGAAATTAACACTTTTCCAAAAACAAGCTCCAAATCATGTTGAAATACAGAAAAAAACACTTTTTCATAAACAAGCTCTAAATCATGTTTGATGCACTCTGTTAATGACTTTTTTTCCAGTACTGTTAGAACTGGATGATAGGAACAATGTGGACAGTTTTCAGCAAGTTGCAATATTGGAATACAGAAATAAACACTTTTCCAAAAACAAGATTCAAATCATGTTGAAATACAGAAATAAACACTTTTCCAAAAACAAGCTCCAAATCATGTTGAAATACAGAAATAAACACTTTTTCATAAACAAGCTCTAAATCATGTTGAAATACAGAAATTAACACTTTTCCAAAAACAAGCTCCAAATCATGTTGAAATACAGAAATAAACACTTTTTCATAAACAAGCTCTAAATCATGTTTGATGCACTCTGTATGTGATTTTTTCCCCCAGTACTGATAGAACTGGATGATAGGAACACTGTGGACAGTTTTCAGCAAGTTGCAATATTGGAATACAGAAATAAACACTTCCAAAAACAAGCTCCAAATCATGTTGAAATACAGAAATAAACACTTTTTCATAAACAAGCTCTAAATCATGTTGAAATACAGAAATTAACACTTTTCCAAAAACAAGCTCCAAATCATGTTGAAATACAGAAATAAACACTTTTTCAAAAACAAGCTCTAAATCATGTTGAAAAACAGAAATAAACACTTTTTCATAAACAAGCTCTAAATCATGTTTGATGCACTCTGTAAGTGATTTTTTTTCAGTACTGTTAAAACTGGATGATAGGATCACTGTGGACAGTTTTCAGCAAGTAGCAATATTGGAATACAGAAATAAACACTTTTCCAAAAACAAGCTCCAAATCATGTTGAAATACAGAAATAAACACTTTTCCAAAAACAAGCTCCAAATCATGTTGAAATACAGAAATAAACACTTTTTCATAAACAAGCTCTAAATCATGTTGAAATACAGAAATTAACACTTTTCCAAAAACAAGCTCCAAATCATGTTGAAATACAGAAATAAACACTTTTTCATAAACAAGCTCTAAATCATGTTTGATGCACTCTGTAAGTGATTTTTTTCCCCAGTACTGTTAGAACTGGATTATAGGAACACTGTGGACAGTTTTCAGCAAGTTGCAATATTGGAATACAGAAATAAACACTTTTCCAAAAACAAGCTCCAAATCATGTTGAAATACAGAAATAAACACTTTTTCATAAACAAGCTCTAAATCATGTTTGATGCACTCTGTATGTATTTTTTTCCCCCAGTACTGATAGAACTGGATGATAGGAACACTGTGGACAGTTTTCAGCAAGTTGCAATATTGGAATACAGAAATAAACACTTTTCCAAAAACAAGCTCCAAATCATGTTGAAATACAGAAATAAACACTTTTTCATAAACAAGCTCTAAATCATGTTGAAATACAGAAATTAACACTTTTCCAAAAACAAGCTCCAAATCATGTTGAAATACAGAAATAAACACTTTTTCAAAAACAAGCTCTAAATCATGTTGAAAAACAGAAATAAACACTTTTTCATAAACAAGCTCTAAATCATGTTTGATGCACTCTGTAAGTGATTTTTTTTCAGTACTGTTAGAACTGGATGATAGGATCACTGTGGACAGTTTTCAGCAAGTAGCAATATTGGAATACAGAAATAAACACTTTTCCAAAAACAAGCTCCAAATCATGTTGAAATACAGAAATAAACACTTTTCCAAAAACAAGCTCCAAATCATGTTGAAATACAGAAATAAACACTTTTTCATAAACAAGCTCTAAATCATGTTGAAATACAGAAATTAACACTTTTCCAAAAACAAGCTCCAAATCATGTTGAAATACAGAAATAAACACTTTTTCATAAACAAGCTCTAAATCATGTTTGATGCACTCTGTAAGTGATTTTTTTCCCCAGTACGGTTAGAACTGGATTATAGGAACACTGTGGACAGTTTTCAGCAAGTTGCAATATTGGAATACAGAAATAAACACTTTTCCAAAAACAAGCTCCAAATCATGTTGAAATACAGAAATAAACACTTTTTCATAAACAAGCTCTAAATCATGTTTGATGCACTCTGTATGTATTTTTTTCCCCCAGTACTGATAGAACTGGATGATAGGAACACTGTGGACAGTTTTCAGCAAGTTGCAATATTGGAATACAGAAATAAACACTTTTCCAAAAACAAGCTCCAAATCATGTTGAAATACAGAAATAAACACTTTTTCATAAACAAGCTCTAAATCATGTTGAAATACAGAAATTAACACTTTTCCAAAAACAAGCTCCAAATCATGTTGAAATACAGAAATAAACACTTTTTCAAAAACAAGCTCTAAATCATGTTGAAAAACAGAAATAAACACTTTTTCATAAACAAGCTCTAAATCATGTTTGATGCACTCTGTAAGTGATTTTTTTTCAGTACTGTTAGAACTGGATGATAGGATCACTGTGGACAGTTTTCAGCAAGTAGCAATATTGGAATACAGAAATAAACACTTTTCCAAAAACAAGCTCGAAATCATGTTGAAATACAGAAACAAACACTTTTCCAAAAACAAGCTCCAAATCATGTTGAAATACAGAAATAAACACTTTTCATAAACAAGCTCTAAATCATGTTGAAATACAGAAATTAACACTTTTCCAAAAACAAGCTCCAAATCATGTTGAAATACAGAAAAAAACACTTTTTCATAAACAAGCTCTAAATCATGTTTGATGCACTCTGTTAATGACTTTTTTTCCAGTACTGTTAGAACTGGATGATAGGAACAATGTGGACAGTTTTCAGCAAGTTGCAATATTGGAATACAGAAATAAACACTTTTCCAAAAACAAGATCCAAATCATGTTGAAATACAGAAATAAACACTTTTCCAAAAACAAGCTCCAAATCATGTTGAAATACAGAAATAAACACTTTTTCATAAACAAGCTCTAAATCATGTTTGATGCACTCTGTAAGTGATTTTTTCCCCAGTACTGTTAGAACTGGATGATAGGAACACTGTGGACAGTTTTCAGCAAGTTGCAATATTGGAATACAGAAATAAACACTTTTCCAAAAACAAGCTCCAAATCATGTTAAAATACAGAAATAAACACTGTTCCAAAAACAAGCTCCAAATCATGTTGAAATACAGAAATAAACACTTTTTCATAAACAAGCTCTAAATCATGTTGAAATACAGAAATTAACACTTTTCCAAAAACAAGCTCCAAATCATGTTGAAATACAGAAATAAACACTTTTTCATAAACAAGCTCTAAATCATGTTTGATGCACTCTGTATGTATTTTTTTTCCCCAGTACTGATAGAACTGGATGATAGGAACACTGTGGACAGTTTTCAGCAAGTTGCAATATTGGAATACAGAAATAAACACTTTTCCAAAAACAAGCTCCAAATCATGTTGAAATACAGAAATTAACACTTTTTCATAAACAAGCTCTAAATCATGTTGAAATACAGAAATAAAAATTTTTTCATAAACAAGCTCTAAATCATGTTTGATGCACTCTGTATGTGATTTTTTCCCCCAGTACTGATAGAACTGGATGATAGGAACACTGTGGACAGTTTTCAGCAAGTTGCAATATTGGAATACAGAAATAAACACTTTTCCAAAAACAAGCTCCAAATCATGTTGAAATACAGAAATAAACACTGTTCCAAAAACAAGCTCCAAATCATGTTGAAATACAGAAATAAACACTTTTTCATAAACAAGCTCTAAATCATGTTGAAATACAGAAATTAACACTTTTCCAAAAACAAGCTCCAAATCATGTTGAAATACAGAAAAAAACACTTTTTCATAAACAAGCTCTAAATCATGTTTGATGCACTCTGTTAATGACTTTTTTTCCAGTACTGTTAGAACTGGATGATAGGAACAATGTGGACAGTTTTCAGCAAGTTGCAATATTGGAATACAGAAATAAACACTTTTCCAAAAACAAGATTCAAATCATGTTGAAATACAGAAATAAACACTTTTCCAAAAACAAGCTCCAAATCATGTTGAAATACAGAAATAAACACTTTTTCATAAACAAGCTCTAAATCATGTTGAAATACAGAAATTAACACTTTTCCAAAAACAAGCTCCAAATCATGTTGAAATACAGAAATAAACACTTTTTCATAAACAAGCTCTAAATCATGTTTGATGCACTCTGTATGTGATTTTTTCCCCCAGTACTGATAGAACTGGATGATAGGAACACTGTGGACAGTTTTCAGCAAGTTGCAATATTGGAATACAGAAATAAACACTTTTCCAAAAACAAGCTCCAAATCATGTTGAAATACAGAAATAAACACTTTTTCATAAACAAGCTCTAAATCATGTTGAAATACAGAAATTAACACTTTTCCAAAAACAAGCTCCAAATCATGTTGAAATACAGAAATAAACACTTTTTCAAAAACAAGCTCCAAATCATGTTGAAATACAGAAATAAACACTTTTTCATAAACAAGCTCTAAATCATGTTTGATGCACTCTGTAAGTGATTTTTTTCCCCAGTACGGTTAGAACTGGATTATAGGAACACTGTGGACAGTTTTCAGCAAGTTGCAATATTGGAATACAGAAATAAACACTTTTCCAAAAACAAGCTCCAAATCATGTTGAAATACAGAAATAAACACTTTTTCATAAACAAGCTCTAAATCATGTTTGATGCACTCTGTATGTATTTTTTTCCCCCAGTACTGATAGAACTGGATGATAGGAACACTGTGGACAGTTTTCAGCAAGTTGCAATATTGGAATACAGAAATAAACACTTTTCCAAAAACAAGCTCCAAATCATGTTGAAATACAGAAATAAACACTTTTTCATAAACAAGCTCTAAATCATGTTGAAATACAGAAATTAACACTTTTCCAAAAACAAGCTCCAAATCATGTTGAAATACAGAAATTAACACTTTTTCAAAAACAAGCTCTAAATCATGTTGAAAAACAGAAATAAACACTTTTTCATAAACAAGCTCTAAATCATGTTTGATGCACTCTGTAAGTGATTTTTTTCCCCAGTACTGTTAGAACTGGATTATAGGAACACTGTGGACAGTTTTCAGCAAGTTGCAATATTGGAATACAGAAATAAACACTTTTCCAAAAACAAGCTCCAAATCATGTTGAAATACAGAAATAAACACTTTTCCAAAAACAAGCTCCAAATCATGTTGAAATACAGAAATAAACACTTTTTCATAAACAAGCTCTAAATCATGTTGAAATACAGAAATTAACACTTTTCCAAAAACAAGCTCCAAATCATGTTGAAATACAGAAATAAACACTTTTTCATAAACAAGCTCTAAATCATGTTTGATGCACTCTGTATGTGATTTTTTTCCCCCAGTACCGATTGAACTGGATGATAGGAACACTGTGGACAGTTTTCAGCAAGTTGCAATATTGGAATACAGAAATAAACACTTTTCCAAAAACAAGCTCTAAATCATGTTGAAATACAGAAATTAACACTTTTCCAAAAACAAGCTCCAAATCATGTTGAAATAAAGAAATAAACACTTTTTCAAAAACAAGCTCTAAATCATGTTGAAAAACAGAAATAAACACTTTTTCATAAACAAGCTCTAAATCATGTTTGATGCACTCTGTATGTGATTTTTTCCACCATTACTGATAGAACTCGATGATAGGAACACTGTGGACAGTTTTCAGCAAGTTGCAATATTGGAATACAGAAATAAACACTTTTCCAAAAACAAGCTCCAAATCATGTTGAAATACAGAAATAAACACTGTTCCAAAAACAAGCTCCAAATCATGTTGAAATACAGAAATAAACACTTTTTCATAAACAAGCTCTAAATCATGTTGAAATACAGAAATTAACACTTTTCCAAAAACAAGCTCCAAATCATGTTGAAATACAGAAAAAAACACTTTTTCATAAACAAGCTCTAAATCATGTTTGATGCACTCTGTATGTATTTTTTCCCCCAGTACTGATAGAACTGGATGATAGGAACACTGTGGACAGTTTTCAGCAAGTTGCAATATTGGAATACAGAAATAAACACTTTTCCAAAAACAAGCTCCAAATCATGTTGAAATACAGAAACAAACACTTTTCCAAAAACAAGCTCCAAATCATGTTGAAATACAGAAATAAACACTTTTCATAAACAAGCTCTAAATCATGTTGAAATACAGAAATTAACACTTTTCCAAAAACAAGCTCCAAATCATGTTGAAATACAGAAAAAAACACTTTTTCATAAACAAGCTCTAAATCATGTTTGATGCACTCTGTTAATGACTTTTTTTCCAGTACTGTTAGAACTGGATGATAGGAACAATGTGGACAGTTTTCAGCAAGTTGCAATATTGGAATACAGAAATAAACACTTTTCCAAAAACAAGCTCCAAATCATGTTGAAATACAGAAATTAACACTTTTTCATAAACAAGCTCTAAATCATGTTGAAATACAGAAATAAACAATTTTTCATAAACAAGCTCTAAATCATGTTTGATGCACTCTGTATGTGATTTTTTCCCCCAGTACTGATAGAACTGGATGATAGGAACACTGTGGACAGTTTTCAGCAAGTTGCAATATTGGAATACAGAAATAAACACTTTTCCAAAAACAAGCTCCAAATCATGTTGAAACACAGAAATAAACACTTTTTCATAAACAAGCTCTAAATCATGTTGAAATACAGAAATTAACACTTTTCCAAAAACAAGCTCCAAATCATGTTGAAATACAGAAATAAACACTTTTTCATAAACAAGCTCTAAATCATGTTTGATGCACTCTGTAAGTGATTTTTTTCCCCAGTAATGTTAGAACTGGATTATAGGAACACTGTGGACAGTTTTCAGCAAGTTGCAATATTGGAATACAGAAATAAACACTTTTCCAAAAACAAGCTCCAAATCATGTTGAAATACAGAAATAAACACTTTTCCAAAAACAAGCTCCAAATCATGTTGAAATACAGAAATAAACACTTTTTCATAAACAAGCTCTAAATCATGTTGAAATACAGAAATTAACACTTTTCCAAAAACAAGCTCCAAATCATGTTGAAATACAGAAATAAACACTTTTTCATAAACAAGCTCTAAATCATGTTTGATGCACTCTGTATGTGATTTTTTTCCCCCAGTACTGATTGAACTGGATGATAGGAACACTGTGGACAGTTTTCAGCAAGTTGCAATATTGGAATACAGAAATAAACACTTTTCCAAAAACAAGCTCTAAATCATGTTGAAATACAGAAATTAACACTTTTCCAAAAACAAGCTCCAAATCATGTTGAAATAAAGAAATAAACACTTTTTCAAAAACAAGCTCTAAATCATGTTGAAAAACAGAAATAAACACTTTTTCATAAACAAGCTCTAAATCATGTTTGATGCACTCTGTATGTGATTTTTTCCACCATTACTGATAGAACTCGATGATAGGAACACTGTGGACAGTTTTCAGCAAGTTGCAATATTGGAATACAGAAATAAACACTTTTCCAAAAACAAGCTCCAAATCATGTTGAAATACAGAAATAAACACTGTTCCAAAAACAAGCTCCAAATCATGTTGAAATACAGAAATAAACACTTTTTCATAAACAAGCTCTAAATCATGTTGAAATACAGAAATTAACACTTTTCCAAAAACAAGCTCCAAATCATGTTGAAATACAGAAAAAAACACTTTTTCATAAACAAGCTCTAAATCATGTTTGATGCACTCTGTATGTATTTTTTCCCCCAGTACTGATAGAACTGGATGATAGGAACACTGTGGACAGTTTTCAGCAAGTTGCAATATTGGAATACAGAAATAAACACTTTTCCAAAAACAAGCTCCAAATCATGTTGAAATACAGAAATAAACACTTTTTCATAAACAAGCTCTAAATCATGTTGAAATACAGAAATTAACACTTTTCCAAAAACAAGCTCCAAATCATGTTGAAATACAGAAATAAACACTTTTTCAAAAACAAGCTCTAAATCATGTTGAAAAACAGAAATAAACACTTTTTCATAAACAAGCTCTAAATCATGTTTGATGCACTCTGTAAGTGATTTTTTTTCAGTACTGTTAGAACTGGATGATAGGATCACTGTGGACAGTTTTCACCAAGTAGCAATATTGGAATACAGAAATAAACACTTTTCCAAAAACAAGCTCCAAATCATGTTGAAATACAGAAACAAACACTTTTCCAAAAACAAGCTCCAAATCATGTTGAAATACAGAAATTAACACTTTTCCAAAAACAAGCTCCAAATCATGTTGAAATACAGAAAAAAACACTTTTTCATAAACAAGCTCTAAATCATGTTTGATGCACTCTGTTAATGACTTTTTTTCCAGTACTGTTAGAACTGGATGATAGGAACAATGTGGACAGTTTTCAGCAAGTTGCAATATTGGAATACAGAAATAAACACTTTTCCAAAAACAAGATTCAAATCATGTTGAAATACAGAAATAAACACTTTTCCAAAAACAAGCTCCAAATCATGTTGAAATACAGAAATAAACACTTTTTCATAAACAAGCTCTAAATCATGTTGAAATACAGAAATTAACACTTTTCCAAAAACAAGCTCCAAATCATGTTGAAATACAGAAATAAACACTTTTTCATAAACAAGCTCTAAATCATGTTTGATGCACTCTGTATGTGATTTTTTCCCCCAGTACTGATAGAACTGGATGATAGGAACACTGTGGACAGTTTTCAGCAAGTTGCAATATTGGAATACAGAAATAAACACTTTTACAAAAACAAGCTCCAAATCATGTTGAAATACAGAAATAAACACTTTTTCATAAACAAGCTCTAAATCATGTTTGATGCACTCTGTAAGTGATTTTTTTTCAGTACTGTTAGAATTGGATGATAGGATCACTGTGGACAGTTTTCAGCAAGTAGCAATATTGGAAAACAGAAATAAACACTTTTACAAAAACAAGCTCCAAATCATGTTGAAATACAGAAATAAACACTTTTCCAAAAACAAGCTCCAAATCATGTTGAAATACAGAAATAAACACTTTTTCATAAACAAGCTCTAAATCATGTTGAAATACAGAAATTAACACTTTTCCAAAAACAAGCTCCAAATCATGTTGAAATACAGAAATAAACACTTTTTCATAAACAAGCTCTAAATCATGTTTGATGCACTCTGTAAGTGATTTTTTCCCCCAGTACTGTTAGAACTGGATTATAGGAACACTGTGGACAGTTTTCAGCAAGTTGCAATATTGGAATACAGAAATAAACACTTTTCCAAAAACAAGCTCCAAATCATGTTGAAATACAGAAATAAACACTTTTTCATAAACAAGCTCTAAATCATGTTGAAATACAGAAATAAACACTTTTCCAAAAACAAGCTCCAAATCATGTTGAAATACAGAAATAAACACTTTTTCAAAAACAAGCTCTAAATCATGTTGAAAAACAGAAATAAACACTTTTTCATAAACAAGCTCTAAATCATGTTTGATGCACTCTGTAAGTGATTTTTTTTCAGTACTGTTAGAACTGGATGATAGGATCACTGTGGACAGTTTTCAGCAAGTAGCAATATTGGAATACAGAAATAAACACTTTTTCATAAACAAGCTCTAAATCATGTTGAAATACAGAAATTAACACTTTTCCAAAAACAAGCTCCAAACCATGTTGAAATACAGAAATAAACACTTTTTCATAAACAAGCTCTAAATCATGTTTGATGCACTCTGTAAGTGATTTTTTTCCCCAGTACTGTTAGAACTGGATTATAGGAACACTGTGGACAGTTTTCAGCAAGTTGCAATATTGGAATACAGAAATAAACACTTTTCCAAAAACAAGCTCCAAATCATGTTGAAATACAGAAATAAACACTTTTTCATAAACAAGCTCTAAATCATGTTTGATGCACTCTGTATGTATTTTTTTCCCCCAGTACTGATAGAACTGGATGATAGGAACACTGTGGACAGTTTTCAGCAAGTTGCAATATTGGAATACAGAAATAAACACTTTTCCAAAAACAAGCTCCAAATCATGTTGAAATACAGAAATAAACACTTTTTCATAAACAAGCTCTAAATCATGTTGAAATACAGAAATTAACACTTTTCCAAAAACAAGCTCCAAATCATGTTGAAATACAGAAATAAACACTTTTTCAAAAACAAGCTCTAAATCATGTTGAAAAACAGAAATAAACACTTTTTCATAAACAAGCTCTAAATCATGTTTGATGCACTCTAAGTGATTTTTTTTCAGTACTGTTAGAACTGGATGATAGGATCACTGTGGACAGTTTTCAGCAAGTAGCAATATTGGAATACAGAAATAAACACTTTTCCAAAAACAAGCTCCAAATCATGTTGAAATACAGAAATAAACACTTTTCCAAAAACAAGCTCCAAATCATGTTGAAATACAGAAATAAACACTTTTTCATAAACAAGCTCTAAATCATGTTGAAATACAGAAATTAACACTTTTCCAAAAACAAGCTCCAAATCATGTTGAAATACAGAAATAAACACTTTTTCATAAACAAGCTCTAAATCATGTTTGATGCACTCTGTAAGTGATTTTTTTCCCCAGTACTGTTAGAACTGGATTATAGGAACACTGTGGACAGTTTTCAGCAAGTTGCAATATTGGAATACAGAAATAAACACTTTTCCAAAAACAAGCTCCAAATCATGTTGAAATACAGAAATAAACACTTTTTCATAAACAAGCTCTAAATCATTTTTGATGCACTCTGTATGTATTTTTTTCCCCCAGTACTGATAGAACTGGATGATAGGAACACTGTGGACAGTTTTCAGCAAGTTGCAATATTGGAATACAGAAATAAACACTTTTCCAAAAACAAGCTCCAAATCATGTTGAAATACAGAAATAAACACTTTTTCATAAACAAGCTCTAAATCATGTTGAAATACAGAAATTAACACTTTTCCAAAAACAAGCTCCAAATCATGTTGAAATACAGAAATAAACACTTTTTCAAAAACAAGCTCTAAATCATGTTGAAAAACAGAAATAAACACTTTTTCATAAACAAGCTCTAAATCATGTTTGATGCACTCTGTAAGTGATTTTTTTTCAGTACTGTTAGAACTGGATGATAGGATCACTGTGGACAGTTTTCAGCAAGTAGCAATATTGGAATACAGAAATAAACACTTTTCCAAAAACAAGCTCCAAATCATGTTGAAATACAGAAACAAACACTTTTCCAAAAACAAGCTCCAAATCATGTTGAAATACAGAAATAAACACTTTTCATAAACAAGCTCTAAATCATGTTGAAATACAGAAATTAACACTTTTCCAAAAACAAGCTCCAAATCATGTTGAAATACAGAAAAAAACACTTTTTCATAAACAAGCTCTAAATCATGTTTGATGCACTCTGTTAATGACTTTTTTTCCAGTACTGTTAGAACTGGATGATAGGAACAATGTGGACAGTTTTCAGCAAGTTGCAATATTGGAATACAGAAATAAACACTTTTCCAAAAACAAGATCCAAATCATGTTGAAATACAGAAATAAACACTTTTCCAAAAACAAGCTCCAAATCATGTTGAAATACAGAAATAAACACTTTTTCATAAACAAGCTCTAAATAATGTTTGATGCACTCTGTAAGTGATTTTTTCCCCAGTACTGTTAGAACTGGATGATAGGAACACTGTGGACAGTTTTCAGCAAGTTGCAATATTGGAATACAGAAATAAACACTTTTCCAAAAACAAGCTCCAAATCATGTTAAAATACAGAAATAAACACTGTTCCAAAAACAAGATCCAAATCATGTTGAAATACAGAAATAAACACTTTTTCATAAACAAGCTCTAAATCATGTTGAAATACAGAAATTAACACTTTTCCAAAAACAAGCTCCAAATCATGTTGAAATACAGAAATAAACACTTTTTCATAAACAAGCTCTAAATCATGTTTGATGCACTCTGTATGTATTTTTTTTCCCCAGTACTGATAGAACTGGATGATAGGAACACTGTGGACAGTTTTCAGCAAGTTGCAATATTGGAATACAGAAATAAACACTTTTCCAAAAACAAGCTCCAAATCATGTTGAAATACAGAAATAAACACTTTTTCATAAACAAGCTCTAAATCATGTTGAAATACAGAAATTAACACTTTTCCAAAAACAAGCTCCAAATCATGTTGAAATACAGAAATAAACACTTTTTCAAAAACAAGCTCTAAATCATGTTGAAAAACAGAAATAAACACTTTTTCATAAACAAGCTCTAAATCATGTTTGATGCACTCTGTAAGTGATTTTTTTTCAGTACTGTTAGAACTGGATGATAGGATCACTGTGGACAGTTTTCAGCAAGTAGCAATATTGGAATACAGAAATAAACACTTTTCCAAAAACAAGCTCCAAATCATGTTGAAATACAGAAATAAACACTTTTCCAAAAACATGCTCCAAATCATGTTGAAATACAGAAATAAACACTTTTTCATAAACAAGCTCTAAATCATGTTGAAATACAGAAATTAACACTTCTCCAAAAACAAGCTCCAAATCATGTTGAAATACAGAAATAAACACTTTTTCATAAACAAGCTCTAAATCATGTTTGATGCACTCTGTAAGTGATTTTTTTCCCCAGTACTGTTAGAACTCGATTATAGGAACACTGTGGACAGTTTTCAGCAAGTTGCAATATTGGAATACAGAAATAAACACTTTTCCAAAAACAAGCTCTAAATCATGTTGAAATACAGAAATTAACACTTTTCCAAAAACAAGCTCCAAATCATGTTGAAATACAGAAATAAACAATTTTTCATAAACAAGCTCTAAATCATGTTTGATGCACTCTGTATGTGATTTTTTCCCCCAGTACTGATAGAACTGGATGATAGGAACACTGTGGACAGTTTTCAGCAAGTTGCAATATTGGAATACAGAAATAAACACTTTTCCAAAAACAAGCTCCAAATCATGTTGAAACACAGAAATAAACACTTTTTCATAAACAAGCTCTAAATCATGTTGAAATACAGAAATTAACACTTTTCCAAAAACAAGCTCCAAATCATGTTGAAATACAGAAATAAACACTTTTTCATAAACAAGCTCTAAATCATGTTTGATGCACTCTGTACGTGATTTTTTTTCCAGTACTGTTAGAACTGGATGATAGGAACACTGTGGACAGTTTTCAGCAAGTTGCAATATTGGAATACAGAAATAAACACTTTTCCAAAAACAAGCTCCAAATCATGTTGAAATACAGAAATAAACACTGTTCCAAAAACAAGCTCCAAATCATGTTGAAATACAGAAATAAACACTTTTTCATAAACAAGCTCTAAATCATGTTTGATGCACTCTGTAAGTGATTTTTTTCCCCAGTACTGTTAGAACTGGATTATAGGAACACTGTGGACAGTTTTCAGCAAGTTGCAATATTGGAATACAGAAATAAACACTTTTCCAAAAACAAGCTCCAAATCATGTTGAAATACAGAAATAAACACTTTTTCATAAACAAGCTCTAAATCATGTTTGATGCACTCTGTATGTATTTTTTTCCCCCAGTACTGATAGAACTGGATGATAGGAACACTGTGGACAGTTTTCAGCAAGTTGCAATATTGGAATACAGAAATAAACACTTTTCCAAAAACAAGCTCCAAATCATGTTGAAATACAGAAATAAACACTTTTTCATAAACAAGCTCTAAATCATGTTGAAATACAGAAATTAACACTTTTCCAAAAACAAGCTCCAAATCATGTTGAAATACAGAAATAAACACTTTTTCAAAAACAAGCTCTAAATCATGTTGAAAAACAGAAATAAACACTTTTTCATAAACAAGCTCTAAATCATGTTTGATGCACTCTGTAAGTGATTTTTTTCAGTACTGTTAGAACTGGATGATAGGATCACTGTGGACAGTTTTCAGCAAGTAGCAATATTGGAATACAGAAATAAACACTTTTCCAAAAACAAGCTCCAAATCATGTTGAAATACAGAAACAAACACTTTTCCAAAAACAAGCTCCAAATCATGTTGAAATACAGAAATAAACACTTTTCATAAACAAGCTCTAAATCATGTTGAAATACAGAAATTAACACTTTTCCAAAAACAAGCTCCAAATCATGTTGAAATACAGAAAAAAACACTTTTTCATAAACAAGCTCTAAATCATGTTTGATGCACTCTGTTAATGACTTTTTTTCCAGTACTGTTAGAACTGGATGATAGGAACAATGTGGAGAGTTTTCAGCAAGTTGCAATATTGGAATACAGAAATAAACACTTTTCCAAAAACAAGCTCTAAATCATGTTGAAATACAGAAATAAACACTTTTTCATAAACAAGCTCTAAATCATTTTTGATGCACTCTGTAAGTGATTTTTTCCCCAGTACTGTTAGAACTGGATGATAGGAACACTGTGGACAGTTTTCAGCAAGTTGCAATATTGGAATACAGAAATAAACACTTTTCCAAAAACAAGCTCCAAATCATGTTAAAATACAGAAATAAACACTGTTCCAAAAACAAGCTCCAAATCATGTTGAAATACAGAAATAAACACTTTTTCATAAACAAGCTCTAAATCATGTTGAAATACAGAAATTAACACTTTTCCAAAAACAAGCTCCAAATCATGTTGAAATACAGAAATAAACACTTTTTCATAAACAAGCACTAAATCATGTTTGATGCACTCTGTATGTATTTTTTTTCCCCAGTACTGATAGAACTGGATGATAGGAACACTGTGGACAGTTTTCAGCAAGTTGCAATATTGGAATACAGAAATAAACACTTTTCCAAAAACAAGCTCCAAATCATGTTGAAATACAGAAATAAACACTTTTTCATAAACAAGCTCTAAATCATGTTGAAATACAGAAATTAACACTTTTCCAAAAACAAGCTCCAAATCATGTTGAAATACAGAAATAAACACTTTTTCAAAAACAAGCTCTAAATCATGTTGAAAAACAGAAATAAACACTTTTTCATAAACAAGCTCTAAATCATGTTTGATGCACTCTGTAAGTGATTTTTTTTTCAGTACTGTTAGAACTGGATGATAGGATCACTGTGGACAGTTTTCAGCAAGTAGCAATATTGGAATACAGAAATAAACACTTTTCCAAAAACAAGCTCCAAATCATGTTGAAATACAGAAATAAACACTTTTCCAAAAACAAGCTCCAAATCATGTTGATATACAGAAATAAACACTTTTTCATAAACAAGCTCTAAATCATGTTGAAATACAGAAATTAACACTTCTCCAAAAACAAGCTCCAAATCATGTTGAAATACAGAAATAAACACTTTTTCATAAACAAGCTCTAAATCATGTTTGATGCACTCTGTAAGTGATTTTTTTCCCCAGTACTGTTAGAACTGGATTATAGGAACACTGTGGACAGTTTTCAGCAAGTTGCAATATTGGAATACAGAAATAAACACTTTTCCAAAAACAAGCTCTAAATCATGTTGAAATACAGAAATTAACACTTTTCCAAAAACAAGCTCCAAATCATGTTGAAATACAGAAATAAACAATTTTTCATAAACAAGCTCTAAATCATGTTTGATGCACTCTGTATGTGATTTTTTCCCCCAGTACTGATAGAACTGGATGATAGGAACACTGTGGACAGTTTTCAGCAAGTTGCAATATTGGAATACAGAAATAAACACTTTTCCAAAAACAAGCTCCAAATCATGTTGAAACACAGAAATAAACACTTTTTCATAAACAAGCTCTAAATCATGTTGAAATACAGAAATTAACACTTTTCCAAAAACAAGCTCCAAATCATGTTGAAATACAGAAATAAACACTTTTTCATAAACAAGCTCTAAATCATGTTTGATGCACTCTGTAAGTGATTTTTTTCCCCAGTACTGTTAGAACTGGATTATAGGAACACTGTGGACAGTTTTCAGCAAGTTGCAATATTGTAATACAGAAATAAACACTTTTCCAAAAACAAGCTCCAAATCATGTTGAAATACAGAAATAAACACTTTTCCAAAAACAAGCTCCAAATCATGTTGAAATACAGAAATAAACACTTTTTCATAAACAAGCTCTAAATCATGTTGAAATACAGAAATTAACACTTTTCCAAAAACAAGCTCCAAATCATGTTGAAATACAGAAATAAACACTTTTCATAAACAAGCTCTAAATCATGTTTGATGCACTCTGTTAATGACTTTTTTTCCAGTACTGTTAGAACTGGATGATAGGAACAATGTGGACAGTTTTCAGCAAGTTGCAATATTGGAATACAGAAATAAACACTTTTCCAAAAACAAGCTCCAAATCATGTTAAAATACAGAAATAAACACTGTTCCAAAAACAAGCTCCAAATCATGTTGAAATACAGAAATATACACTTTTTCATAAACAAGCTCTAAATCATGTTGAAATACAGAAATTAACACTTTTCCAAAAACAAGCTCCAAATCATGTTGAAATACAGAAATAAACACTTTTTCATAAACAAGCTCTAAATCATGTTTGATGCACTCTGTATGTATTTTTTTTCCCCAGTACTGATAGAACTGGATGATAGGAACACTGTGGACAGTTTTCAGCAAGTTGCAATATTGGAATACAGAAATAAACACTTTTCCAAAAACAAGCTCCAAATCATGTTGAAATACAGAAATAAACACTTTTTCATAAACAAGCTCTAAATCATGTTGAAATACAGAAATTAACACTTTTCCAAAAACAAGCTCCAAATCATGTTGAAATACAGAAATAAACACTTTTTCAAAAACAAGCTCTAAATCATGTTGAAAAACAGAAATAAACACTTTTTCATAAACAAGCTCTAAATCATGTTTGATGCACTCTGTAAGTGATTTTTTTTTCAGTACTGTTAGAACTGGATGATAGGATCACTGTGGACAGTTTTCAGCAAGTAGCAATATTGGAATACAGAAATAAACACTTTTCCAAAAACAAGCTCCAAATCATGTTGAAATACAGAAATAAACACTTTTCCAAAAACAAGCTCCAAATCATGTTGAAATACAGAAATAAACACTTTTTCATAAACAAGCTCTAAATCATGTTAAAATACAGAAATTAACACTTCTCCAAAAACAAGCTCCAAATCATGTTGAAATACAGAAATAAACACTTTTTCATAAACAAGCTCTAAATCATGTTTGATGCACTCTGTAAGTGATTTTTTTCCCCAGTACTGTTAGAACTGGATTATAGGAACACTGTGGACAGTTTTCAGCAAGTTGCAATATTGGAATACAGAAATAAACACTTTTCCAAAAACAAGCTCTAAATCATGTTGAAATACAGAAATTAACACTTTTCCAAAAACAAGCTCCAAATCATGTTGAAATACAGAAATAAACAATTTTTCATAAACAAGCTCTAAATCATGTTTGATGCACTCTGTATGTGATTTTTTCCCCCAGTACTGATAGAACTGGATGATAGGAACACTGTGGACAGTTTTCAGCAAGTTGCAATATTGGAATACAGAAATAAACACTTTTCCAAAAACAAGCTCCAAATCATGTTGAAACACAGAAATAAACACTTTTTCATAAACAAGCTCTAAATCATGTTGAAATACAGAAATTAACACTTTTCCAAAAACAAGCTCCAAATCATGTTGAAATACAGAAATAAACACTTTTTCATAAACAAGCTCTAAATCATGTTTGATGCACTCTGTAAGTGATTTTTTTCCCCAGTACTGTTAGAACTGGATTATAGGAACACTGTGGACAGTTTTCAGCAAGTTGCAATATTGGAATACAGAAATAAACACTTTTCCAAAAACAAGCTCCAAATCATGTTGAAATACAGAAATAAACACTTTTCCAAAAACAAGCTCCAAATCATGTTGAAATACAGAAATAAACACTTTTTCATAAACAAGCTCTAAATCATGTTTGATGCACTCTGTAAGAGATTTTTTACCCAGTACTGTTAGAACTGGATGATAGGAACACTGTGGACAGTTTTCAGCAAGTTGCAATATTGGAATACAGAAATAAACACTTTTCCAAAAACAAGCTCCAAATCATGTTGAAATACAGAAATAAACACTTTTTCATAAACAAGCTCTAAATCATGTTGAAATACAGAAATTAACACTTTTCCAAAAACAAGCTCCAAATCATGTTGAAATACAGAAATAAACACTTTTTCAAAAACAAGCTCTAAATCAAGTTGAAAAACAGAAATAAACACTTTTTCATAAACAAGCTCTAAATCATGTTTGATGCACTCTGTACGTGATTTTTTTTCCAGTACTGTTAGAACTGGATGATAGGAACACTGTGGACAGTTTTCAGCAAGTTGCAATATTGGAATACAGAAATAAACACTTTTCCAAAAACAAGCTCCAAATCATGTTGTAATACAGAAATAAACACTGTTCCAAAAACAAGCTCCAAATCATGTTGAAATACAGAAATAAACACTTTTCATAAACAAGCTCTAAATCATGTTGAAATACAGAAATTAACACTTTTCCAAAAACAAGCTCCAAATCATGTTGAAATACAGAAATAAACACTTTTTCATAAACAAGCTCTAAATCATGTTTGATGCACTCTGTATGTGATTTTTTCCCCCAGTACTGATAGAACTGGATGATAGGAACACTGTGGACAGTTTTCAGCAAGTTGCAATATTGGAATACAGAAATAAACACTTTTCCAAAAACAAGCTCCAAATCATGTTGAAATACAGAAATAAACACTTTTTCATAAACAAGCTCTAAATCATGTTGAAATACAGAAATTAACACTTTTCCAAAAACAAGCTCCAAATCATGTTGAAATACAGAAATAAACACTTTTTCAAAAACAAGCTCTAAATCATGTTGAAAAACAGAAATAAACACTTTTTCATAAACAAGCTCTAAATCATGTTTGATGCACTCTGTAAGTGATTTTTTTTCAGTACTGTTAGAACTGGATGATAGGATCACTGTGGACAGTTTTCAGCAAGTAGCAATATTGGAATACAGAAATAAACACTTTTCCAAAAACAAGCTCCAAATCATGTTGAAATACAGAAATAAACACTTTTCCAAAAACATGCTCCAAATCATGTTGAAATACAGAAATAAACACTTTTTCATAAACAAGCTCTAAATCATGTTGAAATACAGAAATTAACACTTCTCCAAAAACAAGCTCCAAATCATGTTGAAATACAGAAATAAACACTTTTTCATAAACAAGCTCTAAATCATGTTTGATGCACTCTGTAAGTGATTTTTTTCCCCAGTACTGTTAGAACTGGATTATAGGAACACTGTGGACAGTTTTCAGCAAGTTGCAATATTGGAATACAGAAATAAACACTTTTCCAAAAACAAGCTCTAAATCATGTTGAAATACAGAAATTAACACTTTTCCAAAAACAAGCTCCAAATCATGTTGAAATACAGAAATAAACAATTTTTCATAAACAAGCTCTAAATCATGTTTGATGCACTCTGTATGTGATTTTTTCCCCCAGTACTGATAGAACTGGATGAGAGGAACACTGTGGACAGTTTTCAGCAAGTTGCAATATTGGAATACAGAAATAAACACTTTTCCAAAAACAAGCTCCAAATCATGTTGAAACACAGAAATAAACACTTTTTCATAAACAAGCTCTAAATCATGTTGAAATACAGAAATTAACACTTTTCCAAAAACAAGCTCCAAATCATGTTGAAATACAGAAATAAACACTTTTTCATAAACAAGCTCTAAATCATGTTTGATGCACTCTGTATGTGATTTTTTTCCCCCGGTACTGATTGAACTGGATGATAGGAACACTGTGGACAGTTTTCAGCAAGTTGCAATATTGGAATACAGAAATAAACACTTTTCCAAAAACAAGCTCTAAATCATGTTGAAATACAGAAATTAACACTTTTCCAAAAACAAGCTCCAAATCATGTTGAAATAAAGAAATAAACACTTTTTCAAAAACAAGCTCTAAATCATGTTGAAAAACAGAAATAAACACTTTTTCATAAACAAGCTCTAAATCATGTTTGATGCACTCTGTATGTGATTTTTTCCACCATTACTGATAGAACTCGATGATAGGAACACTGTGGACAGTTTTCAGCAAGTTGCAATATTGGAATACAGAAATAAACACTTTTCCAAAAACAAGCTCCAAATCATGTTGAAATACAGAAATAAACACTGTTCCAAAAACAAGCTCCAAATCATGTTGAAATACAGAAATAAACACTTTTTCATAAACAAGCTCTAAATCATGTTGAAATACAGAAATTAACACTTTTCCAAAAACAAGCTCCAAATCATGTTGAAATACAGAAAAAAACACTTTTTCATAAACAAGCTCTAAATCATGTTTGATGCACTCTGTATGTATTTTTTCCCCCAGTACTGATAGAACTGGATGATAGGAACACTGTGGACAGTTTTCAGCAAGTTGCAATATTGGAATACAGAAATAAACACTTTTCCAAAAACAAGCTCCAAATCATGTTGAAATACAGAAATAAACACTTTTTCATAAACAAGCTCTAAATCATGTTGAAATACAGAAATTAACACTTTTCCAAAAACAAGCTCCAAATCATGTTGAAATACAGAAATAAACACTTTTTCAAAAACAAGCTCTAAATCATGTTGAAAAACAGAAATAAACACTTTTTCATAAACAAGCTCTAAATCATGTTTGATGCACTCTGTAAGTGATTTTTTTCAGTACTGTTAGAACTGGATGATAGGATCACTGTGGACAGTTTTCACCAAGTAGCAATATTGGAATACAGAAATAAACACTTTTCCAAAAACAAGCTCCAAATCATGTTGAAATACAGAAACAAACACTTTTCCAAAAACAAGCTCCAAATCATGTTGAAATACAGAAATAAACACTTTTCATAAACAAGCTCTAAATCATGTTGAAATACAGAAATTAACACTTTTCCAAAAACAAGCTCCAAATCATGTTGAAATACAGAAAAAAACACTTTTTCATAAACAAGCTCTAAATCATGTTTGATGCACTCTGTTAATGACTTTTTTTCCAGTACTGTTAGAACTGGATGATAGGAACAATGTGGACAGTTTTCAGCAAGTTGCAATATTGGAATACAGAAATAAACACTTTTCCAAAAACAAGCTCCAAATCATGTTGAAATACAGAAATAAACACTTTTCCAAAAACAAGCTCCAAATCATGTTGAAATACAGAAATAAACACTTTTTCATAAACAAGCTCTAAATCATGTTTGATGCACTCTGTAAGTGATTTTTTTTCCCCAGTACTGTTAGAACTGGATTATAGGAACACTGTGGACAGTTTTCAGCAAGTTGCAATATTGGAATACAGAAATAAACACTTTTCCAAAAACAAGCTAAAAATCATGTTGAAATACAGAAATAAACACTTTTTCATAAACAAGCTCTAAATCATGTTTGATGCACTCTGTAAGTGATTTTTTCCCCCAGTACTGTTAGAACTGGATTATAGGAACACTGTGGACAGTTTTCAGCAAGTTGCAATATTGGAATACAGAAATAAACACTTTTCCAAAAACAAGCTCCAAATCATGTTGAAATACAGAAATAAACACTTTTTCATAAACAAGCTCTAAATCATGTTGAAATACAGAAATTAACACTTTTCCAAAAACAAGCTCCAAATCATGTTGAAATACAGAAATAAACACTTTTTCAAAAACAAGCTCTAAATCATGTTGAAAAACAGAAATAAACACTTTTTCATAAACAAGCTCTAAATCATGTTTGATGCACTCTGTAAGTGATTTTTTTTCAGTACTGTTAGAACTGGATGATAGGATCACTGTGGACAGTTTTCACCAAGTAGCAATATTGGAATACAGAAATAAACACTTTTCCAAAAACAAGCTCCAAATCATGTTGAAATACAGAAACAAACACTTTTCCAAAAACAAGCTCCAAATCATGTTGAAATACAGAAATAAACACTTTTCATAAACAAGCTCTAAATCATGTTGAAATACAGAAATTAACACTTTTCCAAAAACAAGCTCCAAATCATGTTGAAATACAGAAAAAAACACTTTTTCATAAACAAGCTCTAAATCATGTTTGATGCACTCTGTTAATGACTTTTTTTCCAGTACTGTTAGAACTGGATGATAGGAACAATGTGGACAGTTTTCAGCAAGTTGCAATATTGGAATACAGAAATAAACACTTTTCCAAAAACAAGCTCCAAATCATGTTGAAATACAGAAATAAACACTTTTCCAAAAACAAGCTCCAAATCATGTTGAAATACAGAAATAAACACTTTTTCATAAACAAGCTCTAAATCATGTTGAAATACAGAAATTAACACTTTTCCAAAAACAAGCTCCAAATCATGTTGAAATACAGAAATAAACACTTTTTCATAAACAAGCTCTAAATCATGTTTGATGTACTCTGTAAGTGATTTTTTCCCCCAGTACTGTTAGAACTGGATTATAGGAACACTGTGGACAGTTTTCAGCAAGTTGCAATATTGGAATACAGAAATAAACACTTTTCCAAAAACAAGCTCCAAATCATGTTGAAATACAGAAATAAACACTTTTTCATAAACAAGCTCTAAATCATGTTGAAATACAGAAATTAACACTTTTCCAAAAACAAGCTCCAAATCATGTTGAAATACAGAAATAAACACTTTTTCAAAAACAAGCTCTAAATCATGTTGAAAAACAGAAATAAACACTTTTTCATAAACAAGCTCTAAATCATGTTTGATGCACTCTGTAAGTGATTTTTTTTCAGTACTGTTAGAACTGGATGATAGGATCACTGTGGACAGTTTTCAGCAAGTAGCAATATTGGAATACAGAAATAAACACTTTTCCAAAAACAAGCTCCAAATCATGTTGAAATACAGAAATAAACACTTTTCCAAAAACAAGCTCCAAATCATGTTGAAATACAGAAATAAACACTTTTTCATAAACAAGCTCTAAATCATGTTGAAATACAGAAATTAACACTTTTCCAAAAACAAGCTCCAAATCATGTTGAAATACAGAAATAAACACTTTTTCATAAACAAGCTCTAAATCATGTTTGATGCACTCTGTAAGTGATTTTTTTCCCCAGTACTGTTAGAACTGGATTATAGGAACACTGTGGACAGTTTTCAGCAAGTTGCAATATTGGAATACAGAAATAAACACTTTTCCAAAAACAAGCTCCAAATCATGTTGAAATACAGAAATAAACACTTTTTCATAAACAAGCTCTAAATCATGTTTGATGCACTCTGTATGTATTTTTTTCCCCCAGTACTGATAGAACTGGATGATAGGAACACTGTGGACAGTTTTCAGCAAGTTGCAATATTGGAATACAGAAATAAACACTTTTCCAAAAACAAGCTCCAAATCATGTTGAAATACAGAAATAAACACTTTTTCATAAACAAGCTCTAAATCATGTTGAAATACAGAAATTAACACTTTTCCAAAAACAAGCTCCAAATCATGTTGAAATACAGAAATAAACACTTTTTCAAAAACAAGCTCTAAATCATGTTGAAAAACAGAAATAAACACTTTTTCATAAACAAGCTCTAAATCATGTTTGATGCACTCTGTAAGTGATTTTTTTTCAGTACTGTTAGAACTGGATGATAGGATCACTGTGGACAGTTTTCAGCAAGTAGCAATATTGGAATACAGAAATAAACACTTTTCCAAAAACAAGCTCCAAATCATGTTGAAATACAGAAATAAACACTTTTCCAAAAACAAGCTCCAAATCATGTTGAAATACAGAAATAAACACTTTTTCATAAACAAGCTCTAAATCATGTTGAAATACAGAAATTAACACTTTTCCAAAAACAAGCTCCAAATCATGTTGAAATACAGAAATAAACACTTTTTCATAAACAAGCTCTAAATCATGTTTGATGCACTCTGTAAGTGATTTTTTTCCCCAGTACTGTTAGAACTGGATTATAGGAACACTGTGGACAGTTTTCAGCAAGTTGCAATATTGGAATACAGAAATAAACACTTTTCCAAAAACAAGCTCCAAATCGTGTTGAAATACAGAAATAAACACTTTTTCATAAACAAGCTCTAAATCATGTTTGATGCACTCTGTATGTATTTTTTTCCCCCAGTACTGATAGAACTGGATGATAGGAACACTGTGGACAGTTTTCAGCAAGTTGCAATATTGGAATACAGAAATAAACACTTTTCCAAAAACAAGCTCCAAATCATGTTGAAATACAGAAATAAACACTTTTTCATAAACAAGCTCTAAATCATGTTGAAATACAGAAATTAACACTTTTCCAAAAACAAGCTCCAAATCATGTTGAAATACAGAAATAAACACTTTTTCAAAAACAAGCTCTAAATCATGTTGAAAAACAGAAATAAACACTTTTTCATAAACAAGCTCTAAATCATGTTTGATGCACTCTGTAAGTGATTTTTTTTCAGTACTGTTAGAACTGGATGATAGGATCACTGTGGACAGTTTTCAGCAAGTAGCAATATTGGAATACAGAAATAAACACTTTTCCAAAAACAAGCTCCAAATCATGTTGAAATACAGAAACAAACACTTTTCCAAAAACAAGCTCCAAATCATGTTGAAATACAGAAATAAACACTTTTCATAAACAAGCTCTAAATCATGTTGAAATTAAGAAATTAACACTTTTCCAAAAACAAGCTCCAAATCATGTTGAAATACAGAAAAAAACACTTTTTCATAAACAAGCTCTAAATCATGTTTGATGCACTCTGTTAATGACTTTTTTTCCAGTACTGTTAGAACTGGATGATAGGAACAATGTGGACAGTTTTCAGCAAGTTGCAATATTGGAATACAGAAATAAACACTTTTCCAAAAACAAGATCCAAATCATGTTGAAATACAGAAATAAACACTTTTCCAAAAACAAGCTCCAAATCATGTTGAAATACAGAAATAAACACTTTTTCATAAACAAGCTCTAAATCATGTTTGATGCACTCTGTAAGTGATTTTTTCCCCAGTACTGTTAGAACTGGATGATAGGAACACTGTGGACAGTTTTCAGCAAGTTGCAATATTGGAATACAGAAATAAACACTTTTCCAAAAACAAGCTCCAAATCATGTTAAAATACAGAAATAAACACTGTTCCAAAAACAAGCTCCAAATCATGTTGAAATACAGAAATAAACACTTTTTCATAAACAAGCTCTAAATCATGTTGAAATACAGAAATTAACACTTTTCCAAAAACAAGCTCCAAATCATGTTGAAATACAGAAATAAACACTTTTTCATAAACAAGCTCTAAATCATGTTTGATGCACTCTGTATGTATTTTTTTTCCCCAGTACTGATAGAACTGGATGATAGGAACACTGTGGACAGTTTTCAGCAAGTTGCAATATTGGAATACAGAAATAAACACTTTTCCAAAAACAAGCTCCAAATCATGTTGAAATACAGAAATAAACACTTTTTCATAAACAAGCTCTAAATCATGTTGAAATACAGAAATTAACACTTTTCCAAAAACAAGCTCCAAATCATGTTGAAAAACAGAAATAAACACTTTTTCATAAACAAGCTCTAAATCATGTTTGATGCACTCTGTAAGTGATTTTTTTTCAGTACTGTTAGAACTGGATGATAGGATCACTGTGGACAGTTTTCAGCAAGTAGCAATATTGGAATACAGAAATAAACACTTTTCCAAAAACAAGCTCCAAATCATGTTGAAATACAGAAATAAACACTTTTCCAAAAACATGCTCCAAATCATGTTGAAATACAGAAATAAACACTTTTTCATAAACAAGCTCTAAATCATGTTGAAATACAGAAATTAACACTTCTCCAAAAACAAGCTCCAAATCATGTTGAAATACAGAAATAAACACTTTTTCATAAACAAGCTCTAAATCATGTTTGATGCACTCTGTAAGTGATTTTTTTCCCCAGTACTGTTAGAACTGGATTATAGGAACACTGTGGACAGTTTTCAGCAAGTTGCAATATTGGAATACAGAAATAAACACTTTTCCAAAAACAAGCTCTAAATCATGTTGAAATACAGAAATTAACACTTTTCCAAAAACAAGCTCCAAATCATGTTGAAATACAGAAATAAACAATTTTTCATAAACAAGCTCTAAATCATGTTTGATGCACTCTGTATGTGATTTTTTCCCCCAGTCCTGATAGAACTGGATGATAGGAACACTGTGGACATTTTTCAGCAAGTTGCAATATTGGAATACAGAAATAAACACTTTTCCAAAAACAAGCTCCAAATCATGTTGAAACACAGAAATAAACACTTTTTCATAAACAAGCTCTAAATCATGTTGAAATACAGAAATTAACACTTTTCCAAAAACAAGCTCCAAATCATGTTGAAATACAGAAATAAACACTTTTTCATAAACAAGCTCTAAATCATGTTTGATGCACTCTGTACGTGATTTTTTTTCCAGTACTGTTAGAACTGGATGATAGGAACACTGTGGACAGTTTTCAGCAAGTTGCAATATTGGAATACAGAAATAAACACTTTTCCAAAAACAAGCTCCAAATCATGTTGAAATACAGAAATAAACACTGTTCCAAAAACAAGCTCCAAATCATGTTGAAATACAGAAATAAACACTTTTTCATAAACAAGCTCTAAATCATGTTGAAATACAGAAATTAACACTTTTCCAAAAACAAGCTCCAAATCATGTTGAAATACAGAAATAAACACTTTTTCATAAACAAGCTCTAAATCATGTTTGATGCACTCTGTATGTATTTTTTTCCCCCAGTACTGATAGAACTGGATGATAGGAACACTGTGGACAGTTTTCAGCAAGTTGCAATTTTGGAATACAGAAATAAACACTTTTCCAAAAACAAGCTCCAAATCATGTTGAAATACAGAAATAAACACTTTTTCATAAACAAGCTCTAAATCATGTTGAAATACAGAAATTAACACTTTTCCAAAAACAAGCTCCAAATCATGTTGAAATACAGAAATAAACACTTTTTCAAAAACAAGCTCTAAATCATGTTGAAAAACAGAAATAAACACTTTTTCATAAACAAGCTCTAAATCATGTTTGATGCACTCTCTAAGTGATTTTTTTCAGTACTGTTAGAACTGGATGATAGGATCACTGTGGACAGTTTTCAGCAAGTAGCAATATTGGAATACAGAAATAAACACTTTTCCAAAAACAAGCTCCAAATCATGTTGAAATACAGAAACAAACACTTTTCCAAAAACAAGCTCCAAATCATGTTGAAATACAGAAATAAACACTTTTTCATAAACAAGCTCTAAATCATGTTTGATGCACTCTGTACGTGATTTTTTTTCCAGTACTGTTAGAACTGGATGATAGGAACACTGTGGACAGTTTTCAGCAAGTTGCAATATTGGAATACAGAAATAAACACTTTTCCAAAAACAAGCTCCAAATCATGTTGAAATACAGAAATAAACACTGTTCCAAAAACAAGCTCCAAATCATGTTGAAATACAGAAATAAACACTTTTTCATAAACAAGCTCTAAATCATGTTGAAATACAGAAATTAACACTTTTCCAAAAACAAGCTCCAAATCATGTTGAAATACAGAAATAAACACTTTTTCATAAACAAGCTCTAAATCATGTTTGATGCACTCTGTATGTATTTTTTTCCCCCAGTACTGATAGAACTGGATGATAGGAACACTGTGGACAGTTTTCAGCAAGTTGCAATTTTGGAATACAGAAATAAACACTTTTCCAAAAACAAGCTCCAAATCATGTTGAAATACAGAAATAAACACTTTTTCATAAACAAGCTCTAAATCATGTTGAAATACAGAAATTAACACTTTTCCAAAAACAAGCTCCAAATCATGTTGAAATACAGAAATAAACACTTTTTCAAAAACAAGCTCTAAATCATGTTGAAAAACAGAAATAAACACTTTTTCATAAACAAGCTCTAAATCATGTTTGATGCACTCTCTAAGTGATTTTTTTCAGTACTGTTAGAACTGGATGATAGGATCACTGTGGACAGTTTTCAGCAAGTAGCAATATTGGAATACAGAAATAAACACTTTTCCAAAAACAAGCTCCAAATCATGTTGAAATACAGAAACAAACACTTTTCCAAAAACAAGCTCCAAATCATGTTGAAATACAGAAATAAACACTTTTCATAAACAAGCTCTAAATCATGTTGAAATACAGAAATTAACACTTTTCCAAAAACAAGCTCCAAATCATGTTGAAATACAGAAAAAAACACTTTTTCATAAACAAGCTCTAAATCATGTTTGATGCACTCTGTTAATGACTTTTTTTCCAGTACTGTTAGAACTGGATGATAGGAACAATGTGGACAGTTTTCAGCAAGTTGCAATATTGGAATACAGAAATAAACACTTTTCCAAAAACAAGATCCAAATCATGTTGAAATACAGAAATAAACACTTTTCCAAAAACAAGCTCTAAATCATGTTGAAATACAGAAATAAACACTTTTTCATAAACAAGCTCTAAATCATTTTTGATGCACTCTGTAAGTGATTTTTTCCCCAGTACTGTTAGAACTGGATGATAGGAACACTGTGGACAGTTTTCAGCAAGTTGCAATATTGGAATACAGAAATAAACACTTTTCCAAAAACAAGCTCCAAATCATGTTAAAATACAGAAATAAACACTGTTCCAAAAACAAGCTCCAAATCATGTTGAAATACAGAAATAAACACTTTTTCATAAACAAGCTCTAAATCATGTTGAAATACAGAAATTAACACTTTTCCAAAAACAAGCTCCAAATCATGTTGAAATACAGAAATAAACACTTTTTCATAAACAAGCTCTAAATCATGTTTGATGCACTCTGTATGTATTTTTTTTCCCCAGTACTGATAGAACTGGATGATAGGAACACTGTGGACAGTTTTCAGCAAGTTGCAATATTGGAATACAGAAATAAACACTTTTCCAAAAACAAGCTCCAAATCATGTTGAAATACAGAAATAAACACTTTTTCATAAACAAGCTCTAAATCATGTTGAAATACAGAAATTAACACTTTTCCAAAAACAAGCTCCAAATCATGTTGAAATACAGAAATAAACACTTTTTCAAAAACAAGCTCTAAATCATGTTGAAAAACAGAAATAAACACTTTTTCATAAACAAGCTCTAAATCATGTTTGATGCACTCTGTAAGTGATTTTTTTTTCAGTACTGTTAGAACTGGATGATAGGATCACTGTGGACAGTTTTCAGCAAGTAGCAATATTGGAATACAGAAATAAACACTTTTCCAAAAACAAGCTCCAAATCATGTAGAAATACAGAAATAAAAACTTTTCCAAAAACAAGCTCCAAATCATGTTGAAATACAGAAATAAACACTTTTTCATAAACAAGCTCTAAATCATGTTGAAATACAGAAATTAACGCTTTTCCAAAAACAAGCTCCAAATCATGTTGAAATACAGAAATAAACACTTTTTCAAAAACAAGCTCTAAATCATGTTGAAAAACAGAAATAAACACTTTTTCATAAACAAGCTCTAAATCATGTTTGATGCACTCTGTAAGTGATTTTTTTTTCAGTACTGTTAGAACTGGATGATAGGATCACTGTGGACAGTTTTCAGCAAGTAGCAATATTGGAATACAGAAATAAACACTTTTCCAAAAACAAGCTCCAAATCATGTTGAAATACAGAAATAAAAACTTTTCAAAAAAAAAGCTCCAAATCATGTTAAAATACAGAAATAAACAATTTTTCATAAACAAGCTCTAAATCATGTTTGATGCACTCTGTATGTGATTTTTTCCCCCAGTACTGATAGAACTGGATGATAGGAACACTGTGGACAGTTTTCAGCAAGTTGCAATATTGGAATACAGAAATAAACACTTTTCCAAAAACAAGCTCCAAATCATGTTGAAACACAGAAATAAACACTTTTTCATAAACAAGCTCTAAATCATGTTGAAATACAGAAATTAACACTTTTCCAAAAACAAGCTCCAAATCATGTTGAAATACAGAAATAAACACTTTTTCATAAACAAGCTCTAAATCATGTTTGATGCACTCTGTAAGTGATTTTTTCCCCCAGTACTGTTAGAACTGGATTATAGGAACACTGTGGACAGTTTTCAGCAAGTTGCAATATTGGAATACAGAAATAAACACTTTTCCAAAAACAAGCTCCAAATCATGTTGAAATACAGAAATAAACACTTTTCCAAAAACAAGCTCCAAATCATGTTGAAATACAGAAATAAACACTTTTTCATAAACAAGCTCTAAATCATGTTGAAATACAGAAATTAACACTTTTCCAAAAACAAGCTCCAAATCATGTTGAAATACAGAAATAAACACTTTTTCAAAAACAAGCTCTAAATCAAGTTGAAAAACAGAAATAAACACTTTTTCATAAACAAGCTCTAAATCATGTTTGATGCACTCTGTACGTGATTTTTTTTCCAGTACTGTTAGAACTGGATGATAGGAACACTGTGGACAGTTTTCAGCAAGTTGCAATATTGGAATACAGAAATAAACACTTTTCCAAAAACAAGCTCCAAATCATGTTAAAATACAGAAATAAACACTGTTCCAAAAACAAGCTCCAAATCATGTTGAAATACAGAAATAAACACTTTTTCATAAACAAGCTCTAAATCATGTTGAAATACAGAAATTAACACTTTTCCAAAAACAAGCTCCAAATCATGTTGAAATACAGAAATAAACACTTTTTCATAAACAAGCTCTAAATCATGTTTGATGCACTCTGTATGTATTTTTTTTCCCCAGTACTGATAGAACTGGATGATAGGAACACTGTGGACAGTTTTCAGCAAGTTGCAATATTGGAATACAGAAATAAACACTTTTCCAAAAACAAGCTCCAAATCATGTTGAAATACAGAAATAAACACTTTTTCATAAACAAGCTCTAAATCATGTTGAAATACAGAAATTAACACTTTTCCAAAAACAAGCTCCAAATCATGTTGAAATACAGAAATAAACACTTTTTCAAAAACAAGCTCTAAATCATGTTGAAAAACAGAAATAAACACTTTTTCATAAACAAGCTCTAAATCATGTTTGATGCACTCTGTAAGTGATTTTTTTTTCAGTACTGTTAAAACTGGATGATAGGATCACTGTGGACAGTTTTCAGCAAGTAGCAATATTGGAATACAGAAATAAACACTTTTCCAAAAACAAGCTCCAAATCATGTTGAAATACAGAAATAAACACTTTTCCAAAAACAAGCTCCAAATCATGTTGATATACAGAAATAAACACTTTTTCAAAAACAAGCTCTAAATCATGTTGAAATACAGAAACAAACACTTTATCATAAACAAGCTCTAAATCATGTTTGATGCACTCTGTAAGTGATTTATTTCCCAGTACTGTTAGAACTGGATGAAAGGAAAACTGTGGACAGTTTTCAGCAAGTTGCAATATTGGAATACAGAAACAAACACTTTTCCAAAACAAGCTCCAAATCATGTTGAAATACAGAAATTAACACTTTTCCAAAAACAAGCTCCAAATCATGTTGAAATACAGAAATAAACACTTTTTCAAAAACAAGCTCTAAATCATGTTTGATGCACTCTGTCGGTGATTTATTTCCCAGTACTGTTAGAACTGGATGATAGGATCACTGTGGACAGTTTTCAGCAAGTAGCAATATTGGAATACAGAAATAAACACTTTTCCAAAAACAAGCTCCAAATCAAGTTGAAATACAGAAATAAACACTTTTCCAAAAACAAGCTCCAAATCATGTTGAAATACAGAAATAAACACTTTTTCAAAAACAAGCTCTAAATCATGTTTGATGCACTCTGTAGGTGATTTATTTCCCAGTACTGTTAGAACTGGATGATAGGATCACTGTGGACAGTTTTCAGCAAGTAGCAATATTGGAATACAGAAATAAACACTTTTCCAAAAACAAGCTCCAAATCATGTTGAAATACAGAAATAAAAACTTTTCCAAAAACAAGCTCCAAATCATGTTGAAATACAGAAATAAACACTTTTTCATAAACAAGCTCTAAATCATGTTGAAATACAGAAATTAACACTTCTCCAAAAACAAGCTCCAAATCATGTTGAAATACAGAAATAAACACTTTTTCATAAACAAGCTCTAAATCATGTTTAATGCACTCTGTAAGTGATTTTTTTCCCCAGTACTGTTAGAACTGGATTATAGGAACACTGTGGACAGTTTTCAGCAAGTTGCAATATTGGAATACAGAAATAAACACTTTTCCAAAAACAAGCTCTAAATCATGTTGAAATACAGAAATTAACACTTTTCCAAAAACAAGCTCCAAATCATGTTGAAATACAGAAATAAACAATTTTTCATAAACAAGCTCTAAATCATGTTTGATGCACTCTGTATGTGATTTTTTCCCCCAGTACTGATAGAACTGGATGATAGGAACACTGTGGACAGTTTTCAGCAAGTTGCAATATTGGAATACAGAAATAAACACTTTTCCAAAAACAAGCTCCAAATCATGTTGAAACACAGAAATAAACACTTTTTCATAAACAAGCTCTAAATCATGTTGAAATACAGAAATTAACACTTTTCCAAAAACAAGCTCCAAATCATGTTGAAATACAGAAATAAACACTTTTTCATAAACAAGCTCTAAATCATGTTTGATGCACTCTGTAAGTGATTTTTTTCCCCAGTACTGTTAGAACTGGATTATAGGAACACTGTGGACAGTTTTCAGCAAGTTGCAATATTGGAATACAGAAATAAACACTTTTCCAAAAACAAGCTCCAAATCATGTTGAAATACAGAAATAAACACTTTTCCAAAAACAAGCTCCAAATCATGTTGAAATACAGAAATAAACACTTTTTCATAAACAAGCTCTAAATCATGTTTGATGCACTCTGTAAGTGATTTTTTACCCAGTACTGTTAGAACTGGATGATAGGAACACTGTGGACAGTTTTCAGCAAGTTGCAATATTGGAATACAGAAATAAACACTTTTCCAAAAACAAGCTCCAAATCATGTTGAAATACAGAAATAAACACTTTTTCATAAACAAGCTCTAAATCATGTTGAAATACAGAAATTACCACTTTTCCAAAAACAAGCTCCAAATCATGTTGAAATACAGAAATAAACACTTTTTCAAAAACAAGCTCTAAATCAAGTTGAAAAACAGAAATAAACACTTTTTCATAAACAAGCTCTAAATCATGTTTGATGCACTCTGTACGTGATTTTTTTTCCAGTACTGTTAGAACTGGATGATAGGAACACTGTGGACAGTTTTCAGCAAGTTGCAATATTGGAATACAGAAATAAACACTTTTCCAAAAACAAGCTCCAAATCATGTTAAAATACAGAAATAAACACTGTTCCAAAAACAAGCTCCAAATCATGTTGAAATACAGAAATAAACACTTTTTCATAAACAAGCTCTAAATCATGTTTGATGCACTCTGTATGTATTTTTTTTCCCCAGTACTGATAGAACTGGATGATAGGAACACTGTGGACAGTTTTCAGCAAGTTGCAATATTGGAATACAGAAATAAACACTTTTCCAAAAACAAGCTCCAAATCATGTTGAAATACAGAAATAAACACTTTTTCATAAACAAGCTCTAAATCATGTTGAAATACAGAAATTAACACTTTTCCAAAAACAAGCTCCAAATCATGTTGAAATACAGAAATAAACACTTTTTCAAAAACAAGCTCTAAATCATGTTGAAAAACAGAAATAAACACTTTTTCATAAACAAGCTCTAAATCATGTTTGATGCACTCTGTAAGTGATTTTTTTTTCAGTACTGTTAGAACTGGATGATAGGATCACTGTGGACAGTTTTCAGCAAGTAGCAATATTGGAATACAGAAATAAACACTTTTCCAAAAACAAGCTCCAAATCATGTTGAAATACAGAAATAAACACTTTTCCAAAAACAAGCTCCAAATCATGTTGAAATACAGAAATAAACACTTTTTCATAAACAAGCTCTAAATCATGTTGAAATACAGAAATTAACACTTTTCCAAAAACAAGCTCCAAATCATGTTGAAATACAGAAATAAACACTTTTCCATAAACAAGCTCTAAATCATGTTTGATGCACTCTGTAAGTGATTTTTTTCCCCAGTACTGTTAGAACTGGATGTATAGGAACACTGTGGACAGTTTTCAGCAAGTTGCAATATTGGAATACAGAAATAAACACTTTTCCAAAAACAAGCTCTCAAATCATGTTGAAATACAGAAATTAACACTTTTCCAAAAACAAGCTCCAAATCATGTTGAAATACAGAAATAAACACTTTTCCATAAACAAGCTCTAAATCATGTTTGATGCACTCTGTATGTGATTTTTTCCCCCAGTACTGATAGAACTGGATGATAGGAACACTGTGGACAGTTTTCAGCAAGTTGCAATATTGGAATACAGAAATAAACACTTTTCCAAAAACAAGCTCCAAATCATGTTGAAATACAGAAATAAACACTTTTCCAAAAACAAGCTCTAAATCATGTTGAAATACAGAAATTAACACTTTTCCAAAAACAAGCTCCAAATCATGTTGAAATACAGAAATAAACACTTTTCCATAAACAAGCTTTAAATCATGTTTGATGCACTCTGTAAGTGATTTTTTTTCAGTACTGTTAGAACTGAATGATAGGAACACTGTGGACAGTTTTCAGCAAGTTGCAATATTGGAATACAGAAATAAACACTTTTCCAAAAACAAGCTCCAAATCATGTTGAACTACAGAAATAAACACTTTTCCAAAAACAAGCTCCAAATCATGTTGAAATACAGAAATAAACACTTTTCCATAAACAAGCTCTAAATCATGTTTGATGCACTCTGGAAGTTAGATTTTTTTCCCAGTACTGTTTGAATCTGGATGTTAGGAACACTGTGGACAGTTTTCAGCAAGTTGCAACATTGGAATACAGAAATAAACACTTTTCCAAAAACAAGCTCCAAATCATGTTGAAATACAGAAATAAACACTTTTCAAAAACAAGCTTAAATCATGTTGAAATACAGAAATTAACACTTTTCCAAAAACAAGCTCCAAATCATGTTGAAATACAGAAATAAACACTTTTTCAAAAACAAGCTCTAAATCAAGTTGAAAAACAGAAATAAACACTTTTTCATAAACAAGCTCTAAATCATGTTTGATGCACTCTGTAAGTGATTTTTTTTCAGTACTGTTAGAACTGGATGATAGGAACACTGTGGACAGTTTTCAGCAAGTTGCAATATTGGAATACAGAAATAAAAACTTTTCCAAAAACAAGCTCCAAATCATGTTAAAATACAGAAATAAACACTTTTCCAAAAACAAGCTCCAAATCATGTTGAAATACAGAAATAAACACTTTTCCATAAACAAGCTCTAAATCATGTTTGATGCACTCTGGAAGTTAATTTTTTTTCCCCAGTACTGTTGAATCAGGATGTTAGGAACACTGTGGACAGTTTTCAGCAAGTTGCAACATTGGAATACAGAAATAAACACTTTTCCAAAAACAAGCTCCAAATCATGTTGAAATACAGAAATAAACACTTTTTCATAAACAAGCTCTAAATCATGTTGAAATACAGAAATTAACACTTTTCCAAAAACAAGCTCCAAATCATGTTGAAATACAGAAATAAACACTTTTTCAAAAACAAGCTCTAAATCATGTTGAAAAACAGAAATAAACACTTTTTCATAAACAAGCTCTAAATCATGTTTGATGCACTCTGTAAGTTAATTTTTTTCCAGTACTGTTTAATCAGGATGTTAGGAACACTGTGGACAGTTTTCAGCAAGTTGCAACATTGAAATACAGAAATAAACACTTTTCCAAAAACAAGCTCCAAATCATGTTGAAATACAGAAATAAACACTTTTCCAAAAACAAGCTCCAAATCATGTTGAAATACAGAAATAAACACTTTTTCATAAACAAGCTCTAAATCATGTTGAAATACAGAAATTAACACTTTTCCAAAAACAAGCTCCAAATCATGTTGAAATACAGAAATAAACACTTTTTCATAAACAAGCTCTAAATCATGTTTGATGCACTCTGGAAGTGATTTTTTTCCCCAGTACTGTTAGAATCTGGATGTATAGGAACACTGTGGACAGTTTTCAGCAAGTTGCAACATTGGAATACAGAAATAAACACTTTTCCAAAAACAAGCTCTAAATCATGTTGAAATACAGAAATTAACACTTTTCCAAAAACAAGCTCCAAATCATGTTGAAATACAGAAATAAACACTTTTCCATAAACAAGCTCTAAATCATGTTTGATGCACTCTGGAAGTAAAATTTTTTCCAGTACTGTTTAATCAGGATGTTAGGAACACTGTGGACAGTTTTCAGCAAGTTGCAACATTGAAATACAGAAATAAACACTTTTCCAAAAACAAGCTCTAAATCATGTTGAAATACAGAAATAAACACTTTTCCAAAAACAAGCTCTAAATCATGTTGAAATACAGAAATTAACACTTTTCCAAAAACAAGCTCCAAATCATGTTGAAATACAGAAATTGACACTTTTCCATAAACAAGCTCTAAATCATGTTTGATGCACTCTGGAAGTGAATTTTTTTTCAGTACTGTTTGAATCAGGATGATAGGAACACTGTGGACAGTTTTCAGCAAGTTGCAACATTGGAATACAGAAATAAACACTTTTCCAAAAACAAGCTTCAAATCATGTTGAAATACAGAAATTGACACTTTTCCAAAAACAAGCTCCAAATCATGTTGAAATACAGAAATAAACACTTTTCCATGAACAAGCTCTAAATCATGTTTGATGCACTCTGGAAGTTAATTTTTTTTCAGTACTGTTTAATCAGGATGTTAGGAACACTGTGGACAGTTTTCAGCAAGTTGCAACATTGAAATACAGAAATAAACACTTTTCCAAAAACAAGCTCCAAATCATGTTGAAATACAGAAATAAACACTTTTTCATAAACAAGCTCTAAATCATGTTGAAATACAGAAATTGACACTTTTCCAAAAACAAGCTCCAAATCATGTTGAAATACAGAAATTGACACTTTTCCAAAAACAAGCTCCAAATCATGTTGAAATACAGAAATAAACACTTTTCCATGAACAAGCTCTAAATCATGTTTGATGCACTCTGGAAGTTAATTTTTTTTCCAGTACTGTTTAATCAGGATGTTAGGAACACTGTGGACAGTTTTCAGCAAGTTGCAACATTGAAATACAGAAATAAACACTTTTCCAAAAACAAGCTCCAAATCATGTTGAAATACAGAAATAAACACTTTTCCAAAAACAAGCTCCAAATCATGTTGAAATACAGAAATTGACACTTTTCCAAAAACAAGCTTCAAATCATGTTGAAATACAGAAATTGACACTTTTCCAAAAACAAGCTCCAAATCATGTTGAAATACAGAAATAAACACTTTTTCATAAACAAGCTCTAAATCATGTTTGATGCACTCTGGAAGTGAATTTTTTTCTCAGTACTGTTTGAATCAGGATGTTAGGAACACTGTGGACAGTTTTCAGCAAGTTGCAACATTGAAATACAGAAATAAACACTTTTCCAAAAACAAGCTCCAAATCATGTTGAAATACAGAAATAAGCACTTTTTCATAAACAAGCTTCAAATCATGTTGAAATACAGAAATTGACACTTTTCCAAAAACAAGCTCCAAATCATGTTGAAATACAGAAATAAACACTTTTTCAAAAACAAGCTCTAAATCATGTTGAAAAACAGAAATAAACACTTTTCCATAAACAAGCTCTAAATCATGTTTGATGCACTCTGGAAGTAAATTTTTTTCAGTACTGTTTAATCAGGATGTTAGGAACACTGTGGACAGTTTTCAGCAAGTTGCAACATTGAAATACAGAAATAAACACTTTTCCAAAAACAAGCTTCAAATCATGTTGAAATACAGAAATTGACACTTTTCCAAAAACAAGCTCCAAATCATGTTGAAATACAGAAATAAACACTTTTCCATGAACAAGCTCTAAATCATGTTTGATGCACTCTGGAAGTTAATTTTTTTTCAGTACTGTTTAATCAGGATGTTAGGAACACTGTGGACAGTTTTCAGCAAGTTGCAACATTGAAATACAGAAATAAACACTTTTCCAAAAACAAGCTCCAAATCATGTTGAAATACAGAAATAAACACTTTTCCAAAAACAAGCTCTAAATCATGTTGAAATACAGAAATTGACACTTTTCCAAAAACAAGCTTCAAATCATGTTGAAATACAGAAATTGACACTTTTCCAAAAACAAGCTCCAAATCATGTTGAAATACAGAAATAAACACTTTTCCATGAACAAGCTCTAAATCATGTTTGATGCACTCTGGAAGTTAATTTTTTTTCAGTACTGTTTAATCAGGATGTTAGGAACACTGTGGACAGTTTTCAGCAAGTTGCAACATTGAAATACAGAAATAAACACTTTTCCAAAAACAAGCTCCAAATCATGTTGAAATACAGAAATAAACACTTTTCCAAAAACAAGCTCTAAATCATGTTGAAATACAGAAATTGACACTTTTCCAAAAACAAGCTTCAAATCATGTTGAAATACAGAAATTGACACTTTTCCAAAAACAAGCTCCAAATCATGTTGAAATACAGAAATAAACACTTTTCCATGAACAAGCTCTAAATCATGTTTGATGCACTCTGGAAGTTAATTTTTTTTCAGTACTGTTTAACTTCTACTGCCTCAGAAACCCGGATCCGGGAGCACCCCCCACCCCCCACACACTGTTTAGCATAGCTAGCATAGCTTCACAAGTAGATAGTAGCATCTAAATATCATTAAATCACAAGTCCAAGACACCAGATGAAAGATACAGATCTTGTGAATAAAGCCACCATTTCCGATTTTTAAAATGTTTTACAGGGAAGACACAATATGTAAAGATGTACATCTATTACCTAAAAACACATTAGCATAATCCACCATCTTTTATTTGTCCACCAACACCAGTAGCCATCACCAATTCGGCTAAACTAAGATATTTATAGCCCCTAACCAACAAAAAAACTCATTAGATGACAGTCTGATAACATATTTATGGTATGGGATAGGTTTTGTTAGAAAAAAGTGCATATTTCAGGTAGATGGCATAGGTTACAATTGCACCCACCGTCACAAATGGACTAGAATAATTACAATGAGCAACGTGTTTACCTAACTACTAATCATCAAACATTTCGTAAAAATACACAGCATACACTAATCGAAAGACACAGATCCTGTGAATACAGACAATATTTCAGATTTTCTAAGTGTCTTACAGCGAAAACACAATAAATCGTTATATTAGCATAGCACATAGCACATAGCAGCCCAGCATTGATTCTAGCCAAAGTGAGCGATAAAAGTCAACATCGCCAAAAGATATTAATTTTTTCACTAACCTTCTCAGAATTCTTCCGATGACACTCCTGTAACATCATTTTACAATATACATATACAGTTTGTTCGAAAAGGTGCATATTTAGCCATACAAAACCGTGGTTACACAATGAAAATAGTAGCAAAACAAGCCTGAAAATGTCGGTCGCCATCTTTCAGAGTGATCTGGTTTAATTAATAGCTAATCATATACTTGACTAAAAAATACAGGGTTTACAGGAATCGAAAGACAAATTAGTTCTTAATGCAACCGCTGATTTACATTTTTAAAATTATCCTTACTTTTCAATACAGGGTTCGCCAAGTGAAGCTATACCAAACAAAATGGCGAAATATGCGTTTAAAATATTTCGACAGAAACACGATTTATCATATTAAATATTGCTTACTTTGAGCTGTTCTTCCATCAGATTCTTGGGCAATGTATCCTTTCTATGTTATAAACGTCTTTTGGTCGATAGATGTCCTCTGTCCTTCGAAATGTCCACCACCAACGACCGACACCCCAAAACGTGTCCAAAGTTTCAGAGTGCACAACAAATAAATTCCTCAAAATCGCACTAAACGGATATAAATTGCTATAAAACGGTTCAAATTAACTACATTATGATGTTTTTAACACCTAAAACGAGTAAAAACATGACCGGAGAAATATTGCTGGTTAGAAAACGATTTGGAACGAGGCAGGTCCGATGCCCTTCACGCTTCAGGCGCACGACGAGAAAGGGCGGTCTCTATACATTTTGGTCTTTTATAATGGCTGTGAATATCCCATCGATTCCATTGAAAGCGTGATGACGTACAGACACCCAGAGGAAGACGTAGGCAGTGTCGGTTTCTTCATAGCATTCACTGTCGCCTTAAAAACAGACCCCAGATCAGAGGTAAAAAAATTTGAAATCTGAACCCTGTCATGAAAAGTGCTGTAGAAATTGTTCTGTACCACTCAGAGACAAAATTTCAACTTCTATAGAAACTAGAAGGTGTTTTCTATCCAATAATAACAATAATATGCATATTGTACGATCAAGAATTTAGCACGAGGCAGTTTAATTTGGAGACACAAATATGCTAATGCGGAACAGCACCCCCTATAGTTCCAAGAGGTTAATCAGGATGTTAGGAACACTGTGGACAGTTTTCAGCAAGTTGCAACATTGAAATACAGAAATAAACACTTTTCCAAAAACAAGCTCCAAATCATGTTGAAATACAGAAATAAAAACTTTTCCATAAACAAGCTCTAAATCATGTTTGATGCACTCTGGAAGTTAATTTTTTTTCAGTACTGTTTAATCAGGATGTTAGGAACACTGTGGACAGTTTTCAGCAAGTTGCAACATTGAAATACAGAAATAAACACTTTTCCAAAAACAAGCTCTAAATCATGTTGAAATACAGAAATAAACACTTTTCCAAAAACAAGCTCTAAATCATGTTGAAATACAGAAATTAACACTTTTCCAAAAACAAGCTCCAAATCATGTTGAAATACAGAAATTGACACTTTTCCATAAACAAGCTCTAAATCATGTTTGATGCACTCTGGAAGTTAATTTTTTTTCAGTACTGTTTAATCAGGATGTTAGGAACACTGTGGACAGTTTTTAGCAAGTTGCAACATTGAAATACAGAAATAAACACTTTTCCAAAAACAAGCTTCAAATCATGTTGAACTACAGAAATTGACACTTTTCCAAAAACAAGCTCCAAATCATGTTGAAATACAGAAATAAACACTTTTCCATAAACAAGCTCTAAATCATGTTTGATGCACTCTGGAAGTTAATTTTTTTTCAGTACTGTTTAATCAGGATGTTAGGAACACTGTGGACAGTTTTCAGCAAGTTGCAACATTGAAATACAGAAATAAACACTTTTCCAAAAACAAGCTCTAAATCATGTTGAAAAACAGAAATAAGCACTTTTCAAAAACAAGCTTCAAATCATGTTGAAATACAGAAATTGACACTTTTCCAAAAACAAGCTCCAAATCATGTTGAAATACAGAAATTGACACTTTTCCATAAACAAGCTCCAAATCATGTTTGATGCACTCTGGAAGTTAATTTTTTTTCAGTACTGTTTAATCAGGATGTTAGGAACACTGTGGACAGTTTTCAGCAAGTTGCAACATTGAAATACAGAAATAAACACTTTTCCAAAAACAAGCTCCAAATCATGTTGAAATACAGAAATAAACACTTTTCCAAAAACAAGCTCTAAATCATGTTGAAATACAGAAATTAACACTTTTCCAAAAACAAGCTCCAAATCATGTTGAAATACAGAAATTGACACTTTTCCATAAACAAGCTCTAAATCATGTTTGATGCACTCTGGAAGTTAATTTTTTTTCAGTACTGTTTAATCAGGATGTTAGGAACACTGTGGACAGTTTTCAGCAAGTTGCAACATTGAAATACAGAAATAAACACTTTTCCAAAAACAAGCTTCAAATCATGTTGAAATACAGAAATTGACACTTTTCCAAAAACAAGCTCCAAATCATGTTGAAATACAGAAATTGACACTTTTCCATAAACAAGCTCTAAATCATGTTTGATGCACTCTGGAAGTAAAATTTTTTTCAGTACTGTTTAATCAGGATGTTAGGAACACTGTGGACAGTTTTCAGCAAGTTGCAACATTGAAATACAGAAATAAACACTTTTCCAAAAACAAGCTCTAAATCATGTTGAAATACAGAAATAAACACTTTTCCAAAAACAAGCTCTAAATCATGTTGAAATACAGAAATTAACACTTTTCCAAAAACAAGCTCCAAATCATGTTGAAATACAGAAATTGACACTTTTCCATAAACAAGCTCTAAATCATGTTTGATGCACTCTGGAAGTAAATTTTTTTTCAGTACTGTTTAATCAGGATGTTAGGAACACTGTGGACAGTTTTCAGCAAGTTGCAACATTGAAATACAGAAATAAACACTTTTCCAAAAACAAGCTTCAAATCATGTTGAAATACAGAAATTGACACTTTTCCAAAAACAAGCTCCAAATCATGTTGAAATACAGAAATAAACACTTTTCCATGAACAAGCTCTAAATCATGTTTGATGCACTCTGGAAGTTAATTTTTTTTCAGTACTGTTTAATCAGGATGTTAGGAACACTGTGGACAGTTTTCAGCAAGTTGCAACATTGAAATACAGAAATAAACACTTTTCCAAAAACAAGCTCCAAATCATGTTGAAATACAGAAATTGACACTTTTCCATAAACAAGCTCTAAATCATGTTTGATGCACTCTGGAAGTTAATTTTTTTCAGTACTGTTTAATCAGGATGTTAGGAACACTGTGGACAGTTTTCAGCAAGTTGCAACATTGAAATACAGAAATAAACACTTTTCCAAAAACAAGCTCTAAATCATGTTGAAATACAGAAATAAACACTTTTCCAAAAACAAGCTCTAAATCATGTTGAAATACAGAAATTAACACTTTTCCAAAAACAAGCTCCAAATCATGTTGAAATACAGAAATTGACACTTTTCCATAAACAAGCTCTAAATCATGTTTGATGCACTCTGGAAGTTAATTTTTTTTCAGTACTGTTTAATCAGGATGTTAGGAACACTGTGGACAGTTTTTAGCAAGTTGCAACATTGAAATACAGAAATAAACACTTTTCCAAAAACAAGCTTCAAATCATGTTGAACTACAGAAATTGACACTTTTCCAAAAACAAGCTCCAAATCATGTTGAAATACAGAAATAAAAACTTTTCCATAAACAAGCTCTAAATCATGTTTGATGCACTCTGGAAGTTAATTTTTTTTCAGTACTGTTTAATCAGGATGTTAGGAACACTGTGGACAGTTTTTAGCAAGTTGCAACATTGAAATACAGAAATAAACACTTTTCCAAAAACAAGCTTCAAATCATGTTGAACTACAGAAATTGACACTTTTCCTAAAACAAGCTCCAAATCATGTTGAAATACAAAAATAAACACTTTTCCATAAACAAGCTCTAAATCATGTTTGATGCACTCTGGAAGTAAATTTTTTTTCAGTACTGTTTAATCAGGATGTTAGGAACACTGTGGACAGTTTTCAGCAAGTTGCAACATTGAAATACAGAAATAAACACTTTTCCAAAAACAAGCTTCAAATCATGTTGAAATACAGAAATTGACACTTTTCCAAAAACAAGCTCCAAATCATGTTGAAATACAGAAATAAACACTTTTCCATAAACAAGCTCTAAATCATGTTTGATGCACTCTGGAAGTTAATTTTTTTTCAGTACTGTTTAATCAGGATGTTAGGAACACTGTGGACAGTTTTCAGCAAGTTGCAACATTGAAATACAGAAATAAACACTTTTCCAAAAACAAGCTCTAAATCATGTTGAAATACAGAAATAAACACTTTTCCAAAAACAAGCTCTAAATCATGTTGAAATACAGAAATTAACACTTTTCCAAAAACAAGCTCCAAATCATGTTGAAATACAGAAATAAAAACTTTTCCATAAACAAGCTCTAAATCATGTTTGATGCACTCTGGAAGTTAATTTTTTTCAGTACTGTTTAATCAGGATGTTAGGAACACTGTGGACAGTTTTCAGCAAGTTGCAACATTGAAATACAGCAATAAACACTTTTCCAAAAACAAGCTCTAAATCATTTTGAAAAACAGAAATAAGCACTTTTCAAAAACAAGTTTCAAATCATGTTGAAATACAGAAATTGACACTTTTCCAAAAACAAGCTCCAAATCATGTTGAAATACAAAAATAAACACTTTTCCATAAACAAGCTCTAAATCATGTTTGATGCACTCTGGAAGTTAATTTTTTTTCAGTACTGTTTAATCAGGATGTTAGGAACACTGTGGACAGTTTTCAGCAAGTTGCAACATTGAAATACAGAAATAAACACTTTTCCAAAAACAAGCTCTAAATCATGTTGAAATACAGAAATTAACACTTTTCCAAAAACAAGCTCCAAATCATGTTGAAATACAGAAATTGACACTTTTCCATAAACAAGCTCTAAATCATGTTTGATGCACTCTGGAAGTAATTTTTTTTCAGTACTGTTTAATCAGGATGTTAGGAACACTGTGGACAGTTTTTAGCAAGTTGCAACATTGAAATACAGAAATAAACACTTTTCCAAAAACAAGCTCTAAATCATTTTGAAAAACAGAAATAAGCACTTTTCAAAAACAAGTTTCAAATCATGTTGAAATACAGAAATTGACACTCTTCCAAAAACAAGCTCCAAATCATGTTGAAATACAGAAATTGACACTTTTCCATAAACAAGCTCTAAATCATGTTTGATGCACTCTGGAAGTTAATTTTTTTTCAGTACTGTTTAATCAGGATGTTAGGAACACTGTGGACAGTTTTCAGCAAGTTGCAACATTGAAATACAGAAATAAACACTTTTCCAAAAACAAGCTTCAAATCATGTTGAAATACAGAAATTGACACTTTTCCAAAAACAAGCTCCAAATCATGTTGAAATACAGAAATAAACACTTTTCCATGAACAAGCTCTAAATCATGTTTGATGCACTCTGGAAGTTAATTTTTTTTCAGTACTGTTTAATCAGGATGTTAGGAACACTGTGGACAGTTTTCAGCAAGTTGCAACATTGAAATACAGAAATAAACACTTTTCCAAAAACAAGCTCCAAATCATGTTGAAATACAGAAATAAAAACTTTTCCATAAACAAGCTCTAAATCATGTTTGATGCACTCTGGAAGTTAATTTTTTTTCAGTACTGTTTAATCAGGATGTTAGGAACACTGTGGACAGTTTTCAGCAAGTTGCAACATTGAAATACAGAAATAAACACTTTTCCAAAAACAAGCTCTAAATCATGTTGAAATACAGAAATAAACACTTTTCCAAAAACAAGCTCTAAATCATGTTGAAATACAGAAATTAACACTTTTCCAAAAACAAGCTCCAAATCATGTTGAAATACAGAAATTAACACTTTTCCAAAAACAAGCTCCAAATCATGTTGAAATACAGAAATAAACACTTTTCCATAAACAAGCTCTAAATCATGTTTGATGCACTCTGTAAGTGATTTTTTTCCCCAGTACTGTTATAACTGGATTATAGGAACACTGTGGACAGTTTTCAGCAAGTTGCAATATTGGAATACAGAAATAAACACTTTTCCAAAAACAAGCTCCAAGTCATGTTGAAATACAGAAATAAACACTTTTTCATAAACAAGCTCTAAATCATGTTTGATGCACTCTGTAAGTGATTTTTTCCCCAGTACTGTTAGAACTGGATGATAGGAACACTGTGGACAGTTTTCAGCAAGTTGCAATATTGGAATACAGAAATAAACACTTTTCCAAAAACAAGCTCCAAATCATGTTGAAATACAGAAATAAACACTTTTTCATAAACAAGCTCTAAATCATGTTGAAATACAGAAATTAACACTTTTCCAAAAACAAGCTCCAAATCATGCTGAAATACAGAAATAAACACTTTTTCAAAAACAAGCTCTAAATCATGTTGAAAAACAGAAATAAACACTTTTTCATAAACAAGCTCTAAATCATGTTTGATGCACTCTGTAAGTGATTTTTTTTCAGTACTGTTAGAACTGGATGATAGGATCACTGTGGACAGTTTTCAGCATGTAGCAATATTGGAATACAGAAATAAACACTTTTCCAAAAACAAGCTCCAAATCATGTTGAAATACAGAAATAACACTTTTCCAAAAACAAGCTCCAAATCATGTTGAAATACAGAAATAAACACTTTTTCATAAACAAGCTCTAAATCATGTTGAAATACAGAAATTAACACTTTTCCAAAAACAAGCTCCAAATCATGTTGAAATACAGAAATAAACACTTTTTCATAAACAAGCTCTAAATCATGTTTGATGCACTCTGTAAGTGATTTTTTTTCCCCAGTACTGTTAGAACTGGATTATAGGAACACTGTGGACAGTTTTCAGCAAGTTGCAATATTGGAATACAGAAATAAACACTTTTCCAAAAACAAGCTCCAAATCATGTTGAAATACAGAAATAAACACTTTTTCATAAACAAGCTCTAAATCATGTTGAAATACAGAAATTAACACTTTTCCAAAAACAAGCTCCAAATCATGTTGAAATACAGAAATAAACACTTTTTCAAAAACAAGCTCTAAATCATGTTGAAAAACAGAAATAAACACTTTTTCATAAACAAGCTCTAAATCATGTTTGATGCACTCTGTAAGTGATTTTTTTTCAGTACTGTTAGAACTGGATGATAGGATCCCTGTGGACAGTTTTCAGCATGTAGCAATATTGGAATACAGAAATAAACACTTTTCCAAAAACAAGCTCCAAATCATGTTGAAATACAGAAATAAACACTTTTCCAAAAACAAGCTCCAAATCATGTTGAAATACAGAAATAAACACTTTTTCATAAACAGGCTCTAAATCATGTTGAAATACAGAAATTAACACTTTTCCAAAAACAAGCTCCAAATCATGTTGAAATACAGAAATAAACACTTTTTCATAAACAAGCTCTAAATCATGTTTGATGCACTCTGTAAGTGATTTTTCCCCCCAGTACTGTTAGAACTGGATTATAGGAACACTGTGGACAGTTTTCAGCAAGTTGCAATATTGGAATACAGAAATAAACACTTTTCCAAAAACAAGCTCCAAATCATGTTGAAATACAGAAATAAACACTTTTTCAAAAACAAGCTCCAAATCATGTTGAAATACAGAAATAAACACTTTTTCATAAACAAGCTCTAAATCATGTTGAAATACAGAAATTAACACTTTTCCAAAAACAAGCTCCAAATCATGTTGAAATACAGAAATAAACACTTTTTCATAAACAAGCTCTAAATCATGTTTGATGCACTCTGTAAGTGATTTTTTCCCCCAGTACTGTTAGAACTGGATTATAGGAACACTGTGGACAGTTTTCAGCAAGTTGCAATATTGGAATACAGAAATAAACACTTTTCCAAAAACAAGCTCCAAGTCATGTTGAAATACAGAAATAAACACTTTTTCATAAACAAGCTCTAAATCATGTTTGATGCACTCTGTAAGTGATTTTTTCCCCAGTACTGTTAGAACTGGATGATAGGAACACTGTGGACAGTTTTCAGCAAGTTGCAATATTGGAATACAGAAATAAACACTTTTCCAAAAACAAGCTCCAAATCATGTTGAAATACAGAAATAAACACTTTTTCATAAACAAGCTCTAAATCATGTTGAAATACAGAAATTAACACTTTTCCAAAAACAAGCTCCAAATCATGTTGAAATACAGAAATAAACACTTTTTCAAAAACAAGCTCTAAATCATGTTGAAAAACAGAAATAAACACTTTTTCATAAACAAGCTCTAAATCATGTTTGATGCACTCTGTAAGTGATTTTTTTTCAGTACTGTTAGAACTGGATGATAGGATCACTGTGGACAGTTTTCAGCAAGTAGCAATATTGGAATACAGAAATAAACACTTTTCCAAAAACAAGCTCCAAATCATGTTGAAATACAGAAATAAACACTTTTCCAAAAACAAGCTCCAAATCATGTTGAAATACAGAAATAAACACTTTTTCATAAACAAGCTCTAAATCATGTTGAAATACAGAAATTAACACTTTTCCAAAAACAAGCTCCAAATCATGTTGAAATACAGAAATAAACACTTTTTCATAAACAAGCTCTAAATCATGTTTGATGCACTCTGTATGTGATTTTTTCCACCAGTACTGTTAGAACTGGATGATAGGAACACTGTGGACAGTTTTCAGCAAGTTGCAATATTGGAATACAGAAATAAACACTTTTCCAAAAACAAGCTCCAAATCATGTTGAAATACAGAAATAAACACTTTTTCATAAACAAGCTCTAAATCATGTTGAAATACAGAAATTAACACTTTTCCAAAAACAATCTCCAAATCATGTTGAAATACAGAAATAAACACTTTTTCAAAAACAAGCTCTAAATCATGTTGAAAAACAGAAATAAACACTTTTTCATAAACAAGCTCTAAATCATGTTTGATGCACTCTGTAAGTGATTTTTTTTCAGTACTGTTAGAACTGGATGATAGGATCACTGTGGACAGTTTTCAGCAAGTAGCAATATTGGAATACAGAAACAAACACTTTTCCAAAACAAGCTCCAAATCATGTTGAAATACAGAAATAAACACTTTTCCAAAAACAAGCTCCAAATCATGTTGAAATACAGAAATAAACACTTTTTCATAAACAAGCTCTAAATCATGTTTGATGCACTCTGTAAGTGATTTTTTCCCCAGTACTGTTAGAACTGGATGATAGGAACACTGTGGACAGTTTTCAGCAAGTTGCAATATTGGAATACAGAAATAAACACTTTTCCAAAAACAAGCTCCAAATCATGTTGAAATACAGAAATAAACACTGTTCCAAAAACAAGCTCCAAATCATGTTGAAATACAGAAATAAACACTTTTTCATAAACAAGCTCTAAATCATGTTGAAATACAGAAATTAACACTTTTCCAAAAACAAGCTCCAAATCATGTTGAAATACAGAAATAAACAATTTTTCATAAACAAGCTCTAAATCATGTTTGATGCACTCTGTATGTGATTTTTTCCCCCAGTACTGATAGAACTGGATGATAGGAACACTGTGGACAGTTTTCAGCAAGTTGCAATATTGGAATACAGAAATAAACACTTTTCCAAAAACAAGCTCCAAATCATGTTGAAACACAGAAATAAACACTTTTTCATAAACAAGCTCTAAATCATGTTGAAATACAAAAATTAACACTTTTTTCCAAAAACAAGCTCCAAATCATGTTGAAATACAGAAATAAACACTTTTTCATAAACAAGCTCTAAATCATGTTTGATGCACTCTGTAAGTGATTTTTTTCCCCAGTACTGTTAGAACTGGATTATAGGAACACTGTGGACAGTTTTCAGCAAGTTGCAATATTGGAATACAGAAATAAACACTTTTCCAAAAACAAGCTCCAAATCATGTTGAAATACAGAAATAAACACTTTTCCAAAAACAAGCTCCAAATCATGTTGAAATACAGAAATAAACACTTTTTCATAAACAAGCTCTAAATCATGTTTGATGCACTCTGTAAGTGATTTTTTCCCCAGTACTGTTAGAACTGGATGATAGGAACACTGTGGACAGTTTTCAGCAAGTTGCAATATTGGAATACAGAAATAAACACTTTTTCATAAACAAGCTCTAAATCATGTTGAAATACAGAAATTAACACTTTTCCAAAAACAAGCTCCAAATCATGTTGAAATACAGAAATAAACACTTTTTCATAAACAAGCTCTAAATCATGTTTGATGCACTCTGTAAGTGATTTTTTTCCCCAGTACTGTTACAACTGGATTATAGGAACACTGTGGACAGTTTTCAGCAAGTTGCAATATTGGAATACAGAAATAAACACTTTTCCAAAAACAAGCTCCAAATCATGTTGAAATACAGAAATAAACACTTTTCCAAAAACAAGCTCCAAATCATGTTGAAATACAGAAATAAACACTTTTTCATAAACAAGCTCTAAATCATGTTTGATGCACTCTGTAAGTGATTTTTTCCCCAGTACTGTTAGAACTGGATGATAGGAACACTGTGGACACTTTTCAGCAAGTTGCAATATTGGAATACAGAAATAAACACTTTTTCATAAACAAGCTCTAAATCATGTTGAAATACAGAAATTAACACTTTTCCAAAAACAAGCTCCAAATCATGTTGAAATACAGAAATAAACACTTTTTCATAAACAAGCTCTAAATCATGTTGAAATACAGAAATTAACACTTTTCCAAAAACAAGCTCCAAATCATGTTGAAATACAGAAATAAACACTTTTTCAAAAACAAGCTCTAAATCATGTTGAAAAACAGAAATAAACACTTTTTCATAAACAAGCTCTAAATCATGTTTGATGCACTCTGTAAGTGATTTTTTTTCAGTACAGTTAGAACTGGATGATAGGATCACTGTGGACAGTTTTCAGCAAGTAGCAATATTGGAATACAGAAATAAACACTTTTCCAAAAACAAGCTCCAAATCATGTTGAAATACAGAAATAAACACTTTTCCAAAAACAAGCTCCAAATCATGTTGAAATACAGAAATAAACACTTTTTCATAAACAAGCTCTAAATCATGTTGAAATACAGAAATTAACACTTTTCCAAAAACAAGCTCCAAATCATGTTGAAATACAGAAATAAACACTTTTTCATAAACAAGCTCTAAATCATGTTTGATGCACTCTGTATGTGATTTTTTCCCCCAGTACTGATAGAACTGGATGATAGGAACACTGTGGACAGTTTTCAGCAAGTTGCAATATTGGAATACAGAAATAAACACTTTTCCAAAAACAAGCTCCAAATCATGTTGAAACACAGAAATAAACACTTTTTCATAAACAAGCTCTAAATCATGTTGAAATACAGAAATTAACACTTTTCCAAAAACAAGCTCCAAATCATGTTGAAATACAGAAATAAACACTTTTTCATAAACAAGCTCTAAATCATGTTTGATGCACTCTGTAAGTGATTTTTTTTCCCAGTACTGTTATAACTGGATTATAGGAACACTGTGGACAGTTTTCAGCAAGTTGCAATATTGGAATACAGAAATAAACACTTTTCCAAAAACAAGCTCCAAATCATGTTGAAATACAGAAATAAACACTTTTTCATAAACAAGCTCTAAATCATGTTTGATGCACTCTGTAAGTGATTTTTTCCCCAGTACTGTTAGAACTGGATGATAGGAACACTGTGGACAGTTTTCAGCAAGTTGCAATATTGGAATACAGAAATAAACACTTTTCCAAAAACAAGCTCCAAATCATGTTGAAATACAGAAATAAACACTTTTTCATAAACAAGCTCTAAATCATGTTGAAATACAGAAATTAACACTTTTCCAAAAACAAGCTCCAAATCATGTTGAAATACAGAAATAAACACTTTTTCAAAAACAAGCTCTAAATCAAGTTGAAAAACAGAAATAAACACTTTTTCATAAACAAGCTCTAAATCATGTTTGATGCACTCTGTACGTGATTTCTTTTCAGTACTGTTAGAACTGGATGATAGGATCACTGTGGACAGTTTTCAGCAAGTAGCAAAATTGGAATACAGAAATAAACACTTTTCCAAAAACAAGCTCCAAATCATGTTGAAATACAGAAATAAACACTTTTCCAAAAACAAGCTCCAAATCATGTTGAAATACAGAAATAAACACTTTTTCATAAACAAGCTCTAAATCATGTTGAAATACAGAAATTAACACTTTTCCAAAAACAAGCTCCAAATCATGTTGAAATACAGAAATAAACACTTTTTCATAAACAAGCTCTAAATCATGTTTGATGCACTCTGTAAGTGATTTTTCCCCCAGTACTGTTAGAACTGGATTATAGGAACACTGTGGACAGTTTTCAGCAAGTTGCAATATTGGAATACAGAAATAAAGACTTTTCCAAAAACAAGCTCCAAATCATGTTGAAATACAGAAATAAACACTTTTCCAAAAACAAGCTCCAAATCATGTTGAAATACAGAAATAAACACTTTTTCATAAACAAGCTCTAAATCATGTTTGATGCACTCTGTAAGTGATTTTTTCCCCAGTACTGTTAGGACTGGATAATAGGAACACTGTGGACAGTTTTCAGCAAGTTGCAATATTGGAATACAGAAATAAACACTTTTCCAAAAACAAGCTCCAAATCATGTTGAAATACAGAAATAAACACTTTTCCAAAAACAAGCTCCAAATCATGTTGAAATACAGAAATAAACACTTTTTCATAAACAAGCTCTAAATCATGTTTGATGCACTCTGTAAGTGATTTTTTCCCCAGAACTGTTAGAACTGGATGATAGGAACACTGTGGACAGTTTTCAGCAAGTTGCAATATTGGAATACAGAAATAAACACTTTTCCAAAAACAAGCTCCAAATCATGTTGAAATACAGAAATAAACACTGTTCCAAAAACAAGCTCCAAATCATGTTGAAATACAGAAATAAACACTTTTTCATAAACAAGCTCTAAATCATGTTGAAATACAGAAATTAACACTTTTCCAAAAACAAGCTCCAAATCATGTTGAAATACAGAAATAAACACTTTTTCATAAACAACCTCTAAATCATGTTTGATGCACTCTGTATGTGATTTTTTCCCCCAGTACTGATAGAACTGGATGATAGGAACACTGTGGACAGTTTTCAGCAAGTTGCAATATTGGAATACAGAAATAAACACTTTTCCAAAAACAAGCTCCAAATCATGTTGAAATACAGAAATAAACACTTTTTCATAAACAAGCTCTAAATCATGTTGAAATACAGAAATTAACACTTTTCCAAAAACAAGCTCCAAATCATGTTGAAATACAGAAATAAACACTTTTTCAAAAACAAGCTCTAAATCATGTTGAAAAACAGAAATAAACACTTTTTCATAAACAAGCTCTAAATCATGTTTGATGCACTCTGTAAGTGATTTTTTTTCAGTACTGTTAGAACTGGATGATAGGATCACTGTGGACAGTTTTCAGCATGTAGCAATATTGGAATACAGAAATAAACACTTTTCCAAAAACAAGCTCCAAATAATGTTGAAATACAGAAATAAACACTTTTCCAAAAAAAAGCTCCAAATCATGTTGAAATACAGAAATAAACACTGTTCCAAAAACAAGCTCCAAATCAGGTTGAAATAAAGAAATAAACACTTTTTCATAAACAAGCTCTAAATCATGTTGAAATACAGAAATTAACACTTTTCCAAAAACAAGCTCCAAATCATGTTGAAATACAGAAATAAACACTTTTTCATAAACAAGCTCTAAATCATGTTGAAATACAGAAATTAACACTTTTCCAAAAACAATCTCCAAATCATGTTGAAATACAGAAATAAACACTTTCATAAACAAGCTCTAAATCATGTTTGATGCACTCTGTAAGTGATTTTTTCCCCAGTACTGTTAGAACTGGATTATAGGAACACTGTGGACAGTTTTCAGCAAGTTGCAATATTGGAATACAGAAATAAACACTTTTTCATAAACAAGCTCTAAATCATGTTGAAATACAGAAATTAACACTTTTCCAAAAACAAGCTCCAAATCATGTTGAAATACAGAAATAAACACTTTTTCATAAACAAGCTCTAAATCATGTTTGATGCACTCTGTAAGTGATTTTTTCCCCAGTACTGTTACAACTGGATTATAGGAACACTGTGGACAGTTTTCAGCAAGTTGCAATATTGGAATACAGAAATAAACACTTTTCCAAAAACAAGCTCCAAATCATGTTGAAATACAGAAATAAACACTTTTCCAAAAACAAGCTCCAAATCATGTTGAAATACAGAAATAAACACTTTTTCATAAACAAGCTCTAAATCATGTTTGATGCACTCTGTAAGTGATTTTTTCCCCAGTACTGTTAGAACTGGATGATAGGAACACTGTGGACACTTTTCAGCAAGTTGCAATATTGGAATACAGAAATAAACACTTTTTCATGAACAAGCTCTAAATCATGTTGAAATACAGAAATTAACACTTTTCCAAAAACAAGCTCCAAATCATGTTGAAATACAGAAATAAACACTTTTTCATAAACAAGCTCTAAATCATGTTGAAATACAGAAATTAACACTTTTCCAAAAACAAGCTCCAAATCATGTTGAAATACAGAAATAAACACTTTTTCAAAAACAAGCTCTAAATCATGTTGAAAAACAGAAATAAACACTTTTTCATAAACAAGCTCTAAATCATGTTTGATGCACTCTGTAAGTGATTTTTTTTCAGTACAGTTAGAACTGGATGATAGGATCACTGTGGACAGTTTTCAGCAAGTAGCAATATTGGAATACAGAAATAAACACTTTTCCAAAAACAAGCTCCAAATCATGTTGAAATACAGAAATAAACACTTTTCCAAAAACAAGCTCCAAATCATGTCGAAATACAGAAATAAACACTTTTTCATAAACAAGCTCTAAATCATGTTGAAATACAGAAATTAACACTTTTCCAAAAACAAGCTCCAAATCATGTTGAAATACAGAAATAAACACTTTTTCATAAACAAGCTCTAAATCATGTTTGATGCACTCTGTAAGTGATTTTTTCCCCAGTACTGTTAGAACTGGATGATAGGAACACTGTGGACAGTTTTCAGCAAGTTGCAATATTGGAATACAGAAATAAACACTTTTCCAAAAACAAGCTCCAAATCATGTTGAAATACAGAAATAAACACTTTTTCATAAACAAGCTCTAAATCATGTTGAAATACAGAAATTAACACTTTTCCAAAAACAAGCTCCAAATCATGTTGAAATACAGAAATAAACACTTTTTCAAAAACAAGCTCTAAATCAAGTTGAAAAACAGAAATAAACACTTTTTCATAAACAAGCTCTAAATCATGTTTGATGCACTCTGTACGTGATTTCTTTTCAGTACTGTTAGAACTGGATGATAGGATCACTGTGGACAGTTTTCAGCAAGTAGCAATATTGGAATACAGAAATAAACACTTTTCCAAAAACAAGCTCCAAATCATGTTGAAATACAGAAATAAACACTTTTCCAAAAACAAGCTCCAAATCATGTTGAAATACAGAAATAAACACTTTTTCATAAACAAGCTCTAAATCATGTTGAAATACAGAAATTAACACTTTTCCAAAAACAAGCTCCAAATCATGTTGAAATACAGAAATAAACACTTTTTCATAAACAAGCTCTAAATCATGTTTGATGCACTCTGTAAGTGATTTTTCCCCCAGTACTGTTATAACTGGATTATAGGAACACTGTGGACAGTTTTCAGCAAGTTGCAATATTGGAATACAGAAATAAACACTTTTCCAAAAACAAGCTCCAAATCATGTTGAAATACAGAAATAAACACTTTTTCATAAACAAGCTCTAAATCATGTTTGATGCACTCTGTAAGTGATTTTTTCCCCAGTACTGTTAGAACTGGATGATAGGAACACTGTGGACAGTTTTCAGCAAGTTGCAATATTGGAATACAGAAATAAACACTTTTCCAAAAACAAGCTCCAAATCATGTTGAAATACAGAAATAAACACTTTTTCATAAACAAGCTCTAAATCATGTTGAAATACAGAAATTAACACTTTTCCAAAAACAAGCTCCAAATCATGTTGAAATACAGAAATAAACACTTTTTCAAAAACAAGCTCTAAATCAAGTTGAAAAACAGAAATAAACACTTTTTCATAAACAAGCTCTAAATCATGTTTGATGCACTCTGTACGTGATTTCTTTTCAGTACTGTTAGAACTGGATGATAGGATCACTGTGGACAGTTTTCAGCAAGTAGCAATATTGGAATACAGAAATAAACACTTTTCCAAAAACAAGCTCCAAATCATGTTGAAATACAGAAATAAACACTTTTCCAAAAACAAGCTCCAAATCATGTTGAAATACAGAAATAAACACTTTTTCATAAACAAGCTCTAAATCATGTTTGATGCACTCTGTAAGTGATTTTTTCCCCAGTACTGTTAGAACTGGATGATAGGAACACTGTGGACAGTTTTCAGCAAGTTGCAATATTGGAATACAGAAATAAACACTTTTCCAAAAACAAGCTCCAAATCATGTTGAAATACAGAAATAAACACTTTTTCATAAACAAGCTCTAAATCATGTTGAAATACAGAAATTAACACTTTTCCAAAAACAAGCTCCAAATCATGTTGAAATACAGAAATAAACACTTTTTCAAAAACAAGCTCTAAATCAAGTTGAAAAACAGAAATAAACACTTTTTCATAAACAAGCTCTAAATCATGTTTGATGCACTCTGTACGTGATTTCTTTTCAGTACTGTTAGAACTGGATGATAGGATCACTGTGGACAGTTTTCAGCAAGTAGCAATATTGGAATACAGAAATAAACACTTTTCCAAAAACAAGCTCCAAATCATGTTGAAATACAGAAATAAACACTTTTCCAAAAACAAGCTCCAAATCATGTTGAAATACAGAAATAAACACTTTTTCATAAACAAGCTCTAAATCATGTTGAAATACAGAAATTAACACTTTTCCAAAAACAAGCTCCAAATCATGTTGAAATACAGAAATAAACACTTTTTCATAAACAAGCTCTAAATCATGTTTGATGCACTCTGTAAGTGATTTTTCCCCCAGTACTGTTAGAACTGGATTATAGGAACACTGTGGACAGTTTTCAGCAAGTTGCAATATTGGAATACAGAAATAAACACTTTTCCAAAAACAAGCTCCAAATCATGTTGAAATACAGAAATTAACACTTTTCCAAAAACAAGCTCCAAATCATGTTGAAATACAGAAATAAACACTTTTTCATAAACAAGCTCTAAATCATGTTTGATGCACTCTGTAAGTGATTTTTTCCCCAGTACTGTTAGGACTGGATAATAGGAACACTGTGGACAGTTTTCAGCAAGTTGCAATATTGGAATACAGAAATAAACACTTTTCCAAAAACAAGCTCCAAATCATGTTGAAATACAGAAATAAACACTTTTCCAAAAACAAGCTCCAAATCATGTTGAAATACAGAAATAAACACTTTTTCATAAACAAGCTCTAAATCATGTTTGATGCACTCTGTAAGTGATTTTTTCCCCAGTACTGTTAGAACTGGATGATAGGAACACTGTGGACAGTTTTCAGCAAGTTGCAATATTGGAATACAGAAATAAACACTTTTCCAAAAACAAGCTCCAAATCATGTTGAAATACAGAAATAAACACTGTTCCAAAAACAAGCTCCAAATCATGTTGAAATACAGAAATAAACACTTTTTCATAAACAAGCTCTAAATCATGTTGAAATACAGAAATTAACACTTTTCCAAAAACAAGCTCCAAATCATGTTGAAATACAGAAATAAACACTTTTTCATAAACAAGCTCTAAATCATGTTTGATGCACTCTGTAAGTGATTTTTTCCCCCAGTACTGAAAGAACTGGATGATAGGAACACTGTGGACAGTTTTCAGCAAGTTGCAATATTGGAATACAGAAATAAACACTTTTCCAAAAACAAGCTCCAAATCATGTTGAAATACAGAAATAAACACTTTTTCATAAACAAGCTCTAAAACATGTTGAAATACAGAAATTAACACTTTTCCAAAAACAAGCTCCAAATCATGTTGAAATACAGAAATAAACACTTTTTCAAAACAAGCTCTAAATCATGTTGAAAAACAGAAATAAACACTTTTTCATAAACAAGCTCTAAATCATGTTTGATGCACTCTGTAAGTGATTTTTTTTCAGTACTGTTAGAACTGGATGATAGGATCACTGTTGACAGTTTTCAGCATGTAGCAATATTGGAATACAGAAATAAACACTTTTCCAAAAACAAGCTCCAAATCATGTTGAAACACAGAAATAAACACTTTTCCAAAAACAAGCTCCAAATCATGTTGAAATACAGAAATAAACACTGTTCCAAAAACAAGCTCCAAATCATGTTGAAATACAGAAATAAACACTTTTTCATAAACAAGCTCTAAATCATGTTGAAATACAGAAATTAACACTTTTCCAAAAACAAGCTCCAAATCATGTTGAAATACAGAAATAAACACTTTTTCATAAACAAGCTCTAAATCATGTTGAAATACAGAAATTAACACTTTTCCAAAAACAAGCTCCAAATCATGTTGAAATACAGAAATAAACACTTTTTCATAAACAAGCTCTAAATCATGTTTGATGCACTCTGTAAGTGATTTTTTCCCCAGTACTGTTAGAACTGGATTATAGGAACACTGTGGACAGTTTTCAGCAAGTTGCAATATTGGAATACAGAAATAAACACTTTTCCAAAAACAAGCTCCAAATCATGTTGAAATACAGAAATAAACACTTTTTCATAAACAAGCTCTAAATCATGTTTGATGCACTCTGTAAGTGATTTTTTCCCCAGTACTGTTAGAACTGGATGATAGGAACACTGTGGACAGTTTTCAGCAAGTTGCAATATTGGAATACAGAAATAAACACTTTTCCAAAAACAAGCTCCAAATCATGTTGAAATACAGAAATAAACACTTTTCCAAAAACAAGCTCCAAATCATGTTGAAATACAGAAATAAACACTTTTTCATAAACAAGCTCTAAATCATGTTTGATGCACTCTGTAAGTGATTTTTTCCCCAGGACTGTTAGAACTGGATGATAGGAACACTGTGGACAGTTTTCAGCAAGTTGCAATATTGGAATACAGAAATAAACACTTTTCCAAAAACAAGCTCCAAATCATGTTGAAATACAGAAATAAACACTTTTTCATAAACAAGCTCTAAATCATGTTGAAATACAGAAATTAACACTTTTCCAAAAACAAGCTCCAAATCATGTTGAAATACAGAAATAAACACTTTTTCATAAACAAGCTCTAAATCATGTTGAAATACAGAAATTAACACTTTTCCAAAAACAAGCTCCAAATCATGTTGAAATACAGAAATAAACACTTTTTCATAAACAAGCTCTAAATCATGTTTGATGCACTCTGTAAGTGATTTTTTCCCCAGTACTGTTAGAACTGGATTATAGGAACACTGTGGACAGTTTTCAGCAAGTTGCAATATTGGAATACAGAAATAAACACTTTTCCAAAAACAAGCTCCAAATCATGTTGAAATACAGAAATAAACACTTTTTCATAAACAAGCTCTAAATCATGTTTGATGCACTCTGTAAGTGATTTTTTCCCCAGTACTGTTAGAACTGGATGATAGGAACACTGTGGACAGTTTTCAGCAAGTTGCAATATTGGAATACAGAAATAAACACTTTTCCAAAAACAAGCTCCAAATCATGTTGAAATACAGAAATAAACACTTTTCCAAAAACAAGCTCCAAATCATGTTGAAATACAGAAATAAACACTTTTTCATAAACAAGCTCTAAATCATGTTTGATGCACTCTGTAAGTGATTTTTTCCCCAGGACTGTTAGAACTGGATGATAGGAACACTGTGGACAGTTTTCAGCAAGTTGCAATATTGGAATACAGAAATAAACACTTTTCCTAAAACAAGCTCCAAATCATGTTGAAATACAGAAATAAACACTGTTCCAAAAACAAGCTCCAAATCATGTTGAAATACAGAAATAAACACTTTTTCATAAACAAGCTCTAAATCATGTTGAAATACAGAAATTAACACTTTTCCAAAAACAAGCTCCAAATCATGTTGAAATACAGAAATAAACACTTTTTCATAAACAAGCTCTAAATCATGTTTGATGCACTCTGTATGTGATTTTTTTCCCCCAGTACTGATAGAACTGGATGATAGGAACACTGTGGACAGTTTTCAGCAAGTTGCAATATTGGAATACAGAAATAAACACTTTTCCAAAAACAAGCTCCAAATCATGTTGAAATACAGAAATAAACACTTTTTCATAAACAAGCTCTAAATCATGTTGAAATACAGAAATTAACACTTTTCCAAAAACAAGCTCCAAATCATGTTGAAATACAGAAATAAACACTTTTTCAAAAACAAGCTCTAAATCATGTTGAAAAACAGAAATAAACACTTTTTCATAAACAAGCTCTAAATCATGTTTGATGCACTCTGTAAGTGATTTTTTTTCAGTACTGTTAGAACTGGATGATAGGATCACTGTGGACAGTTTTCAGCATGTAGCAATATTGGAATACAGAAATAAACACTTTTCCAAAAACAAGCTCCAAATCATGTTGAAATACAGAAATAAACACTTTTCCAAAAACAAGCTCCAAATCATGTTGAAATACAGAAATAAACACTTTTTCATAAACAAGCTCTAAATCATGTTGAAATACAGAAATTAACACTTTTCCAAAAACAAGCTCCAAATCATGTTGAAATACAGAAATAAACACTTTTTCATAAACAAGCTCTAAATCATGTTTGATGCACTCTGTAAGTGATTTTTTTCCCCAGTACTGTTAGAACTGGATTATAGGAACACTGTGGACAGTTTTCAGCAAGTTGCAATATTGGAATACAGAAATAAACACTTTTCCAAAAACAAGCTCCAAATCATGTTGAAATACAGAAATAAACACTTTTTCATAAACAAGCTCCAAATCATGTTGAAATACAGAAATTAACACTTTTCCAAAAACAAGCTCCAAATCATTTTGAAATACAGAAATAAACACTTTTTCAAAAACAAGCTCTAAATCATGTTGAAAAACAGAAATAAACACTTTTTCATAAACAAGCTCTAAATCATGTTTGATGCACTCTGTAAGTGATTTTTTCCCCAGTACTGTTAGAACTGGATTATAGGAACACTGTGGATAGTTTTCAGCAAGTTGCAATATTGGAATACAGAAATAAACACTTTTCCAAAAACAAGCTCCAAATCATGTTGAAATACAGAAATTAACACTTTTCCAAAAACAAGCTCCAAATCATGTTGAAATACAGAAATAAACACTTTTTCAAAAACAAGCTCTAAATCATGTTGAAAAACAGAAATAAACACTTTTTCATAAACAAGCTCTAAATCATGTTTGATGCACTCTGTAAGTGATTTTTTTTCAGTACTGTTAGAACTGGATGATAGGATCACTGTGGACAGTTTTCAGCATGTAGCAATATTGGAATACAGAAATAAACACTTTTCCAAAAACAAGCTCCAAATCATGTTGAAATACAGAAATAAACACTTTTCCAAAAACAAGCTCCAAATCATGTTGAAATACAGAAATAAACACTTTTTCATAAACAAGCTCTAAATCATGTTGAAATACAGAAATTAACACTTTTCCAAAAACAAGCTCCAAATCATGTTGAAATACAGAAATAAACACTTTTCCAAAAACAAGCTCCAAATCATGTTGAAATACAGAAATAAACACTTTTTCATAAACAAGCTCTAAATCATGTTGAAATACAGAAATTAACACTTTTCCAAAAACAAGCTCCAAATCATGTTGAAATACAGAAATAAACACTTTTTCATAAACAAGCTCTAAATCATGTTTGATGCACTCTGTAAGTGATTTTTTTCCCCAGTACTGTTAGAACTGGATTATAGGAACACTGTGGACAGTTTTCAGCAAGTTGCAATATTGGAATACAGAAATAAACACTTTTCCAAAAACAAGCTCCAAATCATGTTGAAATACAGAAATAAACACTTTTTCATAAACAAGCTCTAAATCATGTTGAAATACAGAAATTAACACTTTTCCAAAAACAAGCTCCAAATCATTTTGAAATACAGAAATAAACACTTTTTCAAAAACAAGCTCTAAATCATGTTGAAAAACAGAAATAAACACTTTTTCATAAACAAGCTCTAAATCATGTTTGATGCACTCTGTAAGTGATTTTTTCCCCAGTACTGTTAGAACTGGATGATAGGAACACTGTGGATAGTTTTCAGCAAGTTGCAATATTGGAATACAGAAATAAACACTTTTCCAAAAACAAGCTCCAAATCATGCTGAAATACAGAAATTAACACTTTTCCAAAAACAAGCTCCAAATCATGTTGAAATACAGAAATAAACACTTTTTCAAAAACAAGCTCTAAATCATGTTGAAAAACAGAAATAAACACTTTTTCATAAACAAGCTCTAAATCATGTTTGATGCACTCTGTAAGTGATTTTTTTTCAGTACTGTTAAAACTGGATGATAGGATCACTGTGGACAGTTTTCAGCAAGTAGCAATATTGGAATACAGAAATAAACACTTTTCCAAAAACAAGCTCCAAATCATGTTGAAATACAGAAATAAACACTTTTTCATAAACAAGCTCTAAATCATGTTTGATGCACTCTGTAAGTGATTTTTTCCCCAGTACTGTTAGAACTGGATGATAGGAACACTGTGGACAGTTTTCAGCAAGTTGCAATATTGGAATACAGAAATAAACACTTTTCCAAAAACAAGCTCCAAATCATGTTGAAATACAGAAATAAACACTTTTCCAAAAACAAGCTCCAAATCATGTTGAAATACAGAAATAAACACTTTTTCATAAACAAGCTCTAAATCATGTTTGATGCACTCTGTAAGTGATTTTTTCCCCAGGACTGTTAGAACTGGATGATAGGAACACTGTGGACAGTTTTCAGCAAGTTGCAATATTGGAATACAGAAATAAACACTTTTCCAAAAACAAGCTCCAAATCATGTTGAAATACAGAAATAAACACTTTTTCATAAACAAGCTCTAAATCATGTTGAAATACAGAAATTAACACTTTTCCAAAAACAAGCTCCAAATCATGTTGAAATACAGAAATAAACACTTTTTCATAAACAAGCTCTAAATCATGTTGAAATACAGAAATTAACACTTTTCCAAAAACAAGCTCCAAATCATGTTGAAATACAGAAATAAACACTTTTTCATAAACAAGCTCTAAATCATGTTTGATGCACTCTGTAAGTGATTTTTTCCCCAGTACTGTTAGAACTGGATTATAGGAACACTGTGGACAGTTTTCAGCAAGTTGCAATATTGGAATACAGAAATAAACACTTTTCCAAAAACAAGCTCCAAATCATGTTGAAATACAGAAATAAACACTTTTTCATAAACAAGCTCTAAATCATGTTTGATGCACTCTGTAAGTGATTTTTTCCCCAGTACTGTTAGAACTGGATGATAGGAACACTGTGGACAGTTTTCAGCAAGTTGCAATATTGGAATACAGAAATAAACACTTTTCCAAAAACAAGCTCCAAATCATGTTGAAATACAGAAATAAACACTTTTCCAAAAACAAGCTCCAAATCATGTTGAAATACAGAAATAAACACTTTTTCATAAACAAGCTCTAAATCATGTTTGATGCACTCTGTAAGTGATTTTTTCCCCAGGACTGTTAGAACTGGATGATAGGAACACTGTGGACAGTTTTCAGCAAGTTGCAATATTGGAATACAGAAATAAACACTTTTCCAAAAACAAGCTCCAAATCATGTTGAAATACAGAAATAAACACTGTTCCAAAAACAAGCTCCAAATCATGTTGAAATACAGAAATAAACACTTTTTCATAAACAAGCTCTAAATCATGTTGAAATACAGAAATTAACACTTTTCCAAAAACAAGCTCCAAATCATGTTGAAATACAGAAATAAACACTTTTTCATAAACAAGCTCTAAATCATGTTTGATGCACTCTGTAAGTGATTTTTTTCCCCAGTACTGTTAGAACTGGATTATAGGAACACTGTGGACAGTTTTCAGCAAGTTGCAATATTGGAATACAGAAATAAACACTTTTCCAAAAACAAGCTCCAAATCATGTTGAAATACAGAAATAAACACTTTTTCATAAACAAGCTCTAAATCATGTTGAAATACAGAAATTAACACTTTTCCAAAAACAAGCTCCAAATCATGTTGAAATACAGAAATAAACACTTTTTCAAAAACAAGCTCTAAATCATGTTGAAAAACAGAAATAAACACTTTTTCATAAACAAGCTCTAAATCATGTTTGATGCACTCTGTAAGTGATTTTTTCCCCAGTACTGTTAGAACTGGATGATAGGAACACTGTGGACAGTTTTCAGCAAGTTGCAATATTGGAATACAGAAATAAACACTTTTCCAAAAACAAGCTCCAAATCATGTTGAAATACAGAAATAAACACTGTTCCAAAAACAAGCTCCAAATCATGTTGAAATACAGAAATAAACACTTTTTCATAAACAAGCTCTAAATCATGTTGAAATACAGAAATTAACACTTTTCCAAAAACAAGCTCCAAATCATGTTGAAATACAGAAATAAACACTTTTTCATAAACAAGCTCTAAATCATGTTTGATGCACTCTGTAAGTGATTTTTTCCCCAGGACTGTTAGAACTGGATGATAGGAACACTGTGGACAGTTTTCAGCAAGTTGCAATATTGGAATACAGAAATAAACACTTTTCCAAAAACAAGCTCCAAATCATGTTGAAATACAGAAAAAAACACTTTTTCATAAACAAGCTCTAAATCATGTTTGATGCACTCTGTAAGTGATTTTTTCCCCAGGACTGTTAGAACTGGATGATAGGAACACTGTGGACAGTTTTCAGCAAGTTGCAATATTGGAATACAGAAATAAACACTTTTCCAAAAACAAGCTCCAAATCATGTTGAAATACAGAAATAAACACTGTTCCAAAAACAAGCTCCAAATCATGTTGAAATACAGAAATAAACACTTTTTCATAAACAAGCTCTAAATCATGTTGAAATACAGAAATTAACACTTTTCCAAAAACAAGCTCCAAATCATGTTGAAATACAGAAATAAACACTTTTTCATAAACAAGCTCTAAATCATGTTTGATGCACTCTGTATGTGATTTTTTTCCCCCAGTACTGATAGAACTGGATGATAGGAACACTGTGGACAGTTTTCAGCAAGTTGCAATATTGGAATACAGAAATAAACACTTTTCCAAAAACAAGCTCCAAATCATGTTGAAATACAGAAATAAACACTTTTTCATAAACAAGCTCTAAATCATGTTGAAATACAGAAATTAACACTTTTCCAAAAACAAGCTCCAAATCATGTTGAAATACAGAAATAAACACTTTTTCAAAAACAAGCTCTAAATCATGTTGAAAAACAGAAATAAACACTTTTTCATAAACAAGCTCTAAATCATGTTTGATGCACTCTGTAAGTGATTTTTTTTCAGTACTGTTAGAACTGGATGATAGGATCACTGTGGACAGTTTTCAGCATGTAGCAATATTGGAATACAGAAATAAACACTTTTCCAAAAACAAGCTCCAAATCATGTTGAAATACAGAAATAAACACTTTTCCAAAAACAAGCTCCAAATCATGTTGAAATACAGAAATAAACACTTTTTCATAAACAAGCTCTAAATCATGTTGAAATACAGAAATTAACACTTTTCCAAAAACAAGCTCCAAATCATGTTGAAATACAGAAATAAACACTTTTTCATAAACAAGCTCTAAATCATGTTTGATGCACTCTGTAAGTGATTTTTTTCCCCAGTACTGTTAGAACTGGATTATAGGAACACTGTGGACAGTTTTCAGCAAGTTGCAATATTGGAATACAGAAATAAACACTTTTCCAAAAACAAGCTCCAAATCATGTTGAAATACAGAAATAAACACTTTTTCATAAACAAGCTCCAAATCATGTTGAAATACAGAAATTAGCACTTTTCCAAAAACAAGCTCCAAATCATTTTGAAATACAGAAATAAACACTTTTTCAAAAACAAGCTCTAAATCATGTTGAAAAACAGAAATAAACACTTTTTCATAAACAAGCTCTAAATCATGTTTGATGCACTCTGTAAGTGATTTTTTCCCCAGTACTGTTAGAACTGGATGTATAGGAACACTGTGGATAGTTTTCAGCAAGTTGCAATATTGGAATACAGAAATAAACACTTTTCCAAAAACAAGCTCCAAATCATGTTGAAATACAGAAATTAACACTTTTCCAAAAACAAGCTCCAAATCATGTTGAAATACAGAAATAAACACTTTTTCAAAAACAAGCTCTAAATCATGTTGAAAAACAGAAATAAACACTTTTTCATAAACAAGCTCTAAATCATGTTTGATGCACTCTGTAAGTGATTTTTTTTCAGTACTGTTAGAACTGGATGATAGGATCACTGTGGACAGTTTTCAGCATGTAGCAATATTGGAATACAGAAATAAACACTTTTCCAAAAACAAGCTCCAAATCATGTTGAAATACAGAAATAAACACTTTTCCAAAAACAAGCTCCAAATCATGTTGAAATACAGAAATAAACACTTTTTCATAAACAAGCTCTAAATCATGTTGAAATACAGAAATTAACACTTTTCCAAAAACAAGCTCCAAATCATGTTGAAATACAGAAATAAACACTTTTCCAAAAACAAGCTCCAAATCATGTTGAAATACAGAAATAAACACTTTTTCATAAACAAGCTCTAAATCATGTTGAAATACAGAAATTAACACTTTTCCAAAAACAAGCTCCAAATCATGTTGAAATACAGAAATAAACACTTTTCCATAAACAAGCTCTAAATCATGTTTGATGCACTCTGTAAGTGAATTTTTTTCCCCAGTACTGTTTGAATCTGGATTATAGGAACACTGTGGACAGTTTTCAGCAAGTTGCAACATTGGAATACAGAAATAAACACTTTTCCAAAAACAAGCTCCAAATCATGTTGAAATACAGAAATAAACACTTTTTCATAAACAAGCTCTAAATCATGTTGAAATACAGAAATTAACACTTTTCCAAAAACAAGCTCCAAATCATTTTGAAATACAGAAATAAACACTTTTTCAAAAACAAGCTCTAAATCATGTTGAAAAACAGAAATAAACACTTTTTCATAAACAAGCTCTAAATCATGTTTGATGCACTCTGTAAGTGAATTTTTTCCCCAGTACTGTTTGAACTGGATGATAGGAACACTGTGGACAGTTTTCAGCAAGTTGCAATATTGGAATACAGAAATAAACACTTTTCCAAAAACAAGCTCCAAATCATGCTGAAATACAGAAATTAACACTTTTCCAAAAACAAGCTCCAAATCATGTTGAAATACAGAAATAAACACTTTTTCAAAAACAAGCTCTAAATCATGTTGAAAAACAGAAATAAACACTTTTTCATAAACAAGCTCTAAATCATGTTTGATGCACTCTGTAAGTGATTTTTTTTCAGTACTGTTTAACCTGTTGGGGATGGGGGCGCTGTTTAGACTATTTATGCTAATGTGGCTAATTTTTTAAACGGCTTCCCACAAAATCCTTGATCGTACAATATGCATATTATTATTATTATTGGATAGAAAACAGTCTATAGTTTCTATAGGAGTTGAAATTTTGTCTCTAAGTGGAACAGAGCCCATTCTACAGCAATTTCCCTGACATGGAGTCAGATTTGAGAAACGTTGGCCACTTTTCTGAAGTCATTTAAAAGGGCTCTGTCGTTGCTATGACTATACGGACACTTCTTACGTCTTCCCCTGGATGCCTTTACGTGATGACGATTCCAACGGGCTCGATTGCTCGTTCACAGGCCCTACAAATGAAAAAAACCTTTAGCTAGCAAGTCTTTTCTTGCTGCGTAACGCGCGTGGAAGACACCGACCCTCTCCTGTTCCAAGCGTTAGTTTAGCCTGTTATATTTCTCCGGTCATCTTTTCACTCGTTATAGGAGTTACAAACATCACAAAGTAGTTAATTTAAAGCGTTTTATAGCAATTTATATCCGTTTAGTGCGATTTTGGGACATTTATTTTTGCAACGATGTGAAAAGTTGGTCACGCTTTTCAGTTCATCCCGAACGTAGTTGACATTTCCACATGGCAAGAGGACAGCTTTCCACCAAAAGACGATTTCTCCCAAGAAAGGATCCTTTGCCCAAGATACTGATGGAAGAACAGCTCAAGGTAGGACATTTTTATTATGATAAATCGTGTTTCTGTCGAAACATTTTAGTGGCTTAGGACGCCATGTTTTTTGACGTAGCTTCGCTTGGCGCAAACTGTATTGAAAAGTAAGGATAAATTAAAAAATGTAATAACGCAATTGTATTAAGAATTAAATTGTCTATCAATCCCTGTCCACCCTATATTTTTTAGTCACGTTTATGAGTATTTATGTATAAGAGTAGATCACTGTCTAAGTGGCGCAAGGACGTTTTCTTTACCAGCTTGTCTACATTTCACATTGTCTAACCATGATTTTGGTGGCTAAATATAAACATTTTCGATCAAACTGTATATGCATGTTGTAATGTGATGTTACAGGAGTGTCATCGGAAGAATTCTGAGAAGGTTAGTGAAAAAATTAATATCTTTTGGCGATGTTGACTTTTATCGCTCACTTTGGCTAGAATCAATGCTGGGCTGCTAATTGCTATGTGCTAAGCTAATATAACGATTTATTGTGTTTTCGCTGTAAGACACTTAGAAAATCTGAAATATTGTCTGTATTCACAGGATCTGTGTCTTTCGATTCGTGTATGCTGTGTATTTTTACGAAATGTTTGATGATTAGTAGTTAGGTAAACACGTTGCTCATTGTAATTATTCTAGTCCATTTGTGATGGTGGGTGCAATTGTAAACTATGCCAGTCTACCTGAAATATGCACTTTTTTCTAACAAAACCTATCCCATACCATAAATATGTTATCAGACTGTCATCTAATGAGTTTTTTTGTTGGTTAGGGGCTATAAATATCTTAGTTTAGCCGAATTGGTGATGGCTACTGGTGTTGGTGGACAAATAAAAGATGGTGGAATATGCTAATGTGTTTTTAGGTAATAGATGTACATCTTTACATATTGTGTCTTCCCTGTAAAACATTTTAAAAATCGGAAATGTTGACTGGATTCATAAGATCTGTGTCTTTCATTAGCTGTATTGGACTTTAATGTGTGAAAGTTAAATATTTTAAAAAAATATTTTTTTTGAATTTCGCGGCACTGGTTTTTCAGTGGGGGGGGGGGGGGTGTGCCGCTAGCGCCACGCTGATCCTAGACAGGTTAAAACTGGATGATAGGATCACTGTGGACAGTTTTCAGCAAGTAGCAATATTGGAATACAGAAATAAACACTTTTCCAAAAACAAGCTCCAAATCATGTTGAAATACAGAAATAAACACTTTTTCATAAACAAGCTCTAAATCATGTTTGATGCACTCTGTAAGTGATTTTTTCCCCAGTACTGTTAGAACTGGATGATAGGAACACTGTGGACAGTTTTCAGCAAGTTGCAATATTGGAATACAGAAATAAACACTTTTCCAAAAACAAGCTCCAAATCATGTTGAAATACAGAAATAAACACTTTTCCAAAAACAAGCTCCAAATCATGTTGAAATACAGAAATAAACACTTTTTCATAAACAAGCTCTAAATCATGTTTGATGCACTCTGTAAGTGATTTTTTCCCCAGGACTGTTAGAACTGGATGATAGGAACACTGTGGACAGTTTTCAGCAAGTTGCAATATTGGAATACAGAAATAAACACTTTTCCAAAAACAAGCTCCAAATCATGTTGAAATACAGAAATAAACACTTTTTCATAAACAAGCTCTAAATCATGTTGAAATACAGAAATTAACACTTTTCCAAAAACAAGCTCCAAATCATGTTGAAATACAGAAATAAACACTTTTTCATAAACAAGCTCTAAATCATGTTGAAATACAGAAATTAACACTTTTCCAAAAACAAGCTCCAAATCATGTTGAAATACAGAAATAAACACTTTTTCATAAACAAGCTCTAAATCATGTTTGATGCACTCTGTAAGTGATTTTTTCCCCAGTACTGTTAGAACTGGATTATAGGAACACTGTGGACAGTTTTCAGCAAGTTGCAATATTGGAATACAGAAATAAACACTTTTCCAAAAACAAGCTCCAAATCATGTTGAAATACAGAAATAAACACTTTTTCATAAACAAGCTCTAAATCATGTTTGATGCACTCTGTAAGTGATTTTTTCCCCAGTACTGTTAGAACTGGATGATAGGAACACTGTGGACAGTTTTCAGCAAGTTGCAATATTGGAATACAGAAATAAACACTTTTCCAAAAACAAGCTCCAAATCATGTTGAAATACAGAAATAAACACTTTTCCAAAAACAAGCTCCAAATCATGTTGAAATACAGAAATAAACACTTTTTCATAAACAAGCTCTAAATCATGTTTGATGCACTCTGTAAGTGATTTTTTCCCCAGGACTGTTAGAACTGGATGATAGGAACACTGTGGACAGTTTTCAGCAAGTTGCAATATTGGAATACAGAAATAAACACTTTTCCAAAAACAAGCTCCAAATCATGTTGAAATACAGAAATAAACACTGTTCCAAAAACAAGCTCCAAATCATGTTGAAATACAGAAATAAACACTTTTTCATAAACAAGCTCTAAATCATGTTGAAATACAGAAATTAACACTTTTCCAAAAACAAGCTCCAAATCATGTTGAAATACAGAAATAAACACTTTTTCATAAACAAGCTCTAAATCATGTTTGATGCACTCTGTATGTGATTTTTTTCCCCAAGTACTGATAGAACTGGATGATAGGAACACTGTGGACAGTTTTCAGCAAGTTGCAATATTGGAATACAGAAATAAACACTTTTCCAAAAACAAGCTCCAAATCATGTTGAAATACAGAAATAAACACTTTTTCATAAACAAGCTCTAAATCATGTTGAAATACAGAAATTAACACTTTTCCAAAAACAAGCTCCAAATCATGTTGAAATACAGAAATAAACACTTTTTCAAAAACAAGCTCTAAATCATGTTGAAAAACAGAAATAAACACTTTTTCATAAACAAGCTCTAAATCATGTTTGATGCACTCTGTAAGTGATTTTTTTTCAGTACTGTTAGAACTGGATGATAGGATCACTGTGGACAGTTTTCAGCATGTAGCAATATTGGAATACAGAAATAAACACTTTTCCAAAAACAAGCTCCAAATCATGTTGAAATACAGAAATAAACACTTTTCCAAAAACAAGCTCCAAATCATGTTGAAATACAGAAATAAACACTTTTTCATAAACAAGCTCTAAATCATGTTGAAATACAGAAATTAACACTTTTCCAAAAACAAGCTCCAAATCATGTTGAAATACAGAAATAAACACTTTTTCATAAACAAGCTCTAAATCATGTTTGATGCACTCTGTAAGTGATTTTTTTCCCCAGTACTGTTAGAACTGGATTATAGGAACACTGTGGACAGTTTTCAGCAAGTTGCAATATTGGAATACAGAAATAAACACTTTTCCAAAAACAAGCTCCAAATCATGTTGAAATACAGAAATAAACACTTTTTCATAAACAAGCTCTAAATCATGTTGAAATACAGAAATTAACACTTTTCCAAAAACAAGCTCCAAATCATTTTGAAATACAGAAATAAACACTTTTTCAAAAACAAGCTCTAAATCATGTTGAAAAACAGAAATAAACACTTTTTCATAAACAAGCTCTAAATCATGTTTGATGCACTCTGTAAGTGATTTTTTCCCCAGTACTGTTAGAACTGGATGATAGGAACACTGTGGATAGTTTTCAGCAAGTTGCAATATTGGAATACAGAAATAAACACTTTTCCAAAAACAAGCTCCAAATCATGTTGAAATACAGAAATTAACACTTTTCCAAAAACAAGCTCCAAATCATGTTGAAATACAGAAATAAACACTTTTTCAAAAACAAGCTCTAAATCATGTTGAAAAACAGAAATAAACACTTTTTCATAAACAAGCTCTAAATCATGTTTGATGCACTCTGTAAGTGATTTTTTTTCAGTACTGTTAGAACTGGATGATAGGATCACTGTGGACAGTTTTCAGCATGTAGCAATATTGGAATACAGAAATAAACACTTTTCCAAAAACAAGCTCCAAATCATGTTGAAATACAGAAATAAACACTTTTCCAAAAACAAGCTCCAAATCATGTTGAAATACAGAAATAAACACTTTTTCATAAACAAGCTCTAAATCATGTTGAAATACAGAAATTAACACTTTTCCAAAAACAAGCTCCAAATCATGTTGAAATACAGAAATAAACACTTTTCCAAAAACAAGCTCCAAATCATGTTGAAATACAGAAATAAACACTTTTTCATAAACAAGCTCTAAATCATGTTGAAATACAGAAATTAACACTTTTCCAAAAACAAGCTCCAAATCATGTTGAAATACAGAAATAAACACTTTTTCATAAACAAGCTCTAAATCATGTTTGATGCACTCTGTAAGTGATTTTTTTCCCCAGTACTGTTAGAACTGGATTATAGGAACACTGTGGACAGTTTTCAGCAAGTTGCAATATTGGAATACAGAAATAAACACTTTTCCAAAAACAAGCTCCAAATCATGTTGAAATACAGAAATAAACACTTTTTCATAAACAAGCTCTAAATCATGTTGAAATACAGAAATTAACACTTTTCCAAAAACAAGCTCCAAATCATTTTGAAATACAGAAATAAACACTTTTTCAAAAACAAGCTCTAAATCATGTTGAAAAACAGAAATAAACACTTTTTCATAAACAAGCTCTAAATCATGTTTGATGCACTCTGTAAGTGATTTTTTCCCCAGTACTGTTAGAACTGGATGATAGGAACACTGTGGATAGTTTTCAGCAAGTTGCAATATTGGAATACAGAAATAAACACTTTTCCAAAAACAAGCTCCAAATCATGCTGAAATACAGAAATTAACACTTTTCCAAAAACAAGCTCCAAATCATGTTGAAATACAGAAATAAACACTTTTTCAAAAACAAGCTCTAAATCATGTTGAAAAACAGAAATAAACACTTTTTCATAAACAAGCTCTAAATCATGTTTGATGCACTCTGTAAGTGATTTTTTTTCAGTACTGTTAGAACTGGATGATAGGATCACTGTGGACAGTTTTCAGCATGTAGCAATATTGGAATACAGAAATAAACACTTTTCCAAAAACAAGCTCCAAATCATGTTGAAATACAGAAATAAACACTTTTCCAAAAACAAGCTCCAAATCATGTTGAAATACAGAAATAAACACTTTTTCATAAACAAGCTCTAAATCATGTTGAAATACAGAAATTAACACTTTTCCAAAAACAAGCTCCAAATCATGTTGAAATACAGAAATAAACACTTTTTCATAAACAAGCTCTAAATCATGTTTGATGCACTCTGTAAGTGATTTTTTTTCAGTACTGTTAGAACTGGATGATAGGATCACTGTGGACAGTTTTCAGCATGTAGCAATATTGGAATACAGAAATAAACACTTTTCCAAAAACAAGCTCCAAATCATGTTGAAATACAGAAATAAACACTTTTCCAAAAACAAGCTCCAAATCATGTTGAAATACAGAAATAAACACTTTTTCATAAACAAGCTCTAAATCATGTTGAAATACAGAAATTAACACTTTTCCAAAAACAAGCTCCAAATCATGTTGAAATACAGAAATAAACACTTTTTCATAAACAAGCTCTAAATCATGTTTGATGCACTCTGTAAGTGATTTTTTTCCCCAGTACTGTTAGAACTGGATTATAGGAACACTGTGGACAGTTTTCAGCAAGTTGCAATATTGGAATACAGAAATAAACACTTTTCCAAAAACAAGCTCCAAATCATGTTGAAATACAGAAATAAACACTTTTTCATAAACAAGCTCTAAATCATCTTGAAATACAGAAATTAACACTTTTCCAAAAACAAGCTCCAAATCATGTTGAAATACAGAAATAAACACTTTTTCAAAAACAAGCTCTAAATCATGTTGAAAAACAGAAATAAACACTTTTTCATAAACAAGCTCTAAATCATGTTTGATGCACTCTGTAAGTGATTTTTTTTCAGTACTGTTAGAACTGGATGATAGGATCACTGTGGACAGTTTTCAGCATGTAGCAATATTGGAATACAGAAATAAACACTTTTCCAAAAACAAGCTCCAAATCATGTTGAAATACAGAAATAAACACTTTTCCAAAAACAAGCTCCAAATCATGTTGAAATACAGAAATAAACACTTTTTCATAAACAAGCTCTAAATCATGTTGAAATACAGAAATTAACACTTTTCCAAAAACAAGCTCCAAATCATGTTGAAATACAGAAATAAACACTTTTTCATAAACAAGCTCTAAATCATGTTTGATGCACTCTGTAAGTGATTTTTCCCCCCAGTACTGTTAGAACTGGATTATAGGAACACTGTGGACAGTTTTCAGCAAGTTGCAATATTGGAATACAGAAATAAACACATTTCCAAAAACAAGCTCCAAATCATGTTGAAATACAGAAATAAACACTTTTCCAAAAACAAGCTCCAAATCATGTTGAAATACAGAAATAAACACTTTTTCATAAACAAGCTCTAAATCGTGTTGAAATACAGAAATAAACACTTTTTCATAAACAAGCTCTAAATCATGTTTGATGCACTCTGTAAGTGATTTTTTTCCCCAGTACTGTTAGAACTGGATTATAGGAACACTGTGGACAGTTTTCAGCAAGTTGCAATATTGGAATACAGAAATAAACACTTTTCCAAAAACAAGCTCCAAATCATGTTGAAATACAGAAATAAACACTTTTTCATAAACAAGCTCTAAATCATGTTGAAATACAGAAATTAACACTTTTCCAAAAACAAGCTCCAAATCATGTTGAAATACAGAAATAAACACTTTTTCAAAAACAAGCTCTAAATCATGTTGAAAAACAGAAATAAACACTTTTTCATAAACAAGCTCTAAATCATGTTTGATGCACTCTGTAAGTGATTTTTTTTCAGTACTGTTAGAACTGGATGATAGGATCACTGTGGACAGTTTTCAGCATGTAGCAATATTGGAATACAGAAATAAACACTTTTCCAAAAACAAGCTCCAAATCATGTTGAAATACAGAAATAAACACTTTTCCAAAAACAAGCTCCAAATCATGTTGAAATACAGAAATAAACACTTTTTCATAAACAAGCTCTAAATCATGTTGAAATACAGAAATTAACACTTTTCCAAAAACAAGCTCCAAATCATGTTGAAATACAGAAATAAACACTTTTTCATAAACAAGCTCTAAATCATGTTTGATGCACTCTGTAAGTGATTTTTTCCCCCAGTACTGTTAGAACTGGATTATAGGAACACTGTGGACAGTTTTCAGCAAGTTGCAATATTGGAATACAGAAATAAACACTTTTCCAAAAACAAGCTCCAAATCATGTTGAAATACAGAAATAAACACTTTTCCAAAAACAAGCTCCAAATCATGTTGAAATACAGAAATAAACACTTTTTCATAAACAAGCTCTAAATCATGTTGAAATACAGAAATTAACACTTTTCCAAAAACATGCTCCAAATCATGTTGAAATACAGAAATAAACACTTTTTCATAAACAAGCTCTAAATCATGTTTGATGCACTCTGTAAGTGATTTTTTTTCAGTACTGTTAGAACTGGATGATAGGATCACTGTGGACAGTTTTCAGCATGTAGCAATATTGGAATACAGAAATAAACACTTTTCCAAAAACAAGCTCCAAATCATGTTGAAATACAGAAATAAACACTTTTCCAAAAACAAGCTCCAAATCATGTTGAAATACAGAAATAAACACTTTTTCATAAACAAGCTCTAAATCATGTTGAAATACAGAAATTAACACTTTTCCAAAAACAAGCTCCAAATCATGTTGAAATACAGAAATAAACACTTTTTCATAAACAAGCTCTAAATCATGTTTGATGCACTCTGTAAGTGATTTTTTTCCCCAGTACTGTTAGAACTGGATTATAGGAACACTGTGGACAGTTTTCAGCAAGTTGCAATATTGGAATACAGAAATAAACACTTTTCCAAAAACAAGCTCCAAATCATGTTGAAATACAGAAATAAACACTTTTTCATAAACAAGCTCTAAATCATGTTGAAATACAGAAATTAACACTTTTCCAAAAACAAGCTCCAAATCATTTTGAAATACAGAAATAAACACTTTTTCAAAAACAAGCTCTAAATCATGTTGAAAAACAGAAATAAACACTTTTTCATAAACAAGCTCTAAATCATGTTTGATGCACTCTGTAAGTGATTTTTTCCCCAGTACTGTTAGAACTGGATGATAGGAACACTGTGGATAGTTTTCAGCAAGTTGCAATATTGGAATACAGAAATAAACACTTTTCCAAAAACAAGCTCCAAATCATGCTGAAATACAGAAATTAACACTTTTCCAAAAACAAGCTCCAAATCATGTTGAAATACAGAAATAAACACTTTTTCAAAAACAAGCTCTAAATCATGTTGAAAAACAGAAATAAACACTTTTTCATAAACAAGCTCTAAATCATGTTTGATGCACTCTGTAAGTGATTTTTTTTCAGTACTGTTAGAACTGGATGATAGGATCACTGTGGACAGTTTTCAGCATGTAGCAATATTGGAATACAGAAATAAACACTTTTCCAAAAACAAGCTCCAAATCATGTTGAAATACAGAAATAAACACTTTTCCAAAAACAAGCTCCAAATCATGTTGAAATACAGAAATAAACACTTTTTCATAAACAAGCTCTAAATCATGTTGAAATACAGAAATTAACACTTTTCCAAAAACAAGCTCCAAATCATGTTGAAATACAGAAATAAACACTTTTTCATAAACAAGCTCTAAATCATGTTTGATGCACTCTGTAAGTGATTTTTTTTCAGTACTGTTAGAACTGGATGATAGGATCACTGTGGACAGTTTTCAGCATGTAGCAATATTGGAATACAGAAATAAACACTTTTCCAAAAACAAGCTCCAAATCATGTTGAAATACAGAAATAAACACTTTTCCAAAAACAAGCTCCAAATCATGTTGAAATACAGAAATAAACACTTTTTCATAAACAAGCTCTAAATCATGTTGAAATACAGAAATTAACACTTTTCCAAAAACAAGCTCCAAATCATGTTGAAATACAGAAATAAACACTTTTTCATAAACAAGCTCTAAATCATGTTTGATGCACTCTGTAAGTGATTTTTTTCCCCAGTACTGTTAGAACTGGATTATAGGAACACTGTGGACAGTTTTCAGCAAGTTGCAATATTGGAATACAGAAATAAACACTTTTCCAAAAACAAGCTCCAAATCATGTTGAAATACAGAAATAAACACTTTTTCATAAACAAGCTCTAAATCATCTTGAAATACAGAAATTAACACTTTTCCAAAAACAAGCTCCAAATCATGTTGAAATACAGAAATAAACACTTTTTCAAAAACAAGCTCTAAATCATGTTGAAAAACAGAAATAAACACTTTTTCATAAACAAGCTCTAAATCATGTTTGATGCACTCTGTAAGTGATTTTTTTTCAGTACTGTTAGAACTGGATGATAGGATCACTGTGGACAGTTTTCAGCATGTAGCAATATTGGAATACAGAAATAAACACTTTTCCAAAAACAAGCTCCAAATCATGTTGAAATACAGAAATAAACACTTTTCCAAAAACAAGCTCCAAATCATGTTGAAATACAGAAATAAACACTTTTTCATAAACAAGCTCTAAATCATGTTGAAATACAGAAATTAACACTTTTCCAAAAACAAGCTCCAAATCATGTTGAAATACAGAAATAAACACTTTTTCATAAACAAGCTCTAAATCATGTTTGATGCACTCTGTAAGTGATTTTTCCCCCCAGTACTGTTAGAACTGGATTATAGGAACACTGTGGACAGTTTTCAGCAAGTTGCAATATTGGAATACAGAAATAAACACATTTCCAAAAACAAGCTCCAAATCATGTTGAAATACAGAAATAAACACTTTTCCAAAAACAAGCTCCAAATCATGTTGAAATACAGAAATAAACACTTTTTCATAAACAAGCTCTAAATCGTGTTGAAATACAGAAATAAACACTTTTTCATAAACAAGCTCTAAATCATGTTTGATGCACTCTGTAAGTGATTTTTTTCCCCAGTACTGTTAGAACTGGATTATAGGAACACTGTGGACAGTTTTCAGCAAGTTGCAATATTGGAATACAGAAATAAACACTTTTCCAAAAACAAGCTCCAAATCATGTTGAAATACAGAAATAAACACTTTTTCATAAACAAGCTCTAAATCATGTTGAAATACAGAAATTAACACTTTTCCAAAAACAAGCTCCAAATCATGTTGAAATACAGAAATAAACACTTTTTCAAAAACAAGCTCTAAATCATGTTGAAAAACAGAAATAAACACTTTTTCATAAACAAGCTCTAAATCATGTTTGATGCACTCTGTAAGTGATTTTTTTTCAGTACTGTTAGAACTGGATGATAGGATCACTGTGGACAGTTTTCAGCATGTAGCAATATTGGAATACAGAAATAAACACTTTTCCAAAAACAAGCTCCAAATCATGTTGAAATACAGAAATAAACACTTTTCCAAAAACAAGCTCCAAATCATGTTGAAATACAGAAATAAACACTTTTTCATAAACAAGCTCTAAATCATGTTGAAATACAGAAATTAACACTTTTCCAAAAACAAGCTCCAAATCATGTTGAAATACAGAAATAAACACTTTTTCATAAACAAGCTCTAAATCATGTTTGATGCACTCTGTAAGTGATTTTTTCCCCCAGTACTGTTAGAACTGGATTATAGGAACACTGTGGACAGTTTTCAGCAAGTTGCAATATTGGAATACAGAAATAAACACTTTTCCAAAAACAAGCTCCAAATCATGTTGAAATACAGAAATAAACACTTTTCCAAAAACAAGCTCCAAATCATGTTGAAATACAGAAATAAACACTTTTTCATAAACAAGCTCTAAATCATGTTGAAATACAGAAATTAACACTTTTCCAAAAACATGCTCCAAATCATGTTGAAATACAGAAATAAACACTTTTTCATAAACAAGCTCTAAATCATGTTTGATGCACTCTGTAAGTGATTTTTTTTCAGTACTGTTAGAACTGGATGATAGGATCACTGTGGACAGTTTTCAGCATGTAGCAATATTGGAATACAGAAATAAACACTTTTCCAAAAACAAGCTCCAAATCATGTTGAAATACAGAAATAAACACTTTTCCAAAAACAAGCTCCAAATCATGTTGAAATACAGAAATAAACACTTTTTCATAAACAAGCTCTAAATCATGTTGAAATACAGAAATTAACACTTTTCCAAAAACAAGCTCCAAATCATGTTGAAATACAGAAATAAACACTTTTTCATAAACAAGCTCTAAATCATGTTTGATGCACTCTGTAAGTGATTTTTTTCCCCAGTACTGTTAGAACTGGATTATAGGAACACTGTGGACAGTTTTCAGCAAGTTGCAATATTGGAATACAGAAATAAACACTTTTCCAAAAACAAGCTCCAAATCATGTTGAAATACAGAAATAAACACTTTTTCATAAACAAGCTCTAAATCATGTTGAAATACAGAAATTAACACTTTTCCAAAAACAAGCTCCAAATCATGTTGAAATACAGAAATAAACACTTTTTCAAAAACAAGCTCTAAATCATGTTGAAAAACAGAAATAAACACTTTTTCATAAACAAGCTCTAAATCATGTTTGATGCACTCTGTAAGTGATTTTTTTTCAGTACTGTTAGAACTGGATGATAGGATCACTGTGGACAGTTTTCAGCATGTAGCAATATTGGAATACAGAAATAAACACTTTTCCAAAAACAAGCTCCAAATCATGTTGAAATACAGAAATAAACACTTTTCCAAAAACAAGCTCCAAATCATGTTGAAATACAGAAATAAACACTTTTTCATAAACAAGCTCTAAATCATGTTGAAATACAGAAATTAACACTTTTCCAAAAACAAGCTCCAAATCATGTTGAAATACAGAAATAAACACTTTTTCATAAACAAGCTCTAAATCATGTTTGATGCACTCTGTAAGTGATTTTTCCCCCCAGTACTGTTAGAACTGGATGATAGGAACACTGTGGACAGTTTTCAGCAAGTTGCAATATTGGAATACAGAAATAAACACTTTTCCAAAAACAAGCTCCAAATCATGTTGAAATACAGAAATAAACACTTTTCCAAAAACAAGCTCCAAATCATGTTGAAATACAGAAATAAACACTTTTTCATAAACAAGCTCTAAATCGTGTTGAAATACAGAAATTAACACTTTTCCAAAAACAAGCTCCAAATCATGTTGAAATACAGAAATAAACACTTTTTCATAAACAAGCTCTAAATCATGTTTGATGCACTCTGTAAGTGATTTTTTTCCCCAGTACTGTTAGAACTGGATTATAGGAACACTGTGGACAGTTTTCAGCAAGTTGCAATATTGGAATACAGAAATAAACACTTTTCCAAAAACAAGCTCCAAATCATGTTGAAATACAGAAATAAACACTTTTTCATAAACAAGCTCTAAATCATGTTGAAATACAGAAATTAACACTTTTCCAAAAACAAGCTCCAAATCATGTTGAAATACAGAAATAAACACTTTTTCAAAAACAAGCTCTAAATCATGTTGAAAAACAGAAATAAACACTTTTTCATAAACAAGCTCTAAATCATGTTTGATGCACTCTGTAAGTGATTTTTTTTCAGTACTGTTAGAACTGGATGATAGGATCACTGTGGACAGTTTTCAGCATGTAGCAATATTGGAATACAGAAATAAACACTTTTCCAAAAACAAGCTCCAAATCATGTTGAAATACAGAAATAAACACTTTTCCAAAAACAAGCTCCAAATCATGTTGAAATACAGAAATAAACACTTTTTCATAAACAAGCTCTAAATCATGTTGAAATACAGAAATTAACACTTTTCCAAAAACAAGCTCCAAATCATGTTGAAATACAGAAATAAACACTTTTTCATAAACAAGCTCTAAATCATGTTTGATGCACTCTGTAAGTGATTTTTTCCCCCAGTACTGTTAGAACTGGATTATAGGAACACTGTGGACAGTTTTCAGCAAGTTGCAATATTGGAATACAGAAATAAACACTTTTCCAAAAACAAGCTCCAAATCATGTTGAAATACAGAAATAAACACTTTTCCAAAAACAAGCTCCAAATCATGTTGAAATACAGAAATAAACACTTTTTCATAAACAAGCTCTAAATCGTGTTGAAATACAGAAATTAACACTTTTCCAAAAACAAGCTCCAAATCATGTTGAAATACAGAAATAAACACTTTTTCATAAACAAGCTCTAAATCATGTTTGATGCACTCTGTAAGTGATTTTTTTCCCCAGTACTGTTAGAACTGGATTATAGGAACACTGTGGACAGTTTTCAGCAAGTTGCAATATTGGAATACAGAAATAAACACTTTTCCAAAAACAAGCTCCAAATCATGTTGAAATACAGAAATAAACACTTTTTCATAAACAAGCTCTAAATCATGTTGAAATACAGAAATTAACACTTTTCCAAAAACAAGCTCCAAATCATGTTGAAATACAGAAATAAACACTTTTTCAAAAACAAGCTCTAAATCATGTTGAAAAACAGAAATAAACACTTTTTCATAAACAAGCTCTAAATCATGTTTGATGCACTCTGTAAGTGATTTTTTTTCAGTACTGTTAGAACTGGATGATAGGATCACTGTGGACAGTTTTCAGCATGTAGCAATATTGGAATACAGAAATAAACACTTTTCCAAAAACAAGCTCCAAATCATGTTGAAATACAGAAATAAACACTTTTCCAAAAACAAGCTCCAAATCATGTTGAAATACAGAAATAAACACTTTTTCATAAACAAGCTCTAAATCATGTTGAAATACAGAAATTAACACTTTTCCAAAAACAAGCTCCAAATCATGTTGAAATACAGAAATAAACACTTTTTCATAAACAAGCTCTAAATCATGTTTGATGCACTCTGTAAGTGATTTTTTCCCCCAGTACTGTTAGAACTGGATTATAGGAACACTGTGGACAGTTTTCAGCAAGTTGCAATATTGGAATACAGAAATAAACACTTTTCCAAAAACAAGCTCCAAATCATGTTGAAATACAGAAATAAACACTTTTCCAAAAACAAGCTCCAAATCATGTTGAAATACAGAAATAAACACTTTTTCATAAACAAGCTCTAAATCATGTTGAAATACAGAAATTAACACTTTTCCAAAAACAAGCTCCAAATCATGTTGAAATACAGAAATAAACACTTTTTCATAAACAAGCTCTAAATCATGTTTGATGCACTCTGTAAGTGATTTTTTCCCCCAGTACTGTTATAACTGGATTATAGGAACACTGTGGACAGTTTTCAGCAAGTTGCAATATTGGAATACAGAAATAAACACTTTTCCAAAAACAAGCTCCAAATCATGTTGAAATACAGAAATAAACACTTTTTCATAAACAAGCTCTAAATCATGTTTGATGCACTCTGTAAGTGATTTTTTTCCCCAGTACTGTTAGAACTGGATGATAGGAACACTGTGGACAGTTTTCAGCAAGTTGCAATATTGGAATACAGAAATAAACACTTTTCCAAAAACAAGCTCCAAATCATGTTGAAATACAGAAATAAACACTGTTCCAAAAACAAGCTCCAAATCATGTTGAAATACAGAAATAAACACTTTTTCATAAACAAGCTCTAAATCATGTTGAAATACAGAAATTAACACTTTTCCAAAAACAAGCTCCAAATCATGTTGAAATACAGAAATAAACACTTTTTCATAAACAAGCTCTAAATCATGTTTGATGCACTCTGTATGTGATTTTTTCCCCCAGTACTGTTAGAACTGGATGATAGGAACACTGTGGACAGTTTTCAGCAAGTTGCAATATTGGAATACAGAAATAAACACTTTTCCAAAAACAAGCTCCAAATCATGTTGAAATACAGAAATAAACACTTTTTCATAAACAAGCTCTAAATCATGTTGAAATACAGAAATTAACACTTTTCCAAAAACAAGCTCCAAATCATGTTGAAATACAGAAATAAACACTTTTTCAAAAACAAGCTCTAAATCATGTTGAAAAACAGAAATAAACACTTTTTCATAAACAAGCTCTAAATCATGTTTGATGCACTCTGTAAGTGATTTTTTTTCAGTACTGTTAGAACTGGATGATAGGATCACTGTGGACAGTTTTCAGCAAGTAGCAATATTGGAATACAGAAATAAACACTTTCCCAAAAACAAGCTCCAAATCATGTTGAAATACAGAAATAAACACTTTTCCAAAAACAAGCTCCAAATCATGTTGAAATACAGAAATAAACACTTTTTCATAAACAAGCTCTAAATCATGTTGAAATACAGAAATAAACACTTTTCCAAAAACAAGCTCCAAATCATGTTGAAATACAGAAATAAACACTTTTCCAAAAGCAAGCTCCAAATCATGTTGAAATACAGAAATAAACACTTTCTCAAAAACAAGCTCTAAATCATGTTGAAAAACAGAAATAAACACTTTTTCATACATAAGGGAACTCTGAGACGGGAGCCGTATGGTTAGTGAAGAAAGTCCCATTGCAAATGTACGGTCCCTTACCTGACGTCTTATTACGTCGCAGAAAATCGCGGACGGCGTCGGGCCGTGGGCGGCGGAGAGCTCTTTCAGGAAGTCACTCAAAAAAACGTTTCGGAATTTCGGTTTCCGTTTTATAAAAATGACAAATTTTTGACTTTTTTCTGCATTCTCGAAAATTCCCACAAGAGGGAAAATAAATCATATGGCAGGCGCACGAACACGTGGCAAACGAGCGCGGCCTTTTCTCCTAAACTGAAAATATTTCGAAGACGAAACTCGGCGAGCGTAGGTTTGGAAGTTTGGGCAGTTGGCCCCGAACAAAATGGCGTCGAGACCTCGGGTCTTTTTGAGTTATGGCCATTTTTCTGGGATTAAAGGGTTAAAACGCAATTAGGGTGCTAATTTGACCGCTTCATGTCAAAGTACATAAGCATACGGTGTCAGGAAAAAAAGAACCAGCCATTTATCTATCGTAATTTAAGAGAAATCGTACATTGACCGTTTGGTGATGTTCACAAAGAGGAATTTTTTTTATAAAAAAATCACAGATCCAGTTGCGCTGTGTTCAGACGTACATTTTTAAAGTGGGTCTCGAAGCTCTGCGAGAATCCTGTGATTTTATATGATTTTATGAAATAACACACACTCCTTTAAAACCTGTTGGGGATGGGGGCGCTGTTTAGACTATTTATGCTAATTTGGCTAATTTTTTAAACGGCTTCCCACAAAATCCTTGATCGTACAATATGCATATTATTATTATTATTGGATAGAAAACAGTCTATAGTTTCTATAGGAGTTGAAATTTTGTCTCTAAGTGGAACAGAGCCCATTCTACAGCAATTTCCCTGACATGGAGTCAGATTTGAGAAATGTTGGCCACTTTTCTGAAGTCAGTTAAAAGGGCACTGTCGTTGCTATGACTATACGGACACTTCTTACGTCTTCCCCTGGATGCCTTTACGTGATGACGATTCCAATGGGGTCGATTGCGCGTTCACAGGCACTACAAATGAAAAAAACCTTTAGCTAGCAAGTCTTTTCTTGCTGCGTAACGCGCGTGGAAGACCCCGACCCTCTCCTGTTCCAAGCGTTAGTTTAGCCTGTTATATTTCTCCGGTCATCTTTTCACTCGTTATAGGAGTTACAAACATCATAAAGTAGTTAATTTAAAGCGTTTTATAGCAATTTATATCCGTTTAGTGCGATTTTGGGACATTTATTTTTGCAACGATGTGAAAAGTTGGGCACGCTTTTCAGTTCATCCCGAACGCAGTTGACATTTCCACATGGCAAGAGGACAGCTTTCCACCAAAAGACGATTTCTCCCAAGATAGGATCCTTTGCCCAAGATACTGATGGAAGAACAGCTCAAGGTAGGACATTTTTATTATGATAAATCGTGTTTCTGTCGAAACATTTTAGTGGCTTAGGACGCCATGTTTTTTGACGTAGCTTCGCTTGGCGCAAACTGTATTGAAAAGTAAGGATAAATTAAAAAATGTAATAACGCAATTGTATTAAGAATTAAATTGTCTATCAATCCCTGTCCACCCTATATTTTTTAGTCACGTTTATGAGTATTTATGTATAAGAGTAGATCACTGTCTAAGTGGCGCAAGGACTTTTTCTTTACCAGCTTGTCTACATTTCACATTGTCTAACCATGATTTTGGTGGCTAAATATAAACATTTTCGATCAAACTGTATATGCATGTTGTAATGTGATGTTACAGGAGTGTCATCGGAAGAATTCTGAGAAGGTTAGTGAAAAAATTAATATCTTTTGGCGATGTTGACTTTTATCGCTCACTTTGGCTAGAATCAATGCTGGGCTGCTAATTGCTATGTGCTAAGCTAATATAACGATTTATTGTGTTTTCGCTGTAAGACACTTAGAAAATCTGAAATATTGTCTGTATTCACAGGATCTGTGTCTTTCGATTCGTGTATGCTGTGTATTTTTACGAAATGTTTGATGATTAGTAGTTAGGTAAACACGTTGCTCATTGTAATTATTCTAGTCCATTTGTGATGGTGGGTGCAATTGTAAACTATGCCATCTACCTGAAATATGCACTTTTTTCTAACAAAACCTATCCCATACCATAAATATGTTATCAGACTGTCATCTAATGAGTTTTTTTGTTGGTTAGGGGCTATAAATATCTTAGTTTAGCCGAATTGGTGATGGCTACTGGTGTTGGTGGACAAATAAAAGATGGTGGATTATGCTAATGTGTTTTTAGGTAATAGATGTACATCTTTACATATTGTGTCTTCCCTGTAAAACATTTTAAAAATCGGAAATGTTGACTGGATTCACAAGATCTGTGTCTTTCATTAGCTGTATTGGACTTTAATGTGTGAAAGTTAAATATTTAAAAAAAAAAAAAATTTTGAATTTCGCGGCACTGGTTTTTCAGTGGGGGGGGGGGGGTGTGCCGCTAGCGCCACGCTGATCCTAGACAGGTTAACCCTCTTTAAATAAGTCCGCTCTTAACATAAAGACTTAAAACTCTATATTATATAAGAGCCTACCCCAAGGAGGGTATGTGTTCACGTTCAGCTTCCTATGTCAACTGGAAGTACCTTTAAATGGTGCCACAGGGTCAGGTTTGAAGGGTAATAAGGTCAGATCTTTTCAAAACTTCACTTGTGTGATTAGACAACCCTCATGAACTGTAATCAGTCATTTATCCCAACAGATGTCAAAGAAAAGCTCTCTCACTCAAAAACACACACACAAAAAGGAAGGATGGAGTGAAAAAGTACGGTGCTTAAAGACACACAAAGCCCAAAATGGCATTACTATTATCTCTAGGCCGTGCCGAGTTCAACGAGATGCCCCGCTTGACCGTAGCTCGCTCGGTTTGAGCACAGCGACCGTTACAAGAGAACGGACACAAATGACCTTTTGACCTCAATGTCAATTTCATTTGCTTTTGGGACACAGAGAGAGAACCGTTAAGGTTAGAAACACAATTTCACCTCAGGAGTGTTCTTTAAGGTCCTCCCGATCTGTGCAAGCCTAACTCTGACCTTGTGGCATTAACCCTTCACAGTTAAAAGAAGGTGTTTACATCAATGAAATGTCTCCCCATTGGAATACATTGACTGCACCTCTAAATTCAACCTAAAGCCTATGTGGGTTATGATTGTCTTATGGACCTGTCTTTGATGTCAGTTCATCAGGCCACCATGAGGTCTACCTGTGTCGATTCTAAGCTTCCTGGAGCAACCGGAAGTGGTTAAATCACCCTAAAAGTGTTTGCCATACCCAACATGCAGTTTGAGAGAAATAGTGCATTCAACCCTATGTAAATCAGTCAATTTTTAACATACAGACTTAAAACTCAGGATTCTGTAACAACATACTCCAGTGATGATATGTGTTTTTTTTCAGCTTCCTGTGCCAACCGGAAGTGCCATAATTGGTGTCAAATGGGCTGTTTCAAAGGGTTAAAAATGTCAAATCTTTCCAAAACTTCATATATGTGAATAGACAACCTTCCTGAACTGTAAATCAGTCATTCATCCCATCAGATTTAAAAAAAAATAAAATACACACCCACACAGAAATGATGGAGGGACACTCTGAGGGGCTAAGAGGCAGACAGTGCCTGCAGTAGTTACTTTTGTTCCAACTTTTAAAGAACCGTCAGACCTAGAGTTCTAAAAATTTACAAACCTGTTCTAGACCTCAGGTCGATTGTGCACAGTGAATTATATGACCCTAGAAGGTTCTCGGATCGATAAAAAGCCTCGTGTATTTGCCATGTTTTCAATTCATTTGACCTCAACGAAACGGACGACCTTTAGAAAAGTCCCAGAGTCTCAAGACTAGGTGCGTTGAAACCGGCTCGGCCCATAGAGACAGACCCCAACGAGCCTGTTTGATTGCTCATTCAAGGACCCCGTAGCAAGGCAATGAAAACGGTGGATTTTCAGCACCAATTAGCGTTTTGCTCGGACACCGAATGACCTATCGAGCCGAAACTTGGGATTCGAGGTCGCCTCACATAGGGCTAAACATAATGTGAACATTGGACCCGCAGCTAGAACATAACTATGTATTATTTGTTTTATTATGGTTTAAAGAGAAAGGCTGTGAATTTTGGGCCTGCTCTGAAATATGTTATAGTTGGCATCGAAAGGAGTTGGAAAAAGTGAGTTTGGAGTCAGATGGTATCAGTTTGGTGTCTGAAAATATCTATTTGACTGATGGACACTGACTTGCTCGTTGACTTTTGTACAATTGCAATATGTTTCAACGGGGAGGTACCATGAGGAAAAAGCGAAATGATGAAATTTCACGAAACGAGCAATGGAGAGGAACCACTATCACTGCCCGGCCATCCTGAGGTCATCAGAACGTTGACTTCTGCATTTCTAAAGTATTTAAGAGAATGCACGTTACATTTGCAATATGATGTGATGTTTTTCATATTGCAAATGCCTGTTACATTTGCAATATGATGTGATGTTGAATCATATTGCAAATGTAACGTGCATTCTTTAAATACCTTGGACATACAAAAGTCAACGTCCTGATGACCTCAGGATGGCCGGGCAGTGACAGTGGTTCCTCTCCATCGCTCGTTAGGTGAAATTTCGACATGTCGATTTTGGTGATGGTACCCCCGCGTTGAAACATATTGAAATTGTACAAAAGTCGCCTAGCAAGTCAACTAGCATGTCATTGTCATCCCATAGCAACACATTGACTGCACCTCTAAATTCAACCTGAAGCCTAAGTGGGTTATGAATGTCTTATGAACCTGTCTTTGATGTCAGTCCATCAGGCCACTATGAGGTCTACCTGTGTTGATTCTAAGCTTCCTGGAGCAACCGGAAGTGGTTAAATCAGCCTAAAAGATATCCTGATATACATGACTTGCAATTTTGAAAAATCACTGCATTCAACCCTATGTAGATCAGTCAATTCTTAACGTATAGACTTAAAACTCAGGATTCTTTAACAGCATACCCCAGTCAAGACATGTGTTTAACTATAGCTTCCTGTGCCAACCGGAAGTGCCTTAAAATGGAGTCATGGTTCTGTTTCGAAGGGTTAAAAAGGTCAGAACTTTTCAAAAATTCATTTGTGTGTATAGACAACCCACATGAACTGTAAATCAGTAATTTCTCTAAGCAGATGTCAAAGGAAAGCTCTCTCACACACAAAAACACACACAAAGCAGTGATGGAGTGAAAAAGTACGGTGCTTAACGACACACAAAGCCTGCAATGGCATTACTATTATCTCCAGGCCGTGCCGAGTTCAACGAGACGCCCCGCTTGACCGTAGCTCGCTCGGTCTGAGCGCAGCGACCGTTACAAGAGAACGGACACAAATGACCTTTTGACCTTAATGTCAATTTCATTTGCTTTTGGGACACAGAGAGAGAACCGTTAAGGTTAGAAGCACAATTTCACCTCAGGAACAATCCTAAGGTCCTCCCGATCTGTGCAAGCCTAACCTTGACCTTGTGGCATTAACCCTTCACAGTTAAAAGAAGGCGTTTACATCAAACCGTTTACAATGACATTTCGCCCCATAGGAATACATTGAGTGCTCCTCTAAATTCAACCTGAAGCCTATGTGGGTTATGAATGTCTTATGAACCTGTCTTTGATAACAATCCATCAGGCCACCATGAGGTCTAACTGTGTCGAATCTAAGCTTCCTGGAGCAACCGGAAGTGGTTAAATCAGCCTAAAAGATGTCCTGATATACATGACTTGCAATTTTGAAAAATCACTGCATTCAACCCTATGTAGATCAGTCAATTCTTAACGTATAGACTTCAAATTCAGGATTCTGTAACAGCATACCCCAGTCAAGACATGTGTTTAACTATAGCTTCCTGTGCCAACCGGAAGTGCCTTAAAATGGAGTCATGGTTCTGTTTCGAAGGGTTAATAAGGTCAGAACTTTTCAAAAATTCATTTGTGTGATTAGACAACCCTCATGAACTGTAAATCAGTCATTTCTCTAAACAGATGTCAAAGAAAAGCTCTCTCTGACACACACACACACACAAAGCAGTGATGGAGTGAAAAAGTACGGTGCTTAACGACACACAAAGCCTGCAATGGCATTACTATTATCTCCAGGCCGCGCCGAGTTCAACGAGACGCCCCGCTTGACCGTAGCTCGCTCGGTCTGAGCGCAGCGACCGTTACAAGATAACGGACACAAATGACCTTTTGACCTCAATGTCAATTTTATTTGCTTTTGGGACACAGAGAGAGAACCGTTAATGTTAGAAGCACAATTTCACCTCAGGAACAATCCTAAGGTCCTCCCGATCTGTGCAAGCCTAACCCTGACCTTGTGGCATTAACCCTTCACAGTTAAAAGAAGGTGTTTAAATCAAATAGTTTACAATGAAATGTCTCCCCATTGGAATACATTGACTGCACCTCTAAATTCAACCTAAAGCCTATGTGGGTTATGATTGTCTTATGAACCTGTCTTTAATGTCATTCCATCAGGCCACCATGAGGTCTAACTGTGTCGAATCTAAGCTTCCTGGAGCAACCGGAAGTGGTTAAATCACCCTAAAAGTGTTTGCAATAGCCAACCTGCAGTTTGAGAGAAATAGAGCATTCAGCCCTATGTAAATCAGTCAAATTTTAACATACAGACTTAAAACTCAGGATTGTGTAAAAGCCTACTCCAGTGATGATATGTGTTTATTTTCAGCTTCCTGTGCCAACCGGAAGTGCCCTAATTGGTGTGAAATGGGCTGTTTTGAAGGGTTGTTTCAAATGGGCTGTTTCAAAATGTCAAATCTTTCCAAAACATCATATATGTGAATTGACAACCCTCCTGAACTGTAAATCAGTCATTCATCCCATCAGATTTCAAAAACAAAATTACACACCCACACAGAAATGATGGAGGGACACATTGAGGGGCTAAGAGGCAGACAGTGCATGTAGTAGTTACTTTTGTTTGAACTTTTAAAGAACCGTCAGACCTAGAGTTCTGAAAATTTACAAACCTGTTCTAGACCTCAGGTCGATTGTGCACGGTGATTTATGTGGCTCTAGAAGGTTCTCGGACCGATAAACAGCCTCGTGTATTTGCAGTGTTTTCAATTCATTTTAGCTCAACGAAACGGACGACATTTAGAAACGTCCCAGAGTCTCAAGACTAGGTGCGTTGAAACCGGCTCGGCCCATAGAGACAGACCCCAAGGAGCCTGTTTGATTGCTCATTCAAGGACCCCGTAGCAAGGCAATGAAAACAGTGGATTTTCAGCACCAATTAGCGTTTTGCTCGGACACCGAATGACCTATCGAGCCGAAACTTGGGATTCGAGGTCGCCTTACATAGGGCTAAACATGATGTGAAAATTGGACCCGCAGCTAGAACATAACTACGTATTATTTGTTTTATTATGGTTTAAATGGAAGGCGCTGTGAATTTTGGGCCTGCTCTGAAATATGTTATAGTTGGCTTCTAAAGGAGTTGGAAAAAGTGAGTTTGGTGTCAGATGGTATCCGTTTAGTTGACTTTTGTACAATTGCAATATGTTTCAACGCGGGGGTACCATCAGCAAAATCGACATGATGAAATGTCCACGTAACGAGCGATGGAGAGGAACCACTAACACTGGCCGGCCATCCTAAGGTCATCAGGATGTTCAATTTTGTATTTCTAAAGTATTTAAAGAATGCGCGTTACATTTGCAATATGAATCAACACATCATATTGCAAATGTAACAGTGTGTGTTATGTTTGCAATATGATTCAACACATCATATTACAAATGTAACACTGTGTGTTATGTTTGCAATATGATTCAACACATCATATTGCAAATGTAACACGTTGTGTTATGTTTGCAATATGATTCACCACATCATATTGCAAATGTAACACTCTGTTATGTTTGCAATATGATTCAACACATCATATTGCAAATATAACACTGTGTTATGTTTGCAATATGATGTGATGTTTTTCACTGTTGAATCATATGCAAATGTAACGTGCATTCTTTAAATAAACCCTATGTGGGTTATGAATGTCTTATGAACCTGTCTTCAATGACAATCCATCAAGCCACTATGAGGTCTACCTGTGTTGATTCTAAGCTTCCTGTGCCAACCGGAAGTGCCTTAAAATGGGGTCACAGGTGCTGTTTCAAAGGCTTAAAAAAGTCAGATCTTTCCAAAACTTTAAGTGTGTGATTAGGCAACCTTCATGAACTGTAAATCAGTCATTTCTCTAAACAGATGTCAAAGAAAAGCTCACACACACACAGCAAGGATATGGTGCTTAAAGACACACAGAGCCTTAAATGCTTTTAGGGGTCTTCCAGACTTCCATACCCGCTCTGGGAGCACTATACTACGGGCAAAAAAACAATGGGTGCTGGCCTGAGTGATTTATGGAGGTTTTCAAAAAAAGTCAGAAAATATTCTGTTTTTTCTTAAACATATTTTATGTTTTTTCTTCTCGAGTCAATGGCCTGAGTGATTTATGGAGTTTTTCCAAAAAACTCAAAAAATATTCTAAGTCCAAACTTTTCGTGCACCTGGTATTTTTTTGGGGTTACCAGGTGCCATGGTTGAAATTGCTTTTAGGGGGCATCCAGAATTCCATACCCGCTCTGGGAGCACTATTTACGGGCAAAAATCAATGTGTGCTGGCCTGAGTGATTTATGGAGGTTTTCAAAAAAAGTCAGAAAATATTCTGTTTTTTCTTCTGGAATTTTTGTTTTGTTTTTTCTTCTCGTGTCAATGGGGGTCCGGCCTGAGTGATTTAAGGAGGTTTCCAAAAAAAGTCAAAAAATATTCTGTTTCATTTTTTGGGTTACCAGGTGCCATGGTTGAAATTGCTTTTAGGGGGCATCCAGAATTCCATACCCGCTCTGGGAGCACTATTCGACGGGCAAAAATCAATGTGTGCTGGCCTGAGTGATTTATGGAGGTTTTCAAAAAAAGTCAGAAAATATTCTGTTTTTTCTTCTGGAATTTTTGTTTTGTTTTTTCTTCTCGAGTCAATGGGGGTCCGGCCTGAGTGATTTAAGGAGGTTTTCAAAAAAAGTCAAAAAATATTCTATGTTTCATGTTTTGGGTACCAGGTGTCATTTTTCAAAACCGTTTTAAATGCTTCATTTTGGCCTTTTAAAAACAAAATGTTATTTTTGACTATGAAATCCAAAAAAGCCCTTTTTTAAAGGGGTTGATAAGTTTTTTCTAATTTATTCACATTTTTGACTTTTGACTTTTGACCTCCTATGAAATCACATTCCAAACGCACAAAACATATTCCTTAAATACAATTAAACATTTCAAAAAAAATTATGATATTATAATGTGACTAAAGTATCTTCATACAGTTCTTATACATGTGTAATTGACCTAAAAATCAAAAGAATTTCAAAAAACGGTCCAGAAAGCACTTTTTTAAAGGAGGTTATACAGTTTTTCCAAATTTTTGACATTTTTGACTTTTGACTTTTGACTTCCTATGAAATCATATTCCAAATGCACAAAACATATTGCTTAAGTTCAAATAAACATTTACAAAAAATTAGGATAATAAAATGTGACTAATGTATTTTCATACAGTTCTTACACATGTGTAATTGCCATAAAACTCGAAAGAATTTCGAAAAACGGTCCAGAAAGCACTTTTTTAAAGGGGGTGACACGTTTTTTCCAAATTTTTGACATTTTTGACTTTTGACTTTTGACTTCCTATGAAATCATATTCCAAATGCACAAAACATATTGCTTAAGTTCAAATAAACATTTACAAAAAATTATGATAATAAAATGTGACTAATGTATTTTCATACAGTTCTTACACATGTGTAATTTCCATAAAACTCGAAAGAATTTCAAAAAACGGTCCAGAAAGCACTTTTTTAAAGGGGGTGACACGTTTTTTCCAAATTTTTGACATTTTTGACTTTTGACTTCCTATGAAATCATATTCCAAATGCACAAAACATATTGCTTAAGTTCAAATAAACATTTACAAAAAATTATGATAATAAAATGTGACTAATGTATTTTCATACAGTTCTTACACATGTGTAATTGCCATAAAACTCGAAAGAATTTCAAAAAACGGTCCAGAAAGCACTTTTTTAAAGGGGGTGATATGTTTTTTCCAAATTTTTGACATTTTTGACTTTTGACTTTTGACTTCCTATGAAATCACATTCCAAATGTACAAAACATATACCTTAAGTTCAAAAAAAAAAATCTAAAAAAATTATGTTAATAAAATTTGAAAAAAGTATTTTCATATAGTTCTTACACATGTGTAATTGACAAAAAACTCGAAAGAATTTCAAAAAACGGTCCAGAAAGCACTTTTTTAAGGGGGTGATAAGTTTTTGCCAAAACTTTCAAAATCTCAAAATTTGACTCTTGGGTTTTGACTTGCGTTACATAAAGCCTATGAAAAATTTTGATAGAACACACTCGCGCCCACTATAGGAATTTTGGAGTGTTACACAGCTCATTTGCAGCATGGCATTTGCCATCAGCTTTGGATGAAAGCGGGCCAGAACTAGTGTACTTGTCCATCGTGTATATGCTGCGCTCGGTGCCAATAACTTGCCATGTTATTTTGTACAATTGGGGGGGACTTCCCTTACATAGATTATATTTTTTCCGTAAAATGTTGCGAAAGGGGTCAAAACAGCAGTTGTTTGGGAAAGTTTGAAAAAAACATTGTACCATTGTAAAACTGCTGTAACGTAAGTTCCATACTGAATTAACTGTTTCCGTATTTGACAAGCAGAATTAGAGGAAGGATTTGATCCTAAATATGTTTGTCTAACTCTTTCGTTTAGTGGTCAAAATTATAGTTGTTTGGAAATGAATGAATCTGCTAATTTCTGACATATTTTACCGAAGCCTGAAAGACAGGCGATGGGTTACGAAAATAGCTCTAGTTACAGATTGGTAGTCCCGATTTGAAATCCGACTTTGTACTTGAAAAGCAGACAGGTAGGAGAAGATTTTATATAGATGATATTTTTTTCTGTAAAATGTTGCGGAAGGGGTCAAAACAGCAGTTGTTTGGGAAAGTTTGAAAAAAACGTTGTACCATTAGTAAAACTGCTGTAACGTAAGTTCCATACTGAATTAACTGTTTCCGTATTTGACAAGCAGAAGTAGAGGAAGGATTTGATCCAAAATATTTTTGTCTAACTCTTTGGTTTAGTGGTCAAAATTATAGTTGTTGGAAATGAATGAATCTGCTAACTTCTGACATCTTTTACCGAAGCCTGAAAGACAGGCGATGGGTTACGAAAATAGCTCTAGTTACAGATTGGTAGTCCCGATTTGAAATCCGACTTCGTACTTGAAAAGCAGACAGGTAGGGGAAGATTTTATCAAGCAGACATTTTTTTCTGTAAAATGTTGCGAAAGGGGTCAAAACAGCAGTTGTTTGGGAAAGTTTGAAAAAAACGTTGTACCATTAGTAAAACTGCTGTAACGTAAGTTCCATACTGAATTAACTGTTTCCGTATTTGACAAGCAGAAGTAGAGGAAGGATTTGATCCTAAATATGTTTGTCTAACTCTTTGGTTTAGTGGTCGAAATTATAGTTGTTCGGAAATGAATGAATCTGCTAACTTCTGACAAGTTTTACCAAAGCCTGAAAGACAGGCGATGGTTTACGAAAATAGCTCTAGTTACAGATTGGTAGTCCCGATTTGAAATCCGACTTTGTACTTGAAAAGCAGACAGGTAGGAGAAGATTTTACATAGATGAATTTTTTTTTCTGTAAAATGTTGCGAAAGGGGTCAAAACAGCAGTTGTTTGGGAAAGTTTGAAAAAAACGTTGTACCATTGTAAAACTGCTGTAACGTAAGTTCCATACTGAATTAACTGTTTCCGTATTTGACAAGCAGAAGTAGAGGAAGGATTTGATCCTAAATATGTTTGTCTAACTCTTTGGTTTAGTGGTCGAAATTATAGTTGTTTGGAAATGAATGAATCTGCTAACTTCTGACAAGTTTTACCAAAGCCTGAAAGACAGGCGATGGTTTACGAAAATAGCTCTAGTTACAGATTGGTAGTCCCGATTTGAAATCCGACTTTGTACTTGAAAAGCAGACAGGTAGGAGAAGATTTTACATAGATGAATTTTTTTTTCTGTAAAATGTTGCGAAAGGGGTCAAAACAGCAGTTTTTTGGGAAAGTTTGAAAAAAACGTTGTACCATTAGTAAAACTGCTGTAACGTAAGTTCCATTCTGAAATAACTGTTTCCGCATTTGACAAGCAGAAGTAGAGGAAGGATTTGATCCTAAATATGTTTGTCTAACTCTTTGGTTTAGTGGTCTAAATTATAGTTGTTTGGAAATGAATGAATCTGCTCATTTCTGATATGTTTTACCTAAGCCTGAAAGACAGGCGATGTGTTACGAAAATAGCTCTAGTTACAGATTGGTAGTCCCGATTTGAAATTCGACTTAGTACTTGAAAAGCAGACAGGTAGGAGAAGATTTTACATAGATGATATTTTTTTTCTGTAAAATGTTGCGAAAGGGGTCAAAACAGCAGTTGTTTGGGAAAGTTTGAAAAAAACGTTGTACCCTTAGTAAAACTGCTGTAACGTAAGTTCCATACTGAATTAACTGTTTCTGTATTTGACAAGCAGAAGTAGAGGAAGGATTTGATCCTAAATATGTTTGTCTAACTCTTTGGTTTAGTGGTCGAAATTATAGTTGTTTGGAAATGAATGAATCTGCTAACTTCTGACAAGTTTTACCAAAGCCTGAAAGACAGGCGATGGTTTACGAAAATAGCTCTAGTTACAGATTGGTAGTCCCGATTTGAAATCCGACTTTGTACTTGAAAAGCAGACAGGTAGGAGAACATTTTACATAGATTATATTTTTTTCTGTAAAATGTTGCGAAAGGGGTCAAAACAGCAGTTGTTTGGGAAAGTTTGAAAAAAACGTTGTACCATTAGTAAAACTGCTGTAACGTAAGTTCCATTCTGAAATAACTGTTTCCGCATTTGACAAGCAGAAGTAGAGGAAGGATTTGATCCTAAATATGTTTGTCTAACTCTTTGGTTTAGTGGTCGAAATTATAGTTGTTTGGAAATGAATGAATCTGCTAATTTCTGACATGTTTTACCTAAGCCTGAAAGACAGGCGATGTGTTACGAAAATAGCTCTAGTTACAGATTGGTAGTCCCGATTTGAAATTCGACTTAGTACTTGAAAAGCAGACAGGTAGGAGAAGATTTTACATAGATGATATTTTTTTCTGTAAAATGTTGCGAAAGGGGTCAAAACAGCAGTTGTTTGGGAAAGTTTGAAAAAAACGTTGTACCCTTAGTAAAACTGCTGTAACGTAAGTTCCATACTGAATTAACTGTTTCCGTATTTGACAAGCAGAAGTAGAGGAAGGATTTGATCCTAAATATGTTTGTCTAACTCTTTGGTTTAGTGGTCGAAATTATAGTTGTTTGGAAATGAATGAATCTGCTAACTTCTGACAAGTTTTACCAAAGCCTGAAAGACAGGCGATGGTTTACGAAAATAGCTCTAGTTACAGATTGGTAGTCCCGATTTGAAATCCGACTTTGTACTTGAAAAGCAGACAGGTAGGAGAAGATTTTACATAGATGAATTTTTTTTTCTGTAAAATGTTGCGAAAGGGGTCAAAACAGCAGTTGTTTGGGAAAGTTTGAAAAAAACGTTGTACCATTAGTAAAACTGCTGTAACGTAAGTTCCATTCTGAAATAACTGTTTCCGCATTTGACAAGCAGAAGTAGAGGAAGGATTTGATCCTAAATATGTTTGTCTAACTCTTTGGTTTAGTGGTCGAAATTATAGTTGTTTGGAAATGAATGAATCTGCTAACTTCTGACAAGTTTTACCAAAGCCTGAAAGACAGGCGATGGTTTACGAAAATAGCTCTAGTTACAGATTGGTAGTCCCGATTTGAAATCCGACTTTGTACTTGAAAAGCAGACAGGTAGGAGAAGATTTTACATAGATGAATTTTTTTTTCTGTAAAATGTTGCGAAAGGGGTCAAAACAGCAGTTGTTTGGGAAAGTTTGAAAAAAACGTTGTACCATTGTAAAACTGCTGTAACGTAAGTTCCATACTGAATTAACTGTTTCCGTATTTGACAAGCAGAAGTAGAGGAAGGATTTGATCCTAAATATGTTTGTCTAACTCTTTGGTTTAGTGGTCGAAATTATAGTTGTTTGGAAATGAATGAATCTGCTAACTTCTGACAAGTTTTACCAAAGCCTGAAAGACAGGCGATGGTTTACGAAAATAGCTCTAGTTACAGATTGGTAGTCCCGATTTGAAATCCGACTTTGTACTTGAAAAGCAGACAGGTAGGAGAAGATTTTACATAGATGAATTTTTTTTTCTGTAAAATGTTGCGAAAGGGGTCAAAACAGCAGTTGTTTGGGAAAGTTTGAAAAAAACGTTGTACCATTAGTAAAACTGCTGTAACGTAAGTTCCATTCTGAAATAACTGTTTCCGCATTTGACAAGCAGAAGTAGAGGAAGGATTTGATCCTAAATATGTTTGTCTAACTCTTTGGTTTAGTGGTCTAAATTATAGTTGTTTGGAAATGAATGAATCTGCTCATTTCTGATATGTTTTACCTAAGCCTGAAAGACAGGCGATGTGTTACGAAAATAGCTCTAGTTACAGATTGGTAGTCCCGATTTGAAATTCGACTTAGTACTTGAAAAGCAGACAGGTAGGAGAAGATTTTACATAGATGATATTTTTTTTCTGTAAAATGTTGCGAAAGGGGTCAAAACAGCAGTTGTTTGGGAAAGTTTGAAAAAAACGTTGTACCCTTAGTAAAACTGCTGTAACGTAAGTTCCATACTGAATTAACTGTTTCTGTATTTGACAAGCAGAAGTAGAGGAAGGATTTGATCCTAAATATGTTTGTCTAACTCTTTGGTTTAGTGGTCGAAATTATAGTTGTTTGGAAATGAATGAATCTGCTAACTTCTGACAAGTTTTACCAAAGCCTGAAAGACAGGCGATGGTTTACGAAAATAGCTCTAGTTACAGATTGGTAGTCCCGATTTGAAATCCGACTTTGTACTTGAAAAGCAGACAGGTAGGAGAACATTTTACATAGATTATATTTTTTTCTGTAAAATGTTGCGAAAGGGGTCAAAACAGCAGTTGTTTGGGAAAGTTTGAAAAAAACGTTGTACCATTAGTAAAACTGCTGTAACGTAAGTTCCATTCTGAAATAACTGTTTCCGCATTTGACAAGCAGAAGTAGAGGAAGGATTTGATCCTAAATATGTTTGTCTAACTCTTTGGTTTAGTGGTCGAAATTATAGTTGTTTGGAAATGAATGAATCTGCTAATTTCTGACATGTTTTACCTAAGCCTGAAAGACAGGCGATGTGTTACGAAAATAGCTCTAGTTACAGATTGGTAGTCCCGATTTGAAATTCGACTTAGTACTTGAAAAGCAGACAGGTAGGAGAAGATTTTACATAGATGATATTTTTTTCTGTAAAATGTTGCGAAAGGGGTCAAAACAGCAGTTGTTTGGGAAAGTTTGAAAAAAACGTTGTACCCTTAGTAAAACTGCTGTAACGTAAGTTCCATACTGAATTAACTGTTTCCGTATTTGACAAGCAGAAGTAGAGGAAGGATTTGATCCTAAATATGTTTGTCTAACTCTTTGGTTTAGTGGTCGAAATTATAGTTGTTTGGAAATGAATGAATCTGCTAACTTCTGACAAGTTTTACCAAAGCCTGAAAGACAGGCGATGGTTTACGAAAATAGCTCTAGTTACAGATTGGTAGTCCCGATTTGAAATCCGACTTTGTACTTGAAAAGCAGACAGGTAGGAGAAGATTTTACATAGATGAATTTTTTTTTCTGTAAAATGTTGCGAAAGGGGTCAAAACAGCAGTTGTTTGGGAAAGTTTGAAAAAAACGTTGTACCATTAGTAAAACTGCTGTAACGTAAGTTCCATTCTGAAATAACTGTTTCCGCATTTGACAAGCAGAAGTAGAGGAAGGATTTGATCCTAAATATGTTTGTCTAACTCTTTGGTTTAGTGGTCGAAATTATAGTTGTTTGGAAATGAATGAATCTGCTAACTTCTGACAAGTTTTACCAAAGCCTGAAAGACAGGCGATGGTTTACGAAAATAGCTCTAGTTACAGATTGGTAGTCCCGATTTGAAATCCGACTTTGTACTTGAAAAGCAGACAGGTAGGAGAAGATTTTACATAGATGAATTTTTTTTTCTGTAAAATGTTGCGAAAGGGGTCAAAACAGCAGTTGTTTGGGAAAGTTTGAAAAAAACGTTGTACCATTGTAAAACTGCTGTAACGTAAGTTCCATACTGAATTAACTGTTTCCGTATTTGACAAGCAGAAGTAGAGGAAGGATTTGATCCTAAATATGTTTGTCTAACTCTTTGGTTTAGTGGTCGAAATTATAGTTGTTTGGAAATGAATGAATCTGCTAACTTCTGACAAGTTTTACCAAAGCCTGAAAGACAGGCGATGGTTTACGAAAATAGCTCTAGTTACAGATTGGTAGTCCCGATTTGAAATCCGACTTTGTACTTGAAAAGCAGACAGGTAGGAGAAGATTTTACATAGATGAATTTTTTTTTCTGTAAAATGTTGCGAAAGGGGTCAAAACAGCAGTTGTTTGGGAAAGTTTGAAAAAAACGTTGTACCATTAGTAAAACTGCTGTAACGTAAGTTCCATTCTGAAATAACTGTTTCCGCATTTGACAAGCAGAAGTAGAGGAAGGATTTGATCCTAAATATGTTTGTCTAACTCTTTGGTTTAGTGGTCTAAATTATAGTTGTTTGGAAATGAATGAATCTGCTCATTTCTGATATGTTTTACCTAAGCCTGAAAGACAGGCGATGTGTTACGAAAATAGCTCTAGTTACAGATTGGTAGTCCCGATTTGAAATTCGACTTAGTACTTGAAAAGCAGACAGGTAGGAGAAGATTTTACATAGATGATATTTTTTTTCTGTAAAATGTTGCGAAAGGGGTCAAAACAGCAGTTGTTTGGGAAAGTTTGAAAAAAACGTTGTACCCTTAGTAAAACTGCTGTAACGTAAGTTCCATACTGAATTAACTGTTTCTGTATTTGACAAGCAGAAGTAGAGGAAGGATTTGATCCTAAATATGTTTGTCTAACTCTTTGGTTTAGTGGTCGAAATTATAGTTGTTTGGAAATGTATGAATCTGCTAACTTCTGACAAGTTTTACCAAAGCCTGAAAGACAGGCGATGGTTTACGAAAATAGCTCTAGTTACAGATTGGTAGTCCCGATTTGAAATCCGACTTTGTACTTGAAAAGCAGACAGGTAGGAGAACATTTTACATAGATTATATTTTTTTCTGTAAAATGTTGCGAAAGGGGTCAAAACAGCAGTTGTTTGGGAAAGTTTGAAAAAAACGTTGTACCATTAGTAAAACTGCTGTAACGTAAGTTCCATTCTGAAATAACTGTTTCCGCATTTGACAAGCAGAAGTAGAGGAAGGATTTGATCCTAAATATGTTTGTCTAACTCTTTGGTTTAGTGGTCGAAATTATAGTTGTTTGGAAATGAATGAATCTGCTAATTTCTGACATGTTTTACCTAAGCCTGAAAGACAGGCGATGTGTTACGAAAATAGCTCTAGTTACAGATTGGTAGTCCCGATTTGAAATTCGACTTAGTACTTGAAAAGCAGACAGGTAGGAGAAGATTTTACATAGATGATATTTTTTTCTGTAAAATGTTGCGAAAGGGGTCAAAACAGCAGTTGTTTGGGAAAGTTTGAAAAAAACGTTGTACCCTTAGTAAAACTGCTGTAACGTAAGTTCCATACTGAATTAACTGTTTCCGTATTTGACAAGCAGAAGTAGAGGAAGGATTTGATCCTAAATATGTTTGTCTAACTCTTTGGTTTAGTGGTCGAAATTATAGTTGTTTGGAAATGAATGAATCTGCTAACTTCTGACAAGTTTTACCAAAGCCTGAAAGACAGGCGATGGTTTACGAAAATAGCTCTAGTTACAGATTGGTAGTCCCGATTTGAAATCCGACTTTGTACTTGAAAAGCAGACAGGTAGGAGAAGATTTTACATAGATGAATTTTTTTTTCTGTAAAATGTTGCGAAAGGGGTCAAAACAGCAGTTGTTTGGGAAAGTTTGAAAAAAACGTTGTACCATTAGTAAAACTGCTGTAACGTAAGTTCCATTCTGAAATAACTGTTTCCGCATTTGACAAGCAGAAGTAGAGGAAGGATTTGATCCTAAATATGTTTGTCTAACTCTTTGGTTTAGTGGTCTAAATTATAGTTGTTTGGAAATGAATGAATCTGCTCATTTCTGATATGTTTTACCTAAGCCTGAAAGACAGGCGATGTGTTACGAAAATAGCTCTAGTTACAGATTGGTAGTCCCGATTTGAAATTCGACTTAGTACTTGAAAAGCAGACAGGTAGGAGAAGATTTTACATAGATGATATTTTTTTCTGTAAAATGTTGCGAAAGGGGTCAAAACAGCAGTTGTTTGGGAAAGTTTGAAAAAAACGTTGTACCCTTAGTAAAACTGCTGTAACGTAAGTTCCATACTGAATTAACTGTTTCCGTATTTGACAAGCAGAAGTAGAGGAAGGATTTGATCCTAAATATGTTTGTCTAACTCTTTGGTTTAGTGGTCGAAATTATAGTTGTTTGGAAATGAATGAATCTGCTAACTTCTGACAAGTTTTACCAAAGCCTGAAAGACAGGCGATGGTTTACGAAAATAGCTCTAGTTACAGATTGGTAGTCCCGATTTGAAATCCGACTTTGTACTTGAAAAGCAGACAGGTAGGAGAAGATTTTATATGGATTGTATTTTTTCCGTAAAATGTTGCGAAAGGGGTCAAAACAGCAGTTGTTTGGGAAAGTTTGAAAAAAACGTTGTACCATTAGTAAAACTGCTGTAACGTAAGTTCCATTCTGAAATAACTGTTTCCGCATTTGACAAGCAGAAGTAGAGGAAGGATTTGATCCTAAATATGTTTGTCTAACTCTTTGGTTTAGTGGTCGAAATTATAGTTGTTTGGAAATGAATGAATCTGCTAATTTCTGACATGTTTTACCTAAGCCTGAAAGACAGGCGATGTGTTACGAAAATAGCTCTAGTTACAGATTGGTAGTCCCGATTTGAAATTCGACTTAGTACTTGAAAAGCAGACAGGTAGGAGAAGATTTTACATAGATGATATTTTTTTCTGTAAAATGTTGCGAAAGGGGTCAAAACAGCAGTTGTTTGGGAAAGTTTGAAAAAAACGTTGTACCCTTAGTAAAACTGCTGTAACGTAAGTTCCATACTGAATTAACTGTTTCCGTATTTGACAAGCAGAAGTAGAGGAAGGATTTGATCCTAAATATGTTTGTCTAACTCTTTGGTTTAGTGGTCGAAAATATAGTTGTTTGGAAATGAATGAATCTGCTAACTTCTGACAAGTTTTACCAAAGCCTGAAAGACAGGCGATGGTTTACGAAAATAGCTCTAGTTACAGATTGGTAGTCCCGATTTGAAATCCGACTTTGTACTTGAAAAGCAGACAGGTAGGAGAAGATTTTATATAGAACATATTTTTTCCGTAAAATTTTGCGAAAGGGGTCAAAACAGCAGTTGTTTGGGAAAGTTTGAAAAAAACGTTGTACCATTGTAAAACTGCTGTAACGTAAGTTCCATACTGAATTAACTGTTTCCGTATTTGACAAGCAGAAGTAGAGGAAGGATTTGATCCTAAATATGTTTGTCTAACTCTTTCGTTTAGTGGTCAAAATTATAGTTGTTTGGAAATGAATGAATCTGCTAATTTCTGACATATTTTACCGAAGCCTGAAAGACAGGCGATGGGTTACGAAAATAGCTCTAGTTACAGATTGGTAGTCCCGATTTGAAATCCGACTTCGTACTTGAAAAGCAGACAGGTAGGGGAAGATTTTATCAAGCAGACATTTTTTTCTGTAAAATGTTGCGAAAGGGGTCAAAACAGCAGTTGTTTGGGAAAGTTTGAAAAAAACGTTGTACCATTAGTAAAACTGCTGTAACGTAAATTCATTCTGAAATAACTGTTTCCGCATTTGACAAGCAGAAGTAGAGGAAGGATTTGATCCTAAATATGTTTGTCTAACTCTTTGGTTTAGTGGTCGAAATTATAGTTGTTTGGAAATGAATGAATCTGCTAATTTCTGAAAAGTTTTACCAAAGCCTGAAAGACAGGCGATGGTTTACGAAAATAGCTCTAGTTACAGATTGGTAGTCCCGATTTGAAATCCGACTTTGTACTTGAAAAGCAGACAGGTAGGAGAAGATTTTATATAGATGATATTTTTTTCTGTAAAATGTTGCGGAAGGGGTCAAAACAGCAGTTGTTTGGGAAAGTTTGAAAAAAACGTTGTACCATTAGTAAAACTGCTGTAACGTAAGTTCCATACTGAATTAACTGTTTCCGTATTTGACAAGCAGAAGTAGAGGAAGGATTTGATCCAAAATATTTTTGTCTAACTCTTTGGTTTAGTGGTCAAAATTATAGTTGTTGTAAATGAATGAATCTGCTAACTTCTGACATCTTTTACCGAAGCCTGAAAGACAGGCGATGGGTTACGAAAATAGCTCTAGTTACAGATTGGTAGTCCCGATTTGAAATCCGACTTCGTACTTGAAAAGCAGACAGGTAGGGGAAGATTTTATCAAGCAGACATTTTTTTCTGTAAAATGTTGCGAAAGGGGTCAAAACAGCAGTTGTTTGGGAAAGTTTGAAAAAAACGTTGTACCATTAGTAAAACTGCTGTAACGTAAGTTCCATACTGAATTAACGGTTTCCGTATTTGACAAGCAGAAGTAGAGGAAGGATTTGATCCAAAATATTTTTGTCTAACTCTTTGGTTTAGTGGTCAAAATTATAGTTGTTGGAAATGAATGAATCTGCTAACTTCTGACATCTTTTACCGAAGCCTGAAAGACAGGCGATGTGTTACGAAAATAGCTCTAGTTACAGATTGGTAGTCCCGATTTGAAATCCGACTTTGTACTTGAAAAGCAGACAGGTAGGAGAAGATTTTATATGGATTATATTTTTTCCGTAAAATGTTGCGAAAGGGGTCAAAACAGCAGTTGTTTGGGAAAGTTTGAAAAAAACGTTGTACCATTAGTAAAACTGCTGTAACGTAAGTTCCATTCTGAAATAACTGTTTCCGCATTTGACAAGCAGAAGTAGAGGAAGGATTTGATCCTAAATATGTTTGTCTAACTCTTTGGTTTAGTGGTCGAAATTATAGTTGTTTGGAAATGAATGAATCTGCTAATTTCTGACATGTTTTACCTAAGCCTGAAAGACAGGCGATGTGTTACGAAAATAGCTCTAGTTACAGATTGGTAGTCCCGATTTGAAATTCGACTTAGTACTTGAAAAGCAGACAGGTAGGAGAAGATTTTACATAGATGATATTTTTTTCTGTAAAATGTTGCGAAAGGGGTCAAAACAGCAGTTGTTTGGGAAAGTTTGAAAAAAACGTTGTACCCTTAGTAAAACTGCTGTAACGTAAGTTCCATACTGAATTAACTGTTTCCGTATTTGACAAGCAGAAGTAGAGGAAGGATTTGATCCTAAATATGTTTGTCTAACTCTTTGGTTTAGTGGTCGAAATTATAGTTGTTTGGAAATGAATGAATCTGCTAACTTCTGACAAGTTTTACCAAAGCCTGAAAGACAGGCGATGGTTTACGAAAATAGCTCTAGTTACAGATTGGTAGTCCCGATTTGAAATCCGACTTTGTACTTGAAAAGCAGACAGGTAGGAGAAGATTTTATATGGATTATATTTTTTCCGTAAAATGTTGCGAAAGGGGTCAAAACAGCAGTTGTTTGGGAAAGTTTGAAAAAAACGTTGTACCATTAGTAAAACTGCTGTAACGTAAGTTCCATTCTGAAATAACTGTTTCCGCATTTGACAAGCAGAAGTAGAGGAAGGATTTGATCCTAAATATGTTTGTCTAACTCTTTGGTTTAGTGGTCGAAATTATAGTTGTTTGGAAATGAATGAATCTGCTAATTTCTGACATGTTTTACCTAAGCCTGAAAGACAGGCGATGTGTTACGAAAATAGCTCTAGTTACAGATTGGTAGTCCCGATTTGAAATTCGACTTAGTACTTGAAAAGCAGACAGGTAGGAGAAGATTTTACATAGATGATATTTTTTTCTGTAAAATGTTGCGAAAGGGGTCAAAACAGCAGTTGTTTGGGAAAGTTTGAAAAAAACGTTGTACCCTTAGTAAAACTGCTGTAACGTAAGTTCCATACTGAATTAACTGTTTCCGTATTTGACAAGCAGAAGTAGAGGAAGGATTTGATCCTAAATATGTTTGTCTAACTCTTTGGTTTAGTGGTCGAAATTATTGTTGTTTGGAAATGAATGAATCTGCTAACTTCTGACAAGTTTTACCAAAGCCTGAAAGACAGGCGATGGTTTACGAAAATAGCTCTAGTTACAGATTGGTAGTCCCGATTTGAAATCCGACTTTGTACTTGAAAAGCAGACAGGTAGGAGAACATTTTACATAGATTATATTTTTTCCGTAAAATGTTGCGAAAGGGGTCAAAACAGCAGTTGTTTGGGAAAGTTTGAAAAAAACGTTGTACCATTAGTAAAACTGCTGTAACGTAAGTTCCATTCTGAAATAACTGTTTCCGCATTTGACAAGCAGAAGTAGAGGAAGGATTTGATCCTAAACATGTTTGTCTAACTCTTTGGTTTAGTGGTCGAAATTATAGTTGTTTGGAAATGAATGAATCTGCTAATTTCTGACATGTTTTACCTAAGCCTGAAAGACAGGCGATGTGTTACGAAAATAGCTCTAGTTACAGATTGGTAGTCCCGATTTGAAATTCGACTTAGTACTTGAAAAGCAGACAGGTAGGAGAAGATTTTACATAGATGATATTTTTTTTCTGTAAAATGTTGCGAAAGGGGTCAAAACAGCAGTTGTTTGGGAAAGTTTGAAAAAAACGTTGTACCCTTAGTAAAACTGCTGTAACGTAAGTTCCATACTGAATTAACTGTTTCCGTATTTGACAAGCAGAAGTAGAGGAAGGATTTGATCCTAAATATGTTTGTCTAACTCTTTGGTTTAGTGGTCGAAATTATAGTTGTTTGGAAATGAATGAATCTGCTAATTTCTGACAAGTTTTACCAAAGCCTGAAAGACAGGCGATGGTTTACGAAAATAGCTCTAGTTACAGATTGGTAGTCCCGATTTGAAATCCGACTTTGTACTTGAAAAGCAGACAGGTAGGAGAACATTTTACATAGATAATATTTTTTCCGTAAAATGTTGCGAAAGGGGTCAAAACAGCAGTTGTTTGGGAAAGTTTGAAAAAAACGTTGTACCATTAGTAAAACTGCTGTAACGTAAGTTCCATTCTGAAATAACTGTTTCCGCATTTGACAAGCAGAAGTAGAGGAAGGATTTGATCCTAAATATGTTTGTCTAACTCTTTGGTTTAGTGGTCGAAATTATAGTTGTTTGGAAATGAATGAATCTGCTAATTTCTGACATGTTTTAACTAAGCCTGAAAGACAGGCGATGTGTTACGAAAATAGCTCTAGTTACAGATTGGTAGTCCCGATTTGAAATTCGACTTAGTACTTGAAAAGCAGACAGGTAGGAGAAGATTTTACATAGATGATATTTTTTTCTGTAAAATGTTGCGAAAGGGGTCAAAACAGCAGTTGTTTGGGAAAGTTTGAAAAAAACGTTGTACCCTTAGTAAAACTGCTGTAACGTAAGTTCCATACTGAATTAACTGTTTCCGTATTTGACAAGCAGAAGTAGAGGAAGGATTTGATCCTAAATATGTTTGTCTAACTCTTTGGTTTAGTGGTCGAAATTATTGTTGTTTGGAAATGAATGAATCTGCTAACTTCTGACAAGTTTTACCAAAGCCTGAAAGACAGGCGATGGTTTACGAAAATAGCTCTAGTTACAGATTGGTAGTCCCGATTTGAAATCCGACTTTGTACTTGAAAAGCAGACAGGTAGGAGAACATTTTACATAGATTATATTTTTTCCGTAAAATGTTGCGAAAGGGGTCAAAACAGCAGTTGTTTGGGAAAGTTTGAAAAAAACGTTGTACCATTAGTAAAACTGCTGTAACGTAAGTTCCATTCTGAAATAACTGTTTCCGCATTTGACAAGCAGAAGTAGAGGAAGGATTTGATCCTAAACATGTTTGTCTAACTCTTTGGTTTAGTGGTCGAAATTATAGTTGTTTGGAAATGAATGAATCTGCTAATTTCTGACATGTTTTACCTAAGCCTGAAAGACAGGCGATGTGTTACGAAAATAGCTCTAGTTACAGATTGGTAGTCCCGATTTGAAATTCGACTTAGTACTTGAAAAGCAGACAGGTAGGAGAAGATTTTACATAGATGATATTTTTTTTCTGTAAAATGTTGCGAAAGGGGTCAAAACAGCAGTTGTTTGGGAAAGTTTGAAAAAAACGTTGTACCCTTAGTAAAACTGCTGTAACGTAAGTTCCATACTGAATTAACTGTTTCCGTATTTGACAAGCAGAAGTAGAGGAAGGATTTGATCCTAAATATGTTTGTCTAACTCTTTGGTTTAGTGGTCGAAATTATAGTTGTTTGGAAATGAATGAATCTGCTAATTTCTGACAAGTTTTACCAAAGCCTGAAAGACAGGCGATGGTTTACGAAAATAGCTCTAGTTACAGATTGGTAGTCCCGATTTGAAATCCGACTTTGTACTTGAAAAGCAGACAGGTAGGAGAACATTTTACATAGATAATATTTTTTCCGTAAAATGTTGCGAAAGGGGTCAAAACAGCAGTTGTTTGGGAAAGTTTGAAAAAAACGTTGTACCATTAGTAAAACTGCTGTAACGTAAGTTCCATTCTGAAATAACTGTTTCCGCATTTGACAAGCAGAAGTAGAGGAAGGATTTGATCCTAAATATGTTTGTCTAACTCTTTGGTTTAGTGGTCGAAATTATAGTTGTTTGGAAATGAATGAATCTGCTAATTTCTGACATGTTTTAACTAAGCCTGAAAGACAGGCGATGTGTTACGAAAATAGCTCTAGTTACAGATTGGTAGTCCCGATTTGAAATTCGACTTAGTACTTGAAAAGCAGACAGGTAGGAGAAGATTTTACATAGATGATATTTTTTTCTGTAAAATGTTGCGAAAGGGGTCAAAACAGCAGTTGTTTGGGAAAGTTTGAAAAAAACGTTGTACCCTTAGTAAAACTGCTGTAACGTAAGTTCCATACTGAATTAACTGTTTCCGTATTTGACAAGCAGAAGTAGAGGAAGGATTTGATCCTAAATATGTTTGTCTAACTCTTTGGTTTAGTGGTCGAAATTATAGTTGTTTGGAAATGAATGAATCTGCTAACTTCTGACAAGTTTTACCAAAGCCTGAAAGACAGGCGATGGTTTACGAAAATAGCTCTAGTTACAGATTGGTAGTCCCGATTTGAAATCCGACTTTGTACTTGAAAAGCAGACAGGTAGGAGAAGATTTTATATGGATCATATTTTTTCCGTAAAATGTTGCGAAAGGGGTCAAAACAGCAGTTGTTTGGGAAAGTTTGAAAAAAACGTTGTACCATTAGTAAAACTGCTGTAACGTAAGTTCCATTCTGAAATAACTGTTTCCGCATTTGACAAGCAGAAGTAGAGGAAGGATTTGATCCTAAATATGTTTGTCTAACTCTTTGGTTTAGTGGTCGAAATTATTGTTGTTTGGAAATGAATGAATCTGCTAACTTCTGACAAGTTTTACCAAAGCCTGAAAGACAGGCGATGGTTTACGAAAATAGCTCTAGTTACAGATTGGTAGTCCCGATTTGAAATCCGACTTTGTACTTGAAAAGCAGACAGGTAGGAGAACATTTTACATAGATAATATTTTTTCCGTAAAATGTTGCGAAAGGGGTCAAAACAGCAGTTGTTTGGGAAAGTTTGAAAAAAACGTTGTACCATTAGTAAAACTGCTGTAACGTAAGTTCCATTCTGAAATAACTGTTTCCGCATTTGACAAGCAGAAGTAGAGGAAGGATTTGATCCTAAACATGTTTGTCTAACTCTTTGGTTTAGTGGTCGAAATTATAGTTGTTTGGAAATGAATGAATCTGCTAATTTCTGACATGTTTTACCTAAGCCTGAAAGACAGGCGATGTGTTACGAAAATAGCTCTAGTTACAGATTGGTAGTCCCGATTTGAAATTCGACTTAGTACTTGAAAAGCAGACAGGTAGGAGAAGATTTTACATAGATGATATTTTTTTTCTGTAAAATGTTGCGAAAGGGGTCAAAACAGCAGTTGTTTGGGAAAGTTTGAAAAAAACGTTGTACCCTTAGTAAAACTGCTGTAACGTAAGTTCCATACTGAATTAACTGTTTCCGTATTTGACAAGCAGAAGTAGAGGAAGGATTTGATCCTAAATATGTTTGTCTAACTCTTTGGTTTAGTGGTCGAAATTATAGTTGTTTGGAAATGAATGAATCTGCTAATTTCTGACAAGTTTTACCAAAGCCTGAAAGACAGGCGATGGTTTACGAAAATAGCTCTAGTTACAGATTGGTAGTCCCGATTTGAAATCCGACTTTGTACTTGAAAAGCAGACAGGTAGGAGAACATTTTACATAGATAATATTTTTTCCGTAAAATGTTGCGAAAGGGGTCAAAACAGCAGTTGTTTGGGAAAGTTTGAAAAAAACGTTGTACCATTAGTAAAACTGCTGTAACGTAAGTTCCATTCTGAAATAACTGTTTCCGCATTTGACAAGCAGAAGTAGAGGAAGGATTTGATCCTAAATATGTTTGTCTAACTCTTTGGTTTAGTGGTCGAAATTATAGTTGTTTGGAAATGAATGAATCTGCTAATTTCTGACATGTTTTAACTAAGCCTGAAAGACAGGCGATGTGTTACGAAAATAGCTCTAGTTACAGATTGGTAGTCCCGATTTGAAATTCGACTTAGTACTTGAAAAGCAGACAGGTAGGAGAAGATTTTACATAGATGATATTTTTTTCTGTAAAATGTTGCGAAAGGGGTCAAAACAGCAGTTGTTTGGGAAAGTTTGAAAAAAACGTTGTACCCTTAGTAAAACTGCTGTAACGTAAGTTCCATACTGAATTAACTGTTTCCGTATTTGACAAGCAGAAGTAGAGGAAGGATTTGATCCTAAATATGTTTGTCTAACTCTTTGGTTTAGTGGTCGAAATTATAGTTGTTTGGAAATGAATGAATCTGCTAACTTCTGACAAGTTTTACCAAAGCCTGAAAGACAGGCGATGGTTTACGAAAATAGCTCTAGTTACAGATTGGTAGTCCCGATTTGAAATCCGACTTTGTACTTGAAAAGCAGACAGGTAGGAGAAGATTTTATATGGATCATATTTTTTCCGTAAAATGTTGCGAAAGGGGTCAAAACAGCAGTTGTTTGGGAAAGTTTGAAAAAAACGTTGTACCATTAGTAAAACTGCTGTAACGTAAGTTCCATTCTGAAATAACTGTTTCCGCATTTGACAAGCAGAAGTAGAGGAAGGATTTGATCCTAAATATGTTTGTCTAACTCTTTGGTTTAGTGGTCGAAATTATTGTTGTTTGGAAATGAATGAATCTGCTAACTTCTGACAAGTTTTACCAAAGCCTGAAAGACAGGCGATGGTTTACGAAAATAGCTCTAGTTACAGATTGGTAGTCCCGATTTGAAATCCGACTTTGTACTTGAAAAGCAGACAGGTAGGAGAACATTTTACATAGATAATATTTTTTCCGTAAAATGTTGCGAAAGGGGTCAAAACAGCAGTTGTTTGGGAAAGTTTGAAAAAAACGTTGTACCATTAGTAAAACTGCTGTAACGTAAGTTCCATTCTGAAATAACTGTTTCCGCATTTGACAAGCAGAAGTAGAGGAAGGATTTGATCCTAAACATGTTTGTCTAACTCTTTGGTTTAGTGGTCGAAATTATAGTTGTTTGGAAATGAATGAATCTGCTAATTTCTGACATGTTTTACCTAAGCCTGAAAGACAGGCGATGTGTTACGAAAATAGCTCTAGTTACAGATTGGTAGTCCCGATTTGAAATTCGACTTAGTACTTGAAAAGCAGACAGGTAGGAGAAGATTTTACATAGATGATATTTTTTTTCTGTAAAATGTTGCGAAAGGGGTCAAAACAGCAGTTGTTTGGGAAAGTTTGAAAAAAACGTTGTACCCTTAGTAAAACTGCTGTAACGTAAGTTCCATACTGAATTAACTGTTTCCGTATTTGACAAGCAGAAGTAGAGGAAGGATTTGATCCTAAATATGTTTGTCTAACTCTTTGGTTTAGTGGTCGAAATTATAGTTGTTTGGAAATGAATGAATCTGCTAATTTCTGACAAGTTTTACCAAAGCCTGAAAGACAGGCGATGGTTTACGAAAATAGCTCTAGTTACAGATTGGTAGTCCCGATTTGAAATCCGACTTTGTACTTGAAAAGCAGACAGGTAGGAGAACATTTTACATAGATAATATTTTTTCCGTAAAATGTTGCGAAAGGGGTCAAAACAGCAGTTGTTTGGGAAAGTTTGAAAAAAACGTTGTACCATTAGTAAAACTGCTGTAACGTAAGTTCCATTCTGAAATAACTGTTTCCGCATTTGACAAGCAGAAGTAGAGGAAGGATTTGATCCTAAATATGTTTGTCTAACTCTTTGGTTTAGTGGTCGAAATTATAGTTGTTTGGAAATGAATGAATCTGCTAATTTCTGACATGTTTTAACTAAGCCTGAAAGACAGGCGATGTGTTACGAAAATAGCTCTAGTTACAGATTGGTAGTCCCGATTTGAAATTCGACTTAGTACTTGAAAAGCAGACAGGTAGGAGAAGATTTTACATAGATGATATTTTTTTCTGTAAAATGTTGCGAAAGGGGTCAAAACAGCAGTTGTTTGGGAAAGTTTGAAAAAAACGTTGTACCCTTAGTAAAACTGCTGTAACGTAAGTTCCATACTGAATTAACTGTTTCCGTATTTGACAAGCAGAAGTAGAGGAAGGATTTGATCCTAAATATGTTTGTCTAACTCTTTGGTTTAGTGGTCGAAATTATAGTTGTTTGGAAATGAATGAATCTGCTAACTTCTGACAAGTTTTACCAAAGCCTGAAAGACAGGCGATGGTTTACGAAAATAGCTCTAGTTACAGATTGGTAGTCCCGATTTGAAATCCGACTTTGTACTTGAAAAGCAGACAGGTAGGAGAAGATTTTATATGGATCATATTTTTTCCGTAAAATGTTGCGAAAGGGGTCAAAACAGCAGTTGTTTGGGAAAGTTTGAAAAAAACGTTGTACCATTAGTAAAACTGCTGTAACGTAAGTTCCATTCTGAAATAACTGTTTCCGCATTTGACAAGCAGAAGTAGAGGAAGGATTTGATCCTAAATATGTTTGTCTAACTCTTTGGTTTAGTGGTCGAAATTATAGTTGTTTGGAAATGAATGAATCTGCTAATTTCTGACATGTTTTACCTAAGCCTGAAAGACAGGCGATGTGTTACGAAAATAGCTCTAGTTACAGATTGGTAGTCCCGATTTGAAATTCGACTTAGTACTTGAAAAGCAGACAGGTAGGAGAAGATTTTACATAGATGATATTTTTTTCTGTAAAATGTTGCGAAAGGGGTCAAAACAGCAGTTGTTTGGGAAAGTTTGAAAAAAACGTTGTACCCTTAGTAAAACTGCTGTAACGTAAGTTCCATACTGAATTAACTGTTTCCGTATTTGACAAGCAGAAGTAGAGGAAGGATTTGATCCTAAATATGTTTGTCTAACTCTTTGGTTTAGTGGTCGAAAATATAGTTGTTTGGAAATGAATGAATCTGCTAACTTCTGACAAGTTTTACCAAAGCCTGAAAGACAGGCGATGGTTTACGAAAATAGCTCTAGTTACAGATTGGTAGTCCCGATTTGAAATCCGACTTTGTACTTGAAAAGCAGACAGGTAGGAGAAGATTTTATATAGATGATATTTTTTCCGTAAAATGTTGCGAAAGGGGTCAAAACAGCAGTTGTTTGGGAAAGTTTGAAAAAAACGTTGTACCATTGTAAAACTGCTGTAACGTAAGTTCCATACTGAATTAACTGTTTCCGTATTTGACAAGCAGAAGTAGAGGAAGGATTTGATCCTAAATATGTTTGTCTAACTCTTTCGTTTAGTGGTCAAAATTATAGTTGTTTGGAAATGAATGAATCTGCTAATTTCTGACATATTTTACCGAAGCCTGAAAGACAGGCGATGGGTTACGAAAATAGCTCTAGTTACAGATTGGTAGTCCCGATTTGAAATCCGACTTCGTACTTGAAAAGCAGACAGGTAGGGGAAGATTTTATCAAGCAGACATTTTTTTCTGTAAAATGTTGCGAAAGGGGTCAAAACAGCAGTTGTTTGGGAAAGTTTGAAAAAAACATTGTACCATTAGTAAAACTGCTGTAACGTAAATTCATTCTGAAATAACTGTTTCCGCATTTGACAAGCAGAAGTAGAGGAAGGATTTGATCCTAAATATGTTTGTCTAACTCTTTGGTTTAGTGGTCGAAATTATAGTTGTTTGGAAATGAATGAATCTGCTAATTTCTGAAAAGTTTTACCAAAGCCTGAAAGACAGGCGATGGTTTACGAAAATAGCTCTAGTTACAGATTGGTAGTCCCGATTTGAAATCCGACTTTGTACTTGAAAAGCAGACAGGTAGGAGAAGATTTTATATAGATGATATTTTTTTCTGTAAAATGTTGCGGAAGGGGTCAAAACAGCAGTTGTTTGGGAAAGTTTGAAAAAAACGTTGTACCATTAGTAAAACTGCTGTAACGTAAGTTCCATACTGAATTAACTGTTTCCGTATTTGACAAGCAGAAGTAGAGGAAGGATTTGATCCAAAATATTTTTGTCTAACTCTTTGGTTTAGTGGTCAAAATTATAGTTGTTGGAAATGAATGAATCTGCTAACTTCTGACATCTTTTACCGAAGCCTGAAAGACAGGCGATGGGTTACGAAAATAGCTCTAGTTACAGATTGGTAGTCCCGATTTGAAATCCGACTTCGTACTTGAAAAGCAGACAGGTAGGGGAAGATTTTATCAAGCAGACATTTTTTTCTGTAAAATGTTGCGAAAGGGGTCAAAACAGCAGTTGTTTGGGAAAGTTTGAAAAAAACGTTGTACCATTAGTAAAACTGCTGTAACGTAAGTTCCATACTGAATTAACGGTTTCCGTATTTGACAAGCAGAAGTAGAGGAAGGATTTGATCCAAAATATTTTTGTCTAACTCTTTGGTTTAGTGGTCAAAATTATAGTTGTTGGAAATGAATGAATCTGCTAACTTCTGACATCTTTTACCGAAGCCTGAAAGACAGGCGATGTGTTACGAAAATTGCTCTAGTTACAGATTGGTAGTCCCGATTTGAAATTCGACTTAGTACTTGAAAAGCAGACAGGTAGGAGAAGATTTTACATAGATGATATTTTTTTCTGTAAAATGTTGCGAAAGGGGTCAAAACAGCAGTTGTTTGGGAAAGTTTGAAAAAAACGTTGTACCCTTAGTAAAACTGCTGTAACGTAAGTTCCATACTGAATTAACTGTTTCCGTATTTGACAAGCAGAAGTAGAGGAAGGATTTGATCCTAAATATGTTTGTCTAACTCTTTGGTTTAGTGGTCGAAATTATAGTTGTTTGGAAATGAATGAATCTGCTAACTTCTGACAAGTTTTACCAAAGCCTGAAAGACAGGCGATGGTTTACGAAAATAGCTCTAGTTACAGATTGGTAGTCCCGATTTGAAATCCGACTTTGTACTTGAAAAGCAGACAGGTAGGAGAAGATTTTATTTGGATTATATTTTTTCCGTAAAATGTTGCGAAAGGGGTCAAAACAGCAGTTGTTTGGGAAAGTTTGAAAAAAACGTTGTACCATTGGTAAAACTGCTGTAACGTAAGTTCCATTCTGAAATAACTGTTTCCGCATTTGACAAGCAGAAGTAGAGGAAGGATTTGATCCTAAATATGTTTGTCTAACTCTTTGGTTTAGTGGTCGAAATTATAGTTGTTTGGAAATGAATGAATCTGCTAATTTCTGACATGTTTTACCTAAGCCTGAACGACAGGCGATGTGTTACGAAAATAGCTCTAGTTACAGATTGGTAGTCCCGATTTGAAATTCGACTTAGTACTTGAAAAGCAGACAGGTAGGAGAAGATTTTACATAGATGATATTTTTTTCTGTAAAATGTTGCGAAAGGGGTCAAAACAGCAGTTGTTTGGGAAAGTTTGAAAAAAACGTTGTACCATTAGTAAAACTGCTGTAACGTAAGTTCCATTCTGAAATAACTGTTTCCGCATTTGACAAGCAGAAGTAGAGGAAGGATTTGATCCTAAATATGTTTGTCTAACTCTTTGGTTTAGTGGTCGAAAATATAGTTGTTTGGAAATGAATGAATCTGCTAACTTCTGACAAGTTTTACCAAAGCCTGAAAGACAGGCGATGGTTTACGAAAATAGCTCTAGTTACAGATTGGTAGTCCCGATTTGAAATCCGACTTTGTACTTGAAAAGCAGACAGGTAGGAGAATATTTTATACAGATGATATTTTTTCCGTAAAATGTTGCGAAAGGGGTCAAAACAGCAGTTGTTTGGGAAAGTTTGAAAAAAACGTTGTACCATTAGTAAAACTGCTGTAACGTAAGTTCCATACTGAATTAACTGTTTCCGTATTTGACAAGCAGAAGTAGAGGAAGGATTTGATCCTAAATATGTTTGTCTAACTCTTTCGTTTAGTGGTCAAAATTATAGTTGTTTGGAAATGAATGAATCTGCTAATTTCTGACATATTTTACCGAAGCCTGAAAGACAGGCGATGGGTTACGAAAATAGCTCTAGTTACAGATTGGTAGTCCCGATTTGAAATCCGACTTCGTACTTGAAAAGCAGACAGGTAGGGGAAGATTTTATCAAGCAGACATTTTTTTCTGTAAAATGTTGCGAAAGGGGTCAAAACAGCAGTTGTTTGGGAAAGTTTGAAAAAAACGTTGTACCATTAGTAAAACTGCTGTAACGTAAGTTCCATACTGAATTAACGGTTTCCGTATTTGACAAGCAGAAGTAGAGGAAGGATTTGATCCAAAATATTTTTGTCTAACTCTTTGGTTTAGTGGTCAAAATTATAGTTGTTGGAAATGAATGAATCTGCTAACTTCTGACATCTTTTACCGAAGCCTGAAAGACAGGCGATGTGTTACGAAAATTGCTCTAGTTACAGATTGGTAGTCCCGATTTGAAATTCGACTTAGTACTTGAAAAGCAGACAGGTAGGAGAAGATTTTACATAGATGATATTTTTTTCTGTAAAATGTTGCGAAAGGGGTCAAAACAGCAGTTGTTTGGGAAAGTTTGAAAAAAACGTTGTACCCTTAGTAAAACTGCTGTAACGTAAGTTCCATACTGAATTAACTGTTTCCGTATTTGACAAGCAGAAGTAGAGGAAGGATTTGATCCTAAATATGTTTGTCTAACTCTTTGGTTTAGTGGTCGAAATTATAGTTGTTTGGAAATGAATGAATCTGCTAACTTCTGACAAGTTTTACCAAAGCCTGAAAGACAGGCGATGGTTTACGAAAATAGCTCTAGTTACAGATTGGTAGTCCCGATTTGAAATCCGACTTTGTACTTGAAAAGCAGACAGGTAGGAGAAGATTTTATTTGGATTATATTTTTTCCGTAAAATGTTGCGAAAGGGGTCAAAACAGCAGTTGTTTGGGAAAGTTTGAAAAAAACGTTGTACCATTGGTAAAACTGCTGTAACGTAAGTTCCATTCTGAAATAACTGTTTCCGCATTTGACAAGCAGAAGTAGAGGAAGGATTTGATCCTAAATATGTTTGTCTAACTCTTTGGTTTAGTGGTCGAAATTATAGTTGTTTGGAAATGAATGAATCTGCTAATTTCTGACATGTTTTACCTAAGCCTGAACGACAGGCGATGTGTTACGAAAATAGCTCTAGTTACAGATTGGTAGTCCCGATTTGAAATTCGACTTAGTACTTGAAAAGCAGACAGGTAGGAGAAGATTTTACATAGATGATATTTTTTTCTGTAAAATGTTGCGAAAGGGGTCAAAACAGCAGTTGTTTGGGAAAGTTTGAAAAAAACGTTGTACCATTAGTAAAACTGCTGTAACGTAAGTTCCATTCTGAAATAACTGTTTCCGCATTTGACAAGCAGAAGTAGAGGAAGGATTTGATCCTAAATATGTTTGTCTAACTCTTTGGTTTAGTGGTCGAAAATATAGTTGTTTGGAAATGAATGAATCTGCTAACTTCTGACAAGTTTTACCAAAGCCTGAAAGACAGGCGATGGTTTACGAAAATAGCTCTAGTTACAGATTGGTAGTCCCGATTTGAAATCCGACTTTGTACTTGAAAAGCAGACAGGTAGGAGAATATTTTATACAGATGATATTTTTTCCGTAAAATGTTGCGAAAGGGGTCAAAACAGCAGTTGTTTGGGAAAGTTTGAAAAAAACGTTGTACCATTAGTAAAACTGCTGTAACGTAAGTTCCATACTGAATTAACTGTTTCCGTATTTGACAAGCAGAAGTAGAGGAAGGATTTGATCCTAAATATGTTTGTCTAACTCTTTCGTTTAGTGGTCAAAATTATAGTTGTTTGGAAATGAATGAATCTGCTAATTTCTGACATATTTTACCGAAGCCTGAAAGACAGGCGATGGGTTACGAAAATAGCTCTAGTTACAGATTGGTAGTCCCGATTTGAAATCCGACTTCGTACTTGAAAAGCAGACAGGTAGGGGAAGATTTTATCAAGCAGACATTTTTTTCTGTAAAATGTTGCGAAAGGGGTCAAAACAGCAGTTGTTTGGGAAAGTTTGAAAAAAACATTGTACCATTAGTAAAACTGCTGTAACGTAAATTCATTCTGAAATAACTGTTTCCGCATTTGACAAGCAGAAGTAGAGGAAGGATTTGATCCTAAATATGTTTGTCTAACTCTTTGGTTTAGTGGTCGAAATTATAGTTGTTTGGAAATGAATGAATCTGCTAATTTCTGACAAGTTTTACCAAAGCCTGAAAGACAGGCGATGGTTTACGAAAATAGCTCTAGTTACAGATTGGTAGTCCCGATTTGAAATCCGACTTTGTACTTGAAAAGCAGACAGGTAGGAGAAGATTTTATATAGATGATATTTTTTTCTGTAAAATGTTGCGGAAGGGGTCAAAACAGCAGTTGTTTGGGAAAGTTTGAAAAAAACGTTGTACCATTAGTAAAACTGCTGTAACGTAAGTTCCATACTGAATTAACTGTTTCCGTATTTGACAAGCAGAAGTAGAGGAAGGATTTGATCCAAAATATTTTTGTCTAACTCTTTGGTTTAGTGGTCAAAATTATAGTTGTTGGAAATGAATGAATCTGCTAACTTCTGACATCTTTTACCGAAGCCTGAAAGACAGGCGATGGGTTACGAAAATAGCTCTAGTTACAGATTGGTAGTCCCGATTTGAAATCCGACTTCGTACTTGAAAAGCAGACAGGTAGGGGAAGATTTTATCAAGCAGACATTTTTTTCTGTAAAATGTTGCGAAAGGGGTCAAAACAGCAGTTGTTTGGGAAAGTTTGAAAAAAACGTTGTACCATTAGTAAAACTGCTGTAACGTAAGTTCCATACTGAATTAACGGTTTCCGTATTTGACAAGCAGAAGTAGAGGAAGGATTTGATCCAAAATATTTTTGTCTAACTCTTTGGTTTAGTGGTCAAAATTATAGTTGTTGGAAATGAATGAATCTGCTAACTTCTGACATCTTTTACCGAAGCCTGAAAGACAGGCGATGTGTTACGAAAATTGCTCTAGTTACAGATTGGTAGTCCCGATTTGAAATTCGACTTTGTACTTGAAAAGCAGACAGGTAGGAGAAGATTTTACATAGATGATATTTTTTTTCTGTAAAATGTTGCGAAAGGGGTCAAAACAGCAGTTGTTTGGGAAAGTTTGAAAAAAACATTGTACCATTAGTAAAACTGCTGTAACGTAAGTTCCATACTGAATTAACTGTTTCCGTATTTGACAAGCAGAAGTAGAGGAAGGATTTGATCCTAAATATGTTTGTCTAACTCTTTCGTTTAGTGGTCAAAATTATAGTTGTTTGGAAATGAATGAATCTGCTAATTTCTGACATATTTTACCGAAGCCTGAAAGACAGGCGATGGGTTACGAAAATAGCTCTAGTTACAGATTGGTAGTCCCGATTTGAAATCCGACTTCGTACTTGAAAAGCAGACAGGTAGGGGAAGATTTTATCAAGCAGACATTTTTTTCTGTAAAATGTTGCGAAAGGGGTCAAAACAGCAGTTGTTTGGGAAAGTTTGAAAAAAACATTGTACCATTAGTAAAACTGCTGTAACGTAAATTCATTCTGAAATAACTGTTTCCGCATTTGACAAGCAGAAGTAGAGGAAGGATTTGATCCTAAATATGTTTGTCTAACTCTTTGGTTTAGTGGTCGAAATTATAGTTGTTTGGAAATGAATGAATCTGCTAATTTCTGACAAGTTTTACCAAAGCCTGAAAGACAGGCGATGGTTTACGAAAATAGCTCTAGTTACAGATTGGTAGTCCCGATTTGAAATCCGACTTTGTACTTGAAAAGCAGACAGGTAGGAGAACATTTTACATAGATAATATTTTTTCCGTAAAATGTTGCGAAAGGGGTCAAAACAGCAGTTGTTTGGGAAAGTTTGAAAAAAACGTTGTACCATTGGTAAAACTGCTGTAACGTAAGTTCCATTCTGAAATAACTGTTTCCGCATTTGACAAGCAGAAGTAGAGGAAGGATTTGATCCTAAATATGTTTGTCTAACTCTTTGGTTTAGTGGTCGAAATTATAGTTGTTTGGAAATGAATGAATCTGCTAATTTCTGACATGTTTTACCTAAGCCTGAACGACAGGCGATGTGTTACGAAAATAGCTCTAGTTACAGATTGGTAGTCCCGATTTGAAATTCGACTTAGTACTTGAAAAGCAGACAGGTAGGAGAAGATTTTACATAGATGATATTTTTTTCTGTAAAATGTTGCGAAAGGGGTCAAAACAGCAGTTGTTTGGGAAAGTTTGAAAAAAACGTTGTACCATTAGTAAAACTGCTGTAACGTAAGTTCCATTCTGAAATAACTGTTTCCGCATTTGACAAGCAGAAGTAGAGGAAGGATTTGATCCTAAATATGTTTGTCTAACTCTTTGGTTTAGTGGTCGAAAATATAGTTGTTTGGAAATGAATGAATCTGCTAACTTCTGACAAGTTTTACCAAAGCCTGAAAGACAGGCGATGGTTTACGAAAATAGCTCTAGTTACAGATTGGTAGTCCCGATTTGAAATCCGACTTTGTACTTGAAAAGCAGACAGGTAGGAGAATATTTTATACAGATGATATTTTTTCCGTAAAATGTTGCGAAAGGGGTCAAAACAGCAGTTGTTTGGGAAAGTTTGAAAAAAACGTTGTACCATTAGTAAAACTGCTGTAACGTAAGTTCCATACTGAATTAACTGTTTCCGTATTTGACAAGCAGAAGTAGAGGAAGGATTTGATCCTAAATATGTTTGTCTAACTCTTTCGTTTAGTGGTCAAAATTATAGTTGTTTGGAAATGAATGAATCTGCTAATTTCTGACATATTTTACCGAAGCCTGAAAGACAGGCGATGGGTTACGAAAATAGCTCTAGTTACAGATTGGTAGTCCCGATTTGAAATCCGACTTCGTACTTGAAAAGCAGACAGGTAGGGGAAGATTTTATCAAGCAGACATTTTTTTCTGTAAAATGTTGCGAAAGGGGTCAAAACAGCAGTTGTTTGGGAAAGTTTGAAAAAAACGTTGTACCATTAGTAAAACTGCTGTAACGTAAGTTCCATACTGAATTAACGGTTTCCGTATTTGACAAGCAGAAGTAGAGGAAGGATTTGATCCAAAATATTTTTGTCTAACTCTTTGGTTTAGTGGTCAAAATTATAGTTGTTGGAAATGAATGAATCTGCTAACTTCTGACATCTTTTACCGAAGCCTGAAAGACAGGCGATGTGTTACGAAAATTGCTCTAGTTACAGATTGGTAGTCCCGATTTGAAATTCGACTTAGTACTTGAAAAGCAGACAGGTAGGAGAAGATTTTACATAGATGATATTTTTTTCTGTAAAATGTTGCGAAAGGGGTCAAAACAGCAGTTGTTTGGGAAAGTTTGAAAAAAACGTTGTACCCTTAGTAAAACTGCTGTAACGTAAGTTCCATACTGAATTAACTGTTTCCGTATTTGACAAGCAGAAGTAGAGGAAGGATTTGATCCTAAATATGTTTGTCTAACTCTTTGGTTTAGTGGTCGAAATTATAGTTGTTTGGAAATGAATGAATCTGCTAACTTCTGACAAGTTTTACCAAAGCCTGAAAGACAGGCGATGGTATACGAAAATAGCTCTAGTTACAGATTGGTAGTCCCGATTTGAAATCCGACTTTGTACTTGAAAAGCAGACAGGTAGGAGAAGATTTTATTTGGATTATATTTTTTCCGTAAAATGTTGCGAAAGGGGTCAAAACAGCAGTTGTTTGGGAAAGTTTGAAAAAAACGTTGTACCATTGGTAAAACTGCTGTAACGTAAGTTCCATTCTGAAATAACTGTTTCCGCATTTGACAAGCAGAAGTAGAGGAAGGATTTGATCCTAAATATGTTTGTCTAACTCTTTGGTTTAGTGGTCGAAATTATAGTTGTTTGGAAATGAATGAATCTGCTAATTTCTGACATGTTTTACCTAAGCCTGAACGACAGGCGATGTGTTACGAAAATAGCTCTAGTTACAGATTGGTAGTCCCGATTTGAAATTCGACTTAGTACTTGAAAAGCAGACAGGTAGGAGAAGATTTTACATAGATGATATTTTTTTCTGTAAAATGTTGCGAAAGGGGTCAAAACAGCAGTTGTTTGGGAAAGTTTGAAAAAAACGTTGTACCATTAGTAAAACTGCTGTAACGTAAGTTCCATTCTGAAATAACTGTTTCCGCATTTGACAAGCAGAAGTAGAGGAAGGATTTGATCCTAAATATGTTTGTCTAACTCTTTGGTTTAGTGGTCGAAAATATAGTTGTTTGGAAATGAATGAATCTGCTAACTTCTGACAAGTTTTACCAAAGCCTGAAAGACAGGCGATGGTTTACGAAAATAGCTCTAGTTACAGATTGGTAGTCCCGATTTGAAATCCGACTTTGTACTTGAAAAGCAGACAGGTAGGAGAATATTTTATACAGATGATATTTTTTCCGTAAAATGTTGCGAAAGGGGTCAAAACAGCAGTTGTTTGGGAAAGTTTGAAAAAAACGTTGTACCATTAGTAAAACTGCTGTAACGTAAGTTCCATACTGAATTAACTGTTTCCGTATTTGACAAGCAGAAGTAGAGGAAGGATTTGATCCTAAATATGTTTGTCTAACTCTTTCGTTTAGTGGTCAAAATTATAGTTGTTTGGAAATGAATGAATCTGCTAATTTCTGACATATTTTACCGAAGCCTGAAAGACAGGCGATGGGTTACGAAAATAGCTCTAGTTACAGATTGGTAGTCCCGATTTGAAATCCGACTTCGTACTTGAAAAGCAGACAGGTAGGGGAAGATTTTATCAAGCAGACATTTTTTTCTGTAAAATGTTGCGAAAGGGGTCAAAACAGCAGTTGTTTGGGAAAGTTTGAAAAAAACATTGTACCATTAGTAAAACTGCTGTAACGTAAATTCATTCTGAAATAACTGTTTCCGCATTTGACAAGCAGAAGTAGAGGAAGGATTTGATCCTAAATATGTTTGTCTAACTCTTTGGTTTAGTGGTCGAAATTATAGTTGTTTGGAAATGAATGAATCTGCTAATTTCTGACAAGTTTTACCAAAGCCTGAAAGACAGGCGATGGTTTACGAAAATAGCTCTAGTTACAGATTGGTAGTCCCGATTTGAAATCCGACTTTGTACTTGAAAAGCAGACAGGTAGGAGAAGATTTTATATAGATGATATTTTTTTCTGTAAAATGTTGCGGAAGGGGTCAAAACAGCAGTTGTTTGGGAAAGTTTGAAAAAAACGTTGTACCATTAGTAAAACTGCTGTAACGTAAGTTCCATACTGAATTAACTGTTTCCGTATTTGACAAGCAGAAGTAGAGGAAGGATTTGATCCAAAATATTTTTGTCTAACTCTTTGGTTTAGTGGTCAAAATTATAGTTGTTGGAAATGAATGAATCTGCTAACTTCTGACATCTTTTACCGAAGCCTGAAAGACAGGCGATGGGTTACGAAAATAGCTCTAGTTACAGATTGGTAGTCCCGATTTGAAATCCGACTTCGTACTTGAAAAGCAGACAGGTAGGGGAAGATTTTATCAAGCAGACATTTTTTTCTGTAAAATGTTGCGAAAGGGGTCAAAACAGCAGTTGTTTGGGAAAGTTTGAAAAAAACGTTGTACCATTAGTAAAACTGCTGTAACGTAAGTTCCATACTGAATTAACGGTTTCCGTATTTGACAAGCAGAAGTAGAGGAAGGATTTGATCCAAAATATTTTTGTCTAACTCTTTGGTTTAGTGGTCAAAATTATAGTTGTTGGAAATGAATGAATCTGCTAACTTCTGACATCTTTTACCGAAGCCTGAAAGACAGGCGATGTGTTACGAAAATTGCTCTAGTTACAGATTGGTAGTCCCGATTTGAAATTCGACTTTGTACTTGAAAAGCAGACAGGTAGGAGAAGATTTTACATAGATGATATTTTTTTTCTGTAAAATGTTGCGAAAGGGGTCAAAACAGCAGTTGTTTGGGAAAGTTTGAAAAAAACATTGTACCATTAGTAAAACTGCTGTAACGTAAGTTCCATACTGAATTAACTGTTTCCGTATTTGACAAGCAGAAGTAGAGGAAGGATTTGATCCTAAATATGTTTGTCTAACTCTTTCGTTTAGTGGTCAAAATTATAGTTGTTTGGAAATGAATGAATCTGCTAATTTCTGACATATTTTACCGAAGCCTGAAAGACAGGCGATGGGTTACGAAAATAGCTCTAGTTACAGATTGGTAGTCCCGATTTGAAATCCGACTTCGTACTTGAAAAGCAGACAGGTAGGGGAAGATTTTATCAAGCAGACATTTTTTTCTGTAAAATGTTGCGAAAGGGGTCAAAACAGCAGTTGTTTGGGAAAGTTTGAAAAAAACATTGTACCATTAGTAAAACTGCTGTAACGTAAATTCATTCTGAAATAACTGTTTCCGCATTTGACAAGCAGAAGTAGAGGAAGGATTTGATCCTAAATATGTTTGTCTAACTCTTTGGTTTAGTGGTCGAAATTATAGTTGTTTGGAAATGAATGAATCTGCTAATTTCTGACAAGTTTTACCAAAGCCTGAAAGACAGGCGATGGTTTACGAAAATAGCTCTAGTTACAGATTGGTAGTCCCGATTTGAAATCCGACTTTGTACTTGAAAAGCAGACAGGTAGGAGAAGATTTTATATAGATGATATTTTTTTCTGTAAAATGTTGCGGAAGGGGTCAAAACAGCAGTTGTTTGGGAAAGTTTGAAAAAAACGTTGTACCATTAGTAAAACTGCTGTAACGTAAGTTCCATACTGAATTAACTGTTTCCGTATTTGACAAGCAGAAGTAGAGGAAGGATTTGATCCAAAATATTTTTGTCTAACTCTTTGGTTTAGTGGTCAAAATTATAGTTGTTGGAAATGAATGAATCTGCTAACTTCTGACATCTTTTACCGAAGCCTGAAAGACAGGCGATGTGTTACGAAAATTGCTCTAGTTACAGATTGGTAGTCCCGATTTGAAATTCGACTTTGTACTTGAAAAGCAGACAGGTAGGAGAAGATTTTACATAGATGATATTTTTTTTCTGTAAAATGTTGCGAAAGGGGTCAAAACAGCAGTTGTTTGGGAAAGTTTGAAAAAAACATTGTACCCTTAGTAAAACTGCTGTAACGTAAGTTCCATACTGAATTAACTGTTTCCGTATTTGACAAGCAGAAGTAGAGGAAGGATTTGATCCTAAATATGTTTGTCTAACTCTTTGGTTTAGTGGTCGAAATTATTGTTGTTTGGAAATGAATGAATCTGCTAACTTCTGACAAGTTTTACCAAAGCCTGAAAGACAGGCGATGGTTTACGAAAATAGCTCTAGTTACAGATTGGTAGTCCCGATTTGAAATCCGACTTTGTACTTGAAAAGCAGACAGGTAGGAGAACATTTTACATAGATAATATTTTTTCCGTAAAATGTTGCGAAAGGGGTCAAAACAGCAGTTGTTTGGGAAAGTTTGAAAAAAACGTTGTACCATTAGTAAAACTGCTGTAACGTAAGTTCCATTCTGAAATAACTGTTTCCGCATTTGACAAGCAGAAGTAGAGGAAGGATTTGATCCTAAACATGTTTGTCTAACTCTTTGGTTTAGTGGTCGAAATTATAGTTGTTTGGAAATGAATGAATCTGCTAATTTCTGACATGTTTTACCTAAGCCTGAAAGACAGGCGATGTGTTACGAAAATAGCTCTAGTTACAGATTGGTAGTCCCGATTTGAAATTCGACTTAGTACTTGAAAAGCAGACAGGTAGGAGAACATTTTACATAGATAATATTTTTTCCGTAAAATGTTGCGAAAGGGGTCAAAACAGCAGTTGTTTGGGAAAGTTTGAAAAAAACGTTGTACCATTAGTAAAACTGCTGTAACGTAAGTTCCATTCTGAAATAACTGTTTCCGCATTTGACAAGCAGAAGTAGAGGAAGGATTTGATCCTAAACATGTTTGTCTAACTCTTTGGTTTAGTGGTCGAAATTATAGTTGTTTGGAAATGAATGAATCTGCTAATTTCTGACATGTTTTACCTAAGCCTGAAAGACAGGCGATGTGTTACGAAAATAGCTCTAGTTACAGATTGGTAGTCCCGATTTGAAATTCGACTTAGTACTTGAAAAGCAGACAGGTAGGAGAAGATTTTACATAGATGATATTTTTTTTCTGTAAAATGTTGCGAAAGGGGTCAAAACAGCAGTTGTTTGGGAAAGTTTGAAAAAAACGTTGTACCCTTAGTAAAACTGCTGTAACGTAAGTTCCATACTGAATTAACTGTTTCCGTATTTGACAAGCAGAAGTAGAGGAAGGATTTGATCCTAAATATGTTTGTCTAACTCTTTGGTTTAGTGGTCGAAATTATAGTTGTTTGGAAATGAATGAATCTGCTAATTTCTGACAAGTTTTACCAAAGCCTGAAAGACAGGCGATGGTTTACGAAAATAGCTCTAGTTGCAGATTGGTAGTCCCGATTTGAAATCCGACTTTGTACTTGAAAAGCAGACAGGTAGGAGAACATTTTACATAGATAATATTTTTTCCGTAAAATGTTGCGAAAGGGGTCAAAACAGCAGTTGTTTGGGAAAGTTTGAAAAAAACGTTGTACCATTAGTAAAACTGCTGTAACGTAAGTTCCATTCTGAAATAACTGTTTCCGCATTTGACAAGCAGAAGTAGAGGAAGGATTTGATCCTAAATATGTTTGTCTAACTCTTTGGTTTAGTGGTCGAAATTATAGTTGTTTGGAAATGAATGAATCTGCTAATTTCTGACAAGTTTTACCAAAGCCTGAAAGACAGGCGATGGTTTACGAAAATAGCTCTAGTTACAGATTGGTAGTCCCGATTTGAAATCCGACTTTGTACTTGAAAAGCAGACAGGTAGGAGAAGATTTTATATAGATGATATTTTTTTCTGTAAAATGTTGCGGAAGGGGTCAAAACAGCAGTTGTTTGGGAAAGTTTGAAAAAAACGTTGTACCATTAGTAAAACTGCTGTAACGTAAGTTCCATACTGAATTAACTGTTTCCGTATTTGACAAGCAGAAGTAGAGGAAGGATTTGATCCAAAATATTTTTGTCTAACTCTTTGGTTTAGTGGTCAAAATTATAGTTGTTGGAAATGAATGAATCTGATAACTTCTGACATCTTTTACCGTAGCCTGAAAGACAGGCGATGGGTTACGAAAATAGCTCTAGTTACAGATTGGTAGTCCCGATTTGAAATCCGACTTCGTACTTGAAAAGCAGACAGGTAGGGGAAGATTTTATCAAGCAGACATTTTTTTCTGTAAAATGTTGCGAAAGGGGTCAAAACAGCAGTTGTTTGGGAAAGTTTGAAAAAAACTTTGTACCATTAGTAAAACTGCTGTAACGTAAGTTCCATACTGAATTAACGGTTTCCGTATTTGACAAGCAGAAGTAGAGGAAGGATTTGATCCAAAATATTTTTGTCTAACTCTTTGGTTTAGTGGTCAAAATTATAGTTGTTGCAAATGAATGAATCTGCTAACTTCTGACATCTTTTACCGAAGCCTGAAAGACAGGCGATGGGTTACGAAAATAGCTCTAGTTACAGATTGGTAGTCCCGATTTGAAATCCGACTTCGTACTTGAAAAGCAGACAGGTAGGGGAAGATTTTATCAAGCACACATTTTTTTCTGTAAAATGTTGCGAAAAGGGTCAAAACAGCAGTTGTTTGGGAAAGTTTGAAAAAAACGTTGTACCATTAGTAAAACAGCTGTAACGTAAGTTCCATTCTGAAATAACTGTTTCCGCATTTGACAAGCAGAAGTAGAGGAAGGATTTGATCCTAAATATGTTTGTGTAACTCTTTGGTTTAGTGGTCGAAATTATAGTTGTTTGGAAATGAATGAATCTGCTAATTTCTGACAAGTTTTACCAAAGCCTGAAAGACAGGCGATGGTTTACGAAAATAGCTCTAGTTACAGATTGGTAGTCCCGATTTGAAATCCGACTTTGTACTTGAAAAGCAGACAGGTAGGAGAAGATTTTATATAGATGATATTTTTTTCTGTAAAATGTTGCGGAAGGGGTCAAAACAGCAGTTGTTTGGGAAAGTTTGAAAAAAACGTTGTACCATTAGTAAAACTGCTGTAACGTAAGTTCCATACTGAATTAACTGTTTCCGTATTTGACAAGCAGAAGTAGAGGAAGGATTTGATCAAAAATATTTTTGTCTAACTCTTTGGTTTAGTGGTCAAAATTATAGTTGTTGGAAATGAATGAATCTGCTAACTTCTGACATCTTTTACCGAAGCCTGAAAGACAGGCGATGGGTTACGAAAATAGCTCTAGTTACAGATTGATAGTCCCGATTTGAAATCCGACTTCGTACTTGAAAAGCAGACAGGTAGGGGAAGATTTTATCAAGCAGACATTTTTTTCTGTAAAATGTTGCGAAAGGGGTCAAAACAGCAGTTGTTTGGGAAAGTTTGAAAAAAACGTTGTACCATTAGTAAAACTGCTGTAACGTAAGTTCCATACTGAATTAACGGTTTCCGTATTTGACAAGCAGAAGTAGAGGAAGGATTTGATCCAAAATATTTTTGTCTAACTCTTTGGTTTAGTGGTCAAAATTATAGTTGTTGGAAATGAATGAATCTGCTAATTTCTGACATGTTTTACCTAAGCCTGAAAGACAGGCGATGTGTTACGAAAATAGCTCTAGTTACAGATTGGTAGTCCCGATTTGAAATCCGACTTTGTACTTGAAAAGCAGACAGGTAGGAGAAGATTTTATATAGATGATATTTTTTTCTGTAAAATGTTGCGGAAGGGGTCAAAACAGCAGTTGTTTGGGAAAGTTTGAAAAAAACGTTGTACCATTAGTAAAACTGCTGTAACGTAAGTTCCATACTGAATTAACTGTTTCCGTATTTGACAAGCAGAAGTAGAGGAAGGATTTGATCCAAAATATTTTTGTCTAACTCTTTGGTTTAGTGGTCAAAATTATAGTTGTTGGAAATAAATGAATCTGCTAACTTCTGACATCTTTTACCGAAGCCTGAAAGACAGGCGATGGGTTACGAAAATAGCTCTAGTTACAGATTGGTAGTCCCGATTTGAAATCCGACTTCGTACTTGAAAAGCAGACAGGTAGGGGAAGATTTTATCAAGCAGACATTTTTTTCTGTAAAATGTTGCGAAAGGGGTCAAAACAGCAGTTGTTTGGGAAAGTTTGAAAAAAACGTTGTACCATTAGTAAAAATGCTGTAACGTAAGTTCCATACTGAATTAACGGTTTCCGTATTTGACAAGCAGAAGTAGAGGAAGGATTTGATCCAAAATATTTTTGTCTAACTCTTTGGTTTAGTGGTCAAAATTATAGTTGTTGGAAATGAATGAATCTGCTAACTTCTGACATCTTTTACCGAAGCCTGAAAGACAGGCGATGTGTTACGAAAATAGCTCTAGTTACAGATTGGTAGTCCCGATTTGAAATTCGACTTTGTACTTGAAAAGCAGACAGGTAGGAGAAGATTTTACATAGATGATATTTTTTTTCTGTAAAATGTTGCGAAAGGGGTCAAAACAGCAGTTGTTTGGGAAAGTTTGAAAAAAACATTGTACCCTTAGTAAAACTGCTGTAACGTAAGTTCCATACTGAATTAACTGTTTCCGTATTTGACAAGCAGAAGTAGAGGAAGGATTTGATCCTAAATATGTTTGTCTAACTCTTTGGTTTAGTGGTCGAAATTATAGTTGTTTGGAAATGAATGAATCTGCTAATTTCTGACATGTTTTACCTAAGCCTGAAAGACAGGCGATGTGTTACGAAAATAGCTCTAGTTACAGATTGGTAGTCCCGATTTGAAATCCGACTTTGTACTTGAAAAGCAGACAGGTAGGAGAAGATTTTATATAGATGATATTTTTTTCTGTAAAATGTTGCGGAAGGGGTCAAAACAGCAGTTGTTTGGGAAAGTTTGAAAAAAACGTTGTACCATTAGTAAAACTGCTGTAACGTAAGTTCCATTCTGAAATAACTGTTTCCGCATTTGACAAGCAGAAGTAGAGGAAGGATTTGATCCTAAATATGTTTGTCTAACTCTTTGGTTTAGTGGTCGAAATTATAGTTGTTTGGAAATGAATGAATCTGCTAATTTCTGACAAGTTTTACCAAAGCCTGAAAGACAGGCGATGGTTTACGAAAATAGCTCTAGTTACAGATTGGTAGTCCCGATTTGAAATCCGACTTTGTACTTGAAAAGCAGACAGGTAGGAGAAGATTTTATATAGATGATATTTTTTTCTGTAAAATGTTGCGGAAGGGGTCAAAACAGCAGTTGTTTGGGAAAGTTTGAAAAAAACGTTGTACCATTAGTAAAACTGCTGTAACGTAAGTTCCATTCTGAAATAACTGTTTCCGCATTTGACAAGCAGAAGTAGAGGAAGGATTTGATCCTAAATATGTTTGTCTAACTCTTTGGTTTAGTGGTCGAAATTATAGTTGTTTGGAAATGAATGAATCTGCTAATTTCTGACAAGTTTTACCAAAGCCTGAAAGACAGGCGATGGTTTACGAAAATAGCTCTAGTTACAGATTGGTAGTCCCGATTTGAAATCCGACTTTGTACTTGAAAAGCAGACAGGTAGGAGAAGATTTTATATAGATGATATTTTTTTCTGTAAAATGTTGCGGAAGGGGTCAAAACAGCAGTTGTTTGGGAAAGTTTGAAAAAAACGTTGTACCATTAGTAAAACTGCTGTAACGTAAGTTCCATACTGAATTAACTGTTTCCGTATTTGACAAGCAGAAGTAGAGGAAGGATTTGATCCAAAATATTTTTGTCTAACTCTTTGGTTTAGTGGTCAAAATTATAGTTGTTGGAAATGAATGAATCTGATAACTTCTGACATCTTTTACCGTAGCCTGAAAGACAGGCGATGGGTTACGAAAATAGCTCTAGTTACAGATTGGTAGTCCCGATTTGAAATCCGACTTCGTACTTGAAAAGCAGACAGGTAGGGGAAGATTTTATCAAGCAGACATTTTTTTCTGTAAAATGTTGCGAAAGGGGTCAAAACAGCAGTTGTTTGGGAAAGTTTGAAAAAAACTTTGTACCATTAGTAAAACTGCTGTAACGTAAGTTCCATACTGAATTAACGGTTTCCGTATTTGACAAGCAGAAGTAGAGGAAGGATTTGATCCAAAATATTTTTGTCTAACTCTTTGGTTTAGTGGTCAAAATTATAGTTGTTGCAAATGAATGAATCTGCTAACTTCTGACATCTTTTACCGAAGCCTGAAAGACAGGCGATGGGTTACGAAAATAGCTCTAGTTACAGATTGGTAGTCCCGATTTGAAATCCGACTTCGTACTTGAAAAGCAGACAGGTAGGGGAAGATTTTATCAAGCACACATTTTTTTCTGTAAAATGTTGCGAAAAGGGTCAAAACAGCAGTTGTTTGGGAAAGTTTGAAAAAAACGTTGTACCATTAGTAAAACAGCTGTAACGTAAGTTCCATTCTGAAATAACTGTTTCCGCATTTGACAAGCAGAAGTAGAGGAAGGATTTGATCCTAAATATGTTTGTGTAACTCTTTGGTTTAGTGGTCGAAATTATAGTTGTTTGGAAATGAATGAATCTGCTAATTTCTGACAAGTTTTACCAAAGCCTGAAAGACAGGCGATGGTTTACGAAAATAGCTCTAGTTACAGATTGGTAGTCCCGATTTGAAATCCGACTTTGTACTTGAAAAGCAGACAGGTAGGAGAAGATTTTATATAGATGATATTTTTTTCTGTAAAATGTTGCGGAAGGGGTCAAAACAGCAGTTGTTTGGGAAAGTTTGAAAAAAACGTTGTACCATTAGTAAAACTGCTGTAACGTAAGTTCCATACTGAATTAACTGTTTCCGTATTTGACAAGCAGAAGTAGAGGAAGGATTTGATCAAAAATATTTTTGTCTAACTCTTTGGTTTAGTGGTCAAAATTATAGTTGTTGGAAATGAATGAATCTGCTAACTTCTGACATCTTTTACCGAAGCCTGAAAGACAGGCGATGGGTTACGAAAATAGCTCTAGTTACAGATTGATAGTCCCGATTTGAAATCCGACTTCGTACTTGAAAAGCAGACAGGTAGGGGAAGATTTTATCAAGCAGACATTTTTTTCTGTAAAATGTTGCGAAAGGGGTCAAAACAGCAGTTGTTTGGGAAAGTTTGAAAAAAACGTTGTACCATTAGTAAAACTGCTGTAACGTAAGTTCCATACTGAATTAACGGTTTCCGTATTTGACAAGCAGAAGTAGAGGAAGGATTTGATCCAAAATATTTTTGTCTAACTCTTTGGTTTAGTGGTCAAAATTATAGTTGTTGGAAATGAATGAATCTGCTAATTTCTGACATGTTTTACCTAAGCCTGAAAGACAGGCGATGTGTTACGAAAATAGCTCTAGTTACAGATTGGTAGTCCCGATTTGAAATCCGACTTTGTACTTGAAAAGCAGACAGGTAGGAGAAGATTTTATATAGATGATATTTTTTTCTGTAAAATGTTGCGGAAGGGGTCAAAACAGCAGTTGTTTGGGAAAGTTTGAAAAAAACTTTGTACCATTAGTAAAACTGCTGTAACGTAAGTTCCATACTGAATTAACTGTTTCCGTATTTGACAAGCAGAAGTAGAGGAAGGATTTGATCCAAAATATTTTTGTCTAACTCTTTGGTTTAGTGGTCAAAATTATAGTTGTTGGAAATAAATGAATCTGCTAACTTCTGACATCTTTTACCGAAGCCTGAAAGACAGGCGATGGGTTACGAAAATAGCTCTAGTTACAGATTGGTAGTCCCGATTTGAAATCCGACTTCGTACTTGAAAAGCAGACAGGTAGGGGAAGATTTTATCAAGCAGACATTTTTTTCTGTAAAATGTTGCGAAAGGGGTCAAAACAGCAGTTGTTTGGGAAAGTTTGAAAAAAACGTTGTACCATTAGTAAAAATGCTGTAACGTAAGTTCCATACTGAATTAACGGTTTCCGTATTTGACAAGCAGAAGTAGAGGAAGGATTTGATCCAAAATATTTTTGTCTAACTCTTTGGTTTAGTGGTCAAAATTATAGTTGTTGGAAATGAATGAATCTGCTAACTTCTGACATCTTTTACCGAAGCCTGAAAGACAGGCGATGTGTTACGAAAATAGCTCTAGTTACAGATTGGTAGTCCCGATTTGAAATTCGACTTTGTACTTGAAAAGCAGACAGGTAGGAGAAGATTTTACATAGATGATATTTTTTTTCTGTAAAATGTTGCGAAAGGGGTCAAAACAGCAGTTGTTTGGGAAAGTTTGAAAAAAACATTGTACCCTTAGTAAAACTGCTGTAACGTAAGTTCCATACTGAATTAACTGTTTCCGTATTTGACAAGCAGAAGTAGAGGAAGGATTTGATCCTAAATATGTTTGTCTAACTCTTTGGTTTAGTGGTCGAAATTATAGTTGTTTGGAAATGAATGAATCTGCTAATTTCTGACATGTTTTACCTAAGCCTGAAAGACAGGCGATGTGTTACGAAAATAGCTCTAGTTACAGATTGGTAGTCCCGATTTGAAATCCGACTTTGTACTTGAAAAGCAGACAGGTAGGAGAAGATTTTATATAGATTATATTTTTTTCTGTAAAATGTTGCGGAAGGGGTCAAAACAGCAGTTGTTTGGGAAAGTTTGAAAAAAACGTTGTACCATTAGTAAAACTGCTGTAACGTAAGTTCCATACTGAATTAACTGTTTCCGTATTTGACAAGCAGAAGTAGAGGAAGGATTTGATCCAAAATATTTTTGTCTAACTCTTTGGTTTAGTGGTCAAAATTATAGTTGTTGGAAATGAATGAATCTGCTAACTTCTGACATCTTTTACCGAAGCCTGAAAGACAGGCGATGGGTTACGAAAATAGCTCTAGTTACAGATTGGTAGTCCCGATTTGAAATCCGACTTCGTACTTGAAAAGCAGACAGGTAGGGGAAGATTTTATCAAGCAGACATTTTTTTCTGTAAAATGTTGCGAAAGGGGTCAAAACAGCAGTTGTTTGGGAAAGTTTGAAAAAAACGTTGTACCATTAGTAAAAATGCTGTAACGTAAGTTCCATACTGAATTAACGGTTTCCGTATTTGACAAGCAGAAGTAGAGGAAGGATTTGATCCAAAATATTTTTGTCTAACTCTTTGGTTTAGTGGTCAAAATTATAGTTGTTGGAAATGAATGAATCTGCTAACTTCTGACATCTTTTACCGAAGCCTGAAAGACAGGCGATGTGTTACGAAAATAGCTCTAGTTACAGATTGGTAGTCCCGATTTGAAATTCGACTTTGTACTTGAAAAGCAGACAGGTAGGAGAACATTTTACATAGATAATATTTTTTCCGTAAAATGTTGCGAAAGGGGTCAAAACAGCAGTTGTTTGGGAAAGTTTGAAAAAAACGTTGTACCATTAGTAAAACTGCTGTAACGTAAGTTCCATACTGAATTAACTGTTTCCGTATTTGACAAGCAGAAGTAGAGGAAGGATTTGATCAAAAATATGTTTGTCTAACTCTTTGGTTTAGTGGTCAAAATTATAGTTGTTGGAAATGAATGAATCTGCTAACTTCTGACATCTTTTACCGAAGCCTGAAAGACAGGCGATGGGTTACGAAAATAGCTCTAGTTACAGATTGATAGTCCCGATTTGAAATCCGACTTCGTACTTGAAAAGCAGACAGGTAGGGGAAGATTTTATCAAGCAGACATTTTTTTCTGTAAAATGTTGCGAAAGGGGTCAAAACAGCAGTTGTTTGGGAAAGTTTGAAAAAAACGTTGTACCATTAGTAAAACTGCTGTAACGTAAGTTCCATACTGAATTAACGGTTTCCGTATTTGACAAGCAGAAGTAGAGGAAGGATTTGATCCAAAATATTTTTGTCTAACTCTTTGGTTTAGTGGTCAAAATTATAGTTGTTGGAAATGAATGAATCTGCTAATTTCTGACATGTTTTACCTAAGCCTGAAAGACAGGCGATGTGTTACGAAAATAGCTCTAGTTACAGATTGGTAGTCCCGATTTGAAATCCGACTTTGTACTTGAAAAGCAGACAGGTAGGAGAAGATTTTATATAGATGATATTTTTTTCTGTAAAATGTTGCGGAAGGGGTCAAAACAGCAGTTGTTTGGGAAAGTTTGAAAAAAACGTTGTACCATTAGTAAAACTGCTGTAACGTAAGTTCCATACTGAATTAACTGTTTCCGTATTTGACAAGCAGAAGTAGAGGAAGGATTTGATCCAAAATATTTTTGTCTAACTCTTTGGTTTAGTGGTCAAAATTATAGTTGTTGGAAATGAATGAATCTGCTAACTTCTGACATCTTTTACCGAAGCCTGAAAGACAGGCGATGGGTTACGAAAATAGCTCTAGTTACAGATTGGTAGTCCCGATTTGAAATCCGACTTCGTACTTGAAAAGCAGACAGGTAGGGGAAGATTTTATCAAGCAGACATTTTTTTCTGTAAAATGTTGCGAAAGGGGTCAAAACAGCAGTTGTTTGGGAAAGTTTGAAAAAAACGTTGTACCATTAGTAAAACTGCTGTAACGTAAGTTCCATACTGAATTAACGGTTTCCGCATTTGACAAGCAGAAGTAGAGGAAGGATTTGATCCTAAATATGTTTGTCTAACTCTTTGGTTTAGTGGTCGAAATTATAGTTGTTTGGAAATGAATGAATCTGCTAATTTCTGACATGTTTTACCTAAGCCTGAAAGACAGGCGATGTGTTACGAAAATAGCTCTAGTTACAGATTGGTAGTCCCGATTTGAAATTCGACTTAGTACTTGAAAAGCAGACAGGTAGGAGAAGATTTTACATAGATGATATTTTTTTTCTGTAAAATGTTGCGAAAGGGGTCAAAACAGCAGTTGTTTGGGAAAGTTTGAAAAAAACGTTGTACCCTTAGTAAAACTGCTGTAACGTAAGTTCCATACTGAATTAACTGTTTCCGTATTTGACAAGCAGAAGTAGAGGAAGGATTTGATCCTAAATATGTTTGTCTAACTCTTTGGTTTAGTGGTCGAAATTATAGTTGTTTGGAAATGAATGAATCTGCTAATTTCTGACAAGTTTTACCAAAGCCTGAAAGACAGGCGATGGTTTACGAAAATAGCTCTAGTTACAGATTGGTAGTCCCGATTTGAAATCCGACTTTGTACTTGAAAAGCAGACAGGTAGGAGAAGATTTTACATAGATGATATTTTTTTCTGTAAAATGTTGCGGAAGGGGTCAAAACAGCAGTTGTTTGGGAAAGTTTGAAAAAAACGTTGTACCATTAGTAAAACTGCTGTAACGTAAGTTCCATACTGAATGAACTGTTTCCGTATTTGACAAGCAGAAGAAGAGGAAGGATTTGATCCAAAATATTTTTGTCTAACTCTTTGGTTTAGTGGTCAAAATTATAGTTGTTGCAAATGAATGAATCTGCTAACTTCTGACATCTTTTACCGAAGCCTGAAAGACAGGCGATGGGTTACGAAAATAGCTCTAGTTACAGATTGGTAGTCCCGATTTGAAATCCGACTTCGTACTTGAAAAGCAGACAGGTAGGGGAAGATTTTATCAAGCACAATTTTTTCTGTAAAATGTTGCGAAAAGGGTCAAAACAGCAGTTGTTTGGGAAAGTTTGAAAAAAACGTTGTACCATTAGTAAAACTGCTGTAACGTAAGTTCCATACTGAATTAACGGTTTCCGTATTTGACAAGCAGAAGTAGAGGAAGGATTTGATCCAAAATATTTTTGTCTAACTCTTTGGTTTAGTGGTCAAAATTATAGTTGTTGGAAATGAATGAATCTGCTAACTTCTGACATCTTTTACCGAAGCCTGAAAGACAGGCGATGTGTTACGAAAATAGCTCTAGTTACAGATTGGTAGTCCCGATTTGAAATTCGACTTTGTACTTGAAAAGCAGACAGGTAGGAGAAGATTTTACATAGATGATATTTTTTTTCTGTAAAATGTTGCGAAAGGGGTCAAAACAGCAGTTGTTTGGGAAAGTTTGAAAAAAACATTGTACCATTAGTAAAACTGCTGTAACGTAAGTTCCATACTGAATTAACTGTTTCCGTATTTGACAAGCAGAAGTAGAGGAAGGATTTGATCCTAAATATGTTTGTCTAACTCTTTGGTTTAGTGGTCGAAATTATAGTTGTTTGGAAATGAATGAATCTGCTAACTTCTGACAAGTTTTACCAAAGCCTGAAAGACAGGCGATGGTTTACGAAAATAGCTCTAGTTACAGATTGGTAGTCCCGATTTGAAATCCGACTTTGTACTTGAAAAGCAGACAGGTAGGAGAACATTTTACATAGATAATATTTTTTCCGTAAAATGTTGCGAAAGGGGTCAAAACAGCAGTTGTTTGGGAAAGTTTGAAAAAAACGTTGTACCATTAGTAAAACTGCTGTAACGTAAGTTCCATTCTGAAATAACTGTTTCCGCATTTGACAAGCAGAAGTAGAGGAAGGATTTGATCCTAAATATGTTTGTCTAACTCTTTGGTTTAGTGGTCGAAATTATAGTTGTTTGGAAATGAATGAATCTGCTAATTTCTGACATGTTTTACCTAAGCCTGAAAGACAGGCGATGTGTTACGAAAATAGCTCTAGTTACAGATTGGTAGTCCCGATTTGAAATTCGACTTAGTACTTGAAAAGCAGACAGGTAGGAGAAGATTTTACATAGATGATATTTTTTTTCTGTAAAATGTTGCGAAAGGGGTCAAAACAGCAGTTGTTTGGGAAAGTTTGAAAAAAACGTTGTACCCTTAGTAAAACTGCTGTAACGTAAGTTCCATACTGAATTAACTGTTTCCGTATTTGACAAGCAGAAGTAGAGGAAGGATTTGATCCTAAATATGTTTGTCTAACTCTTTGGTTTAGTGGTCAAAATTATAGTTGTTGCAAATGAATGAATCTGCTAACTTCTGACATCTTTTACCGAAGCCTGAAAGACAGGCGATGGGTTACGAAAATAGCTCTAGTTACAGATTGGTAGTCCCGATTTGAAATCCGACTTCGTACTTGAAAAGCAGACAGGTAGGGGAAGATTTTATCAAGCACACATTTTTTTCTGTAAAATGTTGCGAAAAGGGTCAAAACAGCAGTTGTTTGGGAAAGTTTGAAAAAAACGTTGTACCATTAGTAAAACTGCTGTAACGTAAGTTCCATACTGAATTAACGGTTTCCGTATTTGACAAGCAGAAGTAGAGGAAGGATTTGATCCAAAATATTTTTGTCTAACTCTTTGGTTTAGTGGTCAAAATTATAGTTGTTGGAAATGAATGAATCTGCTAACTTCTGACATATTTTACCGAAGCCTGAAAGACAGGCGATGGGTTACGAAAATAGCTCTAGTTACAGATTGGTAGTCCCGATTTGAAATCCGACTTTGTACTTGAAAAGCAGACAGGTAGGAGAAGATTTTATATAGATGATATTTTTTTCTGTAAAATGTTGCGGAAGGGGTCAAAACAGCAGTTGTTTGGGAAAGTTTGAAAAAAACGTTGTACCATTAGTAAAACTGCTGTAACGTAAGTTCCATACTGAATGAACTGTTTCCGTATTTGACAAGCAGAAGTAGAGGAAGGATTTGATCCAAAATATTTTTGTCTAACTCTTTGGTTTAGTGGTCAAAATTATAGTTGTTGCAAATGAATGAATCTGCTAACTTCTGACATCTTTTACCGAAGCCTGAAAGACAGGCGATGGGTTACGAAAATAGCTCTAGTTACAGATTGGTAGTCCCGATTTGAAATCCGACTTCGTACTTGAAAAGCAGACAGGTAGGGGAAGATTTTATCAAGCACACATTTTTTTCTGTAAAATGTTGCGAAAAGGGTCAAAACAGCAGTTGTTTGGGAAAGTTTGAAAAAAACGTTGTACCATTAGTAAAACAGCTGTAACGTAAGTTCCATTCTGAAATAACTGTTTCCGCATTTGACAAGCAGAAGTAGAGGAAGGATTTGATCCTAAATATGTTTGTGTAACTCTTTGGTTTAGTGGTCGAAATTATAGTTGTTTGGAAATGAATGAATCTGCTAATTTCTGACAAGTTTTACCAAAGCCTGAAAGACAGGCGATGGTTTACGAAAATAGCTCTAGTTACAGATTGGTAGTCCCGATTTGAAATCCGACTTTGTACTTGAAAAGCAGACAGGTAGGAGAAGATTTTATATAGATGATATTTTTTTCTGTAAAATGTTGCGGAAGGGGTCAAAACAGCAGTTGTTTGGGAAAGTTTGAAAAAAACGTTGTACCATTAGTAAAACTGCTGTAACGTAAGTTCCATACTGAATGAACTGTTTCCGTATTTGACAAGCAGAAGAAGAGGAAGGATTTGATCCAAAATATTTTTGTCTAACTCTTTGGTTTAGTGGTCAAAATTATAGTTGTTGCAAATGAATGAATCTGCTAACTTCTGACATCTTTTACCGAAGCCTGAAAGACAGGCGATGGGTTACGAAAATAGCTCTAGTTACAGATTGGTAGTCCCGATTTGAAATCCGACTTCGTACTTGAAAAGCAGACAGGTAGGGGAAGATTTTATCAAGCACACATTTTTTTCTGTAAAATGTTGCGAAAAGGGTCAAAACAGCAGTTGTTTGGGAAAGTTTGAAAAAAACGTTGTACCATTAGTAAAACTGCTGTAACGTAAGTTCCATACTGAATTAACGGTTTCCGTATTTGACAAGCAGAAGTAGAGGAAGGATTTGATCCAAAATATTTTTGTCTAACTCTTTGGTTTAGTGGTCAAAATTATAGTTGTTGGAAATGAATGAATCTGCTAACTTCTGACATATTTTACCGAAGCCTGAAAGACAGGCGATGGGTTACGAAAATAGCTCTAGTTACAGATTGGTAGTCCCGATTTGAAATCCGACTTCGTACTTGAAAAGCAGACAGGTAGGGGAAGATTTTATCAAGCACACATTTTTTTCTGTAAAATGTTGCGAAAAGGGTCAAAACAGCAGTTGTTTGGGAAAGTTTGAAAAAAACGTTGTACCATTAGTAAAACAGCTGTAACGTAAGTTCCATTCTGAAATAACTGTTTCCGCATTTGACAAGCAGAAGTAGAGGAAGGATTTGATCCTAAATATGTTTGTGTAACTCTTTGGTTTAGTGGTCGAAATTATAGTTGTTTGGAAATGAATGAATCTGCTAATTTCTGACAAGTTTTACCAAAGCCTGAAAGACAGGCGATGGTTTACGAAAATAACTCTAGTTACAGATTGGTAGTCCCGATTTGAAATCCGACTTTGTACTTGAAAAGCAGACAGGTAGGAGAAGATTTTATATAGATGATATTTTTTTCTGTAAAATGTTGCGGAAGGGGTCAAAACAGCAGTTGTTTGGGAAAGTTTGAAAAAAACGTTGTACCATTAGTAAAACTGCTGTAACGTAAGTTCCATACTGAATTAACTGTTTCCGTATTTGACAAGCAGAAGTAGAGGAAGGATTTGATCAAAAATATTTTTGTCTAACTCTTTGGTTTAGTGGTCAAAATTATAGTTGTTGGAAATGAATGAATCTGCTAACTTCTGACATCTTTTACCGAAGCCTGAAAGACAGGCGATGGGTTACGAAAATAGCTCTAGTTACAGATTGATAGTCCCGATTTGAAATCCGACTTCGTACTTGAAAAGCAGACAGGTAGGGGAAGATTTTATCAAGCAGACATTTTTTTCTGTAAAATGTTGCGAAAGGGGTCAAAACAGCAGTTGTTTGGGAAAGTTTGAAAAAAACGTTGTACCATTAGTAAAACTGCTGTAACGTAAGTTCCATACTGAATTAACGGTTTCCGTATTTGACAAGCAGAAGTAGAGGAAGGATTTGATCCAAAATATTTTTGTCTAACTCTTTGGTTTAGTGGTCAAAATTATAGTTGTTGGAAATGAATGAATCTGCTAATTTCTGACATGTTTTACCTAAGCCTGAAAGACAGGCGATGTGTTACGAAAATAGCTCTAGTTACAGATTGGTAGTCCCGATTTGAAATCCGACTTTGTACTTGAAAAGCAGACAGGTAGGAGAAGATTTTATATAGATGATATTTTTTTCTGTAAAATGTTGCGGAAGGGGTCAAAACAGCAGTTGTTTGGGAAAGTTTGAAAAAAACGTTGTACCATTAGTAAAACTGCTGTAACGTAAGTTCCATACTGAATTAACTGTTTCCGTATTTGACAAGCAGAAGTAGAGGAAGGATTTGATCCAAAATATTTTTGTCTAACTCTTTGGTTTAGTGGTCAAAATTATAGTTGTTGGAAATGAATGAATCTGCTAACTTCTGACATCTTTAACCGAAGCCTGAAAGACAGGCGATGGGTTACGAAAATAGCTCTAGTTACAGATTGGTAGTCCCGATTTGAAATCCGACTTCGTACTTGAAAAGCAGACAGGTAGGGGAAGATTTTATCAAGCAGACATTTTTTTCTGTAAAATGTTGCGAAAGGGGTCAAAACAGCAGTTGTTTGGGAAAGTTTGAAAAAAACGTTGTACCATTAGTAAAACTGCTGTAACGTAAGTTCCATACTGAATTAACGGTTTCCGTATTTGACAAGCAGAAGTAGAGGAAGGATTTGATCCAAAATATTTTTGTCTAACTCTTTGGTTTAGTGGTCAAAATTATAGTTGTTGGAAATGAATGAATCTGCTAACTTCTGACATCTTTTACCGAAGCCTGAAAGACAGGCGATGTGTTACGAAAATAGCTCTAGTTACAGATTGGTAGTCCCGATTTGAAATTCGACTTTGTACTTGAAAAGCAGACAGGTAGGAGAAGATTTTACATAGATGATATTTTTTTTCTGTAAAATGTTGCGAAAGGGGTCAAAACAGCAGTTGTTTGGGAAAGTTTGAAAAAAACATTGTACCCTTAGTAAAACTGCTGTAACGTAAGTTCCATACTGAATTAACTGTTTCCGTATTTGACAAGCAGAAGTAGAGGAAGGATTTGATCCTAAATATGTTTGTCTAACTCTTTGGTTTAGTGGTCGAAATTATAGTTGTTTGGAAATGAATGAATCTGCTAACTTCTGACAAGTTTTACCAAAGCCTGAAAGACAGGCGATGGTTTACGAAAATAGCTCTAGTTACAGATTGGTAGTCCCGATTTGAAATCCGACTTTGTACTTGAAAAGCAGACAGGTAGGAGAACATTTTACATAGATAATATTTTTTCCGTAAAATGTTGCGAAAGGGGTCAAAACAGCAGTTGTTTGGGAAAGTTTGAAAAAAACGTTGTACCATTAGTAAAACTGCTGTAACGTAAGTTCCATTCTGAAATAACTGTTTCCGCATTTGACAAGCAGAAGTAGAGGAAGGATTTGATCCTAAATATGTTTGTCTAACTCTTTGGTTTAGTGTTCGAAATTATAGTTGTTTGGAAATGAATGAATCTGCTAATTTCTGACATCTTTTACCGAAGCCTGAAAGACAGGCGATGGGTTACGAAAATAGCTCTAGTTACAGATTGGTAGTCCCGATTTGAAATCCGACTTCGTACTTGAAAAGCAGACAGGTAGGGGAAGATTTTATCAAGCACACATTTTTTTCTGTAAAATGTTGCGAAAAGGGTCAAAACAGCAGTTGTTTGGGAAAGTTTGAAAAAAACGTTTTACCATTAGTAAAACTGCTGTAACGTAAGTTCCATACTGAATTAACGGTTTCCGTATTTGACAAGCAGAAGTAGAGGAAGGATTTGATCCAAAATATTTTTGTCTAACTCTTTGGTTTAGTGGTCAAAATTATAGTTGTTGGAAATGAATGAATCTGCTAACTTCTGACATCTTTTACCGAAGCCTGAAAGACAGGCGATGGGTTACGAAAATAGCTCTAGTTACAGATTGGTAGTCCCGATTTGAAATTCGACTTCGTACTTGAAAAGCAGACAGGTAGGAGAAGATTTTACATAGATGATATTTTTATTCTGTAAAATGTTGCGAAAGGGGTCAAAACAGCAGTTGTTTGGGAAAGTTTGAAAAAAACGTTGTACCATTAGTAAAACTGCTGTAACGTAAGTTCCATTCTGAAATAACTGTTTCCGCATTTGACAAGCAGAAGTAGAGGAAGGATTTGATCCTAAATATGTTTGTCTAACTCTTTGGTTTAGTGGTCGAAATTATAGTTGTTTGGAAATGAATGAATCTGCTAATTTCTGACATGTTTTACCTAAGCCTGAAAGACAGGCGATGTGTTACGAAAATAGCTCTAGTTACAGATTGGTAGTCCCGATTTGAAATTCGACTTAGTACTTGAAAAGCAGACAGGTAGGAGAAGATTTTACATAGATGATATTTTTTTTCTGTAAAATGTTGCGAAAGGGGTCAAAACAGCCGTTGTTTGGGAAAGTTTGAAAAAAACGTTGTACCCTTAGTAAAACTGCTGTAACGTAAGTTCCATACTGAATTAACTGTTTCCGTATTTGACAAGCAGAAGTAGAGGAAGGATTTGATCCTAAATATGTTTGTCTAACTCTTTGGTTTAGTGGTCGAAATTATAGTTGTTTGGAAATGAATGAATCTGCTAATTTCTGACAAGTTTTACCAAAGCCTGAAAGACAGGCGATGGTTTACGAAAATAGCTCTAGTTACAGATTGGTAGTCCCGATTTGAAATCCGACTTTGTACTTGAAAAGCAGACAGGTAGGAGAAGATTTTATATAGATGATATTTTTTTCTGTAAAATGTTGCGGAAGGGGTCAAAACAGCAGTTGTTTGGGAAAGTTTGAAAAAAACGTTGTACCATTAGTAAAACTGCTGTAACGTAAGTTCCATACTGAATGAACTGTTTCCGTATTTGACAAGCAGAAGAAGAGGAAGGATTTGATCCAAAATATTTTTGTCTAACTCTTTGGTTTAGTGGTCAAAATTATAGTTGTTGCAAATGAATGAATCTGCTAACTTCTGACATCTTTTACCGAAGCCTGAAAGACAGGCGATGGGTTACGAAAATAGCTCTAGTTACAGATTGGTAGTCCCGATTTGAAATCCGACTTCGTACTTGAAAAGCAGACAGGTAGGGGAAGATTTTATCAAGCACACATTTTTTTCTGTAAAATGTTGCGAAAAGGGTCAAAACAGCAGTTGTTTGGGAAAGTTTGAAAAAAACGTTGTACCATTAGTAAAACTGCTGTAACGTAAGTTCCATACTGAATTAACGGTTTCCGTATTTGACAAGCAGAAGTAGAGGAAGGATTTGATCCAAAATATTTTTGTCTAACTCTTTGGTTTAGTGGTCAAAATTATAGTTGTTGGAAATGAATGAATCTGCTAACTTCTGACATCTTTTACCGAAGCCTGAAAGACAGGCGATGGGTTACGAAAATAGCTCTAGTTACAGATTGGTAGTCCCGATTTGAAATTCGACTTAGTACTTGAAAAGCAGACAGGTAGGAGAAGATTTTACATAGATGATATTTTTTTTCTGTAAAATGTTGCGAAAGGGGTCAAAACAGCCGTTGTTTGGGAAAGTTTGAAAAAAACGTTGTACCCTTAGTAAAACTGCTGTAACGTAAGTTCCATACTGAATTAACTGTTTCCGTATTTGACAAGCAGAAGTAGAGGAAGGATTTGATCCTAAATATGTTTGTCTAACTCTTTGGTTTAGTGGTCGAAATTATAGTTGTTTGGAAATGAATGAATCTGCTAATTTCTGACAAGTTTTACCAAAGCCTGAAAGACAGGCGATGGTTTACGAAAATAGCTCTAGTTACAGATTGGTAGTCCCGATTTGAAATCCGACTTTGTACTTGAAAAGCAGACAGGTAGCAGAAGATTTTATATAGATGATATTTTTTTCTGTAAAATGTTGCGGAAGGGGTCAAAACAGCAGTTGTTTGGGAAAGTTTGAAAAAAACGTTGTACCATTAGTAAAACTGCTGTAACGTAAGTTCCATACTGAATGAACTGTTTCCGTATTTGACAAGCAGAAGAAGAGGAAGGATTTGATCCAAAATATTTTTGTCTAACTCTTTGGTTTAGTGGTCAAAATTATAGTTGTTGCAAATGAATGAATCTGCTAACTTCTGACATCTTTTACCGAAGCCTGAAAGACAGGCGATGGGTTACGAAAATAGCTCTAGTTACAGATTGGTAGTCCCGATTTGAAATCCGACTTCGTACTTGAAAAGCAGACAGGTAGGGGAAGATTTTATCAAGCACACATTTTTTTCTGTAAAATGTTGCGAAAAGGGTCAAAACAGCAGTTGTTTGGGAAAGTTTGAAAAAAACGTTGTACCATTAGTAAAACTGCTGTAACGTAAGTTCCATACTGAATTAACGGTTTCCGTATTTGACAAGCAGAAGTAGAGGAAGGATTTGATCCAAAATATTTTTGTCTAACTCTTTGGTTTAGTGGTCAAAATTATAGTTGTTGGAAATGAATGAATCTGCTAACTTCTGACATCTTTTACCGAAGCCTGAAAGACAGGCGATGGGTTACGAAAATAGCTCTAGTTACAGATTGGTAGTCCCGATTTGAAATCCGACTTTGTACTTGAAAAGCAGACAGGTAGGAGAAGATTTTATATAGATGATATTTTTTTCTGTAAAATGTTGCGGAAGGGGTCAAAACAGCAGTTGTTTGGGAAAGTTTGAAAAAAACGTTGTACCATTAGTAAAACTGCTGTAACGTAAGTTCCATACTGAATGAACTGTTTCCGTATTTGACAAGCAGAAGTAGAGGAAGGATTTGATCCAAAATATTTTTGTCTAACTCTTTGGTTTAGTGGTCAAAATTATAGTTGTTGCAAATGAATGAATCTGCTAACTTCTGACATCTTTTACCGAAGCCTGAAAGACAGGCGATGGGTTACGAAAATAGCTCTAGTTACAGATTGGTAGTCCCGATTTGAAATCCGACTTCGTACTTGAAAAGCAGACAGGTAGGGGAAGATTTTATCAAGCACACATTTTTTTCTGTAAAATGTTGCGAAAAGGGTCAAAACAGCAGTTGTTTGGGAAAGTTTGAAAAAAACGTTGTACCATTAGTAAAACTGCTGTAACGTAAGTTCCATACTGAATTAACGGTTTCCGTATTTGACAAGCAGAAGTAGAGGAAGGATTTGATCCAAAATATTTTTGTCTAACTCTTTGGTTTAGTGGTCAAAATTATAGTTGTTGGAAATGAATGAATCTGCTAACTTCTGACATCTTTTACCGAAGCCTGAAAGACAGGCGATGGGTTACGAAAATAGCTCTAGTTACAGATTGGTAGTCCCGATTTGAAATTCGACTTCGTACTTGAAAAGCAGACAGGTAGGAGAAGATTTTACATAGATGATATTTTTATTCTGTAAAATGTTGCGAAAGGGGTCAAAACAGCAGTTGTTTGGGAAAGTTTGAAAAAAACGTTGTACCATTAGTAAAACAGCTGTAACGTAAGTTCCATTCTGAAATAACTGTTTCCGCATTTGACAAGCAGAAGTAGAGGAAGGATTTGATCCTAAATATGTTTGTGTAACTCTTTGGTTTAGTGGTCGAAATTATAGTTGTTTGGAAATGAATGAATCTGCTAATTTCTGACAAGTTTTACCAAAGCCTGAAAGACAGGCGATGGTTTACGAAAATAGCTCTAGTTACAGATTGGTAGTCCCGATTTGAAATCCGACTTTGTACTTGAAAAGCAGACAGGTAGGAGAAGATTTTATATAGATGATATTTTTTTCTGTAAAATGTTGCGGAAGGGGTCAAAACAGCAGTTGTTTGGGAAAGTTTGAAAAAAACGTTGTACCATTAGTAAAACTGCTGTAACGTAAGTTCCATACTGAATTAACTGTTTCCGTATTTGACAAGCAGAAGTAGAGGAAGGATTTGATCAAAAATATTTTTGTCTAACTCTTTGGTTTAGTGGTCAAAATTATAGTTGTTGGAAATGAATGAATCTGCTAACTTCTGACATCTTTTACCGAAGCCTGAAAGACAGGCGATGGGTTACGAAAATAGCTCTAGTTACAGATTGATAGTCCCGATTTGAAATCCGACTTCGTACTTGAAAAGCAGACAGGTAGGGGAAGATTTTATCAAGCAGACATTTTTTTCTGTAAAATGTTGCGAAAGGGGTCAAAACAGCAGTTGTTTGGGAAAGTTTGAAAAAAACGTTGTACCATTAGTAAAACTGCTGTAACGTAAGTTCCATACTGAATTAACGGTTTCCGTATTTGACAAGCAGAAGTAGAGGAAGGATTTGATCCAAAATATTTTTGTCTAACTCTTTGGTTTAGTGGTCAAAATTATAGTTGTTGGAAATGAATGAATCTGCTAATTTCTGACATGTTTTACCTAAGCCTGAAAGACAGGCGATGTGTTCCGAAAATAGCTCTAGTTACAGATTGGTAGTCCCGATTTGAAATTCGACTTCGTACTTGAAAAGCAGACAGGTAGGAGAAGATTTTACATAGATGAAATTTTTTTTCTGTAAAATGTTGCGAAAGGGGTCAAAACAGCAGTTGTTTGGGAAAGTTTGAAAAAAACATTGTACCCTTAGTAAAACTGCTGTAACGTAAGTTCCATACTGAATTAACTGTTTCCGTATTTGACAAGCAGAAGTAGAGGAAGGATTTGATCCTAAATATGTTTGTCTAACTCTTTGGTTTAGTGGTCGAAATTATAGTTGTTTGGAAATGAATGAATCTGCTAACTTCTGACAAGTTTTACCAAAGCCTGAAAGACAGGCGATGGTTTACGAAAATAGCTCTAGTTACAGATTGGTATTCCCGATTTGAAATCCGACTTTGTACTTGAAAAGCAGACAGGTAGGAGAAAATTTTACATAGATGATATTTTTTCCGTAAAATGTTGCGAAAGGGGTCAAAACAGCAGTTGTTTGGGAAAGTTTGAAAAAAACGTTGTACCATTGTAAAACTGCTGTAACGTAAGTTCCATACTGAATTAACTGTTTCCGCATTTGACAAGCAGAAGTAGAGGAAGGATTTGATCCTAAATATTTTTGTCTAACTCTTTGGTTTAGTGGTCAAAATTATAGTTGTTGCAAATGAATGAATCTGCTAACTTCTGACATCTTTTACCGAAGCCTGAAAGACAGGCGATGGGTTACGAAAATAGCTCTAGTTACAGATTGGTAGTCCCGATTTGAAATCCGACTTCGTACTTGAAAAGCAGACAGGTAGGGGAAGATTTTATCAAGCACACATTTTTTTCTGTAAAATGTTGCGAAAAGGGTCAAAACAGCAGTTGTTTGGGAAAGTTTGAAAAAAACGTTGTACCATTAGTAAAACTGCTGTAACGTAAGTTCCATACTGAATTAACGGTTTCCGTATTTGACAAGCAGAAGTAGAGGAAGGATTTGATCCAAAATATTTTTGTCTAACTCTTTGGTTTAGTGGTCAAAATTATAGTTGTTGGAAATGAATGAATCTGCTAACTTCTGACATCTTTTACCGAAGCCTGAAAGACAGGCGATGGGTTACGAAAATAGCTCTAGTTACAGATTGGTAGTCCCGATTTGAAATTCGACTTCGTACTTGAAAAGCAGACAGGTAGGAGAAGATTTTACATAGATGATATTTTTATTCTGTAAAATGTTGCGAAAGGGGTCAAAACAGCAGTTGTTTGGGAAAGTTTGAAAAAAACGTTGTACCATTAGTAAAACAGCTGTAACGTAAGTTCCATTCTGAAATAACTGTTTCCGCATTTGACAAGCAGAAGTAGAGGAAGGATTTGATCCTAAATATGTTTGTGTAACTCTTTGGTTTAGTGGTCGAAATTATAGTTGTTTGGAAATGAATGAATCTGCTAATTTCTGACAAGTTTTACCAAAGCCTGAAAGACAGGCGATGGTTTACGAAAATAGCTCTAGTTACAGATTGGTAGTCCCGATTTGAAATCCGACTTTGTACTTGAAAAGCAGACAGGTAGGAGAAGATTTTATATAGATGATATTTTTTTCTGTAAAATGTTGCGGAAGGGGTCAAAACAGCAGTTGTTTGGGAAAGTTTGAAAAAAACGTTGTACCATTAGTAAAACTGCTGTAACGTAAGTTCCATACTGAATTAACTGTTTCCGTATTTGACAAGCAGAAGTAGAGGAAGGATTTGATCAAAAATATTTTTGTCTAACTCTTTGGTTTAGTGGTCAAAATTATAGTTGTTGGAAATGAATGAATCTGCTAACTTCTGACATCTTTTACCGAAGCCTGAAAGACAGGCGATGGGTTACGAAAATAGCTCTAGTTACAGATTGATAGTCCCGATTTGAAATCCGACTTCGTACTTGAAAAGCAGACAGGTAGGGGAAGATTTTATCAAGCAGACATTTTTTTCTGTAAAATGTTGCGAAAGGGGTCAAAACAGCAGTTGTTTGGGAAAGTTTGAAAAAAACGTTGTACCATTAGTAAAACTGCTGTAACGTAAGTTCCATACTGAATTAACGGTTTCCGTATTTGACAAGCAGAAGTAGAGGAAGGATTTGATCCAAAATATTTTTGTCTAACTCTTTGGTTTAGTGGTCAAAATTATAGTTGTTGGAAATGAATGAATCTGCTAATTTCTGACATGTTTTACCTAAGCCTGAAAGACAGGCGATGTGTTCCGAAAATAGCTCTAGTTACAGATTGGTAGTCCCGATTTGAAATTCGACTTCGTACTTGAAAAGCAGACAGGTAGGAGAAGATTTTACATAGATGAAATTTTTTTTCTGTAAAATGTTGCGAAAGGGGTCAAAACAGCAGTTGTTTGGGAAAGTTTGAAAAAAACATTGTACCCTTAGTAAAACTGCTGTAACGTAAGTTCCATACTGAATTAACTGTTTCCGTATTTGACAAGCAGAAGTAGAGGAAGGATTTGATCCTAAATATGTTTGTCTAACTCTTTGGTTTAGTGGTCGAAATTATAGTTGTTTGGAAATGAATGAATCTGCTAACTTCTGACAAGTTTTACCAAAGCCTGAAAGACAGGCGATGGTTTACGAAAATAGCTCTAGTTACAGATTGGTATTCCCGATTTGAAATCCGACTTTGTACTTGAAAAGCAGACAGGTAGGAGAAAATTTTACATAGATGATATTTTTTCCGTAAAATGTTGCGAAAGGGGTCAAAACAGCAGTTGTTTGGGAAAGTTTGAAAAAAACGTTGTACCATTGTAAAACTGCTGTAACGTAAGTTCCATACTGAATTAACTGTTTCCGCATTTGACAAGCAGAAGTAGAGGAAGGATTTGATCCTAAATATTTTTGTCTAACTCTTTGGTTTAGTGGTCAAAATTATAGTTGTTGCAAATGAATGAATCTGCTAACTTCTGACATCTTTTACCGAAGCCTGAAAGACAGGCGATGGGTTACGAAAATAGCTCTAGTTACAGATTGGTAGTCCCGATTTGAAATCCGACTTCGTACTTGAAAAGCAGACAGGTAGGGGAAGATTTTATCAAGCACACATTTTTTTCTGTAAAATGTTGCGAAAAGGGTCAAAACAGCAGTTGTTTGGGAAAGTTTGAAAAAAACGTTGTACCATTAGTAAAACTGCTGTAACGTAAGTTCCATACTGAATTAACGGTTTCCGTATTTGACAAGCAGAAGTAGAGGAAGGATTTGATCCAAAATATTTTTGTCTAACTCTTTGGTTTAGTGGTCAAAATTATAGTTGTTGGAAATGAATGAATCTGCTAACTTCTGACATCTTTTACCGAAGCCTGAAAGACAGGCGATGGGTTACGAAAATAGCTCTAGTTACAGATTGGTAGTCCCGATTTGAAATTCGACTTTGTACTTGAAAAGCAGACAGGTAGGAGAAGATTTTACATAGATGATATTTTTATTCTGTAAAATGTTGCGAAAGGGGTCAAAACAGCAGTTGTTTGGGAAAGTTTGAAAAAAACGTTGTACCATTAGTAAAACAGCTGTAACGTAAGTTCCATTCTGAAATAACTGTTTCCGCATTTGACAAGCAGAAGTAGAGGAAGGATTTGATCCTAAATATGTTTGTGTAACTCTTTGGTTTAGTGGTCGAAATTATAGTTGTTTGGAAATGAATGAATCTGCTAATTTCTGACAAGTTTTACCAAAGCCTGAAAGACAGGCGATGGTTTACGAAAATAGCTCTAGTTACAGATTGGTAGTCCCGATTTGAAATCCGACTTTGTACTTGAAAAGCAGACAGGTAGGAGAAGATTTTATATAGATGATATTTTTTTCTGTAAAATGTTGCGGAAGGGGTCAAAACAGCAGTTGTTTGGGAAAGTTTGAAAAAAACGTTGTACCATTAGTAAAACTGCTGTAACGTAAGTTCCATACTGAATTAACTGTTTCCGTATTTGACAAGCAGAAGTAGAGGAAGGATTTGATCAAAAATATTTTTGTCTAACTCTTTGGTTTAGTGGTCAAAATTATAGTTGTTGGAAATGAATGAATCTGCTAACTTCTGACATCTTTTACCGAAGCCTGAAAGACAGGCGATGGGTTACGAAAATAGCTCTAGTTACAGATTGATAGTCCCGATTTGAAATCCGACTTCGTACTTGAAAAGCAGACAGGTAGGGGAAGATTTTATCAAGCAGACATTTTTTTCTGTAAAATGTTGCGAAAGGGGTCAAAACAGCAGTTGTTTGGGAAAGTTTGAAAAAAACGTTGTACCATTAGTAAAACTGCTGTAACGTAAGTTCCATACTGAATTAACGGTTTCCGTATTTGACAAGCAGAAGTAGAGGAAGGATTTGATCCAAAATATTTTTGTCTAACTCTTTGGTTTAGTGGTCAAAATTATAGTTGTTGGAAATGAATGAATCTGCTAATTTCTGACATGTTTTACCTAAGCCTGAAAGACAGGCGATGTGTTCCGAAAATAGCTCTAGTTACAGATTGGTAGTCCCGATTTGAAATTCGACTTCGTACTTGAAAAGCAGACAGGTAGGAGAAGATTTTACATAGATGAAATTTTTTTTCTGTAAAATGTTGCGAAAGGGGTCAAAACAGCAGTTGTTTGGGAAAGTTTGAAAAAAACATTGTACCCTTAGTAAAACTGCTGTAACGTAAGTTCCATACTGAATTAACTGTTTCCGTATTTGACAAGCAGAAGTAGAGGAAGGATTTGATCCTAAATATGTTTGTCTAACTCTTTGGTTTAGTGGTCGAAATTATAGTTGTTTGGAAATGAATGAATCTGCTAACTTCTGACAAGTTTTACCAAAGCCTGAAAGACAGGCGATGGTTTACGAAAATAGCTCTAGTTACAGATTGGTATTCCCGATTTGAAATCCGACTTTGTACTTGAAAAGCAGACAGGTAGGAGAAAATTTTACATAGATGATATTTTTTCCGTAAAATGTTGCGAAAGGGGTCAAAACAGCAGTTGTTTGGGAAAGTTTGAAAAAAACGTTGTACCATTGTAAAACTGCTGTAACGTAAGTTCCATACTGAATTAACTGTTTCCGCATTTGACAAGCAGAAGTAGAGGAAGGATTTGATCCTAAATATGTTTGTCTAACTCTTTGGTTTAGTGGTCGAAATTATAGTTGTTTGGAAATGAATGAATCTGCTAATTTCTGACAAGTTTTACCAAAGCCTGAAAGACAGGCGATGGTTTACGAAAATAGCTCTAGTTACAGATTGGTAGTCCCGATTTGAAATACGACTTTGTACTTGAAAAGCAGACAGGTAGGGGAAGATTTTATCAAGCAGACATTTTTTTCTGTAAAATGTTGCGGAAGGGGTCAAAACAGCAGTTGCTTGGGAAAGTTTGAAAAAAACGTTGTACCATTAGTAAAACTGCTGTAACGTAAGTTCCATACTGAATTAACGGTTTCCGTATTTGACAAGCAGAAGTAGAGGAAGGATTTGATCCAAAATATTTTTGTCTAACTCTTTGGTTTAGTGGTCAAAATTATAGTTGTTGGAAATGAATGAATCTGCTAACTTCTGACATCTTTTACCGAAGCCTGAAAGACAGGCGATGGGTTACGAAAATAGCTCTAGTTACAGATTGGTAGTCCCGATTTGAAAGTCGACTTCGTACTTGAAAAGCAGACAGGTAGGAGAAGATTTTACATAGATGATATTTTTTTCTGTAAAATTTTGCGAAAGGGGTCAAAACAGCAGTTGTTTGGGAAAGTTTGAAAAAAACGTTGTACCCTTAGTAAAACTGCTGTAACATAAGTTCCATACTGAATTAACTGTTTCCGTATTTGACAAGCAGAAGTAGAGGAACGATTTGATCCTAAATATGTTTGTCTAACTCTTTGGTTTAGTGGTCGAAATTATAGTTGTTTGGAAATGAATGAATCTGCTAATTTCTGACATGTTTTACCTAAGCCTGAAAGACAGGCGATGTGTTACGAAAATAGCTCTAGTTACAGATTGGTAGTCCCGATTTGAAATCCGACTTCGTACTTGAAAAGCAGACAGGTAGGGGAAGATTTTATCAAGCAGACATTTTTTTCTGTAAAATGTTGCGAAAGGGGTCAAAACAGCAGTTGTTTGGGAAAGTTTGAAAAAAACATTGTACCATTAGTAAAACTGCTGTAACGTAAGTTCCATACTGAATTAACTGTTTCCGTATTTGACAAGCAGAAGTAGAGGAAGGATTTGATCCTAAATATGTTTGTCTAACTCTTTGGTTTAGTGGTCGAAATTATAGTTGTGCCTCCCGGGTGGCGCAGTGGTCTAGGGCACTGCATCGCAGTGCTAACTGCGCCACCAGAGTCTCTGGGTTCGCCCCCAGGCTCTGTCGCAGCCGGCCGCGACCGGGAGGTCCGTGGGGCGACGCACAATTGGGCTAGCGTCGTCCGGGTTAGGGAGGGTTTGGCCGGTAGGGAATTCCTTGTCTCATCGCGCTCCAGCGACTCCTGTGGCGGGCTGGGCGCAGTGCGCGCTAACCAAGGGGGCCAGGTGCACGGTGTTTCCTCCGACACATTGGTGCGGCTGGCTTCCGGGTTGGAGGAGCGCTGTGTTAAAGAAGCAGTGCGGTTTGGTTGGGTTGTGCCTCGGAGGACGCATGGCTTTCGACCTTTGTCTCTCCCGAGCCCGAACGGGAGTTGTAGCGATGAGACAAGATAGTAATTACTAGCGATTGGATACCACGAAAATTGGGGAGAAAAGGAAAAAATTTAAAATAAATAAATAAATATATATATATATATAGTTGTTTGGAAATGAATGAATCTGCTAATTTCTGACAAGTTTTACCAAAGCCTGAAAGACAGGCGATGTGTTACGAAAATAGCTCTAGTTACAGATTGGTAGTCTCGATTTGAAATTCGACTTCGTACTTGAAAAGCAGACAGGTAGGAGAAGATTTTACATAGATGATATTTTTTTTCTGTAAAATGTTGCGAAAGGGGTCAAAACAGCAGTTGTTTGGGAAAGTTTGAAAAAAACGTTGTACCATTAGTAAAACTGCTGTAACGTAAGTTCCATTCTGAAATGACTGTTTCCGCATTTGACAAGCAGAAGTAGAGGAAGGATTTGATCCTAAATATGTTTGTCTAACTCTTTGGTTTAGTGTTCGAAATTATAGTTGTTCCTAAATATGTTTGTCTAACTCTTTGGTTTAGTGTTCAAAATTATAGTTGTTTGGAAATGAATGAATCTGCTCATTTCTGACATGATTTACCAAAGCCTGAAAGACAGGCGATGTGTTACGAAAATAGCTCTAGTTATAGATTGGTAGTCCCGATTTGAAATACGACTTCGTACTTGAAAAGCAGACAGGTAGGAGAAGATTTTACATAGATGATATTTTTTTTCTGTAAAATGTTGCGAAAGGGGTCAAAACAGCAGTTGTTTGGGAAAGTTTGAAAAAAACGTTGTACCATTGTAAAACTGCTGTAACGTAAGTTCCATACTGAATTAACTGTTTCCGTATTTGACAAGCAGAAGTAGAGGAAGGATTTGATCCTAAATATGTTTGTCTAACTCTTTGGTTTAGTGGTCGAAATTATAGTTGTGCCTCCCGGGTGGCGCAGTGGTCTAGGGCACTGCATCGCAGTGCTAACTGCGCCACCAGAGTCTCTGGGTTCGCCCCCAGGCTCTGTCGCAGCCGGCCGCGACCGGGAGGTCCGTGGGGCGACGCACAATTGGGCTAGCGTCGTCCGGGTTAGGGAGGGTTTGGCCGGTAGGGAATTCCTTGTCTCATCGCGCTCCAGCGACTCCTGTGGCGGGCTGGGCGCAGTGCGCGCTAACCAAGGGGGCCAGGTGCACGGTGTTTCCTCCGACACATTGGTGCGGCTGGCTTCCGGGTTGGAGGAGTGCTGTGTTAAAGAAGCAGTGCGGCTTGGTTGGGTTGTGCCTCGGAGGACGCATGGCTTTCGACCTTCGTCTCTCCCGAGCCCGAACGGGAGTTGTAGCGATGAGACAAGATATTAATTACTAGCGATTGGATACCACGAAAATTGGGGAGAAAAGGAATTAAAAAAAAATATATATATATATATATATATATATATATATATATAGTTGTTTGGAAATGAATGAATCTGCTAATTTCTGACAAGTTTTACCAAAGCCTGAAAGACAGGCGATGTGTTACGAAAATAGCTCTAGTTACAGATTGGTAGTCTCGATTTGAAATTCGACTTCGTACTTGAAAAGCAGACAGGTAGGAGAAGATTTTACATAGATGATATTTTTTTTCTGTAAAATGTTGCGAAAGGGGTCAAAACAGCAGTTGTTTGGGAAAGTTTGAAAAAAACGTTGTACCATTAGTAAAACTGCTGTAACGTAAGTTCCATTCTGAAATGACTGTTTCCGCATTTGACAAGCAGAAGTAGAGGAAGGATTTGATCCTAAATATGTTTGTCTAACTCTTTGGTTTAGTGTTCGAAATTATAGTTGTTCCTAAATATGTTTGTCTAACTCTTTGGTTTAGTGTTCGAAATTATAGTTGTTTGGAAATGAATGAATCTGCTCATTTCTGACATGATTTACCAAAGCCTGAAAGACAGGCGATGTGTTACGAAAATAGCTCTAGTTATAGATTGGTAGTCCCGATTTGAAATACGACTTCGTACTTGAAAAGCAGACAGGTAGGAGAAGATTTTACATAGATGATATTTTTTTTCTGTAAAATGTTGCGAAAGGGGTCAAAACAGCAGTTGTTTGGGAAAGTTTGAAAAAAACGTTGTACCCTTAGTAAAACTGCTGTAACGTAAGTTCCATACTGAATTAACTGTTTCCGTATTTGACAAGCAGAAGTAGAGGAAGGATTTGATCCTAAATATGTTTGTCTAACTCTTTGGTTTAGTGGTCGAAATTATAGTTGTTTGGAAATGAATGAATCTGCTCATTTCTGACATGTTTTACCTAAGCCTGAAAGACAGGCGATGTGTTACGAAAATAGCTCTAGTTATAGATTGGTAGTCCCGATTTGAAATTCGACTTCGTACTTGAAAAGCAGACAGGTAGGAGAAGATTTTACATAGATGATATTTTTTTTCTGTAAAATGTTGCGAAAGGGGTCAAAACAGCAGTTGTTTGGGAAAGTTTGAAAAAAACGCTGTACCCTTAGTAAAACTGCTGTAACGTAAGTTCCATACTGAATTAACTGTTTCCGTATTTGACAAGCAGAAGTAGAGGAAGGATTTGATCCTAAATATGTTTGTCTAACTCTTTGGTTTAGTGGTCGAAATTATAGTTGTTTGGAAATGAATGAATCTGCTAACTTCTGACAAGTTTTACCAAAGCCTGAAAGACAGGCGATGGTTTACGAAAATAGCTCTAGTTACAGATTGGTAGTCCCGATTTGAAATCCGACTTTGTACTTGAAAAGCAGACAGGTAGGAGAAGATTTTACATAGATAATATTTTTTCCGTAAAATGTTGCGAAAGGGGTCAAAACAGCAGTTGTTTGGGAAAGTTTGAAAAAAACGTTGTACCATTGTAAAACTGCTGTAACGTAAGTTCCATACTGAATTAACTGTTTCCGTATTTGACAAGCAGAAGTAGAGGAAGGATTTGATCCTAAATATGTTTGTCTAACTCTTTCGTTTAGTGGTCGAAATTATAGTTGTGCCTCCCGGGTGGCGCAGTGGTCTAGGGCACTGCATCACAGTGCTAACTGCACCACCAGAGTCTCTGGGTTCGCCCCCAGGCTCTGTCACAGCCGGCCGCGACCGGGAGGTCCGTGGGGCGACGCACAATTGGGCTAGCGTCGTCCGGGTTAGGGAGGGTTTGGCCGGTAGGGAATTCCTTGTCTCATCGCGCTCCAGCGACTCCTGTGGCGGGCTGGGTGCAGTGCGCGCTAACCAAGGGGGCCAGGTGCACGGTGTTTCCTCCGACACATTGGTGCGGCTGGCTTCCGGGTTGGAGGCGCGCTGTGTTAAAGAAGCAGTGCGGCTTGGTTGGGTTGTGCCTCGGAGGACGCATGGCTTTCGACCTTCGTCTCTCCCGAGCCCGAACGGGAGTTGTAGCGATGAGACAAGATAGTAATTACTAGCGATTGGATACCACGAAAATTGGGGAGAAAAGGGGATAAAATAAAAAAAAAAAAAAAAAAAAAAAAAAATTATAGTTGTTTGGAAATGAATGAATCTGCTAATTTCTGACATATTTTACCGAAGCCTGAAAGACAGGCGATGGGTTACGAAAATAGCTCTAGTTACAGATTGGTAGTCCCGATTTGAAATCCGACTTCGTACTTGAAAAGCAGACAGGTAGGGGACGATTTTATCAAGCAGACATTTTTTTCTGTAAAATGTTGCGAAAGGGGTCAAAACAGCAGTTGTTTGGGAAAGTTTGAAAAAAACGTTGTACCATTAGTAAAACTGCTGTAACGTAAATTCATTCTGAAATAACTCTTTCCGCATTTGACAAGCAGAAGTAGAGGAAGGATTTGATCCTAAATATGTTTGTCTAACTCTTTGGTTTAGTGGTCGAAATTATAGTTGTTTGGAAATGAATGAATCTGCTAACTTCTGACAAATTTTACCAAAGCCTGAAAGACAGGCGATGGTTTACGAAAATAGCTCTAGTTACAGATTGGTAGTCCCGATTTGAAATCCGACTTTCTACTTGAAAAGCAGACAGGTAGGAGAAGATTTTATATATATATGATATTTTTTCCGTAAAATGTTGCGAAAGGGGTCAAAACAGCAGTTGTTTGTGAAAGTTTGAAAAAAACGTTGTACCATTGTAAAACTGCTGTAACGTAAGTTCCATACTGAATTAACTGTTTCCGTATTTGACAAGCAGAAGTAGAGGAAGGATTTGATCCTAAATATGTTTGTCTAACTCTTTCGTTTAGTGGTCAAAATTATAGTTGTTTGGAAATGAATGAATCTGCTAATTTCTGACATATTTTACCTAAGCCTGAAAGACAAGCGATGTGTTACGAAAATAGCTCTAGTTATAGATTGGTAGTCCCGATTTGAAATTCGACTTCGTACTTGAAAAGCAGACAGGTAGGAGAAGATTTTACATAGATGATATTTTTTTTCTGTAAAATGTTGCGAAAGGGGTCAAAACAGCAGTTGTTTGGGAAAGTTTGAAAAAAACATTGTACCCTTAGTAAAACTGCTGTAACGTAAGTTCCATACTGAATTAACTGTTTCCGTATTTGACAAGCAGAAGTAGAGGAAGGATTTGATCCTAAATATGTTTGTCTAACTCTTTGGTTTAGTGGTCGAAATTATAGTTGTTTGGAAATGAATGAATCTGCTAACTTCTGACAAGTTTTACCAAAGCCTGAAAGACAGGCGATGGTTTACGAAAATAGCTCTAGTTACAGATTGGTAGTCCCGATTTGAAATCCGACTTTGTACTTGAAAAGCAGACAGGTAGGAGAAGATTTTACATAGATAATATTTTTTCCGTAAAATGTTGCGAAAGGGGTCAAAACAGCAGTTGTTTGGGAAAGTTTGAAAAAAACGTTGTACCATTGTAAAACTGCTGTAACGTAAGTTCCATACTGAATTAACTGTTTCCGTATTTGACAAGCAGAAGTAGAGGAAGGATTTGATCCTAAATATGTTTGTCTAACTCTTTCGTTTAGTGGTCGAAATTATAGTTGTGCCTCCCGGGTGGCGCAGTGGTCTAGGGCACTGCATCACAGTGCTAACTGCACCACCAGAGTCTCTGGGTTCGCCCCCAGGCTCTGTCACAGCCGGCCGCGACCGGGAGGTCCGTGGGGCGACGCACAATTGGGCTAGCGTCGTCCGGGTTAGGGAGGGTTTGGCCGGTAGGGAATTCCTTGTCTCATCGCGCTCCAGCGACTCCTGTGGCGGGCTGGGCGCAGTGCGCGCTAACCAAGGGGGCCAGGTGCACGGTGTTTCCTCCGACACATTGGTGCGGCTGGCTTCCGGGTTGGAGGCGCGCTGTGTTAAAGAAGCAGTGCGGCTTGGTTGGGTTGTGCCTCGGAGGACGCATGGCTTTCGACCTTCGTCTCTCCCGAGCCCGAACGGGAGTTGTAGCGATGAGACAAGATAGTAATTACTAGCGATTGGATACCACGAAAATTGGGGAGAAAAGGGGATAAAATAAAAAAAATTAAAAAAATTAAAAAAAATTATAGTTGTTTGGAAATGAATGAATCTGCTAATTTCTGACATATTTTACCGAAGCCTGAAAGACAGGCGATGGGTTACGAAAATAGCTCTAGTTACAGATTGGTAGTCCCGATTTGAAATCCGACTTCGTACTTGAAAAGCAGACAGGTAGGGGACGATTTTATCAAGCAGACATTTTTTTCTGTAAAATGTTGCGAAAGGGGTCAAAACAGCAGTTGTTTGGGAAAGTTTGAAAAAAACATTGTACCATTAGTAAAACTGCTGTAACGTAAATTCATTCTGAAATAACTCTTTCCGCATTTGACAAGCAGAAGTAGAGGAAGGATTTGATCCTAAATATGTTTGTCTAACTCTTTGGTTTAGTGGTCTAAATTATAGTTGTTTGGAAATGAATGAATCTGCTCATTTCTGATATGTTTTACCTAAGCCTGAAAGACAGGCGATGTGTTACGAAAATAGCTCTAGTTACAGATTGGTAGTCCCGATTTGAAATTCGACTTAGTACTTGAAAAGCAGACAGGTAGGAGAAGATTTTACATAGATGATATTTTATTTCTGTAAAATGTTGCGAAAGGGGTCAAAACAGCAGTTGTTTGGGAAAGTTTGAAAAAAACGTTGTACCCTTAGTAAAACTGCTGTAACGTAAGTTCCATACTGAATTAACTGTTTCTGTATTTGACAAGCAGAAGTAGAGGAAGGATTTGATCCTAAATATGTTTGTCTAACTCTTTGGTTTAGTGGTCGAAATTATAGTTGTTTGGAAATGAATGAATCTGCTAACTTCTGACAAGTTTTACCAAAGCCTGAAAGACAGGCGATGGTTTACGAAAATAGCTCTAGTTACAGATTGGTAGTCCCGATTTGAAATCCGACTTTGTACTTGAAAAGCAGACAGGTAGGAGAACATTTTAAATAGATTATATTTTTTTCTGTAAAATGTTGCGAAAGGGGTCAAAACAGCAGTTGTTTGGGAAAGTTTGAAAAAAACGTTGTACCATTAGTAAAACTGCTGTAACGTAAGTTCCATTCTGAAATAACTGTTTCCGCATTTGACAAGCAGAAGTAGAGGAAGGATTTGATCCTAAATATGTTTGTCTAACTCTTTGGTTTAGTGGTCGAAATTATAGTTGTTTGGAAATGAATGAATCTGCTAATTTCTGACATGTTTTACCTAAGCCTGAAAGACAGGCGATGTGTTACGAAAATAGCTCTAGTTACAGATTGGTAGTCCCGATTTGAAATTCGACTTAGTACTTGAAAAGCAGACAGGTAGGAGAAGATTTTACATAGATGATATTTTTTTCTGTAAAATGTTGCGAAAGGGGTCAAAACAGCAGTTGTTTGGGAAAGTTTGAAAAAAACGTTGTACCATTAGTAAAACTGCTGTAACGTAAGTTCCATTCTGAAATAACTGTTTCCGCATTTGACAAGCAGAAGTAGAGGAAGGATTTGATCCTAAATATGTTTGTCTAACTCTTTGGTTTAGTGGTCGAAATTATAGTTGTTTGGAAATGAATGAATCTGCTAATTTCTGACATGTTTTACCTAAGCCTGAAAGACAGGCGATGTGTTACGAAAATAGCTCTAGTTACAGATTGGTAGTCCCGATTTGAAATTCGACTTAGTACTTGAAAAGCAGACAGGTAGGAGAAGATTTTACATAGATGATATTTTTTTCTGTAAAATGTTGCGAAAGGGGTCAAAACAGCAGTTGTTTGGGAAAGTTTGAAAAAAACGTTGTACCCTTAGTAAAACTGCTGTAACGTAAGTTCCATACTGAATTAACTGTTTCCGTATTTGACAAGCAGAAGTAGAGGAAGGATTTGATCCTAAATATGTTTGTCTAACTCTTTGGTTTAGTGGTCGAAATTATAGTTGTTTGGAAATGAATGAATCTGCTAACTTCTGACAAGTTTTACCAAAGCCTGAAAGACAGGCGATGGTTTACGAAAATAGCTCTAGTTACAGATTGGTAGTCCCGATTTGAAATCCGACTTTGTACTTGAAAAGCAGACAGGTAGGAGAAGATTTTACATAGATAATATTTTTTCCGTAAAATGTTGCGAAAGGGGTCAAAACAGCAGTTGTTTGGGAAAGTTTGAAAAAAACGTTGTACCATTGTAAAACTGCTGTAACGTAAGTTCCATACTGAATTAACTGTTTCCGTATTTGACAAGCAGAAGTAGAGGAAGGATTTGATCCTAAATATGTTTGTCTAACTCTTTCGTTTAGTGGTCGAAATTATAGTTGTGCCTCCCGGGTGGCGCAGTGGTCTAGGGCACTGCATCACAGTGCTAACTGCACCACCAGAGTCTCTGGGTTCGCCCCCAGGCTCTGTCACAGCCGGCCGCGACCGGGAGGTCCGTGGGGCGACGCACAATTGGGCTAGCGTCGTCCGGGTTAGGGAGGGTTTGGCCGGTAGGGAATTCCTTGTCTCATCGCGCTCCAGCGACTCCTGTGGCGGGCTGGGCGCAGTGCGCGCTAACCAAGGGGGCCAGGTGCACGGTGTTTCCTCCGACACATTGGTGCGGCTGGCTTCCGGGTTGGAGGCGCGCTGTGTTAAAGAAGCAGTGCGGCTTGGTTGGGTTGTGCCTCGGAGGACGCATGGCTTTCGACCTTCGTCTCTCCCGAGCCCGAACGGGAGTTGTAGCGATGAGACAAGATAGTAATTACTAGCGATTGGATACCACGAAAATTGGGGAGAAAAGGGGATAAAATAAAAAAAATAAAAAAAATAAAAAAAAATTATAGTTGTTTGGAAATGAATGAATCTGCTAATTTCTGACATATTTTACCGAAGCCTGAAAGACAGGCGATGGGTTACGAAAATAGCTCTAGTTACAGATTGGTAGTCCCGATTTGAAATCCGACTTCGTACTTGAAAAGCAGACAGGTAGGGGACGATTTTATCAAGCAGACATTTTTTTCTGTAAAATGTTGCGAAAGGGGTCAAAACAGCAGTTGTTTGGGAAAGTTTGAAAAAAACATTGTACCATTAGTAAAACTGCTGTAACGTAAATTCATTCTGAAATAACTCTTTCCGCATTTGACAAGCAGAAGTAGAGGAAGGATTTGATCCTAAATATGTTTGTCTAACTCTTTGGTTTAGTGGTCTAAATTATAGTTGTTTGGAAATGAATGAATCTGCTCATTTCTGATATGTTTTACCTAAGCCTGAAAGACAGGCGATGTGTTACGAAAATAGCTCTAGTTACAGATTGGTAGTCCCGATTTGAAATTCGACTTAGTACTTGAAAAGCAGACAGGTAGGAGAAGATTTTACATAGATGATATTTTATTTCTGTAAAATGTTGCGAAAGGGGTCAAAACAGCAGTTGTTTGGGAAAGTTTGAAAAAAACGTTGTACCCTTAGTAAAACTGCTGTAACGTAAGTTCCATACTGAATTAACTGTTTCTGTATTTGACAAGCAGAAGTAGAGGAAGGATTTGATCCTAAATATGTTTGTCTAACTCTTTGGTTTAGTGGTCGAAATTATAGTTGTTTGGAAATGAATGAATCTGCTAACTTCTGACAAGTTTTACCAAAGCCTGAAAGACAGGCGATGGTTTACGAAAATAGCTCTAGTTACAGATTGGTAGTCCCGATTTGAAATCCGACTTTGTACTTGAAAAGCAGACAGGTAGGAGAACATTTTACATAGATTATATTTTTTTCTGTAAAATGTTGCGAAAGGGGTCAAAACAGCAGTTGTTTGGGAAAGTTTGAAAAAAACGTTGTACCATTAGTAAAACTGCTGTAACGTAAGTTCCATTCTGAAATAACTGTTTCCGCATTTGACAAGCAGAAGTAGAGGAAGGATTTGATCCTAAATATGTTTGTCTAACTCTTTGGTTTAGTGGTCGAAATTATAGTTGTTTGGAAATGAATGAATCTGCTAATTTCTGACATGTTTTACCTAAGCCTGAAAGACAGGCGATGTGTTACGAAAATAGCTCTAGTTACAGATTGGTAGTCCCGATTTGAAATTCGACTTAGTACTTGAAAAGCAGACAGGTAGGAGAAGATTTTACATAGATGATATTTTTTTCTGTAAAATGTTGCGAAAGGGGTCAAAACAGCAGTTGTTTGGGAAAGTTTGAAAAAAACGTTGTACCATTAGTAAAACTGCTGTAACGTAAGTTCCATTCTGAAATAACTGTTTCCGCATTTGACAAGCAGAAGTAGAGGAAGGATTTGATCCTAAATATGTTTGTCTAACTCTTTGGTTTAGTGGTCGAAATTATAGTTGTTTGGAAATGAATGAATCTGCTAATTTCTGACATGTTTTACCTAAGCCTGAAAGACAGGCGATGTGTTACGAAAATAGCTCTAGTTACAGATTGGTAGTCCCGATTTGAAATTCGACTTAGTACTTGAAAAGCAGACAGGTAGGAGAAGATTTTACATAGATGATATTTTTTTCTGTAAAATGTTGCGAAAGGGGTCAAAACAGCAGTTGTTTGGGAAAGTTTGAAAAAAACGTTGTACCCTTAGTAAAACTGCTGTAACGTAAGTTCCATACTGAATTAACTGTTTCCGTATTTGACAAGCAGAAGTAGAGGAAGGATTTGATCCTAAATATGTTTGTCTAACTCTTTGGTTTAGTTGTCGAAATTATAGTTGTTTGGAAATGAATGAATCTGCTAACTTCTGACAAGTTTTACCAAAGCCTGAAAGACAGGCGATGGTTTACGAAAATAGCTCTAGTTACAGATTGGTAGTCCCGATTTGAAATCCGACTTTGTACTTGAAAAGCAGACAGGTAGGAGAAGATTTTATATGGATTATATTTTTTCCGTAAAATGTTGCGAAAGGGGTCAAAACAGCAGTTGTTTGGGAAAGTTTGAAAAAAACGTTGTACCATTAGTAAAACTGCTGTAACGTAAGTTCCATTCTGAAATAACTGTTTCCGCATTTGACAAGCAGAAGTAGAGGAAGGATTTGATCCTAAATATGTTTGTCTAACTCTTTGGTTTAGTGGTCGAAATTATAGTTGTTTGGAAATGAATGAATCTGCTAATTTCTGACATGTTTTACCTAAGCCTGAAAGACAGGCGATGTGTTACGAAAATAGCTCTAGTTACAGATTGGTAGTCCCGATTTGAAATTCGACTTAGTACTTGAAAAGCAGACAGGTAGGAGATTTTACATAGATGATATTTTTTTCTGTAAAATGTTGCGAAAGGGGTCAAAACAGCAGTTGTTTGGGAAAGTTTGAAAAAAACGTTGTACCCTTAGTAAAACTGCTGTAACGTAAGTTCCATACTGAATTAACTGTTTCCGTATTTGACAAGCAGAAGTAGAGGAAGGATTTGATCCTAAATATGTTTGTCTAACTCTTTGGTTTAGTGGTCGAAATTATAGTTGTTTGGAAATGAATGAATCTGCTAATTTCTGACATGTTTTACCTAAGCCTGAAAGACAGGCGATGTGTTACGAAAATAGCTCTAGTTACAGATTGGTAGTCCCGATTTGAAATTCGACTTAGTACTTGAAAAGCAGACAGGTAGGAGAAGATTTTACATAGATGATATTTTTTTCTGTAAAATGTTGCGAAAGGGGTCAAAACAGCAGTTGTTTGGGAAAGTTTGAAAAAAACGTTGTACCATTAGTAAAACTGCTGTAACGTAAGTTCCATTCTGAAATAACTGTTTCCGCATTTGACAAGCAGAAGTAGAGGAAGGATTTGATCCTAAATATGTTTGTCTAACTCTTTGGTTTAGTGGTCGAAATTATAGTTGTTTGGAAATGAATGAATCTGCTAATTTCTGACATGTTTTACCTAAGCCTGAAAGACAGGCGATGTGTTACGAAAATAGCTCTAGTTACAGATTGGTAGTCCCGATTTGAAATTCGACTTAGTACTTGAAAAGCAGACAGGTAGGAGAAGATTTTACATAGATGATATTTTTTTCTGTAAAATGTTGCGAAAGGGGTCAAAACAGCAGTTGTTTGGGAAAGTTTGAAAAAAACGTTGTACCCTTAGTAAAACTGCTGTAACGTAAGTTCCATACTGAATTAACTGTTTCCGTATTTGACAAGCAGAAGTAGAGGAAGGATTTGATCCTAAATATGTTTGTCTAACTCTTTGGTTTAGTTGTCGAAATTATAGTTGTTTGGAAATGAATGAATCTGCTAACTTCTGACAAGTTTTACCAAAGCCTGAAAGACAGGCGATGGTTTACGAAAATAGCTCTAGTTACAGATTGGTAGTCCCGATTTGAAATCCGACTTTGTACTTGAAAAGCAGACAGGTAGGAGAAGATTTTATATGGATTATATTTTTTCCGTAAAATGTTGCGAAAGGGGTCAAAACAGCAGTTGTTTGGGAAAGTTTGAAAAAAACGTTGTACCATTAGTAAAACTGCTGTAACGTAAGTTCCATTCTGAAATAACTGTTTCCGCATTTGACAAGCAGAAGTAGAGGAAGGATTTGATCCTAAATATGTTTGTCTAACTCTTTGGTTTAGTGGTCGAAATTATAGTTGTTTGGAAATGAATGAATCTGCTAATTTCTGACATGTTTTACCTAAGCCTGAAAGACAGGCGATGTGTTACGAAAATAGCTCTAGTTACAGATTGGTAGTCCCGATTTGAAATTCGACTTAGTACTTGAAAAGCAGACAGGTAGGAGATTTTACATAGATGATATTTTTTTCTGTAAAATGTTGCGAAAGGGGTCAAAACAGCAGTTGTTTGGGAAAGTTTGAAAAAAACGTTGTACCCTTAGTAAAACTGCTGTAACGTAAGTTCCATACTGAATTAACTGTTTCCGTATTTGACAAGCAGAAGTAGAGGAAGGATTTGATCCTAAATATGTTTGTCTAACTCTTTGGTTTAGTGGTCGAAATTATAGTTGTTTGGAAATGAATGAATCTGCTAACTTCTGACAAGTTTTACCAAAGCCTGAAAGACAGGCGATGGTTTACGAAAATAGCTCTAGTTACAGATTGGTAGTCCCGATTTGAAATCCGACTTTGTACTTGAAAAGCAGACAGGTAGGAGAACATTTTATATGAAAAATATTTTTTCCGTAAAATGTTGCGAAAGGGGTCAAAACAGCAGTTGTTTGGGAAAGTTTGAAAAAAACGTTGTACCATTAGTAAAACTGCTGTAACGTAAGTTCCATTCTGAAATAACTGTTTCCGCATTTGACAAGCAGAAGTAGAGGAAGGATTTGATCCTAAATATGTTTGTCTAACTCTTTGGTTTAGTGGTCGAAATTATAGTTGTTTGGAAATGAATGAATCTGCTAATTTCTGACATGTTTTACCTAAGCCTGAAAGACAGGCGATGTGTTACGAAAATAGCTCTAGTTACAGATTGGTAGTCCCGATTTGAAATTCGACTTAGTACTTGAAAAGCAGACAGGTAGGAGAAGATTTTACATAGATGATATTTTTTTCTGTAAAATGTTGCGAAAGGGGTCAAAACAGCAGTTGTTTGGGAAAGTTTGAAAAAAACGTTGTACCCTTAGTAAAACTGCTGTAACGTAAGTTCCATACTGAATTAACTGTTTCCGTATTTGACAAGCAGAAGTAGAGGAAGGATTTGATCCTAAATATGTTTGTCTAACTCTTTGGTTTAGTGGTCGAAATTATAGTTGTTTGGAAATGAATGAATCTGCTAACTTCTGACAAGTTTTACCAAAGCCTGAAAGACAGGCGATGGTTTACGAAAATAGCTCTAGTTACAGATTGGTAGTCCCGATTTGAAATCCGACTTTGTACTTGAAAAGTAGACAGGTAGGAGAAGATTTTATATGGATTATATTTTTTCCGTAAAATGTTGCGAAAGGGGTCAAAACAGCAGTTGTTTGGGAAAGTTTGAAAAAAACGTTGTACCATTAGTAAAACTGCTGTAACGTAAGTTCCATTCTGAAATAACTGTTTCCGCATTTGACAAGCAGAAGTAGAGGAAGGATTTGATCCTAAATATGTTTGTCTAACTCTTTGGTTTAGTGGTCGAAATTATAGTTGTTTGGAAATGAATGAATCTGCTAATTTCTGACATGTTTTACCTAAGCCTGAAAGACAGGCGATGTGTTACGAAAATAGCTCTAGTTACAGATTGGTAGTCCCGATTTGAAATTCGACTTAGTACTTGAAAAGCAGACAGGTAGGAGAAGATTTTACATAGATGATATTTTTTTCTGTAAAATGTTGCGAAAGGGGTCAAAACAGCAGTTGTTTGGGAAAGTTTGAAAAAAACGTTGTACCATTAGTAAAACTGCTGTAACGTAAGTTCCATTCTGAAATAACTGTTTCCGCATTTGACAAGCAGAAGTAGAGGAAGGATTTGATCCTAAATATGTTTGTCTAACTCTTTGGTTTAGTGGTCGAAATTATAGTTGTTTGGAAATGAATGAATCTGCTAATTTCTGACATGTTTTACCTAAGCCTGAAAGACAGGCGATGTGTTACGAAAATAGCTCTAGTTACAGATTGGTAGTCCCGATTTGAAATTCGACTTAGTACTTGAAAAGCAGACAGGTAGGAGAAGATTTTACATAGATGATATTTTTTTCTGTAAAATGTTGCGAAAGGGGTCAAAACAGCAGTTGTTTGGGAAAGTTTGAAAAAAACGTTGTACCCTTAGTAAAACTGCTGTAACGTAAGTTCCATACTGAATTAACTGTTTCCGTATTTGACAAGCAGAAGTAGAGGAAGGATTTGATCCTAAATATGTTTGTCTAACTCTTTGGTTTAGTGGTCGAAATTATAGTTGTTTGGAAATGAATGAATCTGCTAACTTCTGACAAGTTTTACCAAAGCCTGAAAGACAGGCGATGGTTTACGAAAATAGCTCTAGTTACAGATTGGTAGTCCCGATTTGAAATCCGACTTTGTACTTGAAAAGCAGACAGGTAGGAGAAGATTTTATGTGGATTTTATTTTTTCCGTAAAATGTTGCGAAAGGGGTCAAAACAGCAGTTGTTTGGGAAAGTTTGAAAAAAACGTTGTACCATTAGTAAAACTGCTGTAACGTAAGTTCCATTCTGAAATAACTGTTTCCGCATTTGACAAGCAGAAGTAGAGGAAGGATTTGATCCTAAATATGTTTGTCTAACTCTTTGGTTTAGTGGTCGAAATTATAGTTGTTTGGAAATGAATGAATCTGCTAATTTCTGACATGTTTTACCTAAGCCTGAAAGACAGGCGATGTGTTACGAAAATAGCTCTAGTTACAGATTGGTAGTCCCGATTTGAAATTCGACTTAGTACTTGAAAAGCAGACAGGTAGGAGATTTTACATAGATGATATTTTTTTCTGTAAAATGTTGCGAAAGGGGTCAAAACAGCAGTTGTTTGGGAAAGTTTGAAAAAAACGTTGTACCCTTAGTAAAACTGCTGTAACGTAAGTTCCATACTGAATTAACTGTTTCCGTATTTGACAAGCAGAAGTAGAGGAAGGATTTGATCCTAAATATGTTTGTCTAACTCTTTGGTTTAGTGGTCGAAATTATAGTTGTTTGGAAATGAATGAATCTGCTAACTTCTGACAAGTTTTACCAAAGCCTGAAAGACAGGCGATGGTTTACGAAAATAGCTCTAGTTACAGATTGGTAGTCCCGATTTGAAATCCGACTTTGTACTTGAAAAGCAGACAGGTAGGAGAACATTTTATATGAAAAATATTTTTTCCGTAAAATGTTGCGAAAGGGGTCAAAACAGCAGTTGTTTGGGAAAGTTTGAAAAAAACGTTGTACCATTAGTAAAACTGCTGTAACGTAAGTTCCATTCTGAAATAACTGTTTCCGCATTTGACAAGCAGAAGTAGAGGAAGGATTTGATCCTAAATATGTTTGTCTAACTCTTTGGTTTAGTGGTCGAAATTATAGTTGTTTGGAAATGAATGAATCTGCTAATTTCTGACATGTTTTACCTAAGCCTGAAAGACAGGCGATGTGTTACGAAAATAGCTCTAGTTACAGATTGGTAGTCCCGATTTGAAATTCGACTTAGTACTTGAAAAGCAGACAGGTAGGAGAAGATTTTACATAGATGATATTTTTTTCTGTAAAATGTTGCGAAAGGGGTCAAAACAGCAGTTGTTTGGGAAAGTTTGAAAAAAACGTTGTACCCTTAGTAAAACTGCTGTAACGTAAGTTCCATACTGAATTAACTGTTTCCGTATTTGACAAGCAGAAGTAGAGGAAGGATTTGATCCTAAATATGTTTGTCTAACTCTTTGGTTTAGTGGTCGAAATTATAGTTGTTTGGAAATGAATGAATCTGCTAACTTCTGACAAGTTTTACCAAAGCCTGAAAGACAGGCGATGGTTTACGAAAATAGCTCTAGTTACAGATTGGTAGTCCCGATTTGAAATCCGACTTTGTACTTGAAAAGTAGACAGGTAGGAGAAGATTTTATATGGATTATATTTTTTCCGTAAAATGTTGCGAAAGGGGTCAAAACAGCAGTTGTTTGGGAAAGTTTGAAAAAAACGTTGTACCATTAGTAAAACTGCTGTAACGTAAGTTCCATTCTGAAATAACTGTTTCCGCATTTGACAAGCAGAAGTAGAGGAAGGATTTGATCCTAAATATGTTTGTCTAACTCTTTGGTTTAGTGGTCGAAATTATAGTTGTTTGGAAATGAATGAATCTGCTAATTTCTGACATGTTTTACCTAAGCCTGAAAGACAGGCGATGTGTTACGAAAATAGCTCTAGTTACAGATTGGTAGTCCCGATTTGAAATTCGACTTAGTACTTGAAAAGCAGACAGGTAGGAGAAGATTTTACATAGATGATATTTTTTTCTGTAAAATGTTGCGAAAGGGGTCAAAACAGCAGTTGTTTGGGAAAGTTTGAAAAAAACGTTGTACCATTAGTAAAACTGCTGTAACGTAAGTTCCATTCTGAAATGACTGTTTCCGCATTTGACAAGCAGAAGTAGAGGAAGGATTTGATCCTAAATATGTTTGTCTAACTCTTTGGTTTAGTGGTCGAAATTATAGTTGTTTGGAAATGAATGAATCTGCTAATTTCTGACATGTTTTACCTAAGCCTGAAAGACAGGCGATGTGTTACGAAAATAGCTCTAGTTACAGATTGGTAGTCCCGATTTGAAATTCGACTTAGTACTTGAAAAGCAGACAGGTAGGAGATTTTACATAGATGATATTTTTTTCTGTAAAATGTTGCGAAAGGGGTCAAAACAGCAGTTGTTTGGGAAAGTTTGAAAAAAACGTTGTACCCTTAGTAAAACTGCTGTAACGTAAGTTCCATACTGAATTAACTGTTTCCGTATTTGACAAGCAGAAGTAGAGGAAGGATTTGATCCTAAATATGTTTGTCTAACTCTTTGGTTTAGTGGTCGAAATTATAGTTGTTTGGAAATGAATGAATCTGCTAACTTCTGACAAGTTTTACCAAAGCCTGAAAGACAGGCGATGGTTTACGAAAATAGCTCTAGTTACAGATTGGTAGTCCCGATTTGAAATCCGACTTTGTACTTGAAAAGCAGACAGGTAGGAGAAGATTTTATATGGATTATATTTTTTCCGTAAAATGTTGCGAAAGGGGTCAAAACAGCAGTTGTTTGGGAAAGTTTGAAAAAAACGTTGTACCATTAGTAAAACTGCTGTAACGTAAGTTCCATTCTGAAATAACTGTTTCCGCATTTGACAAGCAGAAGTAGAGGAAGGATTTGATCCTAAATATGTTTGTCTAACTCTTTGGTTTAGTGGTCGAAATTATAGTTGTTTGGAAATGAATGAATCTGCTAATTTCTGACATGTTTTACCTAAGCCTGAAAGACAGGCGATGTGTTACGAAAATAGCTCTAGTTACAGATTGGTAGTCCCGATTTGAAATTCGACTTAGTACTTGAAAAGCAGACAGGTAGGAGAAGATTTTACATAGATGATATTTTTTTCTGTAAAATGTTGCGAAAGGGGTCAAAACAGCAGTTGTTTGGGAAAGTTTGAAAAAAACGTTGTACCCTTAGTAAAACTGCTGTAACGTAAGTTCCATACTGAATTAACTGTTTCCGTATTTGACAAGCAGAAGTAGAGGAAGGATTTGATCCTAAATATGTTTGTCTAACTCTTTTGTTTAGTGGTCGAAATTATGGTTGTTTGGAAATGAATGAATCTGCTAACTTCTGACAAATTTTACCAAAGCCTGAAAGACAGGCGATGGTTTACGAAAATAGCTCTAGTTACAGATTGGTAGTCCCGATTTGAAATCCGACTTTGTACTTGAAAAGCAGACAGGTAGGAGAAGATTTTATATGGATTATATTTTTTCCGTAAAATGTTGCGAAAGGGGTCAAAACAGCAGTTGTTTGGGAAAGTTTGAAAAAAACGTTGTACCATTAGTAAAACTGCTGTAACGTAAGTTCCATTCTGAAATAACTGTTTCCGCATTTGACAAGCAGAAGTAGAGGAAGGATTTGATCCTAAATATGTTTGTCTAACTCTTTGGTTTAGTGGTCGAAATTATAGTTGTTTGGAAATGAATGAATCTGCTAATTTCTGACATATTTTACCGAAGCCTGAAAGACAGGCGATGGGTTACGAAAATAGCTCTAGTTACAGATTGGTAGTCCCGATTTGAAATCCGACTTCGTACTTGAAAAGCAGACAGGTAGGGGAAGATTTTATCAAGCAGACATTTTTTTCTGTAAAATGTTGCGAAAGGGGTCAAAACAGCAGTTGTTTGGGAAAGTTTGAAAAAAACATTGTACCATTAGTAAAACTGCTGTAACGTAAATTCATTCTGAAATAACTGTTTCCGCATTTGACAAGCAGAAGTAGAGGAAGGATTTGATCCTAAATATGTTTGTCTAACTCTTTGGTTTAGTGGTCGAAATTATAGTTGTTTGGAAATGAATGAATCTGCTAATTTCTGACAAGTTTTACCAAAGCCTGAAAGACAGGCGATGGTTTACGAAAATAGCTCTAGTTACAGATTGGTAGTCCCGATTTGAAATCCGACTTTGTACTTGAAAAGCAGACAGGTAGGAGAAGATTTTATATAGATGATATTTTTTTCTGTAAAATGTTGCGGAAGGGGTCAAAACAGCAGTTGTTTGGGAAAGTTTGAAAAAAACGTTGTACCATTAGTAAAACTGCTGTAACGTAAGTTCCATACTGAATTAACTGTTTCCGTATTTGACAAGCAGAAGTAGAGGAAGGATTTGATCCAAAATATTTTTGTCTAACTCTTTGGTTTAGTGGTCAAAATTATAGTTGTTGGAAATGAATGAATCTGCTAACTTCTGACATCTTTTACCGAAGCCTGAAAGACAGGCGATGGGTTACGAAAATAGCTCTAGTTACAGATTGGTAGTCCCGATTTGAAATTCGACTTTGTACTTGAAAAGCAGACAGGTAGGAGAAGATTTTACATAGATGATATTTTTTTTCTGTAAAATGTTGCGAAAGGGGTCAAAACAGCAGTTGTTTGGGAAAGTTTGAAAAAAACATTGTACCCTTAGTAAAACTGCTGTAAAGTAAGTTCCATACTGAAATAACTGTTTCCGTATTTGACAAGCAGAAGTAGAGGAAGGATTTGATCCTAAATATGTTTGTCTAACTCTTTGGTTTAGTGGTCGAAATTATAGTTGTTTGGAAATGAATGAATCTGCTAACTTCTGACAAGTTTTACCAAAGCCTGAAAGACAGGCGATGGTTTACGAAAATAGCTCTAGTTACAGATTGGTAGTCCCGATTTGAAATCCGACTTTGTACTTGAAAAGCAGACAGGTAGGAGAACATTTTACATAGATAATATTTTTTCCGTAAAATGTTGCGAAAGGGGTCAAAACAGCAGTTGTTTGGGAAAGTTTGAAAAAAACGTTGTACCATTAGTAAAACTGCTGTAACGTAAGTTCCATTCTGAAATAACTGTTTCCGCATTTGACAAGCAGAAGTAGAGGAAGGATTTGATCCTAAATATGTTTGTCTAACTCTTTGGTTTAGTGTTCGAAATTATAGTTGTTTGGAAATGAATGAATCTGCTAATTTCTGACATGTTTTACCTAAGCCTGAAAGACAGGCGATGTGTTACGAAAATAGCTCTAGTTACAGATTGGAAGTCTCGATTTGAAATTCGACTTCGTACTTGAAAAGCAGACAGGTAGGAGAAGATTTTACATAGATGATATTTTTTTTCTGTAAAATGTTGCGAAAGGGGTCAAAACAGCAGTTGTTTGGGAAAGTTTGAAAAAAACGTTGTACCATTAGTAAAACTGCTGTAACGTAAGTTCCATTCTGAAATAACTGTTTCCGCATTTGACAAGCAGAAGTAGAGGAAGGATTTGATCCTAAATATGTTTGTCTAACTCTTTGGTTTAGTGGTCGAAATTATAGTTGTTTGGAAATGAATGAATCTGCTAATTTCTGACATGTTTTACCTAAGCCTGAAAGACAGGCGATGTGTTACGAAAATAGCTCTAGTTACAGATTGGTAGTCCCGATTTGAAATTCGACTTAGTACTTGAAAAGCAGACAGGTAGGAGAAGATTTTACATAGATGATATTTTTTTCTGTAAAATGTTGCGAAAGGGGTCAAAACAGCAGTTGTTTGGGAAAGTTTGAAAAAAACGTTGTACCCTTAGTAAAACTGCTGTAACGTAAGTTCCATACTGAATTAACTGTTTCCGTATTTGACAAGCAGAAGTAGAGGAAGGATTTGATCCTAAATATGTTTGTCTAACTCTTTCGTTTAGTGGTCAAAATTATAGTTGTTTGGAAATGAATGAATCTGCTAATTTCTGACATATTTTACCGAAGCCTGAAAGACAGGCGATGGGTTACGAAAATAGCTCTAGTTACAGATTGGTAGTCCCGATTTGAAATCCGACTTCGTACTTGAAAAGCAGACAGGTAGGGGAAGATTTTATCAAGCAGACATTTTTTTCTGTAAAATGTTGCGAAAGGGGTCAAAACAGCAGTTGTTTGGGAAAGTTTGAAAAAAACATTGTACCATTAGTAAAACTGCTGTAACGTAAATTCATTCTGAAATAACTGTTTCCGCATTTGACAAGCAGAAGTAGAGGAAGGATTTGATCCTAAATATGTTTGTCTAACTCTTTGGTTTAGTGGTCGAAATTATAGTTGTTTGGAAATGAATGAATCTGCTAATTTCTGACAAGTTTTACCAAAGCCTGAAAGACAGGCGATGGTTTACGAAAATAGCTCTAGTTACAGATTGGTAGTCCCGATTTGAAATCCGACTTTGTACTTGAAAAGCAGACAGGTAGGAGAAGATTTTATATAGATGATATTTTTTTCTGTAAAATGTTGCGGAAGGGGTCAAAACAGCAGTTGTTTGGGAAAGTTTGAAAAAAACGTTGTACCATTAGTAAAACTGCTTTAACGTAAGTTCCATACTGAATTAACTGTTTCCGTATTTGACAAGCAGAAGTAGAGGAAGGATTTGATCCAAAATATTTTTGTCTAACTCTTTGGTTTAGTGGTCAAAATTATAGTTGTTGGAAATGAATGAATCTGCTAACTTCTGACATCTTTTACCGAAGCCTGAAAGACAGGCGATGGGTTACGAAAATAGCTCTAGTTACAGATTGGTAGTCCCGATTTGAAATCCGACTTCGTACTTGAAAAGCAGACAGGTAGGGGAAGATTTTATCAAGCAGACATTTTTTTCTGTAAAATGTTGCGAAAGGGGTCAAAACAGCAGTTGTTTGGGAAAGTTTGAAAAAAACGTTGTACCATTAGTAAAACTGCTGTAACGTAAGTTCCATACTGAATTAACGGTTTCCGTATTTGACAAGCAGAAGTAGAGGAAGGATTTGATCCAAAATATTTTTGTCTAACTCTTTGGTTTAGTGGTCAAAATTATAGTTGTTGGAAATGAATGAATCTGCTAACTTCTGACATCTTTTACCGAAGCCTGAAAGACAGGCGATGTGTTACGAAAATAGCTCTAGTTACAGATTGGTAGTCCCGATTTGAAATTCGACTTTGTACTTGAAAAGCAGACAGGTAGGAGAAGATTTTACATAGATGATATTTTTTTTCTGTAAAATGTTGCGAAAGGGGTCAAAACAGCAGTTGTTTGGGAAAGTTTGAAAAAAACATTGTACCCTTAGTAAAACTGCTGTAAAGTAAGTTCCATACTGAAATAACTGTTTCCGTATTTGACAAGCAGAAGTAGAGGAAGGATTTGATCCTAAATATGTTTGTCTAACTCTTTGGTTTAGTGGTCGAAATTATAGTTGTTTGGAAATGAATGAATCTGCTAACTTCTGACAAGTTTTACCAAAGCCTGAAAGACAGGCGATGGTTTACGAAAATAGCTCTAGTTACAGATTGGTAGTCCCGATTTGAAATCCGACTTTGTACTTGAAAAGCAGACAGGTAGGAGAACATTTTACATAGATAATATTTTTTCCGTAAAATGTTGCGAAAGGGGTCAAAACAGCAGTTGTTTGGGAAAGTTTGAAAAAAACGTTGTACCATTAGTAAAACTGCTGTAACGTAAGTTCCATTCTGAAATAACTGTTTCCGCATTTGACAAGCAGAAGTAGAGGAAGGATTTGATCCTAAATATGTTTGTCTAACTCTTTGGTTTAGTGTTCGAAATTATAGTTGTTTGGAAATGAATGAATCTGCTAATTTCTGACATGTTTTACCTAAGCCTGAAAGACAGGCGATGTGTTACGAAAATAGCTCTAGTTACAGATTGGAAGTCTCGATTTGAAATTCGACTTCGTACTTGAAAAGCAGACAGGTAGGAGAAGATTTTACATAGATGATATTTTTTTTCTGTAAAATGTTGCGAAAGGGGTCAAAACAGCAGTTGTTTGGGAAAGTTTGAAAAAAACGTTGTACCCTTAGTAAAACTGCTGTAACGTAAGTTCCATACTGAATTAACTGTTTCCGTATTTGACAAGCAGAAGTAGAGGAAGGATTTGATCCTAAATATGTTTGTCTAACTCTTTGGTTTAGTGGTCGAAATTATAGTTGTTTGGAAATGAATGAATCTGCTAATTTCTGACATGTTTTACCTAAGCCTGAAAGACAGGCGATGTGTTACGAAAATAGCTCTAGTTACAGATTGGTAGTCCCGATTTGAAATCCGACTTCGTACTTGAAAAGCAGACAGGTAGGGGAAGATTTTATCAAGCACACATTTTTTTCTGTAAAATGTTGCGAAAAGGGTCAAAACAGCAGTTGTTTGGGAAAGTTTGAAAAAAACGTTGTACCATTAGTAAAACTGCTGTAACGTAAGTTCCATACTGAATTAACGGTTTCCGTATTTGACAAGCAGAAGTAGAGGAAGGATTTGATCCAAAATATTTTTGTCTAACTCTTTGGTTTAGTGGTCAAAATTATAGTTGTTGGAAATGAATGAATCTGCTAACTTCTGACATCTTTTACCGAAGCCTGAAAGACAGGCGATGGGTTACGAAAATAGCTCTAGTTACAGATTGGTAGTCCCGATTTGAAATCCGACTTTGTACTTGAAAAGCAGACAGGTAGGAGAAGATTTTATATAGATGATATTTTTTTCTGTAAAATGTTGCGGAAGGGGTCAAAACAGCAGTTGTTTGGGAAAGTTTGAAAAAAACGTTGTACCATTAGTAAAACTGCTGTAACGTAAGTTCCATACTGAATGAACTGTTTCCGTATTTGACAAGCAGAAGTAGAGGAAGGATTTGATCCAAAATATTTTTGTCTAACTCTTTGGTTTAGTGGTCAAAATTATAGTTGTTGCAAATGAATGAATCTGCTAACTTCTGACATCTTTTACCGAAGCCTGAAAGACAGGCGATGGGTTACGAAAATAGCTCTAGTTACAGATTGGTAGTCCCGATTTGAAATCCGACTTCGTACTTGAAAAGCAGACAGGTAGGGGAAGATTTTATCAAGCACACATTTTTTTCTGTAAAATGTTGCGAAAAGGGTCAAAACAGCAGTTGTTTGGGAAAGTTTGAAAAAAACGTTGTACCATTAGTAAAACTGCTGTAACGTAAGTTCCATACTGAATTAACTGTTTCCGTATTTGACAAGCAGAAGTAGAGGAAGGATTTGATCCAAAATATTTTTGTCTAACTCTTTGGTTTAGTGGTCAAAATTATAGTTGTTGGAAATGAATGAATCTGCTAACTTCTGACATCTTTTACCGAAGCCTGAAAGACAGGCGATGGGTTACGAAAATAGCTCTAGTTACAGATTGGTAGTCCCGATTTGAAATCCGACTTCGTACTTGAAAAGCAGACAGGTAGGGGAAGATTTTATCAAGCAGACATTTTTTTCTGTAAAATGTTGCGAAAGGGGTCAAAACAGCAGTTGTTTGGGAAAGTTTGAAAAAAACGTTGTACCATTAGTAAAACTGCTGTAACGTAAGTTCCATACTGAATTAACGGTTTCCGTATTTGACAAGCAGAAGTAGAGGAAGGATTTGATCCAAAATATTTTTGTCTAACTCTTTGGTTTAGTGGTCAAAATTATAGTTGTTGGAAATGAATGAATCTGCTAACTTCTGACATCTTTTACCGAAGCCTGAAAGACAGGCGATGTGTTACGAAAATAGCTCTAGTTACAGATTGGTAGTCCCGATTTGAAATTCGACTTTGTACTTGAAAAGCAGACAGGTAGGAGAAGATTTTACATAGATGATATTTTTTTTCTGTAAAATGTTGCGAAAGGGGTCAAAACAGCAGTTGTTTGGGAAAGTTTGAAAAAAACATTGTACCCTTAGTAAAACTGCTGTAACGTAAGTTCCATACTGAATTAACTGTTTCCGTATTTGACAAGCAGAAGTAGAGGAAGGATTTGATCCTAAATATGTTTGTCTAACTCTTTGGTTTAGTGGTCGAAATTATAGTTGTTTGGAAATGAATGAATCTGCTAACTTCTGACAAGTTTTACCAAAGCCTGAAAGACAGGCGATGGTTTACGAAAATAGCTCTAGTTACAGATTGGTAGTCCCGATTTGAAATCCGACTTTGTACTTGAAAAGCAGACAGGTAGGAGAACATTTTACATAGATAATATTTTTTCCGTAAAATGTTGCGAAAGGGGTCAAAACAGCAGTTGTTTGGGAAAGTTTGAAAAAAACGTTGTACCATTAGTAAAACTGCTGTAACGTAAGTTCCATTCTGAAATAACTGTTTCCGCATTTGACAAGCAGAAGTAGAGGAAGGATTTGATCCTAAATATGTTTGTCTAACTCTTTGGTTTAGTGTTCGAAATTATAGTTGTTTGGAAATGAATGAATCTGCTAATTTCTGACATGTTTTACCTAAGCCTGAAAGACAGGCGATGTGTTACGAAAATAGCTCTAGTTACAGATTGGAAGTCTCGATTTGAAATTCGACTTCGTACTTGAAAAGCAGACAGGTAGGAGAAGATTTTACATAGATGATATTTTTTTTCTGTAAAATGTTGCGAAAGGGGTCAAAACAGCAGTTGTTTGGGAAAGTTTGAAAAAAACGTTGTACCCTTAGTAAAACTGCTGTAACGTAAGTTCCATACTGAATTAACTGTTTCCGTATTTGACAAGCAGAAGTAGAGGAAGGATTTGATCCTAAATATGTTTGTCTAACTCTTTGGTTTAGTGGTCGAAATTATAGTTGTTTGGAAATGAATGAATCTGCTAATTTCTGACAAGTTTTACCAAAGCCTGAAAGACAGGCGATGGTTTACGAAAATAGCTCTAGTTACAGATTGGTAGTCCCGATTTGAAATCCGACTTTGTACTTGAAAAGCAGACAGGTAGGAGAACATTTTACATAGATAATATTTTTTCCGTAAAATGTTGCGAAAGGGGTCAAAACAGCAGTTGTTTGGGAAAGTTTGAAAAAAACGTTGTACCATTAGTAAAACTGCTGTAACGTAAGTTCCATTCTGAAATAACTGTTTCCGCATTTGACAAGCAGAAGTAGAGGAAGGATTTGATCCTAAATATGTTTGTCTAACTCTTTGGTTTAGTGGTCGAAATTATAGTTGTTTGGAAATGAATGAATCTGCTAATTTCTGACATGTTTTACCTAAGCCTGAAAGACAGGCGATGTGTTACGAAAATAGCTCTAGTTACAGATTGGTAGTCCCGATTTGAAATCCGACTTCGTACTTGAAAAGCAGACAGGTAGGGGAAGATTTTATCAAGCACACATTTTTTTCTGTAAAATGTTGCGAAAAGGGTCAAAACAGCAGTTGTTTGGGAAAGTTTGAAAAAAACGTTGTACCATTAGTAAAACTGCTGTAACGTAAGTTCCATACTGAATTAACGGTTTCCGTATTTGACAAGCAGAAGTAGAGGAAGGATTTGATCCAAAATATTTTTGTCTAACTCTTTGGTTTAGTGGTCAAAATTATAGTTGTTGGAAATGAATGAATCTGCTAACTTCTGACATCTTTTACCGAAGCCTGAAAGACAGGCGATGGGTTACGAAAATAGCTCTAGTTACAGATTGGTAGTCCCGATTTGAAATCCGACTTTGTACTTGAAAAGCAGACAGGTAGGAGAAGATTTTATATAGATGATATTTTTTTCTGTAAAATGTTGCGGAAGGGGTCAAAACAGCAGTTGTTTGGGAAAGTTTGAAAAAAACGTTGTACCATTAGTAAAACTGCTGTAACGTAAGTTCCATACTGAATGAACTGTTTCCGTATTTGACAAGCAGAAGTAGAGGAAGGATTTGATCCAAAATATTTTTGTCTAACTCTTTGGTTTAGTGGTCAAAATTATAGTTGTTGCAAATGAATGAATCTGCTAACTTCTGACATCTTTTACCGAAGCCTGAAAGACAGGCGATGGGTTACGAAAATAGCTCTAGTTACAGATTGGTAGTCCCGATTTGAAATCCGACTTCGTACTTGAAAAGCAGACAGGTAGGGGAAGATTTTATCAAGCACACATTTTTTTCTGTAAAATGTTGCGAAAAGGGTCAAAACAGCAGTTGTTTGGGAAAGTTTGAAAAAAACGTTGTACCATTAGTAAAACTGCTGTAACGTAAGTTCCATACTGAATTAACGGTTTCCGTATTTGACAAGCAGAAGTAGAGGAAGGATTTGATCCAAAATATTTTTGTCTAACTCTTTGGTTTAGTGGTCAAAATTATAGTTGTTGGAAATGAATGAATCTGCTAACTTCTGACATCTTTTACCGAAGCCTGAAAGACAGGCGATGGGTTACGAAAATAGCTCTAGTTACAGATTGGTAGTCCCGATTTGAAATTCGACTTCGTACTTGAAAAGCAGACAGGTAGGAGAAGATTTTACATAGATGATATTTTTATTCTGTAAAATGTTGCGAAAGGGGTCAAAACAGCAGTTGTTTGGGAAAGTTTGAAAAAAACGTTGTACCATTAGTAAAACAGCTGTAACGTAAGTTCCATTCTGAAATAACTGTTTCCGCATTTGACAAGCAGAAGTAGAGGAAGGATTTGATCCTAAATATGTTTGTGTAACTCTTTGGTTTAGTGGTCGAAATTATAGTTGTTTGGAAATGAATGAATCTGCTAATTTCTGACAAGTTTTACCAAAGCCTGAAAGACAGGCGATGGTTTACGAAAATAGCTCTAGTTACAGATTGGTAGTCCCGATTTGAAATCCGACTTTGTACTTGAAAAGCAGACTGGTAGGAGAAGATTTTATTTAGATGTTATTTTTTTCTGTAAAATGTTGCGGAAGGGTTCAAAACGGCAGTTGTTTGGGAAAGTTTGAAAAAAACGTTGTACCATTAGTAAAACTGCTGTAACGTAAGTTCCATACTGAATTAACTGTTTCCGTATTTGACAAGCAGAAGTAGAGGAAGGATTTGATCAAAAATATTTTTGTCTAACTCTTTGGTTTAGTGGTCAAAATTATAGTTGTTGGAAATGAATGAATCTGCTAACTTCTGACATCTTTTACCGAAGCCTGAAAGACAGGCGATGGGTTACGAAAATAGCTCTAGTTACAGATTGATAGTCCCGATTTGAAATCCGACTTCGTACTTGAAAAGCAGACAGGTAGGGGAAGATTTTATCAAGCAGACATTTTTTTCTGTAAAATGTTGCGAAAGGGGTCAAAACAGCAGTTGTTTGGGAAAGTTTGAAAAAAACGTTGTACCATTAGTAAAACTGCTGTAACGTAAGTTCCATACTGAATTAACGGTTTCCGTATTTGACAAGCAGAAGTAGAGGAAGGATTTGATCCAAAATATTTTTGTCTAACTCTTTGGTTTAGTGGTCAAAATTATAGTTGTTGGAAATGAATGAATCTGCTAATTTCTGACATGTTTTACCTAAGCCTGAAAGACAGGCGATGTGTTACGAAAATAGCTCTAGTTACAGATTGGTAGTCCCGATTTGAAATTCGACTTCGTACTTGAAAAGCAGACAGGTAGGAGAAGATTTTACATAGATGAAATTTTTTTTCTGTAAAATGTTGCGAAAGGGGTCAAAACAGCAGTTGTTTGGGAAAGTTTGAAAAAAACATTGTACCCTTAGTAAAACTGCTGTAACGTAAGTTCCATACTGAATTAACTGTTTCCGTATTTGACAAGCAGAAGTAGAGGAAGGATTTGATCCTAAATATGTTTGTCTAACTCTTTGGTTTAGTGGTCGAAATTATAGTTGTTTGGAAATGAATGAATCTGCTAACTTCTGACAAGTTTTACCAAAGCCTGAAAGACAGGCGATGGTTTACGAAAATAGCCCTAGTTACAGATTGGTATTCCCGATTTGAAATCCGACTTCGTACTTGAAAAGCAGACAGGTAGGGGAAGATTTTATCAAGCAGACATTTTTTTCTGTAAAATGTTGCGAAAGGGGTCAAAACAGCAGTTGTTTGGGAAAGTTTGAAAAAAACGTTGTACCATTAGTAAAACTGCTGTAACGTAAGTTCCATACTGAATTAACTGTTTCCGTATTTGACAAGCAGAAGTAGAGGAAGGATTTGATCCTAAATATGTTTGTCTAACTCTTTGGTATAGTGGTCGAAATTATAGTTGTGCCTCCCGGGTGGCGCAGTGGTCTAGGGCACTGCATCGCAGTGCTAACTGCGCCACCAGAGTCTCTGGGTTCGCCCCCAGGCTCTGTCGCAGCCGGCCGCGACCGGGAGGTCCGTGGGGCGACGCACAATTGGGCTAGCGTCGTCCGGGTTAGGGAGGGTTTGGCCGGTAGGGAATTCCTTGTCTCATCGCGCTCCAGCGACTCCTGTGGCGGGCTGGGCGCAGTGCACGCTAACCAAGGGGGCCAGGTGCACGGTGTTTCCTCCGACACATTGGTGCGGCTGGCTTCCGGGTTGGAGGAGCGCTGTGTTAAAGAAGCAGTGCGGCTTGGTTGGGTTGTGCCTCGGAGGACGCATGGCTTTCGACCTTTGTCTCTCCCGAGCCCGAACGGGAGTTGTAGCGATGAGACAAGATAGTAATTACTAGCGATTGGATACCACGAAAATTGGGGAGAAAAGGAAAAAATTTAAAATAAATAAATAAATATATATATATATATATATAGTTGTTTGGAAATGAATGAATCTGCTAATTTCTGACAAGTTTTACCAAAGCCTGAAAGACAGGCGATGTGTTACGAAAATAGCTCTAGTTACAGATTGGTAGTCTCGATTTGAAATTCGACTTCGTACTTGAAAAGCAGACAGGTAGGAGAAGATTTTACATAGATGATATTTTTTTTCTGTAAAATGTTGCGAAAGGGGTCAAAACAGCAGTTGTTTGGGAAAGTTTGAAAAAAACATTGTACCCTTAGTAAAACTGCTGTAAAGTAAGTTCCATACTGAAATAACTGTTTCCGTATTTGACAAGCAGAAGTAGAGGAAGGATTTGATCCTAAATATGTTTGTCTAACTCTTTGGTTTAGTGGTCGAAATTATAGTTGTTTGGAAATGAATGAATCTGCTAACTTCTGACAAGTTTTACCAAAGCCTGAAAGACAGGCGATGGTTTACGAAAATAGCTCTAGTTACAGATTGGTAGTCCCGATTTGAAATCCGACTTTGTACTTGAAAAGCAGACAGGTAGGAGAACATTTTACATAGATAATATTTTTTCCGTAAAATGTTGCGAAAGGGGTCAAAACAGCAGTTGTTTGGGAAAGTTTGAAAAAAACGTTGTACCATTAGTAAAACTGCTGTAACGTAAGTTCCATTCTGAAATAACTGTTTCCGCATTTGACAAGCAGAAGTAGAGGAAGGATTTGATCCTAAATATGTTTGTCTAACTCTTTGGTTTAGTGTTCGAAATTATAGTTGTTTGGAAATGAATGAATCTGCTAATTTCTGACATGTTTTACCTAAGCCTGAAAGACAGGCGATGTGTTACGAAAATAGCTCTAGTTACAGATTGGAAGTCTCGATTTGAAATTCGACTTCGTACTTGAAAAGCAGACAGGTAGGAGAAGATTTTACATAGATGATATTTTTTTTCTGTAAAATGTTGCGAAAGGGGTCAAAACAGCAGTTGTTTGGGAAAGTTTGAAAAAAACGTTGTACCCTTAGTAAAACTGCTGTAACGTAAGTTCCATACTGAATTAACTGTTTCCGTATTTGACAAGCAGAAGTAGAGGAAGGATTTCATCCTAAATATGTTTGTCTAACTCTTTGGTTTAGTGGTCGAAATTATAGTTGTTTGGAAATGAATGAATCTGCTAATTTCTGACATGTTTTACCTAAGCCTGAAAGACAGGCGATGTGTTACGAAAATAGCTCTAGTTACAGATTGGTAGTCCCGATTTGAAATCCGACTTCGTACTTGAAAAGCAGACAGGTAGGGGAAGATTTTATCAAGCACACATTTTTTTCTGTAAAATGTTGCGAAAAGGGTCAAAACAGCAGTTGTTTGGGAAAGTTTGAAAAAAACGTTGTACCATTAGTAAAACTGCTGTAACGTAAGTTCCATACTGAATTAACGGTTTCCGTATTTGACAAGCAGAAGTAGAGGAAGGATTTGATCCAAAATATTTTTGTCTAACTCTTTGGTTTAGTGGTCAAAATTATAGTTGTTGGAAATGAATGAATCTGCTAACTTCTGACATCTTTTACCGAAGCCTGAAAGACAGGCGATGGGTTACGAAAATAGCTCTAGTTACAGATTGGTAGTCCCGATTTGAAATCCGACTTTGTACTTGAAAAGCAGACAGGTAGGAGAAGATTTTATATAGATGATATTTTTTTCTGTAAAATGTTGCGGAAGGGGTCAAAACAGCAGTTGTTTGGGAAAGTTTGAAAAAAACGTTGTACCATTAGTAAAACTGCTGTAACGTAAGTTCCATACTGAATGAACTGTTTCCGTATTTGACAAGCAGAAGTAGAGGAAGGATTTGATCCAAAATATTTTTGTCTAACTCTTTGGTTTAGTGGTCAAAATTATAGTTGTTGCAAATGAATGAATCTGCTAACTTCTGACATCTTTTACCGAAGCCTGAAAGACAGGCGATGGGTTACGAAAATAGCTCTAGTTACAGATTGGTAGTCCCGATTTGAAATCCGACTTCGTACTTGAAAAGCAGACAGGTAGGGGAAGATTTTATCAAGCACACATTTTTTTCTGTAAAATGTTGCGAAAAGGGTCAAAACAGCAGTTGTTTGGGAAAGTTTGAAAAAAACGTTGTACCATTAGTAAAACTGCTGTAACGTAAGTTCCATACTGAATTAACTGTTTCCGTATTTGACAAGCAGAAGTAGAGGAAGGATTTGATCCAAAATATTTTTGTCTAACTCTTTGGTTTAGTGGTCAAAATTATAGTTGTTGGAAATGAATGAATCTGCTAACTTCTGACATCTTTTACCGAAGCCTGAAAGACAGGCGATGGGTTACGAAAATAGCTCTAGTTACAGATTGGTAGTCCCGATTTGAAATCCGACTTCGTACTTGAAAAGCAGACAGGTAGGGGAAGATTTTATCAAGCAGACATTTTTTTCTGTAAAATGTTGCGAAAGGGGTCAAAACAGCAGTTGTTTGGGAAAGTTTGAAAAAAACATTGTACCCTTAGTAAAACTGCTGTAACGTAAGTTCCATACTGAATTAACTGTTTCCGTATTTGACAAGCAGAAGTAGAGGAAGGATTTGATCCTAAATATGTTTGTCTAACTCTTTGGTTTAGTGGTCGAAATTATAGTTGTTTGGAAATGAATGAATCTGCTAACTTCTGACAAGTTTTACCAAAGCCTGAAAGACAGGCGATGGTTTACGAAAATAGCTCTAGTTACAGATTGGTAGTCCCGATTTGAAATCCGACTTTGTACTTGAAAAGCAGACAGGTAGGAGAACATTTTACATAGATGATATTTTTTCCGTAAAATGTTGCGAAAGGGGTCAAAACAGCAGTTGTTTGGGAAAGTTTGAAAAAAACGTTGTACCATTAGTAAAACTGCTGTAACGTAAGTTCCATTCTGAAATAACTGTTTCCGCATTTGACAAGCAGAAGTAGAGGAAGGATTTGATCCTAAATATGTTTGTCTAACTCTTTGGTTTAGTGTTCGAAATTATAGTTGTTTGGAAATGAATGAATCTGCTAATTTCTGACATGTTTTACCTAAGCCTGAAAGACAGGCGATGTGTTACGAAAATAGCTCTAGTTACAGATTGGAAGTCTCGATTTGAAATTCGACTTCGTACTTGAAAAGCAGACAGGTAGGAGAAGATTTTACATAGATGATATTTTTTTTCTGTAAAATGTTGCGAAAGGGGTCAAAACAGCAGTTGTTTGGGAAAGTTTGAAAAAAACGTTGTACCCTTAGTAAAACTGCTGTAACGTAAGTTCCATACTGAATTAACTGTTTCCGTATTTGACAAGCAGAAGTAGAGGAAGGATTTGATCCTAAATATGTTTGTCTAACTCTTTGGTTTAGTGGTCGAAATTATAGTTGTTTGGAAATGAATGAATCTGCTAATTTCTGACAAGTTTTACCAAAGCCTGAAAGACAGGCGATGGTTTACGAAAATAGCTCTAGTTACAGATTGGTAGTCCCGATTTGAAATCCGACTTTGTACTTGAAAAGCAGACAGGTAGGAGAACATTTTACATAGATAATGTTTTTTCTGTAAAATGTTGCGAAAGGGGTCAAAACAGCAGTTGTTTGGGAAAGTTTGAAAAAAACGTTGTACCATTAGTAAAACTGCTGTAACGTAAGTTCCATTCTGAAATAACTGTTTCCGCATTTGACAAGCAGAAGTAGAGGAAGGATTTGATCCTAAATATGTTTGTCTAACTCTTTGGTTTAGTGGTCGAAATTATAGTTGTTTGGAAATGAATGAATCTGCTAATTTCTGACATGTTTTACCTAAGCCTGAAAGACAGGCGATGTGTTACGAAAATAGCTCTAGTTACAGATTGGTAGTCCCGATTTGAAATCCGACTTCGTACTTGAAAAGCAGACAGGTAGGGGAAGATTTTATCAAGCACACATTTTTTTCTGTAAAATGTTGCGAAAAGGGTCAAAACAGCAGTTGTTTGGGAAAGTTTGAAAAAAACGTTGTACCATTAGTAAAACTGCTGTAACGTAAGTTCCATACTGAATTAACGGTTTCCGTATTTGACAAGCAGAAGTAGAGGAAGGATTTGATCCAAAATATTTTTGTCTAACTCTTTGGTTTAGTGGTCAAAATTATAGTTGTTGGAAATGAATGAATCTGCTAACTTCTGACATCTTTTACCGAAGCCTGAAAGACAGGCGATGGGTTACGAAAATAGCTCTAGTTACAGATTGGTAGTCCCGATTTCAAATCCGACTTTGTACTTGAAAAGCAGACAGGTAGGAGAAGATTTTATATAGATGATATTTTTTTCTGTAAAATGTTGCGGAAGGGGTCAAAACAGCAGTTGTTTGGGAAAGTTTGAAAAAAACGTTGTACCATTAGTAAAACTGCTGTAACGTAAGTTCCATACTGAATGAACTGTTTCCGTATTTGACAAGCAGAAGTAGAGGAAGGATTTGATCCAAAATATTTTTGTCTAACTCTTTGGTTTAGTGGTCAAAATTATAGTTGTTGCAAATGAATGAATCTGCTAACTTCTGACATCTTTTACCGAAGCCTGAAAGACAGGCGATGGGTTACGAAAATAGCTCTAGTTACAGATTGGTAGTCCCGATTTGAAATCCGACTTCGTACTTGAAAAGCAGACAGGTAGGGGAAGATTTTATCAAGCACACATTTTTTTCTGTAAAATGTTGCGAAAAGGGTCAAAACAGCAGTTGTTTGGGAAAGTTTGAAAAAAACGTTGTACCATTAGTAAAACTGCTGTAACGTAAGTTCCATACTGAATTAACGGTTTCCGTATTTGACAAGCAGAAGTAGAGGAAGGATTTGATCCAAAATATTTTTGTCTAACTCTTTGGTTTAGTGGTCAAAATTATAGTTGTTGGAAATGAATGAATCTGCTAACTTCTGACATCTTTTACCGAAGCCTGAAAGACAGGCGATGGGTTACGAAAATAGCTCTAGTTACAGATTGGTAGTCCCGATTTGAAATTCGACTTCGTACTTGAAAAGCAGACAGGTAGGAGAAGATTTTACATAGATGATATTTTTATTCTGTAAAATGTTGCGAAAGGGGTCAAAACAGCAGTTGTTTGGGAAAGTTTGAAAAAAACGTTGTACCATTAGTAAAACAGCTGTAACGTAAGTTCCATTCTGAAATAACTGTTTCCGCATTTGACAAGCAGAAGTAGAGGAAGGATTTGATCCTAAATATGTTTGTGTAACTCTTTGGTTTAGTGGTCGAAATTATAGTTGTTTGGAAATGAATGAATCTGCTAATTTCTGACAAGTTTTACCAAAGCCTGAAAGACAGGCGATGTGTTACGAAAATAGCTCTAGTTACAGATTGGTAGTCCCGATTTGAAATCCGACTTTGTACTTGAAAAGCAGACTGGTAGGAGAAGATTTTATTTAGATGTTATTTTTTTCTGTAAAATGTTGCGGAAGGGTTCAAAACGGCAGTTGTTTGGGAAAGTTTGAAAAAAACGTTGTACCATTAGTAAAACTGCTGTAACGTAAGTTCCATACTGAATTAACTGTTTCCGTATTTGACAAGCAGAAGTAGAGGAAGGATTTGATCAAAAATATTTTTGTCTAACTCTTTGGTTTAGTGGTCAAAATTATAGTTGTTGGAAATGAATGAATCTGCTAACTTCTGACATCTTTTACCGAAGCCTGAAAGACAGGCGATGGGTTACGAAAATAGCTCTAGTTACAGATTGATAGTCCCGATTTGAAATCCGACTTCGTACTTGAAAAGCAGACAGGTAGGGGAAGATTTTATCAAGCAGACATTTTTTTCTGTAAAATGTTGCGAAAGGGGTCAAAACAGCAGTTGTTTGGGAAAGTTTGAAAAAAACGTTGTACCATTAGTAAAACTGCTGTAACGTAAGTTCCATACTGAATTAACGGTTTCCGTATTTGACAAGCAGAAGTAGAGGAAGGATTTGATCCAAAATATTTTGTCTAACTCTTTGGTTTAGTGGTCAAAATTATAGTTGTTGGAAATGAATGAATCTGCTAATTTCTGACATGTTTTACCTAAGCCTGAAAGACAGGCGATGTGTTACGAAAATAGCTCTAGTTACAGATTGGTAGTCCCGATTTGAAATTCGACTTCGTACTTGAAAAGCAGACAGGTAGGAGAAGATTTTACATAGATGAAATTTTTTTTCTGTAAAATGTTGCGAAAGGGGTCAAAACAGCAGTTGTTTGGGAAAGTTTGAAAAAAACATTGTACCCTTAGTAAAACTGCTGTAACGTAAGTTCCATACTGAATTAACTGTTTCCGTATTTGACAAGCAGAAGTAGAGGAAGGATTTGATCAAAAATATTTTTGTCTAACTCTTTGGTTTAGTGGTCAAAATTATAGTTGTTGGAAATGAATGAATCTGCTAACTTCTGACATCTTTTACCGAAGCCTGAAAGACAGGCGATGGGTTACGAAAATAGCTCTAGTTACAGATTGATAGTCCCGATTTGAAATCCGACTTCGTACTTGAAAAGCAGACAGGTAGGGGAAGATTTTATCAAGCAGACATTTTTTTCTGTAAAATGTTGCGAAAGGGGTCAAAACAGCAGTTGTTTGGGAAAGTTTGAAAAAAACGTTGTACCATTAGTAAAACTGCTGTAACGTAAGTTCCATACTGAATTAACGGTTTCCGTATTTGACAAGCAGAAGTAGAGGAAGGATTTGATCCAAAATATTTTTGTCTAACTCTTTGGTTTAGTGGTCAAAATTATAGTTGTTGGAAATGAATGAATCTGCTAATTTCTGACATGTTTTACCTAAGCCTGAAAGACAGGCGATGTGTTACGAAAATAGCTCTAGTTACAGATTGGTAGTCCCGATTTGAAATTCGACTTCGTACTTGAAAAGCAGACAGGTAGGAGAAGATTTTACATAGATGAAATTTTTTTTCTGTAAAATGTTGCGAAAGGGGTCAAAACAGCAGTTGTTTGGGAAAGTTTGAAAAAAACATTGTACCCTTAGTAAAACTGCTGTAACGTAAGTTCCATACTGAATTAACTGTTTCCGTATTTGACAAGCAGAAGTAGAGGAAGGATTTGATCCTAAATATGTTTGTCTAACTCTTTGGTTTAGTGGTCGAAATTATAGTTGTTTGGAAATGAATGAATCTGCTAACTTCTGACAAGTTTTACCAAAGCCTGAAAGACAGGCGATGGTTTACGAAAATAGCTCTAGTTACAGATTGGTATTCCCGATTTGAAATCCGACTTCGTACTTGAAAAGCAGACAGGTAGGGGAAGATTTTATCAAGCAGACATTTTTTTCTGTAAAATGTTGCGAAAGGGGTCAAAACAGCAGTTGTTTGGGAAAGTTTGAAAAAAACGTTGTACCATTAGTAAAACTGCTGTAACGTAAGTTCCATACTGAATTAACTGTTTCCGTATTTGACAAGCAGAAGTAGAGGAAGGATTTGATCCTAAATATGTTTGTCTAACTCTTTGGTATAGTGGTCGAAATTATAGTTGTGCCTCCCGGGTGGCGCAGTGGTCTAGGGCACTGCATCGCAGTGCTAACTGCGCCACCAGAGTCTCTGGGTTCGCCCCCAGGCTCTGTCGCAGCCGGCCGCGACCGGGAGGTCCGTGGGGCGACGCACAATTGGGCTAGCGTCGTCCGGGTTAGGGAGGGTTTGGCCGGTAGGGAATTCCTTGTCTCATCGCGCTCCAGCGACTCCTGTGGCGGGCTGGGCGCAGTGCGCGCTAACCAAGGGGGCCAGGTGCACGGTGTTTCCTCCGACACATTGGTGCGGCTGGCTTCCGGGTTGGAGGAGCGCTGTGTTAAAGAAGCAGTGCGGCTTGGTTGGGTTGTGCCTCGGAGGACGCATGGCTTTCGACCTTTGTCTCTCCCGAGCCCGAACGGGAGTTGTAGCGATGAGACAAGATAGTAATTACTAGCGATTGGATACCACGAAAATTGGGGAGAAAAGGAAAAAATTTTAAATAAATAAATAAATATATATATATATATATATAGTTGTTTGGAAATGAATGAATCTGCTAATTTCTGACAAGTTTTACCAAAGCCTGAAAGACAGGCGATGTGTTACGAAAATAGCTCTAGTTACAGATTGGTAGTCTCGATTTGAAATTCGACTTCGTACTTGAAAAGCAGACAGGTAGGAGAAGATTTTACATAGATGATATTTTTTTTCTGTAAAATGTTGCGAAAGGGGTCAAAACAGCAGTTGTTTGGGAAAGTTTGAAAAAAACGTTGTACCATTAGTAAAACTGCTGTAACGTAAGTTCCATTCTGAAATGACTGTTTCCGCATTTGACAAGCAGAAGTAGAGGAAGGATTTGATCCTAAATATGTTTGTCTAACTCTTTGGTTTAGTGTTCGAAATTATAGTTGTTCCTAAATATGTTTGTCTAACTCTTTGGTTTAGTGTTCAAAATTATAGTTGTTTGGAAATGAATGAATCTGCTCATTTCTGACATGTTTTACCTAAGCCTGAAAGACAGGCGATGTGTTACGAAAATAGCTCTAGTTACAGATTGGTAGTCTCGATTTGAAATTCGACTTCGTACTTGAAAAGCAGACAGGTAGGAGAAGATTTTACATAGATGATATTTTTTTTCTGTAAAATGTTGCGAAAGGGGTCAAAACAGCAGTTGTTTGGAAAAGTTTGAAAAAAACGTTGTACCATTGTAAAACTGCTGTAACGTAAGTTCCATACTGAATTAACTGTTTCCGTATTTGACAAGCAGAAGTAGAGGAAGGATTTGATCCTAAATATGTTTGTCTAACTCTTTGGTTTAGTGGTCGAAATTATAATTGTTTGGAAATGAATGAATCTGCTCATTTCTGACATGTTTTACCTAAGCCTGAAAGACAGGCGATGTGTTACGAAAATAGCTCTAGTTATAGATTGGTAGTCCCGATTTGAAATTCGACTTCGTACTTGAAAAGCAGACAGGTAGGAGAAGATTTTACATAGATGATATTTTTTTTCTGTAAAATGTTGCGAAAGGGGTCAAAACAGCAGTTGTTTGGGAAATTTTGAAAAAAACGCTGTACCCTTAGTAAAACTGCTGTAACGTAAGTTCCATACTGAATTAACTGTTTCCGTATTTGACAAGCAGAAGTAGAGGAAGGATTTGATCCTAAATATGTTTGTCTAACTCTTTGGTTTAGTGGTCGAAATTATAGTTGTTTGGAAATGAATGAATCTGCTAACTTCTGACAAGTTTTACCAAAGCCTGAAAGACAGGCGATGGTTTACGAAAATAGCTCTAGTTACAGATTGGTAGTCCCGATTTGAAATCCGACTTTGTACTTGAAAAGCAGACAGGTAGGAGAAGATTTTATATGGATTATATTTTTTCCGTAAAATGTTGCGAAAGGGGTCAAAACAGCAGTTGTTTGGGAAAGTTTGAAAAAAACGTTGTACCATTAGTAAAACTGCTGTAACGTAAGTTCCATTCTGAAATAACTGTTTCCGCATTTGACAAGCAGAAGTAGAGGAAGGATTTGATCCTAAATATGTTTGTCTAACTCTTTGGTTTAGTGGTCGAAATTATAGTTGTGCCTCCCGGGTGGCGCAGTGGTCTAGGGCACTGCATCACAGTGCTAACTGCACCACCAGAGTCTCTGGGTTCGCCCCCAGGCTCTGTCACAGCCGGCCGCGACCGGGAGGTCCGTGGGGCGACGCACAATTGGGCTAGCGTCGTCCGGGTTAGGGAGGGTTTGGCCGGTAGGGAATTCCTTGTCTCATCGCGCTCCAGCGACTCCTGTGGCGGGCTGGGTGCAGTCCACGCTAACCAAGGGGGCCAGGTGCACGGTGTTTCCTCCGACACATTGGTGCGGCTGGCTTCCGGGTTGGAGGCGCGCTGTGTTAAAGAAGCAGTGCAGCTTGGTTGGGTTGTGCCTCGGAGGACGCATGGCTTTCGACCTTCGTCTCTCCCGAGCCCGAACGGGAGTTGTAGCGATGAGACAAGATAGTAATTACTAGCGATTGGATACCACGAAAATTGGGGAGAAAAGGGGATAAAATAAAAAAATTTAAAAAAAATTTAAAAAATTATAGTTGTTTGGAAATGAATGAATCTGCTAATTTCTGACATATTTTACCGAAGCCTGAAAGACAGGCGATGGGTTACGAAAATAGCTCTAGTTACAGATTGGTAGTCCCGATTTGAAATCCGACTTCGTACTTGAAAAGCAGACAGGTAGGGGACGATTTTATCAAGCAGACATTTTTTTCTGTAAAATGTTGCGAAAGGGGTCAAAACAGCAGTTGTTTGGGAAAGTTTGAAAAAAACATTGTACCATTAGTAAAACTGCTGTAACGTAAATTCATTCTGAAATAACTCTTTCCGCATTTGACAAGCAGAAGTAGAGGAAGGATTTGATCCTAAATATGTTTGTCTAACTCTTTGGTTTAGTGTTCGAAATTATAGTTGTTTGGAAATGAATGAATCTGCTAATTTCTGACAAGTTTTACCAAAGCCTGAAAGACAGGCGATGTGTTACGAAAATAGCTCTAGTTACAGATTGGTAGTCTCGATTTGAAATTCGACTTCGTACTTGAAAAGCAGACAGGTAGGAGAAGATTTTACATAGATGATATTTTTTTTCTGTAAAATGTTGCGAAAGGGGTCAAAACAGCAGTTGTTTGGGAAAGTTTGAAAAAAACGTTGTACCCTTAGTAAAACTGCTGTAACGTAAGTTCCATACTGAATTAACTATTTCCGTTTTTGACAAGCAGAAGTAGAGGAAGGATTTGATCCTAAATATGTTTGTCTAACTCTTTGGTTTAGTGGTCGAAATTATAGTTGTTTGGAAATGAATGAATCTGCTAACTTCTGACAAGTTTTACCAAAGCCTGAAAGACAGGCGATGGTTTACGAAAATAGCTCTAGTTACAGATTGGTATTCCCGATTTGAAATCCGACTTCGTACTTGAAAAGCAGACAGGTAGGGGAAGATTTTATCAAGCAGACATTTTTTTCTGTAAAATGTTGCGAAAGGGGTCAAAACAGCAGTTGTTTGGGAAAGTTTGAAAAAAACGTTGTACCATTAGTAAAACTGCTGTAACGTAAGTTCCATACTGAATTAACTGTTTCCGTATTTGACAAGCAGAAGTAGAGGAAGGATTTGATCCTAAATATGTTTGTCTAACTCTTTGGTATAGTGGTCGAAATTATAGTTGTGCCTCCCGGGTGGCGCAGTGGTCTAGGGCACTGCATCGCAGTGCTAACTGCGCCACCAGAGTCTCTGGGTTCGCCCCCAGGCTCTGTCGCAGCCGGCCGCGACCGGGAGGTCCGTGGGGCGACGCACAATTGGGCTAGCGTCGTCCGGGTTAGGGAGGGTTTGGCCGGTAGGGAATTCCTTGTCTCATCGCGCTCCAGCGACTCCTGTGGCGGGCTGGGCGCAGTGCGCGCTAACCAAGGGGGCCAGGTGCACGGTGTTTCCTCCGACACATTGGTGCGGCTGGCTTCCGGGTTGGAGGAGCGCTGTGTTAAAGAAGCAGTGCGGCTTGGTTGGGTTGTGCCTCGGAGGACGCATGGCTTTCGACCTTTGTCTCTCCCGAGCCCGAACGGGAGTTGTAGCGATGAGACAAGATAGTAATTACTAGCGATTGGATACCACGAAAATTGGGGAGAAAAGGAAAAAATTTTAAATAAATAAATAAATATATATATATATATATATAGTTGTTTGGAAATGAATGAATCTGCTAATTTCTGACAAGTTTTACCAAAGCCTGAAAGACAGGCGATGTGTTACGAAAATAGCTCTAGTTACAGATTGGTAGTCTCGATTTGAAATTCGACTTCGTACTTGAAAAGCAGACAGGTAGGAGAAGATTTTACATAGATGATATTTTTTTTCTGTAAAATGTTGCGAAAGGGGTCAAAACAGCAGTTGTTTGGGAAAGTTTGAAAAAAACGTTGTACCATTAGTAAAACTGCTGTAACGTAAGTTCCATTCTGAAATGACTGTTTCCGCATTTGACAAGCAGAAGTAGAGGAAGGATTTGATCCTAAATATGTTTGTCTAACTCTTTGGTTTAGTGTTCGAAATTATAGTTGTTCCTAAATATGTTTGTCTAACTCTTTGGTTTAGTGTTCAAAATTATAGTTGTTTGGAAATGAATGAATCTGCTCATTTCTGACATGTTTTACCTAAGCCTGAAAGACAGGCGATGTGTTACGAAAATAGCTCTAGTTACAGATTGGTAGTCTCGATTTGAAATTCGACTTCGTACTTGAAAAGCAGACAGGTAGGAGAAGATTTTACATAGATGATATTTTTTTTCTGTAAAATGTTGCGAAAGGGGTCAAAACAGCAGTTGTTTGGAAAAGTTTGAAAAAAACGTTGTACCATTGTAAAACTGCTGTAACGTAAGTTCCATACTGAATTAACTGTTTCCGTATTTGACAAGCAGAAGTAGAGGAAGGATTTGATCCTAAATATGTTTGTCTAACTCTTTGGTTTAGTGGTCGAAATTATAATTGTTTGGAAATGAATGAATCTGCTCATTTCTGACATGTTTTACCTAAGCCTGAAAGACAGGCGATGTGTTACGAAAATAGCTCTAGTTATAGATTGGTAGTCCCGATTTGAAATTCGACTTCGTACTTGAAAAGCAGACAGGTAGGAGAAGATTTTACATAGATGATATTTTTTTTCTGTAAAATGTTGCGAAAGGGGTCAAAACAGCAGTTGTTTGGGAAATTTTGAAAAAAACGCTGTACCCTTAGTAAAACTGCTGTAACGTAAGTTCCATACTGAATTAACTGTTTCCGTATTTGACAAGCAGAAGTAGAGGAAGGATTTGATCCTAAATATGTTTGTCTAACTCTTTGGTTTAGTGGTCGAAATTATAGTTGTTTGGAAATGAATGAATCTGCTAACTTCTGACAAGTTTTACCAAAGCCTGAAAGACAGGCGATGGTTTACGAAAATAGCTCTAGTTACAGATTGGTAGTCCCGATTTGAAATCCGACTTTGTACTTGAAAAGCAGACAGGTAGGAGAAGATTTTATATGGATTATATTTTTTCCGTAAAATGTTGCGAAAGGGGTCAAAACAGCAGTTGTTTGGGAAAGTTTGAAAAAAACGTTGTACCATTAGTAAAACTGCTGTAACGTAAGTTCCATTCTGAAATAACTGTTTCCGCATTTGACAAGCAGAAGTAGAGGAAGGATTTGATCCTAAATATGTTTGTCTAACTCTTTGGTTTAGTGGTCGAAATTATAGTTGTGCCTCCCGGGTGGCGCAGTGGTCTAGGGCACTGCATCACAGTGCTAACTGCACCACCAGAGTCTCTGGGTTCGCCCCCAGGCTCTGTCACAGCCGGCCGCGACCGGGAGGTCCGTGGGGCGACGCACAATTGGGCTAGCGTCGTCCGGGTTAGGGAGGGTTTGGCCGGTAGGGAATTCCTTGTCTCATCGCGCTCCAGCGACTCCTGTGGCGGGCTGGGTGCAGTCCACGCTAACCAAGGGGGCCAGGTGCACGGTGTTTCCTCCGACACATTGGTGCGGCTGGCTTCCGGGTTGGAGGCGCGCTGTGTTAAAGAAGCAGTGCAGCTTGGTTGGGTTGTGCCTCGGAGGACGCATGGCTTTCGACCTTCGTCTCTCCCGAGCCCGAACGGGAGTTGTAGCGATGAGACAAGATAGTAATTACTAGCGATTGGATACCACGAAAATTGGGGAGAAAAGGGGATAAAATAAAAAAATTTAAAAAAAATTTAAAAAATTATAGTTGTTTGGAAATGAATGAATCTGCTAATTTCTGACATATTTTACCGAAGCCTGAAAGACAGGCGATGGGTTACGAAAATAGCTCTAGTTACAGATTGGTAGTCCCGATTTGAAATCCGACTTCGTACTTGAAAAGCAGACAGGTAGGGGACGATTTTATCAAGCAGACATTTTTTTCTGTAAAATGTTGCGAAAGGGGTCAAAACAGCAGTTGTTTGGGAAAGTTTGAAAAAAACATTGTACCATTAGTAAAACTGCTGTAACGTAAATTCATTCTGAAATAACTCTTTCCGCATTTGACAAGCAGAAGTAGAGGAAGGATTTGATCCTAAATATGTTTGTCTAACTCTTTGGTTTAGTGTTCGAAATTATAGTTGTTTGGAAATGAATGAATCTGCTAATTTCTGACAAGTTTTACCAAAGCCTGAAAGACAGGCGATGTGTTACGAAAATAGCTCTAGTTACAGATTGGTAGTCTCGATTTGAAATTCGACTTCGTACTTGAAAAGCAGACAGGTAGGAGAAGATTTTACATAGATGATATTTTTTTTCTGTAAAATGTTGCGAAAGGGGTCAAAACAGCAGTTGTTTGGGAAAGTTTGAAAAAAACGTTGTACCCTTAGTAAAACTGCTGTAACGTAAGTTCCATACTGAATTAACTATTTCCGTTTTTGACAAGCAGAAGTAGAGGAAGGATTTGATCATAAATATGTTTGTCTAACTCTTTGGTTTAGTGGTCGAAATTATAGTTGTTTGGAAATGAATGAATCTGCTAACTTCTGACAAATTTTACCAAAGCCTGAAAGACAGGCGATGGTTTACGAAAATAGCTCTAGTTACAGATTGGTAGTCCCGATTTGAAATCCGACTTTGTACTTGAAAAGCAGACAGGTAGGAGAAGATTTTATCAAGCAGACATTTTTTTCTGTAAAATGTTGCGGAAGGGGTCAAAACAGCAGTTGTTTGGGAAAGTTTGAAAAAAACGTTGTACCATTAGTAAAACTGCTGTAACGTAAGTTCCATACTGAATTAACTGTTTCAGTATTTGACAAGCAGAAGTAGAGGAAGGATTTGATCAAAAATATTTTTGTCTAACTCTTTGGTTTAGTGGTCAAAATTATAGTTGTTGGAAATGAATGAATCTGCTAACTTCTGACATCTTTTACCGAAGCCTGAAAGACAGGCGATGGGTTACGAAAATAGCTCTAGTTACAGATTGGTAGTCCCGATTTGAAATCCGACTTTGTACTTGAAAAGCAGACAGGTACGAGAAGATTTTATATAGATGATATTTTTTCCGTAAAATGTTGCGAAAGGGGTCAAAACAGCAGTTGTTTGGGAAAGTTTGAAAAAAACGTTGTACCATTGTAAAACTGCTGTAACGTAAGTTCCATACTGAATTAACTGTTTCCGTATTTGACAAGCAGAAGTAGAGGAAGGATTTGATCCTAAATATGTTTGTCTAACTCTTTCGTTTAGTGGTCGAAATTATAGTTGTGCCTCCCGGGTGGCGCAGTGGTCTAGGGCACTGCATCACAGTGCTAACTGCACCACCAGAGTCTCTGGGTTCGCCCCCAGGCTCTGTCACAGCCGGCCGCGACCGGGAGGTCCGTGGGGCGACGCACAATTGGGCTAGCGTCGTCCGGGTTAGGGAGGGTTTGGCCGGTAGGGAATTCCTTGTCTCATCGCGCTCCAGCGACTCCTGTGGCGGGCTGGGTGCAGTGCGCGCTAACCAAGGGGGCCAGGTGCACGGTGTTTCCTCCGACACATTGGTGCGGCTGGCTTCCGGGTTGGAGGCGCGCTGTGTTAAAGAAGCAGTGCAGCTTGGTTGGGTTGTGCCTCGGAGGACGCATGGCTTTCGACCTTCGTCTCTCCCGAGCCCGAACGGGAGTTGTAGCGATGAGACAAGATAGTAATTACTAGCGATTGGATACCACGAAAATTGGGGAGAAAAGGGGATAAAATAAAAAAATTAAAAAAAAATTAAAAAAATTATAGTTGTTTGGAAATGAATGAATCTGCTAATTTCTGACATATTTTACCGAAGCCTGAAAGACAGGCGATGGGTTACGAAAATAACTCTAGTTACAGATTGGTAGCCCCGATTTGAAATCCGACTTCGTACTTGAAAAGCAGACAGGTAGGGGACGATTTTATCAAGCAGACATTTTTTTCTGTAAAATGTTGCGAAAGGGGTCAAAACAGCAGTTGTTTGGGAAAGTTTGAAAAAAACATTGTACCATTAGTAAAACTGCTGTAACGTAAATTCATTCTGAAATAACTCTTTCCGCATTTGACAAGCAGAAGTAGAGGAAGGATTTGATCCTAAATATGTTTGTCTAACTCTTTGGTTTAGTGTTCGAAATTATAGTTGTTTGGAAATGAATGAATCTGCTAATTTCTGACAAGTTTTACCAAAGCCTGAAAGACAGGCGATGTGTTACGAAAATAGCTCTAGTTACAGATTGGTAGTCTCGATTTGAAATTCGACTTCGTACTTGAAAAGCAGACAGGTAGGAGAAGATTTTACATAGATGATATTTTTTTTCTGTAAAATGTTGCGAAAGGGGTCAAAACAGCAGTTGTTTGGGAAAGTTTGAAAAAAACGTTGTACCCTTAGTAAAACTGCTGTAACGTAAGTTCCATACTGAATTAACTATTTCCGTTTTTGACAAGCAGTAGTAGAGGAAGGATTTGATCATAAATATGTTTGTCTAACTCTTTGGTTTAGTGGTCGAAATTATAGTTGTTTGGAAATGAATGAATCTGCTAACTTCTGACAAATTTTACCAAAGCCTGAAAGACAGGCGATGGTTTACGAAAATAGCTCTAGTTACAGATTGGTAGTCCCGATTTGAAATCCGACTTTGTACTTGAAAAGCAGACAGGTAGGAGAAGATTTTATCAAGCAGACATTTTTTTCTGTAAAATGTTGCGGAAGGGGTCAAAACAGCAGTTGTTTGGGAAAGTTTGAAAAAAACGTTGTACCATTAGTAAAACTGCTGTAACGTAAGTTCCATACTGAATTAACTGTTTCAGTATTTGACAAGCAGAAGTAGAGGAAGGATTTGATCAAAAATATTTTTGTCTAACTCTTTGGTTTAGTGGTCAAAATTATAGTTGTTGGAAATGAATGAATCTGCTAACTTCTGACATCTTTTACCGAAGCCTGAAAGACAGGCGATGGGTTACGAAAATAGCTCTAGTTACAGATTGGTAGTCCCGATTTGAAATCCGACTTTGTACTTGAAAAGCAGACAGGTACGAGAAGATTTTACATAGATGATATTTTTTCCGTAAAATGTTGCGGAAGGGGTCAAAACAGCAGTTGTTTGGGAAAGTTTGAAAAAAACGTTGTACCATTAGTAAAACTGCTGTAACGTAAGTTCCATACTGAATTAACTGTTTCCGTATTTGACAAGCAAAAGTAGAGGAAGGATTTGATCCAAAATATTTTTGTCTAACTCTTTGGTTTAGTGGTCAAAATTATAACTGTTGGAAATGAATGAGTCTGCTAACTTCTGACATCTTTTACCGAAGCCTGAAAGACAGGCGATGGGTTACGAAAATAGCTCTAGTTACAGATTGGTAGTCCCGATTTGAAATCCGACTTTGTACTTGAAAAGCAGACAGGTAGGAGAAGATTTTACATAGATAATATTTTTTCCGTAAAATGTTGCGAAAGGGGTCAAAACAGCAGTTGTTTGGGAAAGTTTGAAAAAAACGTTGTACCATTGTAAAACTGCTGTAACGTAAGTTCCATACTGAATTAACTGTTTCCGTATTTGACAAGCAGAAGTAGAGGAAGGATTTGATCCTAAATATGTTTGTCTAACTCTTTCGTTTAGTGGTCGAAATTATAGTTGTGCCTCCCGGGTGGCGCAGTGGTCTAGGGCACTGCATCACAGTGCTAACTGCACCACCAGAGTCTCTGGGTTCGCCCCCAGGCTCTGTCACAGCCGGCCGCGACCGGGAGGTCCGTGGGGCGACGCACAATTGGGCTAGCGTCGTCCGGGTTAGGGAGGGTTTGGCCGGTAGGGAATTCCTTGTCTCATCGCGCTCCAGCGACTCCTGTGGCGGGCTGGGCGCAGTGCGCGCTAACCAAGGGGGCCTGGTGCACGGTGTTTCCTCCGACACATTGGTGCGGCTGGCTTCCGGGTTGGAGGCGCGCTGTGTTAAAGAAGCAGTGCGGCTTGGTTGGGTTGTGCCTCGGAGGACGCATGGCTTTCGACCTTCGTCTCTCCCGAGCCCGAACGGGAGTTGTAGCGATGAGACAAGATAGTAATTACTAGCGATTGGATACCACGAAAATTGGGGAGAAAAGGGGATAAAATAAAAAAAAATAAAAAAAATACAAAAAAATTATAGTTGTTTGGAAATGAATGAATCTGCTAATTTCTGACATATTTTACCGAAGCCTGAAAGACAGGCGATGGGTTACGAAAATAGCTCTAGTTACAGATTGGTAGTCCCGATTTGAAATCCGACTTCGTACTTGAAAAGCAGACAGGTAGGGGACGATTTTATCAAGCAGACATTTTTTTCTGTAAAATGTTGCGAAAGGGGTCAAAACAGCAGTTGTTTGGGAAAGTTTGAAAAAAACATTGTACCATTAGTAAAACTGCTGTAACGTAAATTCATTCTGAAATAACTCTTTCCGCATTTGACAAGCAGAAGTAGAGGAAGGATTTGATCCTAAATATGTTTGTCTAACTCTTTGGTTTAGTGTTCGAAATTATAGTTGTTTGGAAATGAATGAATCTGCTAATTTCTGACAAGTTTTACCAAAGCCTGAAAGACAGGCGATGTGTTACGAAAATAGCTCTAGTTACAGATTGGAAGTCTCGATTTGAAATTCGACTTCGTACTTGAAAAGCAGACAGGTAGGAGAAGATTTTACATAGATGATATTTTTTTTCTGTAAAATGTTGCGAAAGGGGTCAAAACAGCAGTTGTTTGGGAAAGTTTGAAAAAAACGTTGTACCCTTAGTAAAACTGCTGTAACGTAAGTTCCATACTGAATTAACTATTTCCGTTTTTGACAAGCAGAAGTAGAGGAAGGATTTGATCATAAATATGTTTGTCTAACTCTTTGGTTTAGTGGTCGAAATTATAGTTGTTTGGAAATGAATGAATCTGCTAAATTCTGACAAATTTTACCAAAGCCTGAAAGACAGGCGATGGTTTACGAAAATAGCTCTAGTTACAGATTGGTAGTCCCGATTTGAAATCCGACTTTCTACTTGAAAAGCAGACAGGTAGGAGAAGATTTTATATATATATGATATTTTTTCCGTAAAATGTTGCGAAAGGGGTCAAAACAGCAGTTGTTTGTGAAAGTTTGAAAAAAACGTTGTACCATTGTAAAACTGCTGTAACGTAAGTTCCATACTGAATTAACTGTTTCCGTATTTGACAAGCAGAAGTAGAGGAAGGATTTGATCCTAAATATGTTTGTCTAACTCTTTCGTTTAGTGGTCAAAATTATAGTTGTTTGGAAATGAATGAATCTGCTAATTTCTGACATATTTTACCGAAGCCTGAAAGACAGGCGATGGGTTACGAAAATAGCTCTAGTTACAGATTGGTAGCCCCGATTTTAAATCCGACTTTGTACTTGAAAAGCAGACAGGTAGGAGAAGATTTTATATAGATGATATTTTTTTCTGTAAAATGTTGCGAAAGGGGTCAAAACAGCAGTTGTTTGGGAAAGTTTGAAAAAAACATTGTACCATTAGTAAAACTGCTGTAACGTAAGTTCCATACTGAATTAACTGTTTCAGTATTTGACAAGCAGAAGTAGAGGAAGGATTTGATCAAAAATATTTTTGTCTAACTCTTTGGTTTAGTGGTCAAAATTATAGTTGTTGGAAATGAATGAATCTGCTAACTTCTGACATCTTTTACCGAAGCCTGAAAGACAGGCGATGGGTTACGAAAATAGCTCTAGTTCCAGATTGGTAGTCCCGATTTGAAATCCGACTTTGTACTTGAAAAGCAGACAGGTACGAGAAGATTTTATGTAGATGATATTTTTTCCGTAAAATGTTGCGGAAGGGGTCAAAACAGCAGTTGTTTGGGAAAGTTTGAAAAAAACGTTGTACCATTAGTAAAACTGCTGTAACGTAAGTTCCATACTGAATTAACTGTTTCCGTATTTGACAAGCAGAAGTAGAGGAAGGATTTGATCCAAAATATTTTTGTCTAACTCTTTGGTTTAGTGGTCAAAATTATAACTGTTGGAAATGAATGAGTCTGCTAACTTCTGACATCTTTTACCGAAGCCTGAAAGACAGGCGATGGGTTACGAAAATAGCTCTAGTTACAGATTGGTAGTCCCGATTTGAAATCCGACTTTGTACTTGAAAAGCAGACAGGTACGAGAAGATTTTATATAGATGATATTTTTTTCTGTAAATTGTTGCGGAAGGGGTCAAAACAGCAGTTGTTTGGGAAAGTTTGAAAAAAACGTTGTACCATTAGTAAAACTGCTGTAACGTAAGTTCCATACTGAATTAAGTGACGGTCCAGGAGAGGTGCGCAACACTTTCCCCACCAAGGCGTAACAGGGTTTATTTTTCATTCACACCCTTCCTTCTCAGTGAGAGACTAGATGCGACCTCTCTGCCAGGTCACACTCAAGTGACGATCCATCAGAGGTGCGCAACCTTTTCCCCACCAAGGACAGAACATTTTCACACTCAATTTCACACTCTTTTACGCTTTCCTAAGCATCCTGCAAATTCAGACATTCTCTGAAGCACTTCCTCAACACAGAAAAGCGGTATTATACAGGGTTTTTGCATGCATATGCAGCCCTTTATTTATTCACTTCCTTCGACAAAACGGTATCCACAGGTCTTTCTGCCTATCTGTGCATCCCCCAGTGATACACTTCCTCAACACACTAGAGCGGTATCCATAGGACTTTTATTTATTTGATCATGGAGACGCACAGTTGCCGCCCCAAAATGGATTGAGCAGAACAGTCCACAGGGCAGATAGATTAATTGAACGAGATCGAACAAATTCACCAGATGAGCGGCTGAGTGAGCCGGATTAATTGAGTGACACGGACCGATTGGATAAGATGAATGAATTGTGCTTGCAACGAATTGCGTTCGCAACCTGAAACAGGTTGAACAAACAAGTCCGGCCAAACTGAATCCGATAAAACAATCCAAACTCAAACAGACTGAACAAACTGGTCAGATGAACTGCCCAAATAAAACAGGTGAATAACCCCAATCAACTGAGCAAATCAGAACAGATGAGGCACACAACTCCTCCCTGCAGTGGTCACACCAATTGTTCCACTGTTGCAACCCTCAAAGCTTTTATCCCTTCATTATTTTGCATGCACTTTATTGAACTCAAAAGCTCTTAATATCCTTAGTTCGTTAAATTTGGAGAGACCTACTTGGTGTTCTATTGCTGAGGCAGGCTCTCGAAACAAACCACATAAACGTTATACTATAAGTAAGAACTTTGCTTACCTCTTTTTAGGTGGCCACCTGTTTGTGTAATTCATCCAAAAAGAACCATCAGCAGCTACAGAGTTTTCCACCGTTATTGGTCCCCTGTAGCCACTCCTGCCAAGCTCGCCATTTTATGTCATGGAAATACTTCTTAAAAATATCTCTTAGACACCGGAACTTGTGAATTCAATATAGACATTATTACAAAGTAACAAGCCATAATCTAAATCTCTTCATCACACATCATTCTATCTGCCTGAGATACTTTGGCACTGATTTTATAGAACGCTTTTACAACTCACACTTAATCTAAATCATTCCTTTTGTCAAGATTTCTGTAAAAGGATTCAACTGTATCTAAGATCAACAAAATTGTTTATCTTTGCACCCTTTTCATTTTCCAATTCTCTACAATATAATTCTCAGTTTGCTTTCTTTTCTCAAGCCCCCCCCAAAAAGGATGTACATTTCTCTCCCTTTTATTTATTTGTATTTTATTTAACCTTTATTTAACTAGGCAAGTTAACTTTGTGTCACTGGCCACTGTGTGTCAAGAACAAATTCTTATTTACAATGACGGCCTACCCCAACCAAGCCCTAATGATGCTGGGTCAATTGTGCGTCGCCCTATGGGATTCCCAATCATGGCTGGTTGTGATACAGCCTGGAATCGAACCAGGGTCTGTAGTGACGCCTCTAGCACTGAGATGTAGTGTCTTAACCTCTCTTGGGTACGTGAGACGTTAGCATCCCACATCTTCAACAGCCAGTGAAACTGCTGGGCGCCAAATTCAAATACAGAAATACTCATTATAGAAATTCAGAAAACAAAACATATTTTACATAGGTTTAAAGTTTAACTTCTTGTGAATCCAACCACGGTGTCAGATTTAAAAAATGCTTTACGGCGAAAGCATACCTTACGATTATTTGAGAACATAGCCCAGCAGACAAATCATTACAAACAGTAACCAGCCAAGTAGAAGAGTTACACAAGTCAGAAATAGAGAAAATGAATCCCTTACCTTTGATGATCTTCATATGGTTGCACTCAGCAGACATTCATTTACTCAATAAATGTTCCTTTTGTTCAATAAAGTCTCTTTATATCCAAAAACCTCAGTTTTTGTTCGCACGTTTTCTTCCGTAATCCACAGGCTCAAACGCAGTCAAAACAGGCAGACAAAAAATATAAATTGTATCCGTAAAGTTCATAGAAACATGTCAAACGATGTTTATATTCAATCCTCAGGTTGTTTTTAGCCTAAAGAATCGATAATATTTCAACCGGACAATAACGTAGTCAATATAAAAGGTAAACAAGAAAGGCACTCTCTCGGTCACGAGCATGAAAAAGCTCTGTGACACTCTAGGGTCCACTCATTCAGACTGCTCTTACTTCCTAATTTTTCCGAATACAAGCCTGAAACAATTTCTAAAGACTGTTGACATCTAGTGGAAGGCATAGGAACTGTAATTTGTGTCCTAAGTCAATGGATACTGTAATGGCATTGAATAGAAAACTACAAAACCAAAAATAAACGACTCCCTGAATGGATTTTTCTCAGGTTTTCGCCTGCCAAATCAGTTCTGTTATACTCACAGACACTATTTTAACAGTTTTGGAAACTTTAGTGTTTTCTATCCAAATCTACCAGTTACAGTGGGGCAAAAAAGTATTTAGTCAGCCACCAATTGTGCAAGTTCTCCCACTTAAAAAGATGAGAGAGGCCTGTAATTTTCATCATAGGTACACTTCAACTATGACAGACAAAATGAGAAAAAAATTCCAGAAAATCACATTGTAGGATTTTTTATGAATTTATTTGCAAATTGTGGTGGAAAATAAGTATTTGGTCAATAACAAAAGTTTATCTCAATACTTTGTTATATACCCTTTGTTGGCAATGACAGAGGTCAAACGTTTTCTGTAAGTCTTCACAAGGTTTTCACACACTGTTGCTGGTATTTTGGCCCATTCCTCCACGCAGATCTCCTCTAGAGCAGTGATGTTTTGGGGCTGTTGCTGGGCAACACGGACTTTCAACTCCCTCCAAAGATTTTCTATGGGGTTGAGATCTGGAGACTGGCTAGGCCCTCCAGAACCTTGAAATGCTTCTTACGAAGCCACTCCTTCGTTACCCGGGTGGTGTGTTTGGGATCATTGTCATGCTGAAAGACCCAGCCACGTTTCATCTTCAATGCCCTTGCTGATGGAAGGAGGTTTTCACTCAAAATCTCACGATACATGGCCTCATTCATTCTTTCCTTTGCACGGATCAGTCGTCCTGGTCCCTTTGCAGATAAACAGCCCCAAAGCATGATGTTTCCACCCCCATGCTTCACAGTAGGTATGATGTTCTTTGGATGCAACTCAGCATTCTTTGTCCTCCAAACACGACGAGTTGAGTTTTTACCAAAAAGTTCTATTTTGGTGTCATCTGACCATATGACATTCTCCCAATCTTCTTCTGGATCATCCAAATGCTCTCTAGCAAACTTCAGACGGGCCTGGACATGTACTGGCTTAAGCAGGGGGACACGTCTGGCACTGCAGGATTTGAGTCCCTGGGGGCGTAGTGTGTTACTGATGGTAGGCTTTGTTACTTTGGTTCCAGCTCTCTTCAGGTCATTCACTAGGTCCCCCCGTGTGGTTCTGGGATTTTTGCTCACCGTTCTTGTGATCATTTTGACCCCACGGAGTGAGATCTTGCGTGGAGCACCAGATCGAGGGAGATTATCAGTGGTCTTGTATGTCTTCCATTTCCTAATAATTGCTCCCACAGTTGATTTCTTCAAACCAAGCTGCTTACCTATTGCAGATTCAGTCTTCCCAGCCTGGTGCAGGTCTACAGTTTTGTTTCTGGTGTCCTTTGACAGCTCTTTGGTCTTGGCCATAGTGGAGTTTGGAGTGTGACTGTTTGAGGTTGTGGACAGGTGTCTTGTATACTGATAACAAGTTCAAACAGGTGCCATTAATACAGGTAACGAGTGGAAGACAGAGGAGCCTCTTAAAACCTGTACCGCTTCTCTCTCCCGGATCCGGGATCCTCCTCATCAAAAAAGCTGACTAGCATAGCCTAGCCTAACGCGACAGGGATATCATATAATATACATTTCATGAAATCACAAATCCAATACAGCAAATCAAAGATAAACATCTTGTGAATCCAGCCATCATTTCCGATTTTTAAAATGTTTTACAGGGAAGACACAATATGTAAATCTATTAGCTAACCACGTTAGCAAAAGACACCACTCTCATACTCCACCATTTTCTTACTGCATCAGTAGCTATCACAAATTCGACCAAATAAAGATATAAATAGCCACTAACCAAGAAAAAACCTCATCAGATGACAGTCTGATAACATATTTATTGTATAGCATAGGTTTTGTTAGAAAAATGTGCATATTTCAGGTATAAATCATAGTTTACAATTGCAGCCCCCATCACAACTGTCACTAAAATGACTAGAATAACTACAGAGACCATGTGTATTAGCTAATTACTCATCATAAAACATTTCTTAAAAATACACAGCGTACAGCAGATAGATGAAAGACACAGATCTTGTGAATATAGCCAATATTTCAGATTTTCTAAGTGTTTTACAGCGAAAACACAATATAGCGTTATCTTAGCCTACTACAATAATCAGTCACACAGCAGCATTGATTCAAGGCAAAAATAGCAATAACGTTATAAACCACCAAACGCTATTAATTTTCACTAACCTTCTCAGAATTCTTCAGATGACAGTCCTGTAACATCATATTACACAATTCATATAGAGTTGGTTCGAAAATGTGCATATTTAGCCGCACAATTCGTGGTTACACAACGTGATTAGTGGGCAAACAATCAAGCAATCTGTCCTGCGCCATCTTGGAAAGGCACCTATTCTTATCGAAAGCTATTCATAAACTTGACTAAAAAAATACAGGTTGGACAGCAATTGAAAGACAAATTAATTCTTAATGCAATCGCTGAGTTAGATTTTTTAAATTAACGTTATTAGACATACAGTGTGCGTTACAGCCAGACTAGTGCCGCAATAATGGCGGACAAATACATTTACATTTTTCCACATAAATACGGAATAACATCATAAATAGCTCTTACTTTTGGACGAACTTCCATCAGAATCTTGGCGAAGTGGTCCTTTGTCCAAAATAATTGTTGCTTGGTTGTAAAACGTTGTGTTCAAATTCAGAAGTAGCAGCTAACAAGTAGCTATAACAAACAGCATGCCCAAAACTTTATACTCAATACTAAGGAAATTCCGAAAATAGCAATATACTCGCATGAACTGATATAACTCGGTTTAAAATAACTTCGTTATGATGTTTCTAACACCTATAACGAATTAAATTACAGACGGATATATCTAAGGTCGATAACTGAGCGTTCCAAAAGGCCATCCTGAGGTCTTGCTTTGCGTAATGGCGAGCGTTGAAAAGATAGGTCCTCTCGCTCCTTGGCCTTTTATAAACTCTGGGAACTACGCAGAAAGTCCATTCCACTTCTCATTGGTTACTGACATCCAGGGGAAGGCGGGTGCAGTTCATGTCGACCCATAGGATACATACAGAGCTTTAAACTGATCTGAGAGCAGAGCCTAGTTTTCAGACCTTCGCAGTTCCTGTCATGGATTTCGCTGCAGAGAGAGTTCTGTTTCACCCACAGACATAATTCCAACGGTTTTAGAAACTAGAGAGTGTTTTCTATCCAATAGTAAGAATAATATGCATATTGTACGAGCAAGAATTGAGTACGAGGCCGTTTAAATTGGGTACAAATTTGTGCTATGTCGAAATGGCACCCCCCTAGTGGCAAGAAGTTAAAGAATCGGAAATATTGGCTGGATTCACAATATGTTTGTCTTTAATTTGCTGTACACCATGTATTTTTCATAAATGTTTTATGATGAGTATTTAGGTATTTCAATTTGGTCTCTGTAATTGTTCTAGCTGCTTCGGTGCTATTTCCGATTGTAGCTGCAATGTAAAACTATGATTTCTACCTCAAATATGCACATTTTTCGAACAAAACATAGATTTATTGTATAGTGTGTGAAAGTTAAATATTTAAAAAATATATTTTTTTTGAATTTCGCGGCTCTGCCTTTTCAGTGGGGGGGGGGGGGGGGGGGGGGGGGGGAGTGCCGCTAGCGGCACCCTCATCCTAGACAGGTTAACAAGTCCAATACAGCAAATGAAAGATATACATCTTGTGAATCCAGCCAACATGTCCGATATTTTAAATGTTTTACAGCGAAAACACCATGTATATTCATGTTAGATCACCACCAAATACAAAAAAGCACAGACATTTTTCACAGCACAGGTAGCTTGCACAAAATCAACCTAACTAACCAAGAACCAACCAAACTAACCAAGAAACAACTTCATCAGATGACAGTCTTATAACAAGTTATCTTCTACCGCCTCAGAAACCCGGATCCGGGAGCACCCCCCACCACCCCCACCAGTAAAAAAGCTGAATAGCATAGCTAGCATAGCGTCACAAGTAAATACTAGCATCTAAATATCATTCAATCACAAGTCCAAGACACCAGATGAAAGATCCACTTCTTGTGAATCCAGCAATCATTTCTGATTTGTAAAATGTTTTACAGGGAAGACACAATATGTAAATCTATTAGCTAACCACGTTAGCAAAAGACACCATTTTTCTTTGTCCACCATTTTTTCTCTCCACCAGTAGCTATCACCAATTCGGCCAAATAAAGATATTGATAGCCACTAACCAAGAAAAAACCTCATCAGATGACAGTCTGATAACATATTTATTGTATAGGATAGGTTTTGTTAGAAAAATGTGCATAATTCAGGTAGAAATCATAGTTTACAATTGCACCCACCATCACAACTCGACTAGAATAAATACAGAGAGCAACGTGTATTACCTAATTACTAATCATAAAACATTTCTTAAAAATACACAGCGTACAATAATTGAAAGACACAGATCCTGTGAATCCAGACAATATTTCAGATTTTCTAAGTGTCTTACAGCGAAAACACAATAAATCGTTATATTAGCATACCACATGTGCAAACATTACCCCAGCATTGATTCAAGGCAAAAAAAACGATAGCATTATCACCACCAAAATGTATAAATTTTTTCACTAACCTTCTCAGAATTCTTCCGATGACACTCCTGTAACATCATATTACAACATACATATAGAGTTTGTTCAAAAATGTGCATATTTAGCCACAAAAAACGTGGTTATACAATGAGAATAGTAGCAAAACTGGCCAGAAAATGTCGGGCGCCATCTTGGACAGTGATCTAGTCTAATGAATAAATAATCATAAATTTGACAAAAAAAATACAGGGTGGACAGCAATTGAAAGACAAATTAGTTCGTAATGCAATCGCTGAATTACATTTTTTAAATTATCCTTACTGTGCAATACAGGGTGCGCCAAAGCGAAGCTACCCCAAAGAAAATGGCGGAATATGAGTTTAACATTTTTCAACAGAACAACGATTTATCATCATAAATAGTTCTTACTATTAGCTGAACTTCCATCAGAATCTTGGGCAATGTATCCTTTCTCCGGTCTAATCGTCTTTTGGTCGAAAGATGTCCTCTTGTCCTGTCGAAATGGCCACTAATGTTCGGCATGTACTGGAAAAGTGCCCAGCTCTTGGAAGTGCGTCACAAAGAAATGCCAGAAAATCGCACTAAACGGATATAAATTGCTATAAAACGGTTTAAATTAACTACCTTATGATGTTTTTAACACCTATAACGAGTAAAAACATGACCGGAGATATATTACTGGCTAAACCAAAGCTTGGAAGGAGGCCAGTCCGACGTCCATCGTGCGTCAAGCGCAGGGAAGAAAAGAAATGTTCTTCCGCCCTTTGGTCTTTTATACAGTCCCAGATTGCGCAATCGACTCCATTCAAATTGTCACCACTTACTGACATCTAGAGGAAGGCGTAGGCAGTGTTTGTATCCCCATAGCATTCACAGGGACCTTAAAACTGACCTGGGAACAGGGGCCAAGATTTCTGAAATCTCACTCCCTGTCAGGAAAAGTGCTGTAGAATGAGTTCTGTTTCACTCAGAGACATAATTCCAACGGTTATAGAAACTAGAGAGTGTTTTCTATCCAATAATAATAATAATATGCATATTGTACGAGCAAGAATTGAGTACTAGGCAGTTTAATTTGGAGACCAATTTTCGCTAAGTCGAAACAGCACCCCCTATATTCTCAAGAGGTTATTAAAGTCCAATACAGCTAATGAAAGACACAGATCTTGTGAATCCAGCCAACATGTCCGATTTTTAAAATGTTTTACAGGGAAGACACAATATGTAAAGATGTACATCTATTACCTAAAAATACATTAGCATAATCCACCATCTTTTATTTGTCCACCAACACCAGTAGCTATCACCAATTCGGCTAAACTAAGATATTTATAGCCCCTAACCAAGAAAAAAACTCATCAGATGACAGTCTGATAACATATTTATGGTATGGGATAGGTTTTGTTAGAAAAAAGTGCATATTTCAGGTAGATGGCATAGGTTACAATTGCACCCACCGTCACAAATGGACTAGAAAAACTACATTGAGCAACGTGTTTACCTACTTACTAATCATCAAACATTTCGTAAAAATACACAGCATACACTAATCGAAAGACACAGATCCTGTGAATACAGACAATATTTCAGATTTTCTAAGTGTCTTACAGCGAAAACACAATAAATCGTTATATTAGCATAGCACATAGCACATAGCAGCCCAGCATTGATTCTAGCCAAAGTGAGCGATAAAAGTCAACATCGCCAAAATATATTAACCTGTTTGGGGTGCAAGCCCGACCTCGGACCGAAAATGACAACAGCTGCAGAGCGCGAAATTCAAAATCTATTTTTTAAAAATATTTAACTTTTACACATTAACAAGTCCAATACAGCATTTGAAAGATAAACATCTTGTCAATCCAGCCAACATGTCCGATTTTTTAAATGTTTTACAGAGAAAACACCACATATATTTATGTTAGCTCACCACCAAATACAAAAGTGGACAGACACGTATGAATTATGATTATGAAGTATGAATTATGATTGAAGTAGCATGCACAACCAACCGAAATAAACTAAAACCAACCTAAAGAGCCCAGAAAAAACGACCTCAGATGACAGTCATATAACATGTTACACAATAAATCTATGTTTTGTTCATAAAAAGTGCATATTTTAGCTATAAATCAGTTTTACATTGATGCTACCCAAAAATGCTAATACATAGCTACAGTCTGAATCCAGCCGGGAGTAGCCAGAGAAAATACATACACCAACGTCGGCTACTAATTACACCTCATAAAACATTTCAGAAAAACATATGGTGGATAACTAATGAAAGACAGATATCTTGTGAATACAGACAACATTTCCGATTTTTGAAGTGTTTTACAGCGAAAACACAATATATCGTTATATTAGCTAACATCATAAGCTAGCATAAGGCAGCATTGATTCTAGTCAAGCGCTAGCCTAGCATAGTTAGCAGCGTTAGCATTCAACAGTTCGACATATATATGAAAAAGCATCCCAAATTGGGTCTTATCTTTCTTGGTACTCCATCAGAATGTTGTAACGGGGTCCAATGTCCAGTAGAGTCTTTAGTTGGGTTCCAGAACGAAAGATTTCCCTCTTTGGTTAGCTAGCACGGTAGCATTGCTGCGCCAGAAAGCGTTTCTTCAAAAAATTCTTCCGTCGTTTCACATCTAAAGTCCAGAATAAATTGCAATAATATAATTAAAGTATATTGAAAAAACAACCTTTAGGATGATTTTGTGACATGTAGCAAATAATATCGTAGTCAGGCATCATATTCAAAGTTATCTACCTTGTTCCAGAAGCCGAGATCAAATTATCCTTCGCGCCCGGATTTTTATTTTAACTGCGCATGTCTCACAAGAAGTTCTGTTATTCAGTCCAGGGACGAGATATTCGACCCCTTTCAATTCTCACTTCCGCATTACAGTCTGACGTACACCTCTGACGTGTCCCTATTGTCCCAAGTCAAATGGCCTTTTATAGAGAAGGTCTTAAAGAGACACATCGCATTTTGGGAAACTCAATTCGGCTGGGAAAATGGCTGTAAAAATATTTCTGTTCGACTTAGAGAAACAATTCAAACCTTTTTAGAAACTACAGACTGTTATCTATCCAACAGTAGTAAATATATGCATATTGGAAAATAAAAAGTTTCTTAGGAGGCCGTTTGAAAATGTGCACACATTTTCCAGTTTTTTCAATATTCAGCGTGCAGCCAGAACAGGTTAATTTTTTCACTAACCTTCTCAGAATTCTTCAGATGACACTCCTGTAACATCATATTACACAATCCATATAGAGTTTGATCGAAAATGTTTATATTTAGCCACCAAAATCATGGTTAGACAATGTGAAATGTAGCCAAGCTGGTGAGAAAATGTCCATGCGCCACTTAGACAGTGATCTACTCTTATACATAAATACTCATAAACGTGACTAAAAAATATAGGGTGGACAGGGACTGATAGACAATTTAATTCTTAATACAATCGCGGAATTACATTTTTTAATTTATCCTTTCTTTTCAATACAATTTGCGCCAAGCGAAGCTACGTCAAAAAACATGGCGTCCTAAGCCACTAACATTTTTCGACAGAAACACGATTTATCATAATAAAAATGTCCTACTTTGAGCTGTTCTTCCATCAGTATCTTGGGCAAAGGATCCTTTCTTGGGAGTAATCGTCTTTTGGTGGAAAGCTGTCCTCTTGCCATGTGGAAATGCCAACTGCGTTCGGGATGAACTGGAAGCGTGCACAGCAATTAACAGCGTTTCAGAAATAAATGTCCCAAAATCGCACTAAACGGATATAAATTGCTATAAAACGCTTTAAATTAACTACCTTATGATGTTTTTAACTCCCATAACGAGTAGAAACATGACCTGAGTAATATTACTCCCTCCACTAATGCTTGGAACAGGTGCGGGTCGGTGTCCTCTAGGCGCATGACGCAGCTCCAAAAGAGTGACTAGCCTCAGGGTTTTTTAATTTGTAGTGCCTGTGAACGCGCAATCGACCCCATTCAAATCGTCATCACGTAAAGGCATCCAGGGGAAGACGTAAGCAGTGTCCGTATACTCATAGCAATAACAGTGCCCTTTTAACTGACTCCAGATCAGGGGCCAAAATTTCTGAAATCTGACTCCATGTCAGGGAAATTGCTGTAGAATGGGCTCTGTTCCACTTAGAGACAAAATTTCAACTCCTATAGAAACTATAGACTGTTTTCTATCCAATAATAATAATAATATAAATATTGTACGATCAAGGATTTTGTGGGAAGCCGTTTCAAAAATTACACGATTAGCATAAATAGTCACAACAGCGCCCCCATCCTCAACAGGTTATTAATGTGTGAAAGTTAAATATTTCAAAAAAATATCTTTTGAATTTCGCGCCCTGCACTTGGACGGGCTGTTGTCATAAGTGTACCGGCACCGCCCTGCAGCCATAAGAAGTTAATGCAACCGCCGTGTTCGATTTTTTAAAATAATTTTACCATAACACAGCTTACGTTATAGCGAGACAGCGCCCGCCAAAACGCGGATAATAGGACTCAACATTTTCCACAGAAATACGAAATAACATCATAAATTGTTCTTACTTTTGCTGAGCTTCCATAAGAATCTTGTACAAGGAGTCCTTTGTCCAGAATAAATCGTTGTTTGGTTTTAGAATGTCCTTCTCTCCTGTCGAATTCGCTCCACAAAGGCTAGCCAATGTTGATGACGTTCCCAATTTCTCTCGACGCAGAGAACGGAAAACTCCAAAAGTCCCATTAAACGTTGAATAAACTGATGAAACTCGGTTGAAAAAACCTACTTTATGATGTTTTTCTAATATGTATCAAATAAAAACAAAGCCGGAGATATTAGCCGTGTATACCGAACGCTTATCATAAGACAATAGGGAGGTGCTTCCCGCGCCTAGGTAGAGAAAATAAATTCTGGACACGTCATTCCAAGAGCTCTTGTTTGACCTCAGATCAAGCTAGACACCCCATTCCACCTTCCACTGCCTGTTGACATCTAGTGGAAGGCGTATGCAGTGCATGCATATCCATAAATATAAGGCAATTCAATAGGCAGGCCCTGGAACAGAGCATCGTTTTCAGATTTTTCACTTCCTGTCTGGAAGTTTGCTGCAAAATGAGTTCTGTTTTACTCACAGATTGAAAGAGATTTGCGTCAGTTCATATTTGGTATCAGGACAAAATGTGATTCAGAGTCACCGAATATATTTTAAGTATTTTAATTAAACTCAAATGATAAATGGTAAAGGCAATTTTCGTATATACGGGTTCAGTGTATCACCATGCAGGGTAAAGCTGGGAACTGTGGAATGTACTCAAATAGCAGTTCTTATACTATGACAGCTTTAGTTCCAACTCGTCCAGTTGGCCTATCATAGTAGAGGCTGAGCACGGTTTAAACTCTTGCTCCTCCTTTGGGGGCACCCTGACTTGTCCAAGCCCCTTAGTGCTTTCCTTTGTCCACATCTGGTTGCTGGGTAGATTAGATCCGTCTTGTGTCTGTCGATTCTACACTGAAACAGTTCCTAATATGGTATTGTCTAATAATATACCCTCCCTGGTTGGCCTAGAGAGATGCACCCCTCCCCTCTCCAGATTGACCACAGCTTTTATGGCCTGTGTTGGTCAGTCCTTACACACATCTGTATTGTTTGTGTGTGTGTGTAACAAAACAATATGCTAGCAGGCTATAGTGCATAAACATAAATCCTAACAGATATAATTCAAACAGTTTTAGAAACTAGAGAGTGTTTTCTATCCCATAGTAATAATAATATGCATATTGTACGATGTTGTACGATGACCAGGTGGCGAATCGCATCTCTGCATGTCTGGCAGACATATCAGTGTGGATGACGGATCACCACCTCAAGCTGAACCTCGGCAAGACGGAGCTGCTCTTCCTCCCGGGGAAGGACTGTCCGTTCCATGATCTCGCCATCACGGTTGACAACTCCATTGTGTCCTCCTCCCAGAGCGCTAAGAACCTTGGCGTGATCCTGGACAACACCCTGTCGTTCTCCACCAACATCAAGGCGGTGGCCCGTTCCTGTAGGTTCATGCTCTACAACATCCGCAGATTACGACCCTGCCTCACACAGGAAGCGGCGCAGGTCCTAATCCAGGCACTTGTCATCTCCCGTCTGGATTACTGCAACTCGCTGCTGGCTGGGCTCCCTGCCTGTGCCATTAAACCCCTACAACTCATCCAGAACGCCGCAGCCCGTCTGGTGTTCAACCTTCCCAAGTTCTCTCACGTCACCCCGCTCCTCCGCTCTCTCCACTGGCTTCCAGTTGAAGCTCGCATCCGCTACAAGACCATGGTGCTTGCCTACGGAGCTGTGAGGGGAACGGCACCTCAGTACCTTCAGGCTCTGATCAGGCCCTACACCCAAACAAGGGCACTGCGTTCATCCACCTCTGGCCTGCTCGCCTCCCTACCACTGAGGAAGTACAGTTCCCGCTCAGCCCAGTCAAAACTGTTCGCTGCTCTGGCACCCCAATGGTGGAACAAACTCCCTCACGACGCAAGGACAGCGGAGTCAATCACCACCTTCCGGAGACACCTGAAACCCCACCTCTTCAAGGAATACCTAGGATAAAGCAATCCTTCTGCCCCCCCCCCTTAAAAGATCTGATGCACTATTGTAAAGTGGCTGTTCCACTGGATGTCATAAGGTGAATGCACCAATTTGTAAGTCGCTCTGGATAAGAGCGTCTGCTAAATGACTTAAATGTAAATGTAAATGATGTAGAATAGAGTACGAGGCAGTTTAATTTGGGCACAATTTTTTCCAAAGTGGAAACAGCGCCCCCATATTGACAAGAAGTTAAAGAAGTTACAGGTCTGTGAGAGCCAGAAATCTTGCTTGTTTGTAGGTGACCAAATACTTATTTTCCACCATAATTTGCAAATAAATTAATTAAAAATCTTACAATGTGATTTTCTGGATTTATTTTTCTCATTTTTTCTGTCATAGTTGAAGTGTACCTATGAGAAAAATTACAGGCCTCTCTCATATTTTTAAGTGGGAGAATTTGCACAATTGGTGGCTGACTAAATACTTTTTTGCCCTACTGTATATGAATATCATATCTTCTGGGCCCGAGAAGCAGGCAGTTTAATTTGGGCATGCTTTTCATCCAAAATTCCGAATGCTGCCCCCTACCCTAGAGAAGTTAATAGTCCCTGACTTATTAACTACAAACAAACTTGATACCCAGTATCTAGTACATTACATTCACGATTATACCTACGTTTACCCACACTCACACTTGTTAACTTCTTAGCGCTAGGGGTCAGATTATTATTTTTTTTTTTAAATAACGTGCCCAACGTAAACGGACATTTTATCTGGCCAGATCGTAGAATATGCATATAATTTACAGATTAGGATAGAAAACACTCCAAAGTTTCCAAAACATTGTCTGTGAGTATAACCATACTTATTCTGCAAGCGAAAACCTGAGAAAATGTAACCCGGACGTGATATATATTTTTAACTGTGTTTCCTGACCCGTCTAACCTCCATTTAAAGGGGTATCAACCAGATTCCTTTTCCAATTTCTTCCTCAGGCTGTGACCAGGCTTTAGACATAGTTTCAGGCTTTTAATTAGAAAAATTTGCGATTTTTTTCAAAAGTAGTCAGTTGTCCTCTGAATATTTCATGCGCGCGAGAGAGGGGCACCCCATTTTCCTTTTGTCTCTTAACCTGTCTAGGATGAGGGTGCCGCTAGCGGCACTCCCCCCCCACCCCCACTGAAAAACCAGTGCCGCGAAATTCAAAAAAAAATTTTTTTTTAAATATTTAACTTTCACACATTAAAGTCCAATACAGCTAATGAAAGAAACAGATCTTGTGAATCCAACCAACATGTCCGATTTTAAATTTTTTTTTACAGGGAAGACACAATATGTAAAGATGTACATCTATTACCTAAAAACACATTAGCATAATCCACCATCTTTTATTTGTCCACCAACACCAGTAGCTATCACCAATTCGGCTAAACTAAGATATTTATAGCCCCTAACCAAGAAAAAAACTCATCAGATGACAGTCTGATAACATATTTATGGTATGGGATAGGTTTTGTTAGAAAAAAGTGCATATTTCAGGTAGATGGCATAAGTTACAATTGCACCCACCGTCACAAATGGACTAGAAAAACTACATTGAGCAACGTGTTTACCTACTTAATAATCATCAAACATTTCGTAAAAATACACAGCATACACTAATCGAAAGACACAGATCCTGTGAATACAGACAATATTTCAGATTTTCTAAGTGTCTTACAGCGAAAACACAATAAATCGTTATATTAGCATAGCACATAGCACATAGCAGCCCAGCATTGATTCTAGCCAAAGTGAGCGATAAAAGTCAACATCGCCAAAATATATTAATTTTTTCACTAACCTTCTCAGAATTCTTCAGATGACACTCCTGTAACATCATATTACACAATCCATATAGAGTTTGATCGAAAATGTTTATATTTAGCCACCAAAATCATGGTTAGACAATGTGAAATGTAGCCAAGCTGGTGAGAAAATGTCCGTGCGCCACTTAGACAGTGATCTACTCTTATACATAAATACTCATAAACGTGACTAAAAAATATAGGGTGGACAGGGATTGATAGACAATTTAATTCTTAATACAATCGCGGAATTACATTTTTTAAATTATCCTTACTTTTCAATACAGTTTGCGCCAAGCGAAGCTACGTCAAAAAACATGGCGTCCTAAGCCACTAACATTTTTCGACAGAAACACGATTTATCATAATAAAAATGTCCTACTTTGAGCTGTTCTTCCATCAATATCTTGGGCAAAGAATCCTTTCTTGGGTCCAATCGTCTTTTGGTGGAAAGCTGTCCTCTTGCCATGTGGAAATGCCAATTGCGTTCGGGATGAACTGGAAGCGTGCCCAGCAATTCACAGCGTTTCAGAAATAAATGTCCCAAAATCGCACTAAACGGATATAAATTGCTATAAAACGCTTTAAATTAACTACCTTATGATGTTTTTAACTCCCATAACGAGTAGAAACATGACCCGAGTAATATTACTCCCTCCACTAATGCTTGGAACAGGTGCGGGTCGGTGTCCTCTAGGCGCATGACGCAGCTCCAAAAGAGTGACTAGCCTCAGGGTTTTTTAATTTGTAGTGCCTGTGAACGCGCAATCGACCCCATTCAAATCGTCATCACGTAAAGGCATCCAGGGGAAGACGTAAGCAGTGTCCGTATACTCATAGCAATAACAGTGCCCTTTTAACTGACTCCAGATCAGGGGCCAAAATTTCTGAAATCTGACTCCATGTCAGGGAAATTGCTGTAGAATGGGCTCTGTTCCACTTAGAGACAAAATTTCAACTCCTATAGAAACTATAGACTGTTTTCTATCCAATAATAATAATAATATGCATATTGTACGATCAAGGATTTTGTGGGAAGCCGTTTCAAAAATTACACGATTAGCATAAATAGTCACAACAGCGCCCCCATCCTCAACAGGTTAACTTCTTGATGATAGGGTGCAGAATTTTCACTTAGGGAAAAATAGCGTGCGCAATTTCAACTTCGTGCTACTTATCCCCAGAATATAAGATATGCATATAATTAGTAGATTTGGATAGAAAACACTCTGAAGTTTCTAAAACTGTTTGAATCATATCTGTAAGTATAACAGAACTTATATAGCAGTCAAAACCCTGAGGACTAACTTTTTTATTGTTAAGTTCCTCTATGTTCAATGGATTGTTTTGGGCAAACCAGAATTCTAATCAGTAAATGCGCAGTTTCTATTGCTTCCACTGGATGTCGCCATTGTATGGAAAATGGTTAAGGTTTTTTCTTAGTGAGGTACAAAAGATATTGACCCGGAAGTGGAGTGACGTCGTTTGTTTATGTTTGAGATTTGGGCAAGACATGAAATGTTCCGTGAGTTTGTTGATATCCTGTATTGAAAACAGATTGACCTGTCTTCAATTTGATCGATTATTAACGTTTACAAATACCTTAAGCTGTATTACAAAAGTACTTTGAAATGTTTTGGCAAAGTTTAGAGGTAATTGTTTTTAGATATTGTGTCGTGATTTTGTTCAAATTGAACGCTGTTTTTCCTGGTACAACGGCGCCAAATAAATGGACAATTTGGATATATATGGATGGAATTAATCGAACAAAAGGACCATTTGTGATGTTTATGGGACATATTGGAGTGCCAACAAAAGAATCTCGTCAAAGGTAATGCATGTTTTGTATTTTATATTAGCGTTTTGAGTAGCGCTAGCATGTAGCATGTAGCGCTAGCAATAGGCTACACTCTCTTGTTTACATTGGGCTATCATCAGATAATAGCATCTTATGCTTTCGCCGAAAAGCCTTTTTGAAATCTGACATGTTGGCTGGATTCACAACGAGTGTAGCTTTAATTTGATATCTTATATGTGTGATTTAATCAAGTTTAATTTTATATAATTTTTTTGAATTTGGCGCTCTACATTTTGACATGGCTGTTGGGAAGCAAGCGTCCCATCTATCCCAGAGAGGTTAATGAATAGGTTATGGTCCGGGTGAAATATTATCGATTATGTTTGTTAAAAACAACCTGAGGATTGATTATAAAAAACATTTGACATGTTTCTACGACCATTACGGATACTTTTTGGAATTTGTCGAACGGAACACGGCTTTGGTTTTCTCAACATAATGCGCAACCCAAATCGCGTTTTTTTGTGATAAAAGTAATATTTATCGAACATAAAGAACATTTGTTGTGTAACTGGGAATTTCGTGAGTGGAAACATCCGAAGATTATCAAAGGTAAGCGATTAATTTTATTGCTTTTCTGACTTTCGTGACCAAGCTAACCAAGCTAACATAAGGCTAGCTGTTGTAGCATTGAAAGCTACATTCACAAAAGCTTGGATTTCTTTCGCTGTAAAATATATTTTCAAAATCTGACACGATAGGTGGATTAACAACAAGCTAATCTGTGTTTTGGTATATTTCACTTGTGATTGCATGATTTATAAATATTTTTAGTAATATTTTTGCATTTGGTGCCCTGCAATTCTAGCGGTGCTTTAGGAAAGTGATCCTGTAAAAGGGATCCGTAGCACAGAGAAGTTAATAGTCCCCTACTTATTAACTACAATCAAACTTGATACCTGGTATCTAGTACAGTACATTCGCTGTTATACCTACGTTTACCCACACTCACACTTGTTAATAGTCCCCGACTTATTAACTACAATCAAACCAGTAGGTACACCGACCCACCTAGTACATTACATTTACTGTCATACCACAAATTATCTGATCAGTTTCAAAATTGCATTCATCAGCGTATACTTCATACGTGTTGTCTATATTCCAAACTTTAAATGAACATAATTTGGTAACTTACATCAAACAGGTGTCACACAAAATTAAATTTGGATAATGCCAATGTGCAGAACTTTAGTTATTCACAATAGATGTCTGCTTACTTTTTTTTTTTTTTGACCGGTCAGAGTTTGTGAGGCACACCGTCCGACGACAGCAATGGCCAATCGTCTGGACAATTTCCAACGAAGTCCTTTTACCAGATCACGTCGGGGTCACCAATTGTTAGGGTTGCGTCAATCAAATCTGGTATCAGGATAGACTGCGACACGGAGTCACTAAATATGTTCTATGTCTTTTTATTATAGTCAAGCGATAAATGGTAAATGCAATTTTCGTATATACGGGTTCACTGTATCACCACGCAGGGCAAAGCAGAGAACTGACTTGTTCCTGACAAAGTTCTTCTAATATACTCTGATAGAAGTAGTTCCCGCTTCTGAGCTGGCCTGTCAGAGTAGAGGCTGAGTGTGGTTTAGACTTACTCAGCCTATCGTTGGCGCACAGGCTGGTCCCAGCCTCCAGGCACTTCAGCTGTCAGGCGTTGTTGTTGGGCAGATTTACCTATGCGCTCACACCCTAGATACTGAGGCCACAAGCTTGGTTCCTGTTTTCATTTCCTCATTTAACACAGACTGTTCAGCAACATTGTTTTCTATGCATGTGTCAATAGCTCAACATACTGTTCCTGCTCAAGGTTAACCACAGCCTTCCCGCTAGTCACACCATATGTTGCAAAATGTTACTTCCAGCACACACAGACACCCCCATTATAGGCCAAGCATATTTTCAACCCTCACAAACGAAAGATCAAAAGAAATATGAAGTGACAATGTCACATGTAAATGGAAAATAAAGACTAGTGGATGGGCTAAAGATTTAAAAAACGGTCAAATCATCGCTAAAGAACTGGGGAACGACGAACTTCAAATCAGATTTATTTGTCACATACATATGGTTAGCAGATGTTAATGCGAGTGTAGCAAAATGCTTGTGCTTCTAGTTCTGACCATGCAGTAATATCTTACAAGTAATCTAACCTAACAATTTCACAACAACTACCTTATACACACAAGTGTAAAGGAATGAATAAGAATATGTACATAAAAAATATATGAATGAGCGTTGGAAACTTGTGGTGTCCTTTTTGAACTTGCCCACATACATTACGGATGGTGAGATATATGAAAAATGCTAAAATGTGAAGGTGACCACGCCGATCAAGAGGAGGATGTGGCCAAGAACAGACATTGTAGACGGATGCGATTTTGCAATGTGAAGTTTATGGACAATGTGCAATCATTGCCGTATTCCACAAAATGTCACTGTCGAGGGATTTTAATATTTCCATGTAGTCCATGACATCAAGTGAGGTATGTAGGCTTTGTATTCAGCCGAGGCACATTCTTAAGGAATGTCCGGAATTCACATGCCATAAATGTAGTGAACAAGAGCATTATGCCAGAGAATGTTTGAACGTAGGTAATGTGTGCAGAATGTGTGACAGACCAAAATATAGATGTAGCTGTAATAAGGAAAAAGAAAGAGATCACTTACTTTTGCAAACAATGGACCTCACTTCTGAGGACAATTAGGGGAGTATGCCTATGGAGAGAGAAGAAGAGAGTGACATGGAGATTGTGTTGCAGCCACAGGTGACTCCAGAGACAGTGGCAGATACGCTTGGAGAGTCTGTAATGTTTTCTGGCAAAACACGAGACGCAGTGTTAGTCTCTGCTGCTGATAAGGTGGAACAGCAGCACATGATGGGTGAATTAGATACATAGGTAGAGCTGGTGCAAGGTGCTTCTTAGGTGCCTGAGCCAGTCTTAAGCGTGTGTAAAAGGTACGCTAAAGAGAGAGCTGGGTCCACAGGCACTGTTAAATGCTTTCCAGCTGCTCGCCCAAAAAATTGAAATCCGGAGACTGATGATGAAATAGATAGTGAGGATCCTCAATTGTTTGCAAGAAATAAGAGGTCGTTGTTGAAAGCTAGAGATATGATGGGATTTGGAAAAAATAAAAAGTTGGTTTGAAATTACTTGTCATCATAAAATTATCTCATGTCAGTCAATCCCCCAATAATAGTTAAGACTGTTTGCTGTCCAGTCATTACCACACCTATGAAGTCTCTATGATAAACTCCTGTGAGATCAATATTGTACAAAATGTTCAATCAAACTGAAGTGAGCTTGTTTATACTCTGATTATATTTCTGCACACAATAAGGATTACAGTTGCGTCCCTAAATGGTAACAGTTTGAGAAACAAAAACTAATTTGAGCAGGTTTTAGTGTCCGTTAAGGCAGACATGTTTTGTTTTCAAGAGATCAATTGGACGGAATCCAAAATACAGGAGATTAAGAGTAAAATGGTCTGATTTACATTTTTTTGTTGTCACGAAAGCGCCAAAATGTGTGGTGTGGCTATTTTGACAAAAAAACTATGTGGTTCAAAATGTGAAACAAATACATGCTGATAATCATGGCAGACTTATTGTAATTGAATTTGAAGTTCAAAATGTTATTTTTCGTTTAATTCATGTCTATGCTTCAAACATTGAATCTGAAAGGAGGGAAATGTTTCACAATTTATAGAACTGGTAGGTGACTTTAATGTGAGGTGTCGTAGAATGGATGCCTCTAGTTGTGCTAGATTCAGATATGATTCTTCTAGAAATGCATTATGTAAACTTATGAATGATGATAATGTGGTAGATATATGGACAATCCAAAGAGAAGAGTGTTTTCTGGAAGGCAGGTGGTTTTAAAGGAATTAAAACAAAGTAAAGTTGATTTATGCTTAGTAAAACAAGAAGTGGTTCAGCACGTTAAGGAGATGTCATATACAGTGCATTCGGAAAGTATTCAGACCCATTGATATTTTTCCACATTTTCTTAATTTACAGCCTTACTCTAAAATAGATTTTTTTTTTAAGTCCTCAGCAATCTACACACAATACCCCATCATAACAAAGCGAAAACAGTTTTTTTTCCTAATTTATTAAAAGTAAAAAACATTAATACATTATTTACATAAATATTCAGACCATTTGCTATGAGACTCGATATTGAGTTCAGGTGGATCCTGTTTTCATTGATCATCCTTGAGATATTTCTACAACTTGATTGGAATCCATCTGTGGTAAATTCAATTGATTGGACATGATTTGTAGATCACTTGCTCTGACCCAAATGATAAAAGATCCCACTAGGATATGTGAAACAGTGCAAAGTCCGATTGACTTAATATTGGTGTCTGATAAATCTAAAATATCGCAGAGTGGAGTAATAGTATATGGAATCAGTGATCATTTTATTACATTTTGCACAAGGAGGATTTTTAAAGATATATTTAAGTGTCACAAAACCGTTAGAATCAGAGGACTCAAAAAATACTGTGTAGAAAAGTTTAGGGAGGAAGTGGGTAATATTGGCTGGTCACCTGTGCTAGATAGTGCCTGGGAAGGCTTTAAATGTAGATTTCTTGATGTGGTGAATGTGATGGCTCCCATTAGACAGGTCAGGGTAAAGCAGAGATCTAGCCCTTGGTTTAATCATGATATTCTAGACTCCATCCAAGCAAGGAATAAGGCCTTTAAGAAATTTAAGAACTCTCAAGAGCAGCATGATTTTGTCCTATTTAAACGTCACAGAAATGAAGCACAAAGCAGGATGGATGAAGCTAAGAGGGGTTACTTTGCTGAGAAAATAATTGAAAACAAGAATGATCCTAAAAATCTATGGAAATCACTTAAGGAACTAGGCTGTAGTAGTAGAGGTCGACCCATTAATCGGAATGACCGATTAATTAGGGCCGATTTCAAGTTTTCATAACAATCGGTATTGTTACAATCGGTATTTCTGACACTTTTTTTGACACACATATTCTGACCAAATAGCTATTCATAAACATAACTAAAAAATACATGTTGTATAGGAAATTATAGATCCATTAGTTCTTAATGAAATCGCAGTGTTAGAATTCTAAAAAATAACTTCATTACGACATCCAGCTTCGGTATAGCTAGAGTACCCCAAAGTTGGGCGCCGACGACAAGTTCACATGTACGACAGATATATGAAATAGCATCATAAAATGTTTCTTACTTTTGCTGATCTTCCATCAGAATGTTGGACAAGGGGTCCTTTGTCAAGAACAAATGTTGTTTGGATTTAGAACGTCCATTTTCCCTCTCGATTTAGCAAGCACACTAGCCAAGTGGCGCGAATCTCTCCATGTCAACAAACGGAAGAGAACGGAACACGGCAAAACTACCGAAAAAATATCAATAATCTGATGAAACTATATTGAAAAAACATACTTTCGATGATATGGTCACATGTATCAAATAAAATTAAAGCCGGAGATATTAGTCGCCTATAACGGCAGCTAAACAGAAGGCAAATCCAGGTCCCTCTTCGCTCTCTCCAGAAAACAAGAAATGGGGGACACGTCATACAAAGAGCTTGTATTCCACTTCAGACCAAGATAAACACTCAATTTCTTCTCTCACCGCCTCTTGACATCAAGGGGAAGGTCTATGAAGTGCACGTATACTAATACGTATCATGCCCATTTATAGGCAGGCCCTAGAACAGAGCATCGATTTCAGATTTTCCACTTCCTGTCAGGAAGTTTGCTGCAAAAGGAGTTCTGTTTTACTCACAGATATAATTCAAACGGTTTTAGAAACTAGAGAGTGTTTTCTATCCAATGGTAATAATAATATGCATATTGTACGAGCAAGAATTGAGTACGAGGCCATTTGAAATGGGCACCTTTTATCTGGCTACTCAATACTGCCCCTGCAGCCCAAACAGGTTAACAAGCGCATTTGCTAAAAAGGCACTGTCGTTGCACCAATGTACCTAACCATAAACATCAATGCCTTTCTTTAAAATCAATACACAAGTATATATTTTTAAACCTGCATATTTAGTTAATATTGCCTGCTAACATGAATTTCTTATAATTAGGGAAATTGTGTCACTTCTTTTGCATTCCGTGCAAGCAGTCAGGGTATATGCAGCAGTTTGGGCAGCCTGGCTCATTGCGAACTGTGTGAAGTCCATTTATTCCTAACAAAGGCCGTAATTCATTTTCCAGAATTGTACATAATTATGACATAACATTGAAGGTTGTGCAATATAATAGCAATATTTTGACTTAGGGATGCCATCCGTTAGATAAAATACGGAACGGTTCTGTATTTCACTGAAAGAATAAACGTTTTGTTTTTTGAAATGATAGTTTCCGGGATTCTACCATTTTAATGACCAAAGGCTCGTATTTCTGTGTGTTATTATGTTATAATTAAGTCTATGATTTGATAGAACAGTCTGACTGAGCGTTGGTAGGCAGCAGCACGCTCGTAAGCATTCATTCAAACAGCACTTTCGTGCGTTTGCCAGCAGCTCTGCTGTATATGACTTCAAGCCTATCAACTCCCGAGATCAGGCTGGTGTAACCGATGTGAAATGGCTAGCTAGTTAGCGGGGTGCGCACTAATAGCGTTTCAAACGTCACTCGCTCTGAGACTTAGAGTAGTTGTTCCCCTTGCTCTGCATGGGTAACGCTGCTTCGAGGGTGGCTGTTGTCAATGTGTTCCTGGTTCGAGCCCAGGTAGGAGCGAGGAGAGGGACGGAAGCTATACTGTTACACTGGCAATACTAAAGTGCCTGCAAGAACATCCAATAGTCAAAGGTATATGAAATACAAATCGTATAGAGAGAAATAGTCCTATAATTCCTATAATAACTACAACCTAAAACTTTTTACCTGGGAATATTGAAGACTCATGTTAAAACTTCTTATGGCTGCAAGGGGCAGTATTGAGTAGCAAGTTAAATCGTGCCCATTTCAAACGGCCTCGTACTCAATTCTTGCTCGTACAATATGCATATTATTATTACTATTGGATGGAAAACACTCTCTAGTTTCTAAAACCGTTTGAATTATTTCTCTGAGTGAAACAGAACTCCTTCTGCAGCACATTTCCTGACCAGGAAGTGGAATGTCAGAAATCGATGCTCTGTTCAACTTCATGCCTATACATGGGCAATGAACGTAAGAGTCTACGTACACTTCATACACCTTCCCCTGGTTGTCAAGAGGCGGTGAGAGAAGAAATTTCGTGTCTATCTTGGTCTGAGGTGGAATTAAAGCTCTTTGTATGACGTGACCGTCCATTTCCTGATTCTGGAGCGCGCGAAAGAGGACATGGATTTGCCTTCTGTTTAGCTGTCGTTATGGACGACTAACATCTCCGGTTTAGATTTTATTTGATACATGTGACCATATCATCGTAAAGTATGTTTTTTCAATATAGTTTAATCAGATTATTGAAATTTTTTCGGGAGTTTTGCCGTGTTCCGTTCTCTGACTTTGTTGACGTTGGAGAGATCCGTGCCACTTGGCAAGTGCCCATGCTAAATCAAGAGGGAAATTTGCCATTCCAGATCCAAACAACGACTGTTCTGGACAAAGGACACCTTGTCCAACATTCTGACGGAAGATCACCAAAAGTAAGAAACATTTTATGATGCTATTTCTAATATCTGTCGCGCATGTGAACTGGTCGTCGGCGCCCAAGAGTTTCTGGCTATTGTGGCTACGCTAATATAACGCTATATTGTGTTTTCGCTGTAAAACACTTGATAAATCGGAAATATTGTCTGGAATCACAAGATGCCTGTCTTTCAATTGATGTACACTATGTATTTTTCAGAAATGTTTTATGATGAGTATTTAGTTATTTGGCGTTGGTGTCTGTAATTTTTCTGTCTGCTTTCGTTGCAATTTCTGACTGTAGCTGCAATGTAAACTATGATTTATACCTGAAATATGCACATTTTTCGAAAAAAAACATATGCTATACATTAAATATGTTATCAGCCTGTCATCTGATGAGGTTGTTTCTTGGTTAGTGGCTATTTATATCTTTATTTGGCCGAATTTGTGATAGCTACTGATGGAGTCAAAAACTGATGGAGTAATAAAAGTGGAGTCTTTTGCTAACGTGGTTAGCTAATAGATTTACATATTTTGTCTTCCCTGTAAAACATTTTAAAAATCGGACATGTTGGCTGGATTCACGAGAAGTCTACCTTTCATATGTTGTATTGGACTTGTTAATGTGTGAAAGTTAAATATTTAACTTCGTATGGCTGCAAGGCAAAGTGTTGAGTAGCCAGTGAAATCGTGCCCATTTCAAACGGCCTCCTACTCAAATCTTGCTCGTACAATATGAATATTATTATTCTTTTTGGATAGAAAACACTTTCTAGTTTCTAAAAGAGTTGGAATTCTTTATCTGAGTGAAACAGAAGTCCTTCTGCAGCACTTTTCCTGACCAGGAAGTGAAATGTCAGAAATCGATGCTCTTTTCAACTTGATGCCTATACATGGTCTTAACACTTAGGAGTCTGCTGACACTCTATACGCCTTCTTATTGGTGTAAAGAGGATGTCAAAGAAGAATTTTTTTTGCTCCTCTTGGTCTGTGGTGGAAAAAACCTATTTCTTTGACGTGACCGTCCACTTCCGGTACTCTGAAGGAAGTGGGATTGACTTCTGTTTTTCCTTCGTAACGAACGGCTAACGTCTCCGGCTCTAATTTTTTTTGATACATGTGACCATATCATCGTAATGTATGTTTTTTCAATATAGTTTAATCAGATTATTGAAACTTTATTCGGGAGTTTTGCCGTGTTCCGTCCTCTAACTGTGTTTACGTTGGAGAAATTTCTGGTCTCTCACAAAAATAAAACTATGTTGGAGAGCATACTTAGCACAGAGCTTACTAACATTAACAAATGGCTTGGAGATAACAAGCTCTCTATGCACTTAGGGAAAACTGAAGCAATTATTTTTGGATCCAGACCTAAATTGTGTAGGTCATCTGAAATCAGAGTGGAGTTAGGGGGTGAGGTCCTGACTACTAAAACCTCTGTTAGCTACTTGGGATGTATCCTTGATGGAAGCTTGGGAGGTGTGAGCTTGGCCAATAAGGTGCTAGGGAAGGTTAATGCCAGGACTACGTTTTTGGCTAGAAAGTCCAAGCTGCTTGATAAGGACTCCATGAAAGTGCTAGCTACTGCCCTCCTTCAATGCCATTTTGACTATGCTAGTACTTCCTGGTTTTGGGGCTTATCTAAACTTATGAAGGGGGAGCTCCAGATAGCCCAGAATAAGTTGATCAGGGTAGTATTGAAGTTGAGTCTACGTACTCAATAGGCAGGAGTTGCTTTCAGGAACTAAACTGGCTGCCTGTTGAGGCTAGGGTGTCCCAGATTAGACTAGGTTTGGTGTATATGAGTATTTATGCTCCTGCGCCCAGATATCTAAGTTACTTTCCTCATGTTGGGGATGCACACAATCACAGCACCAGATCAGGTGTTTCTTGTATCCGGGAGCCTCAGAATGGAATAAGTTGCCTCTGCCTATAAAAACAACGTCCTCTCTGGACAGCTTCAAAAATAAAGTAAAAATAAGTTTGATGTCCTCTGTGCCCATATGAATAACCCCTATGATGTAACTGGAATGATGAGATGTTCTTCTTTTATGTTTTTGTTTTATTAGTGTGAGGGTGTTGGTGATTTGAAAAAATGCAGAGTCAGGCGCAGGACACAGATATGAGTAATAGTCCGAAATATACTCAATATATAAGTAATGTTCCAACAAGGAAAAACACAATAATCCAGAGCACAAAAACACGAACCCACATGACAAACAATGAGGCACAAAACAGAGAGAGAAGCCAGAGGGTTAAATAAGGAACATAATTAATGGAATGGAATGGAAATGAAATGAAACATGGATCGGTGGTGACTAGAAAGCCGGTGACGTCGACCGCCAAACGCCGCCCGAACAAGGAGAGGGACCAACTTCGGCAGAAGTCATGACAATTAGTTTACTGCTATACTGTGTTCCATCTTGTCTAGCCGTCTTGTCTCAAGAGGACCACAATGGAAAAAAGTCCCAGACTTTATTGTGTGATTTTATTCATGTGCATGTATGGCTTTTAAGTTTTGTGTGCTTGTTTTTTTTAAATGGTCAAATTAATAAACTAAACTAAAATGATTTGGAAAAGCACACACCTGTCTATGTAAGGTCCCACAGTTGACGGTGCACGTCAGAACAAAAACCAAGCCATGAGGTTGAAGGAATTGGCCGTAGAGCTCAGAGACAGGATTGTGTCGAGGCACAGATCCGGGGAAGGGTACCAAAAAAATGTCTGCAGCATTGAAGGTCCCCAAGAACACAGTGGCCTCCATCATTCTTAAATGGAAGAAGTTTGGAACCACCAAGACTCTTCTTAGAGCTGGCCACCCAGCCAAACTGAGCAATCGGGGGAGAAGGGCCTTGGTCAAGGAGGTGACCATGAACCCGATGGTCACTCTGACAGAGCTCCAGAGTTCCTCTGTGGAGATGGGAGAACCTTCCAGAAGGACAACCATCTCTGAAGCACTCCACCAATCAGGCCTTTATGGTAGAGTGGCCAGACTTAAGGCACTCCTCAGTAAAATGCATTGCTTGGAGTTTGCTTTGTCATTATTGGGTATTGTGTGTAGATTGTAATTTCAAATAAGTTTTGGTGTGGAGAGGAGAGGGGGAGGTGTCTGGTGTTTAAATGCCAGTCTGTTAAAGGAGGAGAAATATAGACATGAAATTGTTGAATGTATTAATGATGAAATGTCTAATGTACTGTTAAATGAGAATGTGTGGAGAGAGGAAGTGAAAGTGAAAATAAAAAAGAGGAGTACTAGGAATGCTAAAAACCTTTAAGATAAGCAGAAAGAAAAAATGCTCAGAAATGAGGATGTTGCATGAACTTCAAAAAGACTGATACTGATCCAGATTATGATGTTGTGAACTATTTGAAAATCCATGCAGAGCTGGGTCCTTATGAAAAAAAATAAATGTTTGGGTGCTATTGTTAGGAGTAGGGCACAGTACGCTTTGGAAGGTTGGGCTCCCGAGTGGCGCAGCGGTTTGGTTTAACCTGTTGGGGATGGGGGCGCTGTTTAGACTATTTATGCTAATTGGGTACTTTTTGAAACGGCTTCCCACAAAATCCTTGATCGTACAATATGCATATTATTATTATTATTGGATAGAAAACAGTCTATAGTTTCTATAGGAGTTGAAATTTTGTCTCTAAGTGGAACAGAGCCCATTCTACAGCAATTTCCCTGACATGGATTCAGATTTCAGAAATGTTGGCCACTGTTCTGAAGTCAGTTAAAACGGCACTGATATTGCTATGACTATACGGACACTTCTTACGTCTTCCCCTGGATGCCTTTACGTGATGACGATTCCAATGGGGTCGATTGCGCGTTCACAGGCCCTATAAATCAAAAAACCCTGTAGCTAGCAAGTCTTTCCTTGGTGCGTAACGCGCGTGCTGGACACCGACCCGCTCCTGTTCCAAGCGTTAGTTTAGCCTGTTATATTTCTCCGGTCATCTTTTCACTCGTTATAGGAGTTAAAAACATCATAAGGTAGTTAATTTAAAGCGTTTTATAGCAATTTATATCCGTTTAGTGCGATTTTGGGACATTTATTTTTGCAACGATGTGAATAGTTGGGCACGCTTTTCAGTTCATCCCGAACGCAGTTGGCATTTTTACATGGCAAGAGGACAGCTTTCCACCAAAAGACGATTGCTCCCAAGAAAGGATCCTTTGCCCAAGATACTGATGGAAGAACAGCTCAAGGTAGGACATTTTTATTATGATAAATCGTGTTTCTGTCGAAATATTTTAGTGGCTTAGGACGCCATGTTTTTTGACGTAGCTTCGCTTGGCGCAAACTGTATTGAAAAGTAAGGATAAATTAAAAAATGTTATTCCGCAATTGTATTAACTTCTTCTCAATATGGGGGCGCAGTTTCCACTTTGGAAAAAATCGTGCCCAAATTAAACTGCCTCGTACTCTATTCTAGATCGTACAATATGCATATTATTATTACTATTGGATAGAAAACACTCAAGTTTCTAAAACTGTTTGAATTATATCTGTGAGTAAAACAGAACTCATTTTGCAGCAAACTTCCAGACAGGAAGTGAAAAATCTGAAAACGATGCTCTGTTCCAGGGCCTGCCTATTGAATTGCCTTATATTTATGGATATGCATGCACTGCATACGCCTTCCACTAGATGTCAACAGGCAGTGGAAGGTGGAATGGGGTGTCTAGCTTGATCTGAGGTCAAACAAGAGCTCTTGGAATGACGTGTCCAGAATTTATTTTCTCTACCTAGGCGCGGGAAGCACCTCCCTATTGTCTTATGATAAGCGTTCGGTATACACGGCTAATATCTCCGGCTTTGTTTTTATTTGATACATATTAGAAAAACATCATAAAGTAGGTTTTTTCAACCGAGTTTCATCAGTTTATTCAACGTTTAATGGGACTTTTGGAGTTTTCCGTTCTCTGCGTCGAGAGAAATTGGGAACGTCATCAACATTGGCTAGCCTTTGTGGAGCGAATTCGACAGGAGAGAAGGACATTCTAAAACTAAACAACGATTTATTCTGGACAAAGGACTCTTTGTACAAGATTCTTATGGAAGCTCAGCAAAAGTAAGAAAAATGTATGATGTTATTTCGTATTTCTGTGGAAAATGTTGAGTCCTATTATCCGCGTTTTGGCGGGCGCTGTCTCGCTATAACGTAAGCTGTTTGTTATGGTAAAGTTATTTTAAAAAATCTAACACGGCGGTTGCATTAAGAACCAGTGTATCTTTCATTTGCTGTCCAACATGTATTTTTTAGTAAAGTTTATGATGAGTTCTTTGGTCAGATTAGGTGAGTGTCCAAAATATCTCCGGACAATTTGGTGAATCGATGCTACATATTCACAATGTATAACCACGGTTTGCAGCTCAAAATATGCACATTTTCGAACAAAACAGAAGTGTATTGTATAACCTGATGTTATAGGACTGTCATCTGATGAAGTTGGTCAAGGTTAGTGATTAATTTTGTATCTTTTGCTGGTTTTTGCGATCGCTACCTTTTGCTGCTGATAAATGCATTTGTGTGTTTGGCTATTGTGGTAATCTAATATAATGCTGTATTGTGTTTTCGCTGTAAAACACTTAAAAAATCTGAAATATTGGCTGGATTCACAAGATGTTTGTCTTTCATTTGCTGTACACCATGTATTTTTCATAAATGTTTTATGATGAGTATTTAGGTATTTCAAGTTGCTCTCTGTAATTTCCCTGGCTACTTCGGTGCTATTTGTGACGTAGCTGTGATGGTAGCTGCAATGTAAAACTGATTTATAGCTCAAATATGCACATTTTTCGAACAAAACATAGATTTATTATGCAACATGTTATAAGACTGTCATCTGATGAAGTTGTTTCTTGGTTAGTTTGGTTGGTTTTGTGCATGCTACCTGTGCTGTGAAAAATGTCTGTCCTTTTTTGTATTTGGTGGTAAGCTAACATAAATATACGTGGTGTTTTCGCTGTAAATCATTTTAAAATCTGACATGTTGACTGGATTCACAAGATGTTTATCTTTCATTTGCTGTATTGGACTTGTTAACCTCTTTCCCTGTTTTTTTCCCCTCTCTACAGCATAAGGCGCTAGTCGATTCAGGCGCAGCTGGGAATTTCATAGATCGGGGGCTCGCGTTAAGGCTAGGGATTCCCCTTGTGTCGTTAGACCTACCTTTCCCCGTGCACTCCTTAGATAGCCGACCATTAGGGTCAGGAATGGTCAGGGTGGCCACGGTACCGCTGGACATGGTAACGCAGGGGAGTCATAAGGAGCAGATTAGTCTGTTCCTTATCGACTCACCTGCGTTTCCAGTGGTGTTGGGAATTCCCTGGCTAGCTCAGCACCGGTGATTTCCTGGCGACAGGGGGCTCTTAAGGGGTGGTCAGAGGAGTGTTCATGCAGGTGTATAGGAGTTGCCGTTGGTGCGACTACGGTGGAGAGTCCAGACCAGGTTTCCACCGTGCGCATTCCCTCTGAATATGCCGATTTGGCTATCACCTTCAGTAAAAAGAAGGCGACCCAATTACCACCCCATCGTCGAGGGGACTGCGCGATAAACCTCCTGGAGAACGCTGCACTTCCTAGGAGTCACGTGTATCCTTTGTCCCAGGAGGAGACAGTAGCTATGGAGACCTATGTTACTGAATTGCTGGGACAGGGGTACATTCGGCCCTCCGCATTACCTGTCTCCTCGAGCTTCTTTTTTTGTGAAGAAGAAAGATGGCGGTTTACGCCCGTGCATTGATTATCGAGGTCTAAATTCCATCACAGTGGGGTTTAGTTACCCACTACCTCTCATCGCTACGGCGGTGGAATCATTTCACGGGGCGCGCTCTTTCACAAAACTGGACCTGAGGAGTGAGTATAATCTGGTGCGTATCCGGGGAGGAGATGAGTGGAAAACCGCATTTAGTACTACATCTGGCCATTATGAGTACCGCGCCATGCCATATGGGTTGAAAAATGCCCCAGCCGTCTTTCAATCCTTCGTAGATGAGATTCTCCGAGACCTGCTCGGGCAGGGAGTGGTAGTGTACATCGATGACATCTTGATCTACTCTGCCACACGCGCGGTGCATGTGTCTCTAGTGCGTAAGGTACTTGGGCGACTGCTGGAGCATGACCTGTATTGCAAGGCGGAGAAATGTGAGTTCTTCAAACAGGCCGTTTCCTTCCTGGGTTGTCGTATTTCCACCTCCGGGGTGGTTATGGAGGATGACCGCGTTACAGCCGTGCGTAATTGGCCGACTCCGACCACGGTGAAAGAGGTGTAGCAGTTTTTAGGGTTTGCCAATCACTACCGGAGGTTTATCCGAGGTTTTGGTCAGGTGGCTGCTCCCATTACCTCACTGCTGAAGGGAGGACCGGTGCCTTTGCGTTGGTCAGCAGAGGCGGACAGAGCTTTCAGTCATATGAAGGAACTGTTCACCAATGCACCCGTGTTGGCGCATCCGGACCCCTCTTTAGCGTTCATAGTGGAGGTGGACGCGTCCGAGGCGGGGGTCGGGGCCGTGCTGTCCCAGCGCTCGGGCGTACCACCCAAGCTCCGCCCTTGTGCCTTCTTTTCGAGGAAGCTCGGTCCGGCGGAGCGAAACTATGACGTGGGGGACCAGGAGTTGTTAGCTGTAGTCAAGGCTCTGAAGGTGTGGAGACATTGGCTTGAGGGGGCTAAACACCCTTTTCTCATCTGGACTGACCATCGTAATCTCGAGTACATCCGGGCAGCGAGGAGACTAAATCCGCGTCAGGCTAGATGGGCCATGTTTTTCACCTGGTTTCAGTTCACCATCTCATACCGGCCAGGCTCCCAAAACACCAAAGCCGACGCGATGTCCCGCCTCTATGATACCGAGGAGCGGTCCGTTGAGGCAACTCCCATCATTCCACCGTCATGTGTCATGGCACCGGTGGTATGGGAGGTGGACGCCGAGATAGAGAGAGCCTCACGGTTAGAGCCGGCCCCCCCTAACTGTCCAGCGGGGGCTCAGTACGTGCCGGGGGGGGTGGGGGGGGGTCCGGGATAAGCTAATCCGTTGGGCTCATACTCTCCCCTCCTCGGGTCATCCTGGAGAGGACAGTGCGGAGTCTTAGGAGGAGATACTGGTGGCCCACGTTCGTTAAGGACGTTAGATTTTATGTCTCCTCCTGCTCGGTGTGCGCTCAGAGCAAGGCTCCTCGACAGTTGCCTAGAGGGAAGTTACAGCCCCTCCCCGTTCCACAACGGCCGTGGACACACTTATCGGTGAACTTTCTTACCGATCTTCCTCCGTCCCAGGGAAGTACTACGATCCTGGTAGTTGTGGATCGGTTTTCTACGTCCTGCCGTCTCATCCCATTGCCCGGTCTCCCTACGGCCCTGCAGACTGCGGATGCCTTGTTTACCCATGTCTTCCGGCACTATGGGGTACCTGAGGACATCGTTTCTGATCGGGGCCCCCAATTCACGTCCAGAGTTTGGAGGGCGTTTATGGAGAGACTGGGGGTCTCGGTCAGCTTGACCTCGGGTTTTCACAATGGGCAGGTGGAGCGCGTAAACCAGGATGTGGGCAGGTTTCTGCGGTCATATTGCCGGGACCGGCCTGGTGAGTGGGCGAGGTATGTTCCTTGGGCTGAGCTCACCCCAGAACTCCCTCCGCCATTTCCTCAACGAACATGTCCCCTTTTGAGTGTGTGTTAGGTTACCAGCCGGTCCTGGCCCCATGGCATCAGAGCCAGACTGAGGCTCCTGCGGTAGAGGAATGGGTACAGCGCTCCAAAGACACCTGGAAAGCCGTCCAGGAATTGCTAAGGTTAGCGATACAACGGCAGAAAAGGAGCGCTGACCAGCACCGCAGTGAGGCCCCCGTGTTCACACCGGGGGACAGGGTCTGGCTCTCGACCCGAAACCTGCCCCCTCCGCCTGCCCTGTCGGAAGCTGGGGCCGCAGTGTGTGGGGCCGTTTAAAGTCCTGAGGAGAATAAACGAGGTGTGTTACAACTTCCTAGGTATTACCGTATTAACCCCTCGTTTCATGTGTCTCTCCGCAGGCCGGTGGAGGCTGGTCCCCTGCAAGAAGGTGAGGTGCCTGAGGTCCCTCCACCCCCTCTGGATATCGAGGGGTCCCCGGCGTACACAGTACGTTGCATTCTGGACTCGAGACGCCGGGGCCTACAGTACCTCGTGGACTGGGAGGGGTACGGTCCGGAGGAGAGATGCTGGGTTCCGGTGGGGGACATTTTGGATCCTTCTCTACTGAGAGACTTCCACCGGCTCCACCCGGATCGCCCGGCGCCTCGCCCTCCGGGTCGTCCTTGAGGCCGGTGGCGGCGTGCTGCGGGAGCCGTGCGTCAGGAGGGGGGTACTCTCACGACTTCTGCCGAAGTTGGCTCCCCTGCCTGTTCGGGCGGTGCTCGGCGGTCGTCGTCACCGTCCTACTAGCCGCCACTGATCTCTTTTTCATTTGTCTGTTTGTTTTGTCTTATTAGTTTCACCTGTGTTTCTGTTGTTTTCGGTTAACTTCTTCTGGCAGTGCTCCTCCTTGCACAAAGGCGCAGGTAGCGGTCCTGCTGCTGGGTTGTTGCCCTCCTACAGCCTCCTCCACGTCTCCTGATGTACTGGCCGGTCTCCTGGTAGCGCCTCCATGCTCTGGACACTACGCTGACAGACACAGCAAACCTTCTTGCCACAGCTCGCATTGATGTGCCATCCTGGATGAGCTGCACTACCTGAGCCACTTGTGTGGGTTGTAGACTCCGTCTCATGCTACCACTAGAGTGAGAGCACCGCCAGCATTCAAAAGTGACCAAAACATCAGCCAGTAAGCATAGGAACTGAGAAGTGGTCTGTGGTCACCACCTGCAGAATCACTCCTTTATTGGGGGTGTCTTGCTAATTGCCTATAATTTCCAACTTTTGTCTATTCCATTTGCACAACAGCATGTGAAATTTATTGTCAATCAGTGTTGCTTCCTAAGTGGACAGTTTGATTTCACAGAAGTGTGATTGACTTGGAGTTACATTGTGTTGTTTAAGTGTTCCTTTTATTTTTTTGAGCAGTGTATATATATATATATATATATATATATATATATATATATATATATATTTACACCTTTCTTTGCATATCTTTTAAATATTTTATTTTCCAAAAACTCAACTTCAAAACACTCTCCTGCAACCCGCCTCACCAATTTAAAAGAAAAATGTATTATTTACCTCAAATCTGAAATCCACAATAGAAGCTAGCCAGAAGCTAACCAGAAGCTAGCCAGAAGTTAACCAGAAGCTAGCCAGAAGCTAACCAGAAGCTAGCCAGAAGCTATTCAGAAACAAGCCAGAAGCTAGCCAGTTTACTGGCTAACGTTAGGATTCAGCTAACCACGGTTTGTGGTCATCAGCTATTCCTTTAGCTCGAAAATCTATCGCCAGTTTTGTACAACGCGACTCAGACCAGAACATACCAGACCTATTTTTCTCTCCATATCCCCGGATTTCAACCGCAAGCTCTGGACATTTACACCTGGATTTCGCAGCTAGCTAGCTGCTATCCGTGTGACTACCTGTTTACGTCGATCCCGGAGCAAACATCAATTATTCCGGAGCTAGCCAGCTGAAGAGTTCCATCAGCCCCTCCTGGGCTACAATCACCTATCCGGACCCGTTTTACTGCCAATGCGGAGCCCCACCGGACCTTCACGACTGGACTACCGACGTTATCTGCCCGAGGGAGTTATCCAACTGGCCCCTCCGTCGCGACGTTCCCTGAACGCCCATCTGCGGCCCGCTAATCGTTAGCTGTCTTATCGGCTGCTATCTGAATAAGTCTATCGGACAATTTTTCTAGGGTCACTATAACTATATCTATTTGCCAATTGGATTTGATCCCCTCTACCACACGGAACCCCACTAATCTACTGACGGAAACGCACAAGGTGGCTAAAAACAGACCTCCATCCTATGCTAGCTTGCTACCGATGGCCCGGCTAGCTGTCTGAATCGCCGTGACCCCAACCAACCTCTACTCACTGGACCCATATGATCACTTGACTAAGCATGCCTCTCCTTAGTGTCAATATGCCTTGTCCATTGCTGTTCTGGTTAGTGTTTATTGGCTTATTTCAATGTAGAGCCTCTAGCCCTTCACTATACCTTATCCAACCTTTCAGTTCCACCATCCACACATGCGATGACATCACCTGGTTTCAATTATGTTTCTAGAGACAAGATCTCTCTCATCATCACTCAATACCTAGGTTTACCTCCACTGTATTCACATCCTACCATACCTTTGTCTTTACATTATACCTTGAAGCTATTTTATCGCCCCCAGAAACCTCCTTTTACTCTCTGGTCCAGACGTTCTAGACGACCAATTCTCATAGCTTTTAGCCGTACCCTTATCCTACTCCTCCTCTGTTCCTCTGGTGATGTAGAGGTGAATCCAGAACCTGCAGTGCCTAGCTCCACTCCTATTCCCCAGGCGCTCTCTTTTGATGACTTCTGTAACCGTAATAGCCTTGGTTTCATGCATTTTAACATTAGAAGCCTCCTCCCTAAGTTTGTTTTATTCACTGCTTTAGCACACTCTGCCAACCTGGATGTTGTAGCAGTGTCTGAATTCTGGCTTAGGAAGACCACCAAAAATTCTGAAATGTTGATCCCAAACTACAACATTTTCAGACAAGATAGAACGGCCATAGGGGGCGGTGTTGCAATCTACTGCAAAGATAGCCTGCAGAGTTCTGTCCTACTATCCAGGTCTGTACCCAAACAATTTGAACTTCTACTTTTAAAACTCCAGTTGTCTAAAAACAAGTCTCTCCCCGTTGCCGCCTGCTATAGACCACCCTCTGCCCCCAGCTGTGCTTGGACACCATATGTGAACTGATTGCCCCCCATCTATCTTCAGAGCTCGTGCTGCTAGGCGACCTAAACTGGAACATGCTTAACACCCCAGCCATCCTACAATCTAAGCTTGATGCCCTCAATCTCACACAAATTATCAGTGAACCTACCAGGTACCACCCCAAAGCCGTAAACACGGGCACCCTCATAGATATCATCCTAACCAACTTGCCCTCTAAATACACCTCGGCTGTTCTCAACCAAGATCTCAGCGATCACTGCCTCATTGCCTGCATCCGTAATGGGTCAGCGGTCAAACGACCTCCACTCATCACTGTCAAACGCTCCCTGAAACACTTCAGAGAGCAGGCCTTTCTAATCGACCTGGCCGGGGTCTCCTGGAAGGATATTGATCTCATCCCGTCAGTAGAGGATGCATGGTTATTTTTTTTAAATGCCTTCCTCACCATTTTAAATAAGCATGTCCCATTCAAGATATGTAGAACCAGGAACAGATATAGCCCTTGGTTCTCTCCAGACCTGACTGCTCTTAACCAACACAAAAACATCCTATGGCGTTCTGCATTAGCATCGAACAGCCCCCGTGATATGCAACTTTTCAGGGAATCTAGAAACCAATATACACAGCTTTTTCAAGCAGAAATTTGCTTCCTGCAACACAAACTCAAAAAAGTTCTGGGACACTGTAAAGTCCATGGAGAATAAGAACACCTCCTCCCAGCTGCCCACTGCACTAAAGATAGGAAACACTGTCACCACCGATAAATCCACTATAATTGAGAATTTCAATAAGCATTTTTCTACAGCTGGCCATGCTTTCCACCTGGCTACCCCTACCCCGGTTAACAGCACTGCACCCCCCACAGCTACTCGCCCAAGCCTTCCCCATTTCTCCTTCTCCTAAATCCAGTCAGCTGATGTTCTGAAAAAGCTGCAAGAGCCGGGCTAGATAATCTGGACCCTTTCTTTCTAAAATTATCTGCCGAAATTCTTGCCACACCTATTACTAGCCTGTTCAACCCCTCTTTCTTGTCGTCTGAGATTCCCAAAGATTGGAAAGCAGCTGCGGTCATCAAACTCTTCAAAGGAGGGGACACTCTTGACCCAAACTGCTACAGACCTATATCTATCCTACCCTGCCTTTCTAAGGTCTTCGAAAGCCAAGTCAACAAACAGATTACCGACCATTTCGAATCCCACCATACCTTCTCCGCTATACAATCTGGTTTCAGAGCTGGTCATGGGTGCACCTCAGCCACGCTCAAGGTCCTAAACGATATCTTAAGCTAGGGGGGTGCTATTTCGATATAGCACAAATGTGTACCCAATGTAAACGGCCTCCTACTCAATTCTTGCTCGTACAATATGCATATTATTCTTACTATTGGATAGAAAACACTCTCTAGTTTCTAAAACCGTTGGAATTATGTCTGTAAGTGAAACAGAACTCGACTTAGAGCACTTTTCCTATGTCTGTGTGAGAATGGGAAATTTTATCATCTGCTTTGAGACCTGTCTTTAACTTTGCCTGTCTTCTATTGGTTGAGATGCACTGCATACGCCTTCCCCTGGCTGTTAGCGAATAGGGAGAGTTGAAATGACGTCTCTACGTAGTTCCCAAAGTTTATAAATTGATTGGAACCGAGGTGTCCGACCTTTTGGGACTTCGCGCTGACGCAAAGAGGATCTTGGCATGTCTTTTTAGAACGTCTGGTTTTAGCTCCTAGATGTATCCGGCTCTGTTTTTATTCGCTATAGGCTTTAAAGACATCATAATCTTGTTATTTTGAACAGAATTATACCAGTTTAGGTCAGTATATTGCGATTTTCAGGTATTTATTTCCATGGCGCTGTAGAAACGTGGGTGTCTCTCTCTCGAATGCCATTCTGTACTGCTGATTGCAATGTCGAGGGAAACATTCTCCAACCCAGCAACGATTCTTTTGGCCAACGGACACCTTCCCCAAGATTCTGATGGGAGTTCAGCTAATAGTAAGTACTATTTATGCTGATAAAACGTTGTTCTGTTGAAAAAGAAAAATGTATTAGACGCCATTATTTTCCGTGTAGCGTTGCGCTATCGCACCCTGTATTGTACCCAGTATTGCGCAGTAAGGTTAATTTTAAAAATGTAATTCAGCGATTGCATTAAGAACTAATTTGTCTTTCAATTACTGTCCAACCTGTATTTTTTTAGTCAAGTTTATGAATAGTTTTCGATAAGATTAGGTGCCTTTCCAAAATGGTGCCGGACAGATTGCTTGATTTTTTGCCCACTAAACACGTTGTGTAACCACGAATTGTGCGGCTAAATATGCACATTTTCGAACAAACTATATGCATTGTGTAATATGATGTTACAGGACTGTCATCTGAAGAATTCTGAGAGGGTTAGTGAAAAAATTAATAGCGTTTGGTGGTTTATAACGTTATTGCTATTTTTGGCTTGAATCAATGCTACTGTGTGACTGACTTGTAGTAAGCTAAGATAACGCTATATTGTGTTTTCGCTGTAAAACACTTAGAAAATCTGAAATATTGTCTTGATTCACAAGATTTGTGTCTTTCAATTGCTGTACGCTGTGTATTTTTAAGAAATGTTTTATGATGAGTAATTAGCTAATGCACGATGGTCTCTGTAGTTATTCTAGTCATTTTAGTGATAGTTGTGATGGGGGTGTCACGTTCCTGACCGGTTTTCTGTTATTTTGTATGTGTTTGACGGTCAGGGCGTGAGTTTGGGTGGGTAGTCTATGTTATGTGTTTCTATGTTTGTTTAGGGTGACCTGATATGGCTCTCAATTAGAGGCAGGTGGTTTTCATTTCCTCTGATTGTGAGTCATATTAAGGTAGGTGTTTTCACATTGTTTGTTTGTGGGTGGTTGTCTCCTGTGTCTGTGTCAGTGTATGTTACGCCACACGGGACTGTTTTCGGTTTTGTTTGTTCGTTCATTTTATGTAGTCAGTTTTCCTGTTATTGCGTTCTTCGTGTTTCATGTAAGTTCGTCGTCCAGGTCTGTCTACGTCGTTTATTGTTTTGTAATTATTCAAGTGTTCGTCGTGTTTTCTGTTTTGTTTAATAAATAATATGTCGAACTACAACGCTACATTTTGGTCGAATCACTACTCCTCCTTTTCGGATGAAGAGGAGGAGGAACGCCATTACAGGGGGCTGCAATTGTAAACTATGATTTCTACCTGAAATATGCACATTTTTCTAACAAAACCTATGCTATACAATAAATATGTTATCAGACTGTCATCTGATGAGGTTTGTTTCTTGGTTAGTGGCTATTTATATCTTTATTTGGTCAAATTTGTGATAGCTACTGATGCAGTAAGAAAATGGTGGAGTAAGAAAATTGTTGTCTTTTGTTAACGTGGTTAGCTAATAGATTTACATATTGTGTCTTCCCTGTAAAACATTTTAAAAATCAGAGATGATGGCTTGAATCACAAGATCTGTATCTTTCATTTGGTGTCTTGGACTTGTGATTTCATGAACATTTTATTTTATGATATCCCTGTAACTTTAGGCTAGGCTATGCTAGTCAGCTTTTGTGATGGGGGGGATCCCGGATCCGTGTTAGGGAGGCGTTAGAGGTTAACCGCCATCGATAAGAAACAATACTGTGCAGCCGTATTCATTGACCTGGCCAAGGCTTTAGACTCTGAGGATCTGGTGATTGACATCGGCAGACTCGACAGCCTTGGTTTCTCAAATGATTGCCTCGCCTGGTTCACCAACTACTTCTCTGATAGAGTTCAGTGTGTCAAATCGGAGGGTCTGTTGTCCGGGCCTCTGGCAGTCTCTATAGGGGTGCCACAGGGTTCAATTCCTGGACCGACTCTCTTCTCTGTATACATCAACGATGTCGCTCTTGCTGCTGGTGAGTCTCTGATCCACCTCTACGCAGACGACACCATTCTGTATACTTCTTGCCCTTCTTTGGACACTGTGTTAACAACCCTCCAGGCGAGCTTCAATGCAATTCAACTCTCCTTCCGTGGCCTCCAATTGCTCTTAAATACAAGTAAAACTAAATGCATGCTCTTCAACCGATCGCTGCCTGCACCTGCCCGCCTGTCCAACATCACTACTCTAGACGGCTCTGACTTAGAATATGTGGACAACTACAAATACCTAGGTGTCTGGTTAGACTGTAAACTCTCCTTCCAGACTCACATCAAACATCTCCAATCAAAAGTTAAATCTAGAATTGTCTTCCTATTCCGCAACAAAGCATCCTTCACTCATGCTGCCAAACATACCCTTGTAAAACTGACCATCCTACCGATCCTCGACTTCGGCGATGTCATTTACAAAATAGCCTCCAATACCCTACTCAATAAATTGGATGCAGTCTATCACAGTGCCATCTGTTTTGTCACCAAAGCCCCATATACTAACCACCACTGCGACCTGTACGCTCTCGTTGGCTGGCCCTCGCTTCATACTCGTCGCAAAACCCACAGGCTCCAGGTCATCTACAAGACCCTGCTAGGTAAAGTCCCCCCTTATCTCAGCTCGCTGGTCACCATAGCAGCACCCACCTGTAGCACGTGCTCCAGCAGGTATATCTCTCTGGTCACCCCCAAAACCAATTCTTCCTTTGGCCGCCTCTCCTTCCAGTTCTCTGCTGCCAATGACTGGAACGAACTACAAAAATCTCTGAAACTGGAAACGCTTATCTCCCTCACTAGCTTTAAGCACCAGCTGTCAGAGCAGCTCAAAGATTACTGCACCTGTACATAGCCCATCTATAATTTAACCCAAACAACTACCTCTTTCCCTACTGTATTTATTTATTTATTTTGCACCCCATTCTTTCTATCTCTACTTTGCACATTCTTCCACTGCAAATCTACCATTCCAGTGTTTTACTTGCTATATTGTATTTACTTCGCTACCATGGCCTTTTTTTTGCCTTCACCTCCCTTATCTCACCTCACTTGCTCACATTGTATAAAGACTTATTTTCTACTGTATTATTGACTATGTTTGTTTTACTCCATGTGTAACTCTGTGTTTTTGTATGTGTCGAACTGCTTTGCGTTATCTTGGCCAGGTCGCAATTGTAAATGAGAACTTGTTCTCAACTTGCCTACCTGGTTAAATAAAGGTAAAATAAATAAAGAATTCCAAGGAGGTCTCTCATCCAAATACTAAGGAGATGCAAGCCTGCTTAGCTTCCGAGATCAGACTATTGGTAGTTACAGTCTTGTCCCATCGCTGCAACTCCCGATCGGGAAATGCTGGGTCAATTGTGCACCACCTCATGGGTCTCCCGGTCGCCTCACAGCACTGGTTATTCCCAGGCGGTCTCTCATCCAAGTACTAACAATACGCAAGCCTGCTCAGCTTCCGAGATCAGACTACATCAGGCGTATTCAGGCTGGTATGGCCGTAAGCTATAGAACGAGATTTGGATAGACTATTTAGAGTTAATGTACACCGAAATAGTCGAGAGACTAGAATAACCATTCCATTTTAAAATGGCCTCTATATTGTTACTGTTATAAATAAAAGCGCATTCACAACAGTACTGGGCAAGAAGCTTACAGCACCTGGTGTTCCCAGGTGGTCTCCAATCCAAGTACTAACCAGGCCCGAGCCTGCTTAGCTTCGAGTTCAGACAAAATCTGGTATATTCAGGCTGGTGTGGCCCTAAACCATATAATAAATGTTGGATAGACTATTTAAAGTTAATATACACCGAAATAGTTGAAAGATTAGAATAGCCATTCCACTGTAAAATGTACTTTATATTATTACTGTTATAAATAAAATAATGCTTACAACAGTACACAAAGGTTTTCCCAGGCTATCTCCCATCCAAGTACTAACCAGGCTCAAGCCTGTTTAGCTTCAGAGATCAGACAATATCAGGCATATTCAGGCTGGTATGGGTTGTGAATTCTATCCAGAGATGAAGAGAGAGTGTAGAATCTTCAAACAACAAGCATTTATTATAAGAATTGCAATTCTGGAGAGGTTAATAAATCACTCAAAAGGTGCAGAGTTAAGAGCCCAACGAACAAGAGTTGGGTGTCAGCTTTTATAACCTTTGTCTACGTGGCAGTTTAGCAGGTGTGTGAGATCATGATGGGAACATAGAGTACAAACAAGTGATAACGCCAGTTTTGTTACTCCTTTCTGTTGATAGAATTGTCATTGCTGCTCAAGTTAGCCTCTGTTCTCTTCATATCTCCACACAGCTGTGCGCTTGAAAGATACAAAAAGAACAGGATGGACTCAAACTGGTCACTCTCAGAGGCTCTTTGTCTTTGGCCGTGTGACCAAGACAGGAAAAATACTAGCTTCTTTTTACATGAAACAAACATACAATGGAAATGTACCGGTTTAAGGCTTATACAGCACATGTGCATAACGGAGTTTGACATTTTTACCACCATATATGGCCGTAAGCGACAGAACAAGAGTTGGATAGACTATTTAGTGTTAATGTACACCAAAATAGTCAAAAAACTAGAATAGCCATTACATTTGAAAATGGCCTTTATATTATTACTATTATAAATAAAAGAGTGTTTACAACGGTACACTCTGCTGGGCAAAAGCTAACAGCACTTGTTATTCCCAGGTGGTCTCCTATCACAGCACTGACCAGGGGTGGTAGGTAGTCTAGTGGTTAGTGTTGGGCCAGTAACTGAATGGTTGCTGGATCGAATCCCTGAGCTGTCGTTCTGCCCCTGAACAAGGCAGTTAACCCACTGTTCCCCGGTAGGCTGTCATTGTAAGTAAGAATTTGTTCTTAACCGACTTGCCTAGTTCAATAAAGGTATATAAAAAAAGACCAGGCGAAAGCTTCTGCGGTATTCAGCCTGGTATAGCTGTAAGGTATGAAAAGAGAGTTGGATAGACTATTTCAAGTTTGTGTACACCAAAATAGTCGGGAGACTAGAATAGCCACTCCATTTTAAAATGGCCTTTATATTATTGCAACGATCCTGGGTTTATAAGCGCGGAAATCGACTCTGCCACACGAGCATGCTTTTGCGGCACAGTCGATAGCACGCCGGACCTCGGGCTAGAAGGTCGAGGGTTCGAGACCTGCTCCCTGCTGTTTCATTACATTGGTGTCAGAAGTAAAAACATTGATAAAAGTTAGCCAGCTAGCTAGCTGACTTCTGTGGCTAGCTACCGTAGGTGAGAACGGGGGTTGAAAATGCTTCGAGGAAATCCGAAAGTGAAGGTGGAGGTAGGGGACAATTATGGCCAAGGAGGTGCGTGTGCATGGACGTTGGAGGATCTGGCTGAGGAGATCGCCAGGGCGTCGGAGCCCAGAGGCCGCTTGAGGGAGGACGTTAGAGTGATGGAAGCTGAAGCAGGCATGAGTCCTTCGTCAACTGTGCTTTGCGCGGATTCTGGTGGGCGGACCGAAGGGGTGACGTCGATGCGGCGGGACGAGGAATCTGGGGCTCAGGATGTAAACAAACTTAGCGGCGTCCAGTTCCCGGCTGCGTCCGTATCTGATAAGACCGGTAAGGTCCCGTATTCCGGTAAGGCGGATTGGGAAGCTTTTCATGCTCAGTTTGAACTGTTAGCTCATTTTACGGGGTGGTCGAATGAAGATAGGGCACTGCAGTTGGCTTTATGCCTCACGGATGAAGCTCTGGCCTGTTTGATATTGATTAGCCCCGAGGACAGACGTGATTATGGTGCTTTAGTGGGAGCACTGAGGAGGCGCTATGGACAGTGTGTACAGCCCGGGCTACTGCGCTCCAAACTGAGTAATAGACGCAGGCAGCCTGGAGAGCCTCTACTGGCGCTAGCTAATGACATTGAGAGCCTCTCTCGGCGGGCATATGCTCACATGCCCCCCTCCGTGCAGAGCGAGCTAGCACGGGAACAGTTCATACAGGCGCTCTCTCCTACGGAGCTGCGCATACAGACCCAGCTGGCTCATCCTGAGTCATTTCAGATAGCCTTGGAGATGGCTTTGGAGAGGAAGCTGGTGTGGGCTGGGGCTTCATCTGGGACTTTGGTGAGGGTGCAGGGAGACAGAACCTCTGTGCGAGCTGGGGGACAGAGCAGCCCGGAGCCGGAAAAGCCTTAATGGGTGGCTGAAATGACAGAACTCATTCGTGCAGTGTCGCTACAGGCGGCACGAAACACACACCCTGGTCCCAGGGTCTGCTGGTGTTGTGGCCAGCCAGGCAATCTGCGCCGAGATTGCCCCATGTCCCCCAGAGCTCAGGGAAACGGATCGGGGTTCGCATAGACCGGGTAGTGCGGACCCCTGGCTTTCTATCCCAACCACCATCTTCTGCAGGAGGAGCCCACCGGCACAGACGGGGAAGCAAGGCTCCACTTCCCCCAGAAGCAGACGAGGGCAAGCGGATGGAGCCTGTTGTTGTGGTGGGCCGGACCTGTGTTGGGGACCTTTGTCATGTCCCTGTCACTGTGGAGGTGGTGCCCTGCTCTGCCCTGGTGGACATTGGGTCCACAGTAACCCTGGTGAGGCCAGAAATTGTGCCAGGTTGGATTCAGTGTGAGCCTACAACTGTGCAGCTCCACACAGTCACAGGTGAGCTGGCACCCATGAAAGGGAAGGGAATAATGACTCTGACAGTAGGGGGCAGGTCTGTGCGTCATCCTGTGTGGGTGCAGGACCCTTGTATACTGGCGTTGGACTTTCTTAGGAGCACAGGCTGCCAGTTAGACCTAAATGGGGGCACACTGACCTTCCAGGGAGGGCCAGCAGTCACCATGCCCCCCCCCCCCCCCCTCGCCCCCTAATGTCACATTCACTCAACCCAACAAACCCTTTACTCCAACAGTTAAAGCAGCAGAGACTCGTGGCTGCCCCCCTTCCTCACATCTGTGTGTCACTTTTCCCCAGCCCCCCTGTCACCTACGGCTGTGTGTTACATTCCCCCAGCTACCTCCACGACACAGCCCTCTGTGAGCCCGGGCCGCACCCCCCCAGCCCAGCTACCCAAGATGGGAGAGGAAAGGACACTGTCTGCAGTGAGGGAGATATGGGGGAGGAACTGTGTTGGTCTTGACCCCGAGCAGCAGGAACGGTTGTGGCAGTTGCTGTTTGAATTCAGAGACAGCTTTGCGCTAAGTGAGGAAGAGGTGGGTCAGACTCATCTGGTACAGCATGAGATCGACACAGGTGATGCTCGACCCATCAAGATGCTTCCCCGCCGTATCCCGCTGGCACGCCAGGAGGCGGCAGACAAGGCTGTGTTGGAGATGCAGCGGGCATACTTTATCGAGCCCTCAGACAGCCCCTGGGCGGCGCCAGTCGTCATGGTTCCGAAGAAGGGGGGCAAGCTGAGGTTCTGTGCGGACTACAGGCGGCTGAATGAGGTAACCAGGAAGGACTCATATCAATACGCAGTATGGGGTGAGTCACTGGACCTGGTTAGGGGGTCCTCCTGGTTCTCCTCACTAGACCTCCGCAGTGGCTACTGGCAGGTGCCCCTCTCCCCAGAGGCCAGAGCCAAAACTGCGTTCTCCACTAACAGAGGACACTTGCAGTTCAAGGTTCTGTGCTTCGGCTTGTGCAATGCTCCAGCTACTTTTGAGCGTTTGATGGACAGGGTGCTGGATGGCATCCCCCGACAGCAGTGTCTGGTATACCTCGATGACATCCTGGCCCATGGCAGCTCCTTCCAGTCAGCCCTGGTGGCGCTACGGCGTGTGCTGGAGCGGGTGACTGCCGCAGGTCTGAAGCTCCACCCCAAGAAGTGCCACTTCATGAGGAGAGAGGTGTCCTTCTTGGGCCACCGAGTGGGGAAGGAGGGGGATCAGCACGATGGAGGACAAGGTGGGGGCTGTCCGAGACTGGCCCACCCCCAACGACCAGCGTCAGCTGAAGAGCTTCCTGGGCCTGGCCTCGTACTACAGGAGGTTTGTACGGGGCTTCTCAAGCATCACTGCTCCCCTGAACTGCCTGCTGCCGAAGGACAAGGCTTTCACTTGGACAGTGGCGTGTGAGGAGGCCTTTAACAGCCTCAAACGTGCACTGATCGAGGCCCCCGTGCTCGCCCCCCCCTGACCTCACCTTGCCCTTTATCCTGGACACAGACGTGAGCAATGTGGGCATGGGTGGGGCGCTGGCCCAGTTGGGGCCAGAGGGGGAGAGAGTGGTGGCGTTCTTCAGCAAAACATTTGACAAACATGAGCGCCGCTACTGTGTCACCCGGCGGGAGCTCTTGGCTGTTGTGGCTTACGTCAAACACTTCAAGTACTACCTGGTTGGCCTGCCCTTTACTGTAAGGACTGACCACTCTGCTCTCCAGTGGCTCATGTCTTTCAGAGAGCCAGGGGGGCAGGTGGCACGCTGGTTGGAGGAGCTTCAGCCATATGACATCACAGTGGTGCACAGGGCAAGGCAAGCACAGGGCAGCCACTCCAACACTGATGCCATGTCCCGTCGGCCCTGTACTGCTGACGGCTGCCGCCACTGTTGTGAGCGGAGCGAGGGACGGGAGAGAGAGCTGTGTGCAGAGGAGGGGGTCTGTGTCGGGCGAGCGGGCCTGTCTGCTCTGAGCTGCAGACTGTTGGCGTGGCTGAATGGGGGCAGCAGCAGGGACGGGACACAGACCTACAGCCAGTGCTACAGTGGGTAGAGGCGCAGGTGAGGCTCCCATGGGAAGAGGTGACAGCGCTCTCACTCGCGACCAAAGGGATGTGGTTAAAGTTTGAGCGACTGCGGCTGGCTGATGGCGTGCTACAGCCGGCATGGAAGGAGTCAGCTACGGGAGAGGTGGCAGGTGGTGGTCCCAAAAGCATTGCGGGAGGCTATGCTCCAGAGTATTCATGGGGGGGCGGGTACTGGACACTTTGGGGTCACAAAAACACTGCGCCACCTCCGTCAGGGCTTTTACTGGGGGCAGCACAAGAGGGATGTGGAAGACTTTTGCCGCCGCTGTGACAACTGCACAGCGAGAAAGGGCCCCCCAGGCCGCTCTCATGCTCAGCTCCAACAGTTCCCAGTGGGGGCTCCCATGGAGAGGGTGGGAGTGGATGTAGTTGGGCCGTTCCCCAGCACAGACAGTGGAAAACGCTGGGTGCTCACGACCATGGACTATTTCACAAAATGGCCCGAGGCCTATGATCTGCCTGACCAGGAGTCAGAGACCATCGTCGACGCCCTGACAGCGGGGATGTTCAGCAGGTTTGGAGCTGCGGAGTCCATCCACAGCCGGGGAAGGCACTTTGTGGCTGGGGAGCTGGTCTGGGTCTACAGCCCCCTAAGGAAAAAAGGCAGATGCCCCAAGTTGGACAGTCACTGGGTGGGACCCTGCAGCGTCCTGGAGAGGGTAGGGGAGGTTGTTTACCGGGTGTAGCTTCCTCCCAGGGGGAGAAAGGTGGCACTGCAACGGGACAGGTTAGCCCCATATCCCATTTGGGGACAGGTTAGACTCTGCTCCCCAAATCCCAGGGACCCCCACAATTCCCTTCTCTGGCAATGACATTCTCCAGGCACCCACCCCCAGGTGCCGCAGACAAGGCTCCAGACAGCCCACTCCCCCTGTCTCTCTCCCTGTGTCACGGCGTGGTTCCCCGGAGCCACGGACTGTATTCCCTGTTCCCGCTTCCTTGTCCCCCATATCCCTTCCTTCATCCCCTGGGTCCCAGAGAGGCAGCCCCCTGCCACAGATGGAGCCCCCTGTTTCACATCTGGACACTCCGCGACCATCACGGCCACGGCAAAGGAGACCTCCAGGTCGCTTCAGAGACTTTGTTCGTTCCCTCATGGACGAGGGACTTTGTGGTGGGGGGGCTGTGTAGCGACCCGCACAGACAGCGGTGTGTTATGTGGTAGGCTATTAGTGGGTTGTGTTGTACTTACCAGTGTTCGCGGGGTCCGACATGCCAATCAACCTGCTATCTTCCAATCACGGGGATGCCTGGAATGTTCTGATGCCGGGCATCATGGTGTTTGGTGGAGTGGCGTGGAAGGGGGTTGGGCAGGGGGATGGAGCATTGGAAGTTAAGACCAGGTTTAGCCATTGTTCTCTCTCATGTCTGGACTTCACAAGAGAAGGTCACGGTTGGCTTGTGGTGTATCTTTCGTTTATTTGGCGTGGGCTACGGCCAAACAGTAGCCTGTGTAAAGTTGGGTTAATAAACCGTCAATTCGTAAACTCAACCCTCATAAAGGACAATTGTTCCTTTATGATCTTGTCAGGTCATTACATTGGTGTCAGAAGTGGGATCGGACCTTGCATCCACGACAGTGCGTGTGCTTGGCCAGTGAGCGTGTTCCTGTAAGACGTAGAGTCGCAAGCTAGCGGGAGGACGCGCTCTTTGAAAGGAGGGAGTAGTGTAACGACCCTGGGTTTATAAGCACGGAAATCGACTCTGCCGCACGAGCATGCTTTTGCGGCACAGTCAATAGCGCGCCGGACCTCATGCTAGAAGGTCGATAGCGCAAGAGCGTTTACAACAGTAACTACTGGGCAAAAAAGTTTACAGCATCTGGTATTCCCAGGTGGCCTCCCATCAAAGTACTAACCAGGCCCGATCCCGGCAAATATGGGTCGGTATGGCCAAAACCTATTGACAGACTATTTAAAGTTTATGTATGTAACTCAAAAACGTAAATGGACTAGAGTTGCTATTACATTTAAAATGCCCATTGAAACAGACTACAAACTACCATGTATTCCTTAATCTTTTGGATATTGCCTGAAGATTATTTCCCTGGAATACTGAGAACTTTACATAAAGATTCCAGCTCTAAAAAATTTGAAGGAAAATTAATCTGATCAACACATTTATCAGCATCACCTTTACGGACAGCGAACAAATTGACCATAAACGCTCCATTTATTAAAACCATATTCTCACCGTTCTAAATAATAGAAAGTTTACAACAGTACACTCTACTGGGCAGAAAGTTTACAGCATCTGGTACTCCCAGGAGTCTCTCATCCAATTGCTAAGCAGGCCTGACACTGCTTAACTTCCAAGATCAGACGAGATCCAGCATATTCAGGCTGTTATGACCATAAGATACAGAATAATAGTTTGATAGACTATTTAAAGTTAATCTAACTCAAAAAAGTAGAAGGACTAGAATAGCCATTCAATTCATTTAAAAATGGCCACTGACAGACTACAAACCACCATGTATTCCAAACCCATTTCCATATAGCGCCCCACATTGGAGGTGTCATAATACCCATAGCATCAAAGTAGACATTATGCAAAACTACAAATCTTTGCAAGCTCCTGCACGTCCTTTGCTAACAGGTATTGTGTCAATTTAAAACTTGCACTAGTGTACATAATTGTCAATTTAAAAACATATGTACGCCAATTTATTGATTACTACATTTAGCAAACATTAGATAATATATCCAGAGATTTTTTACTTTTGCCTCGGTTCGGCAGTCTCGTCCAGATCATAGCATTTGTAACTCTTTATGATAGCCACATTAGCAGCTAACTAGTGTGTCATTTTTCGGGAGTAAATACAGGCGAATATGTTGATAAAAGTCACCTTGTCCTACCTAGAGAGATTTACACGGTTATCAAAACGTCCCGCCAGGTAAACCTACGTGAATCACAGCTTGCATATGGCCTATTGTTCACACACGTATCTGCCCTCTCATTGGCTAGAATGGTCCCACCTGACCTCACCTCCTCCCGCCTGCCTTCCATCTTTGAGGACATGCATTTCCATTGCTAAAGTGGTCACTCGAATATCTTTTCATTAGAACAGACAATCTTTGAATATAGTCAGCCTGGAACGCGACCACGGATTCTTTACAGCATGCGCCATTAGATGAGCGCGGGGAACAAGACACAGCAACAGTATTTTCGAACTCGCATACATTTTTCTCAGCACATCAAGGTTATTTAAATTGTTGTCTGTTTACACAGTTTCTACTGCTTTGGGGTATCAAAACCTACATTTGAAGTTACATGTAGCTAATGTTTGTTTGCTATTAGCAACGCGGAAGGAAAACAACTAGAGGCCTACTAGCTCCTGTTAGTTAGTTTGTGGCAACAAGAAAACGCCACAAGAAACCCCAGGAGAAGAAACAACATATTTTTCAGGTACATTAATACCTGAACATTGTCTTTCTTAATACGTTGTATAGTAATTGCTAGCCAGCTAGTTTTCTTACATAACATTATAGTTGCCTAGCTAGCTTGCTACTGGGTGTGTGGTCATAGCTAGCTAGGTAACGTTAGATAGTTAACTTAGCTAGCGTTAGTTAGCTCGCCACCTCCCGTGTTCATCTATGTGCTATCTAACGCTAGGTAGTTAGTTAACGTGGGCAAGTGAACATGTTACCTAACCAATCATCTCATATGGACAAGCCGGTATGGTAGACACACAGACCTCTCATATTTAATGGAGTGAACTAATGCGTACATGTTCACTAGCTAACAAGCATGTGTTGGCTAGCTAGCAGGTTGTGGTTCAATGAATGCAAAACAACTTGCATCAACGGGGTGGAAATACACGGTTCTCGTATGACGTGTTGTAGCTAACGTTAATGATGTGTTCAAATTATGTTTATCTTCCTCTTTAGTGCTCCATCATCATGGCTGATGACTTTGATATAGAAGCAATGCTTGAGGCTCCGTATAGAAAGGTGGGTTTTGGCCTAAGGTATTGTTTGTGATTTGTAATGCACTGTATTGTAAATACTGTGTCCATATCGCAACAAAACCATTCCTTTTAACTCCAGGGGCGTTTTCCAAATGACCCCACGATGAACGCTGGAATAAAATATTTTAGTATTTTGCTGTTTCAAAAAATATTTTTGTCAGTGTCAAATGTCAGACAGGCCCAGGCAATACGTTTGTGGTTTTAAGGCACCTTATTGTAAATACTGTGGTGGCCAATGTCACCACTTTGCCCCAGACCCTATATTTCTAGTAGCTTATTGTATGTGTTTCTGATGTGATGCTGCAGTTCCTTTTGAGACTATGAATAAACGACCATCTATCTCTTTTTGTAGACTTGCCTAACGATATCTCACCTCTACTTCCATGAATTCCAGTGTGATCTGTCAAAAAATGAAGGTAGTAATTGCCCAATGTATTGCTGTACTGTCGTCCCCTTGGTAACATAATTGTGGTCATCGAATGGCCAGTCTACAAGGCGAATGCAGTGGATGCAAAATAACATTTAATTTAGGAACTGGGTTCTTGATCAGGCCCAATTGGCATTCTATATTTTATCAACTGGGTTAACATTTTGTGCATGGGCTATGCGAAACCCATTGCTAATGTGCGATACCTTTCATTTTGGTGAATCTTATGCTCATGTGGGTGGTAACCAAGAATTTGACAGCTGTCAAACAATTCTTGTCACATGTCTGAGGAGTTTGTCACAAATTAGAATCTAGGGCTGTATGTGTGGTGTTCAGAATAGATTCCCTATTTTAGCCTAAATTACAGACAATTGTCATGTTAGTTCAAGTCTTCTGACAGTTTCACCTCACATATAGCCATTACGCTGCTTTGTGACAGATTGCAGAATGTTAGCCCGGTCGATTAGGAAAAACACAAAAGCTGACCGGGTCTGATTGAGAAGACAGTTCCTTTAATTTAAAAGACATACCATGGAGACAGTATTCAATTATTTGTATGCATGTTGTGGTTGTTCCACATGGTTGACTTTGTCTGCCTCTGTAATGATAAAGGTTTGGTAAGCTGACACATTATTGAAATACATGATTGTATGTCCTTTACCTTCAGTAAATGAGGTGTGTGGTTATGTAGAGGAAGCAGGTCCGTTCACAATGTTCACTCTTATTTTTCATTCTAGTGAGAGAGAATGTATGGATTTTGTCATTATGCTGCTTTCAAGTTATTTTACATATCCTGTTTAACACAAAATAGCGTTTTCTCCATGGTTGACCAGAATGTAATTATTTTTGCATGCTCATTCACAAATGTTTATTTCCCCATAAGTCCATTATATTTACCACTGTTTTATGTAAAGGCTAAATTTGATAGAACTAAGTACAAACTGTAGGAAACATGGAACTCTTCTATGCTGCTGGCTACAGCACCAACTAAGGATTTTCGTATATCTCTTTTTATATTTAATCATGACTTTCCTTGTTAGTCAATATTGCTAAGCTGTGTGAATCCCTGTTTGCTTCAGGGCGAGCTCTTACAGTCCACGAAATGAAACTGGGTGGAGATCACTAGAATGCCCCCCCCCCCCCACTGGAAATCGATCTGTCTCGCTGCTAGCATGGGCACATTGATCTTACATGCTGACCAAACCGGACACATGCATGTTGATTTTGTACCTCCACACCAGACACGATCAGGACACGCAGGTTGAAATATCAAAACAAACTGAACCAATTATATTAATTTGGGGACAGGTCGAAAGCATTTAACATCTATGGCAATTTAGCTAGCTTGCTGATGCTAGCTAATTTGTCCTGGGATGTAAACATTGGGTTGTTTTACCTGAAATGCACAAGGTCCTCTACTCAGACATTTAATCCACAGATAAAATGGTAAACCAAATTCCTTTCTCGTAATCTCTCCTCCTTCCTCAGGCTTCTTTTTTTACTTCTTTCGGCTTAATATCGCGTTTGCAACCAACTTTACGGTGCATTATTACAACCGACTGGAGTGTGGACGTTAGTTCATCTTTCAATCACCCATGTGGGTATATGCTCCTAAACACCAATGAGGAGCTGGGATGTGGGTATATGCTTTTAAAAACCGATGAGATGGCAGAGGCTGGACTTGCAGCACGTTGAGCATCACAAATAGAACCTGTTTCTATTTTAGCGCCTGGCCACAATGATTGAATAACATGTATGTGTACATTTATTTTGCAACGCTCGTGTACGCGACCTGAGCGGTGTGGTCAGCATGTTAGGCAAAGAATAGCTTTGGTGATGATCCTGATGGGGCTGCTGAAGACAAATGCACCTGAGATTTAGGTTATGTATTAGTACTCATATTACTCATTGATTTTATGCAAAATGAGTAATCAACATTTATGATGGGGGTAGACACTCATTAAAATAACCTAACTGTAGATCTGTCCCTATGTTAACTTTTGTATGAATACTTTTTTTAAACTATATTTTCTCTTGTTCCCACACACCTTGATCCTGACAACTTGAAATGTTGCCTCTTCGTCCTTATGCTGTTCTATTGGCCCTGCTTAGGATGAGATCAAGCCCAGTAGTCCCAATGGCCATGAGGAACGCAGCAAGAAGTAAGTGAAACAGACATGCTTTGGTAACAATCAACACTCGCCCAAATGTATTTATTTGATGTATTTATTCTTGTTTATTGATCTTTCCTTAACTGCCTTACATTGAGTAATTATCTTTCCGCAGGAAAAAGAAGAGCAGGAGCCGAAGCAAAGACCGGAAGAGAAGCAAGAGCCGTGATCGCAAGAAGAGCCATGACCACAAGAGGAGCCGCAGCCGCGAGCGAAAGCGGAGCCGCAGCAAGGAGAGGCGCCGGAGCCGCACTCGGAGCAGGGAGCGCAGCGGCCGCTACAGGGACCACAAGACTACCTTGTATGTATGCCTCATCTGGTGTCAGCATCTCCCTTGAGTCTGCATCACTCCAGTCTGTATAGGAAAATGTGAGCGTCTCGTTCGCATTCGGCTCCAGTTGAAATGGACAATTAAGGCATTGCTTTTTATCAGTAGTTGAGACAAGATGGGGAACTTTTAGGCTTGCAGGTTAAAGGGTTTTGTTCAAGTGAAGAGATTGATTAGGCTAAGTGTTTAGAAAGGCAAGTGCCATCACATGGACCCCAAAACCACTGTTTATTTTTGACCCCAGGAAGTGTAGTTTCTGCGAAAGCTAATTAGAATCCAAATAAACAAATAACAACCCTCCCACTCCTGCCTGCACTGTCTTGACTGGCACAATTTAATTCCTGGAGTGCCTTATCCCCATTATGAGATCAGTAGTAGTGGCCTTAGGTACTGAGATAAACCTTGTTTTCAATCGCAGCTCTGGGCCGAAATTTAACGGTGGTTCCAGAGGGAAGATTGGCCCTCCACCTGTCATCAAGCTAAGGTTTCTATTACACAATTTTCTGCCGTTTGTGTGGGTAGTTTTGTGCTTTGACGCTGCAATGAATCAACTCATATAGATTCTAATGGAGCCCTTTCTTTCAGCCGAAGGCGTTCCAGAAGCCGAAGCCCTTTCAAGAAAGAGAAGAGTCCTGTGAGGTAAGTGTCTAAACAACCTTACTGTTGCACTATACTCGCTTTGTCTAGGGGGCTTAGACTTGCCTATTTCCTCTGTAACCTGACAGTGTGCATTAACATGAAAGTATGATTGTGTGGACAGTGTTCGGGGTGTGTGCCTGGGGACAGCGGGTTTGCATACCAGGGGGACAGCTCTGATGTGACTCCGTGGTCAGCCAGCCCAAGCGCGTGTCATTTATGTTGGTGGTTTCAACAGGCTTTTCCATTGCGACGTTTCTGAATACCCATCTGCTAATTATTAGCTGTCTTATCGGCTGCTATCTAAATAAATATACCGGACAATTTTTTTTTCTTTTTTCCTTGGTCACTATATCTATTTTGCCAATTGGATCGATCCACTCTACCACACGGAACCCCACTAATCTACCGACGGAAACGAACGAGGTGACAAAAAAAATAAAAACAGACCTCCATCCTATGTTATCTTGCTACCGATAGCCAGCTACCCGGCCAGCTGTCTGGATCGCCGTGCCCCCAACCAACCTCTACTCACTGGACCCTTATGATCACTCGATTAAGCATGCCTCTCCTTAATGTAAATATGCCTTGTCCATTGCTGTTCTGGTTAGTGTTTATTGGCTTATTTCACTGTAGGGCCTCTAGCCCTGCTCACTATACCATATCCAACCTTTCATTTCCACCACCCACATATGCGATGACATCACCTGGTTTCAATGATGTTTCTAGAGACTATATCTCTCTCATCATCACCCATTACTTAGGTTTACCTCCACTGTATTCACATCCTACCATACCTTTGTCTGTACATTATTCCTTGAAGCTATTTTATCGCCCCCAGAAACTTCCTTTTACTCTCTGTTCTAGACGTTCCAAACGACCAATTCTCATAGCTTTTAGCCGTACCCTTATCCTACTCCTCCTCTGTTCCTCTGGTGATGTAGAGGTGAATCCAGGCCCTGCAGTACCTAGCTCCACTCCTATTCCCTAGGCGCTCTCTTTTGATGACTTCTGTAACCGTAATAGCCTTGGTTTCATGCATGTTAACATTAGAAGCCTCCTCCCTAAGTTTGTTTTGGTCACTGCTTTAGCACACTCTGCCAACCCAGATGTTTTAGCCGTGTCTGAATCCTGGCTTAGGAAGACCACCAAAAATTCTGACATTTTCATCCCTAACTACAAGATTTTCAGACAAGATAGAACGGCCAAAAGGGGGCGGTGTTGCAATCTACTGCAAGGATTGCCTGCAGAGTTCTGTTTTACTATCCAGGTCTGTTCCGAAACAATTTGAACTCCTACTTTTAAAAATCCACCTCTCTAAAAACAAGTCTCTCACTGTTGCCGCCTGCTATAGACCACCCTCTGCCCCCAGCTGTGCTCTGGACACCATATGTGAACTGATTGCCCCCCATCTATCTTCAGAGCTTGTGCTGCTAGGCGACCTAAATTGGAACATGCTTAACACCCCAGCCATCCTACAATCTAAGCTTGATGCCCTCAATCTCACACAAATTATCAATGAACCTACCAGGTATCACCCCAATTCCGTAAACACGGGTACCCTCATAGACATCATCCTAACCAACTTGCCCTCCAAATACACCTCTGCTGTTTTAAACCAAGATCTCAGCGATCACTGCCTCATTGCCTGTATCCGTAATGGGTCAGCGATCAAACGACCTCCACTCATCACTGTCAAACGCTCCCTGAAACACTTCAGCGAGCCGGCCTTTCTAATCGACCTGGCCGAGGTATCCTGGAAGGATATTGATCTCATCCCGTCAGTAGAGGATGCCTGGATATTTAAAAAAAATGCCTTCCTCACCATCTTGAATAAGCATGCCCCATTCAAGAAATTTAGAACCAGGAACAGATATAGCCCTTGGTTCTCTCCTGACCTGACTGCCCTTAACCAACAGAAAAACATCCTATGGCGTTCTGCATTAGCATCGAACAGCCCCCGTGATATGCAACTTTTCAGGGAAGCTAGAAACCAGTATACACAGGCAGTTAGAAAAGCCAAGGCTAGCTTTTTCAAGCAGAAATTTGCTTCCTGCAACACAAACTCAAAAAAGTTCTGGGACACTAAAGTCCATGGAGAATAAGAACACCTCTCAGCTTCCAACTGCACTGAAGATAGGAAATACTGTCACCACCGACAAATCCATTATAATTGAGAATTTCAATAAGCATTTTTCTACGGCTGGCCATGCTTTCCACCTGGCTACCCCTACCCCGGTCAACAGCACTGCCCTCCCCTCTGCTACTCGCCCAAGCCTTCCCCATTTCTCTTTCTCCCAAATACAGTCAGCTGATCTGAAAGAGCTGCAAAATCTGGACCCTTACAAATCAGCCGGGCTAGATAATCTGGACCCTTTCTTTCTAAAACTATCTGCTGAAATTGTTGCCACCCCTATTACCAGCCTTTTCAACCTCTCGTGTCGTCTGAGATTCCCAAAGATTGGAAAGCAGCTGCGGTTATCCCCCTCTTCAAAGGGGGAGACACTCTAGACCCAAACTGCTACAGACCTATATCTATCCTACCCTGCCTTTCTAACGTCTTCGAAAGCCAAGTCAACAAACAGATTACCGACCATCTCGAATCCCACCATACCTTCTCCGCTATGCAATCTGGTTTCAGAGCTGGTCATGGGTGCACCTCAGCCACGCTCAAGGTCATAAACGATATCTTAACCGCTATCGATAGGAAACAGTACTGTGCAGCCATATTCATTGACCTGGCCAAGGCTTTTGACTCTGTCAATCACCACATCCTCATCGGCAGACTCGACAGCCTTGGTTTCTCTAATGATTGCCTCGCCTGGTTCACCAACTACTTCTCTGATCGAGTTCAGTGTGTCAAATCGGAGGGTCTGTTGTCCGGACCTCTGGCAGTCTCTATGGGGGTGCCACAGGGTTCAATTCTTGGACCGACTCTCTTCTCTGTATACATCAATGATGTCGCTCTTGCTGCTGGTGAGTCTCTGATCCACCTCTACGCAGACGACACTATTATGTATACTTCTGGCCCTTCTCTTGACACTGTGTTAACAACCCTCCAGGCGAGCTTCAATGCCATACAACTCTCCTTCCGTGGCCTCCAATTGCTCTTAAATACAAGTAAAACTAAATGCATGCTCTTCAACCGATCGCTGCCTGCACCTGCCCGCCTGTCCAGCATCACTACTCTGGACGGCTCTGACTTAGAATATGTGGACAACTACAAATACCTAGGTGTCTGGTTAGACTGTAAACTCTCCTTCCAGACTCACATCAAGCATCTCCAATCCAAAGTTAAATCTAGAATCGGCTTCCTATTCCGCAACAAAGCATCCTTCACTCATGCTGCCAGACATACCCTTGTAAAACTGACCATCCTACCAATTCTCGACTTCGGTGATGTCATTTACAAAATAGCCTCCAAAACCCTACTCAATAAATTGGATGCAGTCTATCACAGTGCCATCCGTTTTGTCACCAAAGCCCCATATACTACCCACCACTGCGACCTGTACGCTCTCGTTGGCTGGCCCTCGCTTCACACTCGTCGCCAAACCCACTGGCTCCAGGTCATCTACAAGACCCTGCTAGGTAAAGTCCCCCCTTATCTCAGCTCGCTGGTCACCATAGCAACGCCCACCCGTAGCACGCGCTCCGGCAGGTATATCTCTCTGGTCACCCCCAAAACCAATTCTTCCTTTGGCCGCCTCTCCTTCCAGTTCTCTGCTGCCAATGACTGGAACGAACTACAAAAATCTCTGAAACTGGAAACACTTATCTCCCTCACTAGCTTTAAGCACCAGCTGTCAGAGCAGCTCATAGATTACTGCACCTGTACATAGCCCATCTATAATTTAGCCCAAACAACTACCTCTTTACCTACTGTATTTATTTATTTTGCTCCTTTGCACCCCATTCTTTCTATCTCTACTTTGCACCTTCTTCCACTGCAAACCAACCATTCCAGTGTTATTTTTTTACTTGCTATATTGTATTTACTTCGCCACCATGGCCTTTTTATATATATTTTTTTCATTTTTTTATTTATATATATATTTTGTTTGCCTTCACCTCCCTTATCTCACCTCACTTGCTCATATTGTATATAGACTTATTTTCACTGTATTATTGACTGTATGTTTGTTTTACTCCATGTGTAACTATGTGTTGTATGTGTCGAACTGCTTTGCTTTATCTTGGCCAGGTCGCAATTGTAAATGAGAACGTGTTCTCAATTTGCCTACCTGGTTAAATAAAGGTGAAATAAAAAATAAAATAAAAAAAATGTTCAGTTGGTGACAAAAATAACAATCAAACTCCAAAAGGGTGTCAAACAAAAGACACAAAATCAAAAGCCCCGCGGGTCGGGAGATCACTTGTTCAGCTGATTAGCTTGTTAATCTCCCTTGCCTGTGGATCCCACAGCTTCTTTTCCTGTCCTCAGCAGCCATTTCCCTCTAGGTGTAGGATGTGTATCATGGTAGTGTACGATCTGTGGCCCTACCACTCTTACCTACCAACTTTAGAGAAGACGCATCATGGCTCAATCAGGTTGACATTCCACTTTTAAAGCTTGTTTACCCTTGCTCGACAAAGTCGGCTTACCATTTTGATAATACTTTGCCTAAAGAGTTATGTAACATATGGTATGGCTGCATCCTGCTACCGGGATCGATATAACAGCCAGTAAAAGTGCAGGGCGCCGAATTCAAACAACAGAAATCTCATAATTAAAATTCCTCAAACATACATGTGTCTTATATCATTTTAAAGGTAATCTTGTTGTTAATCCCACCAAAGTATCCGATTTCAAATATGCTTTTCAGCGAAAGCACAACAAACGATTATGTTAGGTCATCACCAAACCACAATAAGCACAGCCATTTTTCCAGCGAAAGATAGCAGTCAGAAAAAGCAGAAATAGAGAAATTTAATCACTAACCTTTTATCTTCATCAGATGACACTCATAGGACTTCATGTTACACAATACATGCATGTTTTGTTTGATAAAGTTGATATTTATAACAAAAAATCTGAGTTTACATTGGCGCGTTACATTCACTAGTTCCAAAAACATCAAGTGATTTTGCATAGCCACATCGTTTCAACAGAAATACTCATCATAAATGTAGATGGTAATACAAGTTATACACATGGAATTATAGATATACCTCTCCTTAATGCAACCGCTGTGTCAGATTTAAAAAAAAAAAACTTTGCGGAAAAAGCAAACCATGCAATCTGAGACGGTGCTCAGAACAATAGCCAAATTAGCCGCCATGTTGGGGTCAACAGAAACCAGACAATACATGATAATTGTTTCCTTACCTTTGATGAACTTCATCAGAATGCAGTCTTAGGAATCCCAGGTCCACAATAAATGCTTGATTTGTTCGATAATGTCCGTTATCTATGTCCAATTAGCTACTTTGGTTAGCGCCTTTAGTAAACAATTCCAAAGTCACAAAGCGCCTCCACTATAACGTGACAAAATGTCCAAAAGTTCCATAACAGTCAGTAGAAACATGCCGAACGATGTACTGAATCAATCTTTAGAATGTTGTTAACATACATCTTGAATAACGTTCCAACCCGAGAATTAGATTGACTTCAGAAGAGCGGTGGAACGGACGTCATACTCATGTGAAGGCGCATGGTGAATGCGTGATCAGCTCGTGGAAGTGATTACTCATTCCTGTCTCCTTCGGCCCCCCTTCACATTAGAGTAATCAGACAAAGTTCTATTGACTGTTGACTAGTGGAAGCCGTAGGAAGTGAAAACTCATCAATTACCTCGCTGTAATTTCAATTGAGAGCTTGGTTGAAAATCTGACACCTCAGAAACAATAACAGGAAGTGGAACTTCTCAGGTTTTTGCCTGCCAAATGAGTTCTGTTATACTCACAGACATAATTCAAACAGTCTTAGAAACCTCAGTTTTCTATCCAATATGAATAATAATATGCATATATTAGCAACTGGGACTAAGGAGCAGGCTGTTTTAATATGGGCACCTCTGTGCACCTTTCATCCAAGCTACTCAGAACTGCCCCTGCAGCCATAAGAAGTTAATACCTGTCACCAGACTGCGATTTAAAAGGGGAGGGGACATTTGGCCCATAGTAGACTTGCCCAAAACTTGCAGAGTAGCTGGCACATGATTTTTGTTCTGGATTGCCGAGATGACCATTTTGATGGCAAAATATAGTAAAATTCAAGTGCTTTTCTCAAAGATTGAGGCCACTGTGAAAGACAAAAAATGGGTTTACCTCAGAGTAATTCAATGCTTTGTTTCTACAGGCAGCCAATTGACAACCTGACTCCAGAGGAAAGGGATGCTCGCACTGTGTTTTGCATGCAGCTGGCAGCCAGAATCCGTCCACGAGACCTGGAAGAGTTTTTCTCTGCAGTGGGAAAAGTGAGTATCTCTGCTTGTGATGTCATTGTCATTCCTGCGGAATTTTTTGGGGTGTTTGCGCCAGGTGTGCCGTGTGCAATATTTCATTTTATTTTGAGAAGGGTGCAAATTCTTATTTGACTTATCACAGCCACCAAGACCAATGGATTTAGCAATGTCTTTTCCTCTTATGCCTAAACCATCCATTCGAAAACAGTTTTTTTTTTCATTTTCAAGGTGAGAGATGTGCGCATGATCTCAGACAGAAATTCGAGGAGGTCGAAGGGGATAGCTTACATAGAGTTTGTGGAGGCCAACTCTGTGCCGCTGGCTATAGGATTGTCTGGTCAGCGACTTCTGGGGGTGCCAATCATTGTTCAGGCCTCGCAGGTAATGGTCAGTAATCATCTCACATGGATTTTACATTTTCTATTTATTTTAACTAGAGCTGTCAAAGTGAATTCATGAAATGTAGTTAACTTTTGAAATGTTCATGCTTTAAAATGTTTATTTAATCGCGCCAATTTTTTTCCCCAAAAGTCTTTTTTTTCCCGAACGCCCCCTTTTGAGCGCAACATGCTCTCGGCAGCTGCAGTAGAGCTGTCATTCTTTCTTGGGGTAGGGTGTCCATTCAAAAACGCATCTTTTGACCAATGGGTAAAATAATGTTAATTGTGTAGATACTCCTTTAAGTGTTTTACAGCGAAAACACAATTTAGCATTATATTAGCTTACTACAATAGCCAACCACACAGCAGTGTTGATTCATGCACGTTAGCGATAGCGAATAAACCAGCAAAAGATATTACATTTTTCACCAACCTTCTCAACTTCATCAGATGACAGTCCTATAACATCATATTACACAATACATATATTGTTTGTTTGAAAATGTGCATATTTAGCGGCACAAATCGTGGTTATACAATGAGAATAGTAGCCAAGCTGCAAAGAAAACGTCGGGAGAAATCTTGGGAGGCACCTAATCTAATCAATAACTAATCATTAACTTGACTAAAAAATACAGGTTGGACAGCAAATGAAAGATACATTAGTTCTTAATGCAATCGCTGTGTTAGATTTTTTAAATTAACGTTACTACGACATACAGCGTGCGTTAAAGCGAGACCGCACCGAAATTAATGGCGGAATAGTAGTTTTACATTTTTCAACAGAACAACGAATTAACATCATAAATAGTTATTACTTTTTGATGATCTTCCATCAGAATGTTGGGCAAGTTGTCCTTTGTCCAGAAGAATCGTTGCTCGGTTGTAGATTGTCGCCTTCAACTTTGGAATTAGCAGCAAACATTAGCCATGTGGCGAAGACGTGTCCAACTCACTAAAACGCAGCACTAAGAAAATTCCGAAAATCGCAATATACTGATATAAAATGATAACTCGGTTTAAAATAACTACATTATGACGTTTTTAACACCTATATCTAATATCCGGCTCTGATTTTATATCTAAGGCCTATAACGAGAGCTTTCCAGAATGCCATCCTGAGGTCTGTCTCGCGTCATGGCGAACGTTGAAAAGAGTGCCCCCCCCCCCACGTACCAAGACCCTTTAAATGGCCTCAGATCTGCCTAGCAACTCCATTACAATTCTCACTGCTTGCTGACATCTAGGGGAAGGTGTATGCAGTGCATGTCGACCAATAGAATACATGCAAATTAATAAACTGACCCTAGAACAGAGTGCCCGATTTCAGATTTCTCACTTCCTGTCAGGAAGTTTGCTCCAACTTGAGTTCTGTTTTACTCACAGATATAATTCAAACGGTTTTAGAAACTAGAGTTTTCTATCCAATAGTAATAATAATATGCATATTGTACGAGCAAGAATTGAGTATGAGCAGTTTAATTTGGGAACGAATTTTTACAAAGTGAAAACAGCGCCCCCATATTGACAAGAAGTTAAAACCAATGGTCAAAACAGCATGTCTCTATCATAATCTGTTCAGAAGTTATTGGAGTTCTTATCCTTGTAGGATGGTCAGAATTAGGGTGATCAATGGAGGCCAGAGACAAAATGTGGTGGAAAAATTTGATTTAAAAAAAAAAAATCACGTCTTCAAGGCTGGATTCTGTGCAAGAATTAAGTTTGCAGTGTTTTCCACAAGCACGTGGAGTAGCCAGCCAGCGTCCTCTGGGTCGACTAAGATTTTTTTGCCAAAAGCTCTATTTTGTACTCTGGTACATTGGAATGCATCGATTCCATCCGAAATACACCGTGAAATTGAATACTTTGAGTTTACCTTCCAGATTGAAAAAATTTGTTGCGCTATTGTTTACAATTGAAATGATAAAATTTATGAATTCAGTGTGTTCTATTTTGGGTGGATATATATGATCAGGACAATTTAAGTAAGAACATTACCTTTTTTTAAACATTAAACTTGTTTCTTAAAACATTTTACTGCAAGATATGAATTGTCACAGTTGTTTGTTCTTCAAATTATGTATTTTATTAAAACAGAAATTAGGTAAAAAGGCCCAAATATATCTCAAAATAAATTTATGGTTAAATATAAAATCAAACACATTTTGTGATACATGTTAAGAGAAGAAATGGAACAACATCAGGTACATTTGTGACAGAATTAAGTGTTTGCAACTATGTGAATTGCAGTATGTCATTTGTAAAAATTGGTAAAAATTGTTTTTTTACCCCCTTTTCTCCCCAATTTTGTGGTATCCAATTGGTAGTTAGTCTTGTCCCATCGCTGCAACTCCCGTACTGACTCGGGAGAGGCGAAGGTCGAGAGCTGTGCGTCATCCGAGAAACAACCCAGCCAAGCCTGATTTGACACAATGCCCGCTTAACCCGGAAGCCAGCCGCACCAATGTGTCGGAGGAAACACTACATCTGGCAACTGTGTCAGCGTGCATTGCGCCCGGCCCAGGAGTCGCTAGAGCATCTCTAGTGGTATCGCTAGCTCAGCAAAGCAGTCTCTTAGACCACTGCGCCACTGGGGAGGCCCTAGATTTCTTCTTGTAAGAGTCTGCTGATTTCCACAGGCACATATGCCGCTGGGTGAGAGAAATTATCATTCTTTTGGGGAGAAGTTAGGTTTTATGTGGTGTTGGTCAGTCATTTTAGCTAAAAATGCCACCCCTGCCTAATTTGCGGGCTGGCCCTGAATCGACTCGTAAAATTCAGTATTTTTGGAACGAAGGAGAATGATTTAGTTGCCATACTTGCGCGAACACAAACACTTGCATCTTTCATAGCGAGGGACGGAGAGAGAGGGACACAGTATAGGCAGGTCCAGACTGCCGGAGTCAGAACAGTTCACTCATCCTATTGGAAATCAAAGCTCTATCTTGCAATGGAATACTGTATTTAGCAATTTCTTGTCTTGCAACTTCAGCAAAGCAGGGCCTATCGTTAATGAATAGGCTAGGATATTCTACACGCAACCGACTGAACACACACATGTATCATTAGCGATGAGAAAGAGCAGGCAAGCCAGCTGCACTGATTTTAATTTTGTGTGGGAAAACCCACCCCCAAAAAATGTTCCATTTGCGATTTCTCTTATCGTCAGGATCACAATTTCGTTTAAGTGCTCACATCCCTAATATAGAGGTAATATCAATTTTGAGACATGATGTAATGTTTATTTTAGTATACACTTTAGATATTAATTAGAAATGCTGGTTATTCCTGGAAGATTTCTCACAATAACAAGCGTACCTCTGTGAAATGTCAATGGCCACAAGCCTTTTATTTTCACCGCCTTTTACATTATAATTATTTTGCTAAATATGACTTTTTGGATATAATGTTAATATGTTTGAGAAAAGCCCCTCGGAACGTTTCAGAACATGAATAATCATATTTGTCTCTGTAACATGTATTTTCTAGCATAAGTGAAATTTCATCACTAAAGTGAGTTTTCACCAACTCTGGGCAGAGTGGGTGGACACCCTACTTGTGGTGCTGAAACCATCCACTATGCATGCACCTCAGCCACAAATTTGAAGGAAAACGTACAGAAAGTTCAACCATTAACACTTTCCCTGGCATTTCTTTAGATAACAGCAAAAACTTGAATTGCACATAAGTAGCTAGTCAGTTATGCTAACATTAGCTAGCGATCCGAATGTTTAGAATGCCTTGGCTGAATGCCTCTAGATTCAACACTAATTTCCGACTGATTTTAATCAAAACAGAACTTCTATTCCATTTAGTTAGTTTTTTATTGTAGTTCTCAGGTCAAAATATTTTAATGATCCAAATTCTAATACATTAGCATCTTGTGGTTAATGTATCTTGAACATGGATACGAAGTAGCCTAGGCTAGATCTAACTATGATATTTTACATTATCTTTTATATCAGACCTGGCTTAGATGTCTTAGAATAGGTTATTACAACCCAATGGAATGTTTTAAATTAACCTTTTTGATTAGGGTCAAATTAATTTTTTTTTTTAATTATTCAAAGTTAACTACAGAAAACCATGTGCTTGACTTAATTATTTAAATTATTCGACAGCCTTTATTTTAACAGCATGAGGCGTTTTGCACCATTTCCCTACGGTCACTTTGTGTGTGTTCTTTCTAGGCTGAAAAAAACAGGGCTGCTGCCATGGCCAACAACCTGCAGAAGGGCAACGCTGGCCCGATGAGGCTCTACGTCGGATCCTTACACTTTAACATCACAGAGGAGATGCTGAGAGGAATTTTTGAGCCTTTTGGAAGGGTGAGAGCTGTTGTACAATGTACCCATAGGTGGCACATTTCTTTCAAGTTTGTGGAAGCTGTTTCTCCACACACAAATAAATCACCTTTTATAATAAAGCATTCCATGCGTCTATCACATTTGCAGACTAACATAAGGTAAAAATCATAGTGTGATGAGTAGATTCAGACATGCCAAAAACCTGCATGCATTTTGCGTACCATGCATGCAATTTCAGGTCAAAGCACACTGATATGAAAAACGACCCTAAAATACACAAAAATAGGCTTTGTTGGCACATTGTGGTTTTTGACTCAACCGTCTGAAGATGGCGCTGAGCCAATCAGAGGACTTGGATGCGTAGAAAAAAATCTGTAGCTCTTTGCTCCTGACCGTAGTCATAGTATTATTGTCCCCCCTCAAGCTGGATGGCAGCTCTCCACTTTGTCCATTGATACCACAGTGAGTATGTAGAACAAACTGTTTAACCTCTCGGGGGCAGGTGGGATGCAATCGTCCCACCGGCCAATAGCCAGGGAAAATACAGCGCGCCATATTCAAATAACATGATATAAAAATCGAATTTTCATTAAATCACACATGTAAGATATCAAATTAAAGCTACACTCGTTGTGAATCCAGCCAACATGTCAGATTTCAAAAAGGCTTTTCGGGGGGAAAGCATAAGATGCTATTATCTGATGATAGCACAACAGTAAACAGAGTAGCATATTTCAACACTGCAAGCACGACACAAAACGCAGAAATAAAATGTGAATCATGCCTTACCTTCGACGAAATTCTTTTGTTGACACTCCAATATGTCCCATAAGCATCACAAATGGTCCTTTTGTTCGATTAATTCCGTCGATATATATCCAAAATGTCAATTTATTTGGACCATTTCATCCAGAAAAACACAGCTTCCAACTTTCGCCACTTCACTACAAAATATATCAAAAGTTACTCGTAAACTTTACCAAAACATTTACAACTACTTTTGTAATACAACGTTAGGTATTTTTAAACGTTAATAATCGATCAATTTGAAGACGGGATGATCTATGTTCAATACAAAAAGAAAACAAACTGACGCAACCTTTTTCGTAACGTGCCTCTCTCAAAAAATTTACTTCATGTGACCCTCATTTACGATAGCCCTACTTCTTCATTACACAAAGGAATAACCTCAACCGATTTCCAAGGACTTGTGACATCCAGTGGAAGCGGTAGTAACTGCAAGCAAGTCCATTAGAAATCTGGTGTTTCTAAGAAAACTCATTGAAAAGACAGTGACATCAAAAAAATAAAAATTCTGAATTGTTTGTCCTCAGAGTTTTGCCTGCTACATAAGTTCTGTTATTCTCAGTCATGATTCAAACAGTTTTAGAAACTTCAGAGTGTTTTCTATCCAAATCTACTAATAATATGCATATCTTATATTCTGGGGATGAGTAGCAGGCAGTTGAATTTTGGCATGCTATTTATCCGAAAGTGTAAATGCTGCCCCCTGCCCACAAGAAGTTAAGTGTTGGTCAAGCACACGACCACTTTTGTAGTTAGCTCCTTAGCTAAGGCGTCGTTACGGACAAGGTAGTTAGCGACAGCGTTTAGTCAACTAAGCGAGAACACTTTCTTTGATTGCCAACGGTAGTGGGTGCAAGCGCATTGACGAGTAAGGAAATGTGCTGTATTGAGGTTGTTCAGAGTGTGGATGGAAACAGATGTGGCCGCGGGAGCTGTTCCGCTAATAGCGTCCTTCACAAAGTTATTTTAGGCCTACTAATCTTTAAGTCTGTTAATGAATCAGTTCTACAGTAATTTAAAACCTCTTAAGGATCGGACCCTTTCAAAAACAAGTATCCTAAAATAACACCCAAATCTCACTGCCTGTAGCTCAGGACCTGAAGCAAGAATATGCATATTCTTGATACCATTTGAAAGGAAACACTTTAAAGTTTGTGGAAATGTGAAATTAATGTAGGAGTATACAACACGTTAGATCTAGTAAAAGATAATACAAAGAAAAAAACATGCGTAATTTATTTTCTTTAATCTTTGAAATGCAAGACAAAGATCGCAATGTGTTCCAGTTTAAGCGCGATTTAGATTTTGCCAGTAGATGGCAGCAGTGTATGTGCAAATTCTTAGACTGATCCAATGAACCATTGTGTTCTGTTCAAAATGTTGTATCAAGTCTGCCCAAATGTGCCTAATTGGTTTAATAATACATTTTCAAGTTCATAACTGTGCACTCTCCTCAAACAATAGCATGGTATTTTTTCACTGTAATGGCTACTGTAAATTGGACAGTGCAGTTAGATTAACAAGAATTTTAAGCTTTCTGCTGAAATCAGATATGTCTATGTCCTGGCAAATGTTCTTGTTGCTTACAACCTCATGCTAATCACATTAGTGCACGTTAGCTCAACTGTCCCGCGGGGGGGGTTCACCAATCCTGTAGAGGCTGGACTACTACATTGTATCTGGTAATTGAATTATTCAGTTAAGAAGCCAGTGTACAATTTTGCTAGACTATCTACATAACACCTTAAGTGGGATGATTAACCTAAAATGTAACCTATAAAGTGGAAATGGCAGTTACAGGTTGTTTTTTTAAGTTAAATACACCAAACTCCTGAGGGGAAAGTTGATGGACCCCTTCCTGACCTCCCCTCTAACCCAACTTTAGGCCTACATCAGCACCACCTTGTCAGAAAATCCTAAGGAGAGCCCTGATTTGTACATTTAAACATATTTCTAGTTAGCTACTGAAGAGCAGCCAATTACCAAGGACCCATAAGTCTAGAGCCTACCATTCCTACTGGCCAACATGACATTAATAGGCAAAAAAAAATAGCATTTGCCTATGATTTGAGCCGTGTGGGTGTCGCGCGTGGGCTGTCATGGGGTCCAGTGCCGGGGCTAAAGTGGTACTGATAAAAATACTTCAAGGTTGGCCGGTGTGTAGATTTGTTAACAGTAGGCCAAGTCATTGTTGTAAGTTAATACACTGCTCCAAAAAATAAAGGGAACACTTAAACAACACAATGTATCTCCAAGTCAATCACACTTCTGTGAAATCAAACTGTCCACTTAGGAAGCAACACTGATTGACAATAAATTTCACATGCTGTTGTGCAAATGGAATAGACAAAAGGTGGAAATTATAGGCAATTAGCAAGACACCCCCAAAAAAGGAGTCATTCTGCAGGTGGTGACCACAGACCACTTCTCAGTTCCTATGCTTCCTGGCGGATGTTTTGGTCACTTTTGAATGCTGGCGGTGCTCTCACTCTAGTGGTAGCATGAGACGGAGTCTACAACCCACACAAGTGGCTCAGGTAGTGCAGTTCATCCAGGATGGCACGTCAATGCGAGCTGTGGCAAAAAGGTTTGCTGGGTCTGTCAGCGTAGTGTCCAGAGCATGGAGGCGCTACCAGGAGACAGGCCAGTACATCAGGAGACGTGGAGGAGGCCGTAGGATGGCAACAACGCAGCAACAGGACCGCTACCTCCGCCTTTGTGCAAGGAGGTGCACTGCCAGAGCCCTGTAAAATATTTCCACCTTTTGTCTATTCCATTTGCACAACAGCATGTGAAATTTATTGTCAATCAGTGTTGCTTCCTAAGTGGACAGTTTGATTTCACAGAAGTGCGATTGACTTGGAGTTACATTGTGTTTAAGTGTTCCCTTTATTTTTTTGAGCAGTGTATAACTCACTCACTGTTTGCAAAAATACCCGTTCTGAGCAGGCCTAGAGCTGAGCATAAGCGTTTATTAGGCTATGCATATTATTTATTTTTTTATCTTTATTTAACTAGGCGTGAAAAAAGATGGCCTTTTATAAAACCATTTAATGTCATTATGTAGACATTAGCAGCATATTTTTAATATCAAAATGACAGTCCACTCATACACCAAGAAACTGAGATCAATAAAAACAACCTTGTCTTGAATGCAACCAAAAGCCTAAGCCTATGAAAAGAGGGTGGGACACAGATTGTAGGGCTACAGTATATCAGTGCTGTGCAGATTTGAATCTGTTATCCATTTCTTTCCACCAGATTGAGAGTATTCAGCTCATGATGGACAGTGAGACTGGAAGATCTAAAGGATATGGCTTCATCACTGTAAGTATCACACTAAATCCAGTCAATCTTTTCCTCTATTCTAAACTTAAATCCCCTCGTTTACATGCATACCAGGGTTTCCGTTAGCCGGTAATATCCGACTTTTGGACGATAAAATATATGTAAAGCAGATTAATCAAGTTTCCTTTTGTCCCCAAAAAATACAAAATCCCGTTCCGAAGCAATATATTTTTGCATATTCAGTGATATGAAATACCAGTGATGTAGCGTGAGAGCTGCTGATAGAGCTCAAACTGCTGTTTGTTGCTGGTGGAGTGAAACGTGCTTTAATAAGCCCAAACATTGGGCAACGATTCTGAAGTTTTACACAAATAACCTTGGGGTGCCTCAAAAATAATATAAAAACGTTGTCCTTGGACACAGAGGGGTTAAACACTAACGTTACGTCCATCCAGTGAAGAGAGAAGAACCGGACAGAGAGAGCGTATGTTCCCAGCATCCGTCAACGAGGGGGCCAACTTCAATCTGTTTTACCAAATTTCTACCAGGATGTTAAATGTGCAACCAGAGGGGGGGGGGGGGGGGGGGGAGAGAAGCTCTAGACCACCTTTACTCCACACACAGAGACGCGTACAAATCTCTCCATTGCCCTCCATTTGGCAAATCTGGCCTTAATTAAATCCTCCTAATTTGTGCTTACAAGCAAAAACTAAAGCAGGAAGAACCAGTGACTGAGTCAATAAAAAAAACGTCAGATGTAGCAGATGCTAAGCTACATCAGTCACTGGCTTCATCAATAAGTGCATCGATGACGTCGTCCTCACAGTGCCTGTACGTACAGACCCAAACCAGAAGCCATGGATTACAGGCAACATCTGGCTATCCAGACTACTTGCATTTCACTGTAAGGTAAAATGCAAATTTCACATTTTATTATTTCACCTTTTATTTAACCAGGTAGGCCAGTTGAGAACAAGTTCTCATTTACAACTGCGTCCTAGCCAAGATAAAGCAAAGAAGTGCGACAAACAACACAGTTGCACTTAAACAGTCAATAACAAAATAGTAAAATCTGTGTACAGTGTGTGCAAAAGTAAAAGAGTAAGGTAATAAATAGGCCATGGAGGTGAAATAATTAGAATTTAGCATTAACACTGGAGTGATAGATTTGCAGATGTGCAAGTAGAAATACTGGGGTGAAAGAGAGTAAGTAACAATATGGGGATGCTGGTAGTTGGGTGTGCTATTTACAGATTGGCTGTGTACAGGTACAGTGATCTGTAAACTGCTCTGACAGCTGATGCTTAAAGTTAGAGGGAGATTTAATAAGTCTCCATTTTCAGTGATTTTTGCAATTCGTTCCAGTCATTGGCAGCAGAGAACTGGAAGGAAAGGCGGCCAAAGGAAGCGTTGGGTGTGACCAGTGAGATATATACCTGCTGGAGCGCGTTCTACCGGTGGATGTTGCTTGTTAACTTCTACTTCCTCCCAATCCCGGGTCCGGGAGCACCCCCATCAGTAAAAAAGCTGACTAGCATAGCCTAGCATAGCGTCACAAGTAAATAGTAGCATCTAAATATCATTAAATCACAAGTCCAAGACACCAGATGAAAGATACACATCTTGTGAATCCAGCCATAATTTCTGATTTTTAAAATGTTTTACAGGGAAGACACAATATGTAAATCTATTAGCTAACCACGATAGCAAAAGACACCACTTTTTTTCCCCACCATTTTTTTCCTGCATAGGTAGCTATCACAATTTCGACCAAATAAAGATATAAATAGCCACTAACCAAGAAACAACTTCATCAGATGACAGTCTGATAACATATTTATTGTATAGCATATGTTTTGTTAGAAAAATGTGCATATTTCATGTATAAATCATAGTTTACCATTGCAGCCACCATCACAACTCTCACCAAAGCAACTAGAATTAACTACGGAGACCATCGTGTATTACCTAATTAATCATCATAAAACATTTCTTAAAAATACACAGCGTACAGCAAATGAAAGACACAGATCTTGTGAAGCCAGCCAATATTTCAGATTTTCTAAGTGTTTTACAGCGAAAACACAATATAGCGTTATATTAGCTTACCACAATAGCAAACATCACAACAGCATTGATTCAAGCCAAAAATAACGATAACGTATAAACCACCAAAATATATTAATTTTTTCACTGACCTGCTCAGAATTCTTCAGATGACAGTCCTATAACATCATATTACACAATGCATATAGAGTTTGTTCGAAAATGTGCATATTTAGCGGCACAAATCGTGGTTATACAATGAGAAAAGTAGCCAAGTTGCCCAGAAAATGTCGGAAGAAATCTTTGGAGGCACCTATTCTAATCAATAAATAATCATAAACTTGACTAAAAAATAAAAAACAGCAAATGAAAGACAAATTAGTTCTTAATGCAATCGCTGTTACATTTTTAAAAATTAACGTTACTACGCATACAGCGTGCGCTAAAGCGAGACAGTGCGGATATTAATGGCGGAATTATTATTTGACATTTGTCAACATAAATACGAATTAACAACATAAAGACTGCTTACTATTTGCTGAGCTTCCATCAGAATCTTGGGCAAGGTGTCCTTTCTCCAGAACAATCGTCTTTTGGTTGAAAGATGTCCTCTTCTCCTATAGAAATAGCAGCTAATGCTAGCCATCCACCTGAGAGGTGTCCAACTCGTGACAGCGTGTGACAAAGAAACCCCAGAAAATCGCAATAAACTGATATAAACTGCTATAAGTCGGTTTAAATTAACTACCTTATGAAGTTAAGACAAATCAAATTAAATCAGAGCCGGAGATACAGAGCTGCTAAAACGAAAGCTTTTCAGGACGCCATTATGATGTCCCTCTTGCGCCTGGCGCCCCGTTGAAAAGAACGGTACTTCCGTTCCATGAGCCTTTATAGTGTCCCAGATGGTGCAATCCAGTCCATTCAAATTCTCACCGCTTACTGACATCTAGAGGAAGGCGTATGCAGTGCATGTAGCCCCATAGCTTGCATGGGGACTTATAAACTGACCCTAGAACAGGGACCTCGATTTCAGAAATCTCACTTCCTGACAGGAAATGTGCTGCAGAATGAGTTCTGTTTCACTCAGAAATAATTCAAACGGTTTTAGAAACTCGAGTGTTTTCTATCCAATAGTAATAATAATATGCATATTGTACGAGCAAGAATTGAGTACGAGGCAGTTTAATTTGGGAACGAAATTATTACAAAGTGCCAACAGCACCCCCTATTGAGAAAAGGTTAACTTGAAATGACACAACGACAAGGTTCCAGTTTAACAAAGTTTACTATACTATATGAACACACTACAAGTAGCCATTACACTCAAGGCCAGGTCCATCAACGACAAGACTTCATGCGCAGGCGCACTCTTGACTCAGCGATAGCCCCGTAATAACAGAAGTATAGGATACTTAAAACATGAACTTAACACATGAACTTAACAATCTCCCCCTTTTCTTTAAAGACAAATAAAACATAATTAAAGGTCCAAGTATTATTCAAGATCCCCATTACAAATGGGTTGTGTGACAGTTTTTATTTTTATTACTCAAGCTGCCACTTTCCATTACTGAGAGCCTGTAGGAGCACAAGACTGGATGCTCCTTTTTTAGTCACAGTCAGCAAGCTGTTCCTTTGTGGTCGACCACAGAATCCGCTGGATTCTCTGTGCTTGAATAATTTCCTTGATGCTGCTAATCTCAAGATGAATTCTTTTCTCTGTGACAGACTTGGTTGACTTCACAGCATCAACTAATGAGTAGTTGTCAGTGACACAAACTACAGGTAGAATGTGCCGTTTTGTCTCACCAGTGGTAAGCTCTGAGAACAGAGTTGCAAGAAAGATCGCATTGTCAATTCCAGTGTTTCTCCAGCAAGTGTGCTTCGGACAACCCTGCTGATCCTTTTCGACTGCCAACAGATAGGTGAGAATCTTCCTCCTTCACCCATTAACACGATTAGATGTCCACCTTGTTTGCCTCCATCTGTAAGTTTCCCTAGCGACGCATCACTGAAGACAACTAGTTTCAAAGAGTCATCTTTTCCAACATGCTGAAACTTTAAAGTCACTTGTTGTGATTTCAGTTTACGAACAACTTTGTTTGCCTCATGAATGGTTTGTACAGTGGCGCGTTTTGTGTTAGATGCCAAGTTGCAAACATCAAACATTACATCAGGTCTACTCTGTCTAGCAACCCATAGAATTTGACCTATCTTCGACCTCAATTGATCAGCTTCAATTCCACATAGAGGGGAATTCCTTTGTACGGGTCTTGAAGAATCCATGTGGATGGGTTGAAGATTCTTGATATAGCTCTCCCGTTGCATCAGTATTGTTCCATCAACTGTAATAAACTCTATGCCAACATAACAAAAATGATCATGCTCTTCACGGCCAACCTAGAAAACAGCTTTGAGGTGTGGAATCACAGTTGAAGCAAAGGTCTGTGAGTCACCCCAGATAAATTCATCAACATGACAGGCAAGTACTCTAGTCACATTGCAGTCTTGATCAAGCCAATAGAAGACTGCAGGATCCACTTGTGACATTTTTCCACCTGTATTCAGCATTGTTGCCTTGACTTTGTTGTACCAGTAGAGTGATCCATCTGCCAGTCCATACACACACTTTTTTAGTTTCCACAGTGTTCCTTCGCTTTTAGCTTCAGGCAGAGGTCGAATGTGAATGTCCCTTGATAGCTCTGTTCCCTGCAAAAATCTAGATTTGATGTCTATGGAATTAAGTTTCCATTTTTTTCTGGCAGATGACTGACATCAGCAATCTGAGTGACTCTGAGGCACATGTCGGTGAGTCTTTTGGGAGTTCTTTAGCAGCCAGCTCCTCAACCTCTAGCCACTAGACGTGCTTTGGGCACTATTCCAGTTAAGGATTCTTTAAGGGTACACACCCACCTTGTTGAGACGCACTTTTGGCCAATGTCTTTGACTTCCTCAAACACTCCATTTTTCCTCCAATTACTGAGCTAATCTAGCTTAGCTGAGTCAAATGACATGTCCTTTGTTTCAAGTACATCATCATTTTGAATGTCATTCTGTTTTTCTCGATTTTCCATCTGTTCAATTCTGATATTATCTACAAGTGACAGGTCAGCTGACCCTGTTGTACCAGAAAGTGTAGCTGGTTCAGAGTACTGCAAGTTGTACCAGTTCTTGTGTTTTGCTTTTCCTGCTCGTCCAATGACGGTTGCTGTATGTGGAATACCACTTTCTCTGTCCATGTATTTAAACAGTTTGTCCAGTTTTCAGATTGGAACAACCATGTTCTCTTAACACATTTGGCTGTTGAATGTTTTCCTCATTTGAACGCTCAACAGTATTACCTGTGGCATGGTTGAAGGTCTCTGCTCCATTTCTTGTGTCAGTTTCGGTGTCCATATCATTGGATGCGACATCTGGTAGGTTTGTGTCTGTTACTGTGTCCTTTTTGTCATTTTTATTAGGAGACTGATTCTCAGCAACAGCCCCTCTATCTTGTTGATCATTTACTTTCCGCAATCTTGAGTGATGCACCCTGACAATCATGCCTCCGTGCCTCACAAATATCACCACACCATCTTGAACAATGACTACTCCCGGTCCTTTCCACTCTTGAGTCAACTCGTTTGTAGTACACTTTGTTTCCAGTTTCGTTCTTATCATCATTATTTCCTGAACTGCTGAGTAACCTCTGAAGTCTGTCAACTGTATCATGTCCAATCTGTTTGTAAAGCTTTAACAATACTTTGTTTTTCTTTAGTGCTCATGTTCTCTGTGTCATTCAGAATCTCATTTTTGCATGGACGCTGTGTGATGTCTTTGTCTAAAATGTTTACACAATAGTGGCCTGAGGTAGTAAGTTCAAGAGTCACTGGCTGTTTAAAGATCACTGCCTTGTCATTTTTTATGTCTAGTACAGCCCCTACCTTCTTGAGGGAAGCTTTGCTTAATAGTAAGGGGATATCTGTAGGGACCACCTCTGTTTCAATGTGACACTTAATCTGACCATCTCCAAAAGTGAAAGCTCTGTTGCTTGGTGTGTCAATCATATTTTGTACTTCTTTCATATTTAGTTCACTGACATAGCTATCAAGCCATTTTGCACCACACACTGTCCGTGTACATGCAGTATCAATCACAGCAGATCCTAAGGATTCAACTATAAAAATCTCAGTATCAGAAGCAGATTCATTTGAAAACAGTGTAATGTTACACTGCTCTATCTCTGTGTTTACATTTTCCTCTGTTAGTTTAACTTGTTCATTTTTATGAGGACATTCTTTAACACAATGGTAAGTGCTTTGACAAATTGCACATTTCGATCTCCTTCCATATTTGTCCAGTGGATTCGTGCCGGGAAATGGCGCCCTCTTCTGGTTGTCTTGAGAAGGTGACTTGTTGGCGCCTTTTCTGTGCTGCTCAGTGTAATATGCTGCGTCACTCACTTGCATTCCATCTGTTATTGGCGCGACAGACGTCGTTTCACCAAATATTATTTTTTAGTGCCGACTTCATAGATGCAAAAGTCAGCACAGTACAAGCAGTCAAAGCCAACTGTTTCTCCCTACCATCTAGACAGGCAGTATCTAGTAACTTGAACGCTAACACTGCATCTGGGAGAACCATGTCGTACTTGCGCATCCTATTGTACCTCTGTTCGAAATCAATGATGTAGTCTGTCATTGCAACCGAAATATCTCTCATAACACTGTCAAAGTTTGAATATGCCTCGTATGCACGGTCTTTCTCTTTAAGAAATACAGAATCCAGTGCTGTGATCAAAGTTCCCATACCGTCATCCTTGTTCAAATCCTCAACGGATATTTCCAGTGCTGTATCTCTCGCTCTTCCCTCGAGCGATAATACCACCGCAAGTGCTTGCTTTTTGGCGTCCAGATTAGTAACGCGTGTCCAGATGCCCAGTTCATTTTTTCAACTTTCGTACGACCTCTTCTCGTCGAAGCGAGGTGGCACATTGGTAGCAGAGGATGGTTTCTAACTACAATGTTAACTCAATGACACAACGACAAGGTTCCAGTTTAACAAAGTTTGCTATACTATATGAACACACTACAAGTAGTCATTACACTCAAGGCCAGGTCCATCAACGACAAGACATCATGCGCAGGCGCACTCTTGACTCAGTGATAGCCCCGTAATAACAGAAGTATAGGGATACTTAAAACATGAACTTAACATTGCTATGGTGACCAGTGAGCTGAGATAAGGTGGGGCTTTACCTAGCATAGACTTATAGATGACCTGGAGCCAGTGGGTTTGGCGACAAATATGTAGTGAGGGCCTCGCCAACGAGAGCATACAGGTTGCAGTGGTGGGTAGTATATGGGGCTTTGGTGACCAAATGAATGGCACTGTGATAGTCTACATGCAATTTGCTGAGTAGATTGTTGGAGGCTATTTTGTAAATGACATTGCCGAAGTCAAGGATCGGTAGGATAGTCAGTTTTACGAGGGTGTGTTTGGCAGCATGAGTGAAGGATGCTTTGATGTGAAATAGGAAGCCGATTCTAGATTTAATTTTGGATTGGAGAGGCTAAATGTGAGTCGATGGAGAGTTTACAGTCTAACCAGACACCTAGGTATTTGTAGTTGTCCACATATTCTAAGTCAGAGCCGTCTAGAGTAGTGATGCTAGTTGGGCGGGAGGGTGCGGGCAGCAATTGGTTGAAGAGCTGGCACCTTTTTTTTCTTGCATTTAAAAGCAGTTGGAGGCCTTGGAAGGAGTGCCGTACGGCATTGGAGCTCGTTTGGAGGTTTGTTAGCACAGTGTCCAAAGAAGGGCCAGAAGTATACAGAATGGTGTCGTCTGCATAGAGAAGAATCAGAGAATCACCCGCAGCAAGAGCGACATAATTGATGTATGAACTGAACTCTGTCTCAGAAGTAGTTGATGAACCAGGCGAGGCAGTCATTTGAGAAACCAAGGCTGTAGAGTCTGCCAATAAGAATGCTGTGATTGACAGAGTCGAAAGCCTTGGCCAGGTCGATGAATACAGCTGCACAGTATTGTCTCTTATTGATGGCGGTTATGATATCGTTTAGGACCTTGAGCGTGGCTGAGGTGCACCCATGACCAGCTCAGAAACCAGATTGCATAGTGGAGAAGGTACGGTAAGATTCGAAATGGTCGGTGATCTGGTAACCTGTCGCGGAACCCCTCGCCAACAGCCAATGAAATTGCAGTGTGCCAAATTCAATCAACAGAAATCTCATCATTCAAATTTCTCAAACATACAAGTATTAGACACCATTTTAAAGATACAATTCTCGTTAATCCAACCACAGTGTCCGATTTCAAAAAGGCTTTTCGGTGAAAGCAGAACATATCATTATGTTAGGTCAGCAACTAGTCACAGAAAGCTTACAGCGATTTTCCAACCAAAGAGGAGGAGTCACAAAAAGCAGAAATAGAGATAAAATGAATCACTAACCTTTGATATTCTTCATCAGATGACACTCCCGGGACAACATGTTACACAATACATGCATGTTTTGTTCGATCAAGTTCATATTTATATCCAAAAACCTCAGTTTACATTTGGCTTTGCCTCCAACATCCCGGTGAATTTGCACAGATCCACATCACATACAGAAATACTCATAATAAACATTTATAAAAGATACAAGTGTTATTCACAGAATTAAAGATATACTTCTCCTTAATGCAACCGCTGTGTCAGATTTCAAAAAAACTTTACGGAAAAATCAAACCATGCAATAATCTGAGTACGGCGCTCAGACCAATACAACCCAAACAGATATCCGCCATGTTGGTGTCAACAGAAGTCAGAAATAGCATTAAATATTCACTTACCTTTGATGATCTTCATCAGAATGCACTCCCAGGAATCCCAGTTCCACAATAAATGTTTGATTTGTTGGATAAAGTTCATCCTTTTTGTTAGCGCGTTTAGACCAGTATACCAAATTCATGACGCGCGATCACTAGGAGCAGACAAAGTCAAAAAGTTCCGTTACAGTCCGTAGAAACATGTCAAACAAAGTATAGAATCAATCTTTAGGATGTTTTTAACATAAATCTTCAATAATGTTCCAACAGGAGAATTCCTTTGTCTTCAGAAATGTAATGGAACTCAAGCTAACTCTCACGTGAACGCGCATGGTCAGCTCGTGGTTCTCTAGGAGAGACCTTACTCAATCCCCTCTCATTCGCCCCCACTTCACAGTAGAACCATCAAACAAGGTTCTAAAGACTGTTGACATCTAGTGGAAGCCTTAACAAGTGCAATATGACCCCATACACACTGTGTATTCGATAGGCCAAGAGTTGAAAAACTACAAACCTCAGATTTCCCACTTCCTGGTTGGATTTGAGTTCTGATGGAACAGATTTGAGTTCTGTTATACTCACAGACATCATTCAAACAGTTTTAGAAACTTCAGAGTTTTCTATCCAAATCTACTAATAATATGCATATATTAGCAACTGGAACTGAGTAGCAGGCAGTTTACTATGGGTACGCTTTTCATCCAAACGTGAAAATGCGGCCCCCTAGCCCAAACAGGTTAACTCATTTACTACTCCATCCCACCAAAACAGGCTACAATTTCAGGCACTATTTTCTAACAGCTATTACACTAAAAGGGCATTATTATAATTTTTTGTAGTATTATTCCAACCTCACTGTGGAAATATAAAACAAAGAAAATGTACTTTATGGACTGCACTGGGCATTTAACCTTATTGACAGGGTGTCTTTTTTACAAATGAGGCCTGTATACACATCAATACACCGGCCACACGTTTCTCTTGCTCTGTTTGACTGATGAAATTTAGCACTCGCTCAGGGCGATGTCCAGCTAACCTGTAAAGTATGGTTGTTTGGCTGCATGGGGGTGCTGTTAGACATAACCGTTCATGCAAGCTCATTGGCTTATTGCAGCCATATAGTTGTGGAAAATATTGCGTTTGAAGATTTGCATCCATAAAGCTATATTCCAAATTTGGTGCCTAGCAGTTGTGGTTGAAGACGTTTAAAGTAGTCAGCATAAAATAGTCCAAAATAGGAATATTGCATGATGTGTTTTAGTTGTGATATTTGGCAAGTGTTATAAGAAGTACAGAAGTAGCGTGATGTGTCAAATTTGTCCTGATGGTGGCACTGTGGGCCCACATCCTGAACCCTGGCATTGCTACTTGCAGCTATTATTATTATTTTTTTCATTTTTTTTCCATTTTTTTTGGCCTGCTGGAGGTCATTTTGCAGGGCTCTGGCAGCGCACCTCTTTGCACAAAGGCGGAGGTAGCGGTCCTGCTGCTGGGTTGTTGCCCTCCTACGGCCTCCTCCACGTCTCCTGATGTACTGGCCTGTCTCCTGGTAGCACCTCCATGCTCTGGACACTACGCTGACAGACACAACAAACCTTTTTGCCACAACTCGCATTGATGTGCCATCCTGGATGAGCTGCACTACCTGAGCCACTTGTGTGGGTTGTAGACTCCGTCTCATGCTACCACTAGAGTGAAAGCACCGCCAGCATTCAAAAGTGACCAAAACATCAGCCAGGAAGCATAGGAACTGAGAAGTGGTGTGTGGTCACCACCTGCAGAACCATTCCTTTTTTGGGGGTGTCTTACTAATTGCCTATAATTTCCCCCTTTTGTCTATTCCATTTGCACAACAGCATGTGAAATTTATTGTCAATCAGTGTTGCTTCCTAAGGGGACACTTTGATTTCACAGAAGTGTGATTGACTTGGAGTTACATTGTGTTGTTTAAGTGTTCCCTTTATTTTTTTGAGCAGTGTATATGGGGGATTGGAAATTATGCAGACAATTACATTGATGGAAGCAACAATCTTTCTGCAATATTAACCTTTACTGCTCAGGCGTTCCGCGAGCGGAACTCCTCCCACATTCCACTGAAAAGGCAGAGCGCGAAATTCAAAATATATTTTTTAGAAGTATTTAGCTTTCACACATTAACAAGTCCAATACAGCAAATGAAAGGTACACATCTTGTGAATCCAGCCAACATGTCCGATTTTTAAAATGTTTTACAGTGAAAACAGCACGTATATTTATGTTAGCTCACCACCAAATACAAAGGACAGACATTTTTTTCACAGCACAGGTAGCATGCACAAAGCCAACCTAACTAACCAAGAACCAACCAAACTAACCAAGAAACAACTTCATCAGATGACAGTCTCATAACATGTTATACAATAAATCGATGTTCTGTTAGAAAAATTTGCATATTTGAGGTATAAATCAGTTTTACATTGCAGCTACCATCACAGCTACCGTCAAAAATAGCAGCCAGAGTAATTACAGAGACCAACGTGGAATACCTAAATACTCATCATAAAACATTTCTGAAAAATGCATTGTGTACAGCAAATGAAAGACAAGCATCTTGTGAATCCAGCCAATTTTTCAGATTTTTTAAGTGTTTTACAGCAAACACAATATAGCATTATATTAGCTTACTACAATAGCCTACCACACAACCGCATTCATTCATCAAGGCACGTTAGCGATAGCAATAGGCACGTTAGCGTTAGCGAATAAACCAGCAAAAGATATTAATTTTCACTAACCTTCATAAACCTAACTCAGATGACAGTCCTATAACATCAGGTTATACATACACTTATGTTTTGTTAGACAATGTGCATATTTAGAGCTGAAATCAGTGGTTATCCATTATGCTGACGTAGCTTCCTTTTCCCAGAATGTGCGGATATTTCTATTAGACTCTCACCTATTCTGACCAAATAGCTATTCATAAACATTACAAAAAAATACATGTTGTATAGGAAATGATAGATCCATTAGTTCTTAATGCAATCGCAGTGTTAGAATTCTAAAAATATCTTCATTACGACATAAGGCTTATGTTATAGCGAGAGAGTGGCCAAAACCTGGGCGCAAAACTACTAGTATACAGTTCGACAGATGTATGAAATAGCATCATAAAATCTTTCTTACTTTTGGTGATCTTCCATCAGAATGTTGGACAAGGGGTCCTTTGTCCAGAACAGTCGTTGTTTGGATTTAGAACATCGTTTTTCCCTCTTGAATTAGCAAGCACACTGGCCAAGTGGCGCGAAGCTCTCCTTTCTGAACAAAGGGATACAACGCAACACGCCTAACGTCCCGAATAAATTTCAAAAATCTAATAAAATTATATTGAAAAAACATACTTTACGATGATATTGTGACATGTATCAAATCAAATCAAAGCCGGAGATAGTAGTTCCCTATAACGACGGCTTTTCAGAAGGCAATTCCAGGTCCATCTGCGCGCTCTCCAGAAAACAGGAAATGGATGACTCGTCGTGCCAAGAGGATATATTCCACCTCAGACCAAGATAAACACTTCATTTCTTCTCTCACTTCCTCTTGACATCTAGGGGAAGGTGTATGACGTGCATGTATACTCATACGTATCATGCCCATTTATAGGCAGGCCCTTGAACAGAGCATAATTTTCACACTTTCCACTTCCTGGTCAGAAAGTGTGCTGCCAAATGAGTTCTGTTTTACTCACAGACAAAATTCAAACGGTTTTAGAAACGAGTGTTTTCTATCCAATAGTAATAATAATATGCATATTATACGAGCAAGAATTGAGTACGAGGCCGTTTAAATTGGGCACGTTTTTCCCTCAAAGTGAACACAGCGCCCTCTGTCCTCATCAGATTAAGCTGATCCACCCCTAAGAAAAAAAATTGTCTGCATAAACCCTGATTAGTGTGCATGTAAAGTCATTTAAATGGCATTTGTGTCCTCTAGTTCTCGGACGCAGAGTGTGCCAAGAAGGCCCTGGAGCAGTTGAACGGGTTTGAGCTGGCCGGCCGGCCCATGAAGGTGGGCCATGTCACGGAGCGCACAGATGCCTCCACCGCCAGTTCATTCCTGGACAGCGACGAGCTGGAGAGGACGGGCATTGACCTAGGCACCACCGGGCGCCTGCAGCTCATGGCCAGACTGGCTGAAGGTAAAGCCTGAGAGCCCAGGGCCTGTATTCACAAAAAATCTTGAAATGTCTGTACTGTTTCACTTCAGAACCGATTTATAAAGTGTGAACAAGTACAAATGTCGAGCCCAATATCTTTCAGGCACGGGACTGCAAATTCCTCCAGCCGCACAGCAAGCCCTACAGATGAGTGGGGCCATTGCTATTGGTGCCATGGCTGCTGTATCAGGTAATAAAAGGATGATCATTTGGACAAACCCATCTGACTGCCATGGCTGGTTTTCTCTGAGGTATTTGGAAAAGGCAGGTTTTATCCGGCATTGATCGAATCTGTTGATTTTGCCAGTGAGACACTATGATTGGTTGATATGATGCGAGGAGCTGGTCTGTGAGAATCGCTTCAGAACTGGGCTGGCTTGACACGCACATTAAACATAAATAAAGTTCAGTTTAGTGTGATATGATGTATTTTGACTTTTTTTTTTTTTAGCTGCCATGAATCCTGCTATGAACATGAACATGAATATGAACATGAATACAGCTATGAACTTGCCATCCCAGCCACTAGCTACACACTGTTTCCAGCTGTCTAACATGTTCAACCCTCAGTCGTAAGTATTGAACTATTAATCTAGTTGTTCAATGCAGCATCTTTGTATTCCAAGGGGTGCCAGCTGATGAAAGTACACAAACTATAGACTTCTTTGACCTTAAAATGATATTTGTTCCCAAATACTGGTCCCAATCACTAGTCCCTTGTGGGTGATGATTTCCTATCTGGTTTTACAGTGAAGATGACCCAGGCTGGGATGTTGACATTCAGCATGATGTCATTGAGGAATGCAACAAACATGGAGGAGTTGTGCACATATACGTCGATAAGAATTCCACTGAAGTGAGACTTAAGTATAGTTGAATGGTTTTGAAACGGTTGCAGTCTTAAATAGAAATTAAAGTTATTGTTTTTATTTTTAGGGCAACGTGTATGTGAAATGTCCAACCATTCCTGCTGCCATGGCTGCAGTAAACGCATTACATGGTCGATATTTTGCAGGTAAGAGAACTGACTGACTGCTACTCAATTATACACTCACCGGACAGTTTTTTAGGTACACCCATCTAGTATTGTCGCACCCCCCTTTGTCTCCAGAAAAGCCATGCTGTCTTTTGTCGTGTGTGAAAATCCCAGGAGGCTGGCCGTTTCTGAGATACTGGATCCGGTACGCCTGGCACCGACGATCATACAACGCTCAGTCTCTTAGGCCCTCGTTTTGCCCTTTATAACGTTCAATCAAAAGTAACTGGATGCCTGCCTGATTGCTTTATATAGCAAGCCACGGCAATGTGACTCACTGTATGTAGGATCGATCAGTTTTCGGGACCGACGTGGTGTACTTAATGAACTGGCTGGTGACTGTAAATTGTCAGTGATGGAGTCATTGTTTATGAAGATGATTTGTCTTAACTGTAATTTTCTTCACAGGTAAAATGATCACAGCGGCATACGTCCCTCTCCCGACATATCACAACCTTTTTCCTGATTCTGTGACGGCTACCCAGCTCCTGATCCCTCCTGCTCGCCGATGATCTCACAGCGAGACACAAACTGATTTGTTGGACACTGTATAATTGATTATTTTCTCTTTTTAAAAGTTTGACATTTTATTGTCTTTGGTCTTTTTTTCATTCCTGCAAGTTATGGCAGTATGTTTTTCTTTTGTTAGTAGGTGAAGTAAGATTTTATTTTTTTATTTTTTTCGGTACATTTATTTTTTGTTGAGACTTTACTTACGTTGGTGGCAAAAATAATCAAAAGCTTTATTTGCGTAGCCACATCCAAAAGTGTTGGTCAGTGTTGGTGGAGTTTCAGCCAGTCTAATAAAGGGATTATAGTCCCTGAAGAGTTTATTGGTGGATCTGGACAATTTACCATTTTATCTTTTGTAAAAATGTATTCTTGTTCATACATTGTCTTGTGCTTGATCACTTTGATTGGCATGTTTTCCCTGAAGTGTACAACTTAGACACCCAGACACAAGAAAAGAGGATATTGATTATTTTTGGAGAAAAAATACAATTCGAACATTGCAGTTTCAATTATACATCAGAATATTATTCAATGTTTTAAGCTCCATGAGCTCTGAAAACGTAATGACTGATTTCAGTTGTGCTCATTTAGAGACATTTGGTTTTTCAGTATCTGTTTTCTAATCAAGATTTGATTTTGTAAAGACCTTGATTAAAATGTATTTTAAAGTCATCTAGTTTATTTTCTTGCTCAATACTGTCTGAAGCACACTTCTATTCTCTTCCCATTTGGTATATACACACAAATATTTAAGAATATTAAGCGGAGTAATATTTCTTCTTGCTGGAACATCCACTTGCCTCCTGGCAACTAGGTTTTGGGCAAAAATTTCCTGGTGCCTCATTTATAACCATTCCATTTCTAAATTTCTGCTTGTTCCATTTCTGAAGTCTACGCATGTACAAAATTATTGAGATTTATTTACTTGGCGCATGGCATGTTTCCTGTTATCAGACCTGTCATAAAACTGCACGGGTGTGAAAGTCTTCCTGGAATACGCCCTCCGTTCACCTTTTTATAGTGCCAATAACCCCCTTTATTTGCTGTATAATTTGGAACTATTGGCATTAGGCCACGGCAGGCAAACAACATTGTTTAGTTTATCAATAGATTATTTGGTTTACAGTGCATTAGGAAAGTATTCAGACCCCTTGACCTTTTCCACTATTAACGCCTTATTCTAAAATTGATAATAGTTTATTTCCCTCCAATCTACACACTAAACAGGAAAGGGCCTACCCAAGTTGTTGCCACAAAGCTGGAAGCACAGAATCGTCTAGAATGTCATTACCGTTAAGATTTCACTTAACTGGAACTAAAGGGCCTAGCCCGAAACATGAAAAGCAGCCCTAGACCATTATTTATCCTCCACCAAACCCTACAGTTGGCACTATGCATTCGGGCAGGTAGAGTTCTGGCATCCGCCAAACCCAGATTCGTCCGTTGGACTGCCAGATGGTGAGGTGTGATTCATCACTCCAGGGAACACATTTCCACTGCTCCAGAGTCCAATGGCGGCGAGCTTTACACCATGATGCTTGGTATTGCGCATGGTGATCTTAAGCTTGTGTGTGGCTGCTCGGCCATGGAAACCCATTTCATCAACCTCCCGACGAACAGTTCTTCTGCTGACTTTGCTTCCAGAGGCAGTTTGGAACTCAGTAGTGGGTGTTGCAACTGAGGACAGATGATTTTTACGCTTTTCGCACTTCAGCCCTCGGCGGTCCCATTCTGTGAGCTTGTGTGGCCTACCACTTTGTGGCTGAGCCTTTGTTGCTCCTAGATGTTTCCACTTCACAATAACACACAGTTGACCGGAACAGCTCTAGCAAGGCAGAAATTAGACGAACTGACTTGTTGGAAAGGTGGCATCCTGTGCCATGTTAAAAGTCACAGCTCTTCAGTAAGGCTATTCTACTGCCGATGTTTGTCTTTGGAGATTGCATGACTGTGCTCGATTTTTATACACCTGTCAGCAACGGGTGTGGTTGAAATAGCCGAATCCACTCATTTGAAAGGGGTGTTCACATACACTTGAAGTCAGAAGTTTGAAAAAACTCTTAGGTTGGAGTCATTAAAATTTGTTTTTCAACCACTCCATACATTTATTTTTAACAAACTGTAGTTTTGGCAAGTCGGTTAGGAGATCTACTTTGTGCATGAGATGTAATTTTTCCAACAATTGTTTACAGACAGATTATTTCACTTATAATTCACTGTATCACAATTCCAGTGGGTCAGAAGTTAACATACACTAAGTTGACTGTGCCTTTAAACAGCTTGGAAAATTCCAGAAAATTATGTCATGGTTTTAGAAGCTTCTGATAGGCTAATTGACATAATTTGAGTCAATTGGAGCTGAACCTGTGTATGTAGTTCAAGGTCTACCTTCAAACTCAGTGCCTCTTTGCTTGACATGGGAAAATCAAAAAAGTAAGCCAAGACCCCAGAAAAAAAATTGTAGACCTCCACAAGTCTGGTTCATCCTTGGGTGCAATTTCCAAATGCCTGAAGGTACCACGTTCATCTGTACAAACAGTACATAAGTATAAACAGCATGGAACCACACAGCCGTCATACCGCTCAGGAAGGAGACGAGTTTGTGTGTGTACATCCACAAAAAGGCCGTACTTTTTGGAGAAATGTCCTCTGGTCTGATAAAACAAAAATAGAACTGTTTGGCCATAATGACCATCGTTATGTTTGGAGGCAAAAGGGGGATGCTTGCAAGCCGAAGAACACCATCCCAACCGTGAAGCACGGGGGTGGCAGCATCATGTTGTGGGGGTGTTTTGCTGCAGGAGTGACTGGTGCACTTCACAAAATAGATGGCATCATGAGGATGGAAAATTATGTGGATATATTGACGCAACATCTCAAGACATCAGTCTTGAAGTTAAAGCTTGGTCGCAAATGTGTCTTCCAAATGGACAATGACCCCAAGCATACTTCCAAAGTTGTAGCAAAATGGCTTAAGGACAACAAAGTCAAGGTGTTGGAGTGGCCATGACAAAGCCCTGACCTTAATCCCATAGAAAATTTGTGGGCAGAACTGAAAAGCGTGTGCGAGCAAGGAGACCTACAAACCTGACTCAGTTACACCAGCTCTGTCAGGAGGAATGGGCCAAAATTCACCCAACTTATTGTGGGAAGTTTGTGGAAGGCTACCCGAAACGTTTGACAATTTAAAGGCAATGCTACCAAATACTAATTGAGTGTATGTAAACTTCTGACCAACTGGGAATGTGATGAAAGAAATAAAAGATAAAATAAATCATTCTCTCTACTATTGTTCTGACATTTTACATTCTTAAAATAAAGTGGTGATCCTAACTTACCTCCCTGGGTCAGGGAATTTTTACTAGGATTAAATGTCAGGAATTGTGAAAAACTGAGTTGAAATGTATTTGGCTAAGGTGTATGTAAACTTCTGACGTCAACTGTACTTTTGGCCATGTAGTTGTCGTGTCTTTACTATCATTCAATTGAAGATTTAGTTTTTATCAAAGATTCCTGTAATTAGTCTTACGCGATTAAAATTAATAATCATTTAACTGTAATTAACTAGGAAGTCGGGGCACCAAGGAAAGTATTCAGATTACAAAGTTATAATTTCCCAATATAACCTTTCAGATATTTTCATATCTGATCAATAGTCTTCTGGTTAATGTTTTATTTATTTTACCTCACGTTAGTCTCATTCCAAACGTCGTAAATTGTTGGTTATCTGCACGAACCCAGTCTTCACTATGAGTCATCCATACATCAATTGTCTTAAATCATTTATTTATTACTAACTAAGTAATTCACAGAAATGCATAAACAAACAAACAAACAAATTAAATGTGGTTACAAGAAATGATAGGAGAATCGGCCCTAGTGGGCTAAACCGGCATGGCGGCTTGTTAGACCAAAGGGAAGTGGGGGTCAACTGAGATGAGACACTACAAAATGCATAATTATAACAATTGAAATGCTAATCCTTTGCACATGAAGGCTCACTCATTCGGGAACAATTGCAATCAATATATATATTTACGCTCAGTGTGTCGTCTTGATCGCTGGTGAAAAGTTTGTTTCTGTTGGAGAGTTTTGTCCGTCTCTCTCTCTCTGTCTTGGTTAGAGGATATAGTTCAGAGTGACATTCATTCGTTTCGTTATAGAGTGGATGTTTCGGGGGTTGTCGTTCTTCGCGTTCAATGATACCGAGTTCCTAGCTGCAGACTAGTAATTAATGTCAAAGACTTGTTGTTATTCTGTCGGTATCGATAGTCTAAGAGTTTAACCACGTGGTATGGTTAAAAGATTCAGCAATGTTCTGCAACCTTCAGCCATCTCGTAATTGAGGTAAGCTCGGTCTGCTGATAATTTCTCAAAGTTGGGTTTTATTCGGAATGGCAGAAAAGGGGCTGTCCCAGGATGTCTGACCCTAACTGGGCTCAGGTGCAGTCCTCTGATTTAGTTCAAATCAAAAGGGAATTGTATTTTTCTTCATTAAACAGTCCAAAATCATATTACACAATTATACAAACAGTATCATACTCACTCATTCATCTTATACAACAATTAGATGTAAACCTAATATCTGAGGCTATTATATAAACAGCGGTACGGTAATGTGGCCACACCGTCTCCCATGAGCTTCCCAAGTTGTGACAAACGGACCAGTTCCTAGCTGGATTCTTCACCGATCTTTTATACTTTCTCCAGAACATGAAATTTGTTCGTACCTCAAGTTCTGTGAGGTGGAAGAAATTCCTTTGTTCTCTATGAATGTGTATCCTCTGCTATACTGCGTGGCTATGTGGCAGGGTTTCTACTCAGGAATTTACGACCTCCCTCTGACCACAGCAGCGTAGTTGTAAGGGGCAGGGAGAGGCAGGGAGAGGCGGATGGGGCTTGCTGTACCCAAATAGACCAACGTCATGACATAGTGTATGTAGCCGATCTGTGTATGGACCCTAAAACGTTTGGTATAAATATTAGTTCAGAACCTAGCTATGAACCTCAGCCATCGTAGTCGGTAGTATCAACTTCAAAACAGTCTGAATGGCACCAATGAAGCCTATGGATTTAGTAGAATATTATATAACTTTATTATGCCAAGGATGCAAGTCGTATGCATGTAGTTATTACCAAGCATGAGATCCCCACAGTGTAGCCTGTACATTGAATATATTCACTGATCATTTACTCTGCCTTGGCAAATAAAGGTGTGTTTCAGATATGCACTGATCTGAGGACACATCACAAGAGACTTAATTTCAACCAGTAGAGAATGTGAAAAGCTTTTTTGAAAGTTCATTATCCAAGTGTAAGAAATACAAAATACGTGCCTTATAAATTGTATAATTGTAATATTAAAAACAGATAAAACAACTTATGGAACAGCGGGGACTGTGAAGCAACACAAATGTTGGCACAGACATGCATACACACACACACACATTCGATAACATATGCACTATACATACACATGGATTTAGTACTGTAGATATGTGGTAGTGGTGGAGTAGGGGCCTGAGGGCACAAAGTGTGTTGTGAAATCTGTGAATGTATTGTAATGTTTTAAAAGTGTATGAGCTGCCTTAATTTTGCTGGACCCCAGGAAGAGTAGCTGCTGCTTTGGTAGCAGCTAATGGGGATCCATAATAAATACAAAAATAGAAAAACTGGTAAGTCCGAACCACACATGAACAAGGGAATCTAGATTTGGACAGCCTGTTTCTATCCTGCTCTTGACTTTGGTGCAGAGCATGTGATGTCCATAGCCTCTTTGTCGCAAAACTCCCTGATCTTCTCAAAAAGATAAGTTTGTCTAGCTGTGTCCAGTCCAGCTGGTGCTTGTACAAGCAGACCATCTATGGGAGGTCGGATGTCAGCGTTGCGCAGCAGCTGAAACCTGGTCCCGAAAGTCTGAACGCTCCTTGGTGACAACAACAACAGGCTCCAGAGCATCGAAGCTGTAAAACAAGGAATAACAACAACAAAAATCAGAAGACATTACAACCCTGAACAAGATCAACTCACTTCCCAAGTTTAGATAAGAAGAATAATCTCATGCAATGCAATGAAAAGGATTTTCACCTAAAGTGCTTGTACTGCTTGATCTGTGGCAGCACCGTACCATCCTCCAGTCCAACCAGCTGTGGGATGTTGACCCCTGTCACAGTGCTGTCCTTCACAACACCAGCAATCTCAGACAAAGTGTTCACTCTGGTCTTTCTGAAGCGCTGCTTGATGAGGCTGAAGCACCAGTCGGGGGCAAACTTGGTATTGCATGTGATCAAATACCAGAGCACAAACTTGTTCTGGCCACTGTAGTTATCACAATTCAGGTCCACACGTGTTTCCCCAATTCCGTAGTTGGTGAAGAAATGGTGCATGTAGTTGATGACTGCGCTGCTGGCTTGGGCCAGCTCTCTTTTTGATAGGAGGCATTAGACCATTCTCCTTGTATGACTGGTTCAGGAGAGTCAGGCATGTTCTACTGATGCTGAAAGACAAATTCCAGATACAAATATTTTAGCATTATTATACAATAGATGCGAAATGGCATTCTGACATAATATCACTACACACACTTAATACATGTAATGTTAGCTAGCTAGCCAGCCATCTAACATCAGCTGGGTAGCTAACAGCAAGCTTTAAATAGCAATACAAACCGATTGTCATACTTACCTAAAGTTAACCAAATAGGTTTAACTTCTTATGGCTGCAAGGGGCAGTATTGAGTAGCCAGTTAAATCGTGCCCATTTCAAACGGCCTCGTACTCAATTTTTGCTCGTACAATATGCATATTATTATTACTATTGGATAGAAAACACTCTCTAGTTTCTAAAACCGTTTGAATTATTTCTCTGAGTGAAACAGAACTCATTCTGCAGCACATTTCCTGACCAGGAAGTGGAATGTCAGAAATCGATGCTCTGTTCAACTTCATGCCTATACATGGGCAATGAACGTAAGTCTACGTACACTTCATACACCTTCCCCTGGTTGTCAAGAGGTGGTGAGAGAAGCTGCTTGCCTATTGTTCTGTAGCCCATCCCAGCCTTGTGCAGGTCTACAATTTTACCCCTGATGTCCTTACACAGCTCTCTGGTATTGGCCATTGGGGAGAGGTTGGAGTCTGTTTGATTGTGTGGACAGGTGTCTTTTATACAGGTAACGAGTTCAAACAGGTGCAGGTAATACAGGTAATGAGTGGCGAGCAGGAGGGCTTCTTAAAGAAAAACTAACAGGTCTGTGAGAGCTGGAATTCTTACTGGTTGGTAGGTGATCAAATACTTATGTCATGCAATAAAATGCAAATGAATTACTTAAAAATCATACAATGTAATTTTCTGGATTTTTGTTTTAGATTCCGTCTCTCACAGTTGAAGTGTACCTATGATAAAAAATTACAGACCTCTACATGCTTTGTAAGTAGGAAAACCTGCAAAATCGGCAGTGTATTAACTTCTTGCAACTATAGGGGGTGCTATTTCGCATTAGCATAATTAACTCTACAGATTAAACTGCCTTGTACTCAATTCTTGCTCGTACAATATGCATATTATTGTTATTATTGGATAGAAAACACTCTAGTTTCTATAGTCGTTTGAATTATGTCTCTGAGTAAAACAGAACTCATTCTACAGCACTTTTACTCCCAGTGTGTGAGATTTAGACATCTTGGCCTCTGGTTCCAGATCAGTTTTTAAAGTCTCTGTTAATCCTATGAGATACAAACACTGCCCACGCCTTCCACTAGATGTCAGTAAGTGATGACAATTTGATTGGAGTCTTTTGCGCATTCACAGGCTCTATAAATGACCAAAGACCGGAAGTAGGATTCCTTTGGAGTCTGCGCTCAACGCAAGAAGGATATCTGACTGGCCTTTTTCCAAGTCTTGGTTTAGCCAGTAATATAGCGTCGGTCATGTTTTTACTCGTTATAGGTGTTAGAAACATCATAATGTAGTTAATTTAAACCGTTTTATAGCAATTTATATCCGTTTAGTGCGATTTTGAGGCATTGCTTTGTAATAGACTTTGAAGCTCTGGGCACGTTTCGGGGTCCCGGTCGTACGTTAGTGAGCATTTCGACGGACAAGTGGACATCTTTCGACCAAAAGAAGATTAGACCCAAGAAAGGATTCATTGCCCAAGAATCTGATGGGAGAACAGCTCATAGTAAGAACAATTTATGATGATAAATCGTGTTTCTGTCGAAATATGTTACACGCTTATGCTGCCATTATGTTTGCTATAGCTTCGCTTGGCGCAACCTGTATTGAAAAGTAAGGATAATTAAAAAAATGTAATTCTGCGATTGTATTAAGAATTAAATTGTCTATCAATCGCTGTCCACCCTGTATTTTTTAGTCAAGTTTATGAGTATTTATGTATAAGACTAGATCACTGTCTAATATGATGCACGACATTTTCTGACCAGCTGACCTACTTTTGTCATTGTCTAACCATGATTTTGGTGGCTAAATATGCACATTTTCGAACAAACTCTCTATGTATGTTGTAATATGATGTTACAGGAGTGTCATCTGAAGAATTCTGAGAAGGTTAGTGAAAAAATTTATATATTTTGGCGATGATTACGTTATCGCTCTCTTTGGCTTGAATCAATGCTCTGGTAATGTTTGCACATGTGGTATGCTAATATAACGATTTATTGTGTTTTCGCTGTAAGACACTTAGAAAATCTGAAATATTGTCTGTATTCACAGGATCTGTGTCTTTCGATTAGTGTATGCTGTGTATTTTTACGAAATGTTTGATGATTAGTAAGTAGGTAAACACGTTGCTCTATGTAGTTATTCTAGTCCATTTGTGACGGTGGGTGCAATTGTAACCTATGCCATCTACCTGAAATATGCACATTTTTCTAACAAAACCTATCCCATACCATAAATATGTTATCAGACTGTCATCTGATGAGGTTTTTTCTTGGTTAGTGGCTATCAATATCTTAGTTTAGCCGAATTGGTGATAGCTACTGGTGTTGAGAGAAAATGGTGGACAAGAAAAATGGTGATTTTTGCTAACGTGTTTAGCTAATAGATTTACATATTGTGTCTTCCCTGTAAAACATTTTAAAAATCTGAAATGGTGGCTTTATTCACAGGATCTGTATCTTTCATTAGGTGTCTTGGACTTGTGATTTAATGATATTTAGATGCTACTATTTAATTGTGACGCTATGCTAGCGATGCTAATCTGTGTGGGGGGTGCTCCCGGATCCGGGGTAGAGGCTCGTTAGAGGTTAAATACTTCTTCTCCCCACTGTATATGTATTGTGTAACAAGTCCTATGAGTGTCTTCTGATGAAGATTATCAAAGGTTAGTGATTCATTTTATCTCTATTTCTGCTTTTTGTTACTGCTCTCTTTAGCTGGAAAAATGGCTGTTTTTTTCCTTGACTTGGCTCATACCTAACATAATCGTTTTTGGTGCTTTCGTCGTAAAACCTTTTTGAAATCGGACACTTTGGCTGGATTTACAACAAGTGTAGCTTTAAAATGGTATGAAATACTTGTATGCTTGAGGAATTTAAATTATGGGATTTCTATTGTTTTGAATTTGGCGCCCTGCAGTTTCACTGGCTGTTGACGAGGTGGGACTCTACTGTCCCACATACCCTAGAGAGGTTAATGCAACCGCTGTGTCCGATTTCAAAAAAACTTTACGGAAAAAGCAAACCATGCAATAATCTGAGACAGCGCTCAGAACTAGTCAAATTAGCCGCCATGTTGGAGTCAACAGAAACCAGAAATTACATGGTAAATATTTCCTTACCTTTGATGATCTTCATCCGAATGCACTTCCAGGAATCCCAGGTCCACAATAAATGCTTGATTTGTTCAATTATGTCTGTTATTTATGTCCAATTAGCTACTTTGGTTAGCGCGTTTGGTAAACAATTCCAAAGTCACGAAGCGCGTTCACTAAAAAACAGATTTAAAAAAAACTTATGGAACAGCGGGGAATGTGAAGCAACACAAACATTGGCACAGACACATGCATACACACACACATACGATAACACACGCACTATGCATACACATGGATTTAGTACTGTATATATGTGGTAGTGGTGGAGTAGGGGCCTGAGGGCACACTGTGTGTTGTGAAATCTGTGAATGTATTGTAAAAAAATTTAATTGTATAAACTGCCTTAATTTTGCTGGACCCCAGGAAGAGCAGTTGCTGCTTCGGCAGCAGCTAATGGGGATCCATAATAAATAGGAATACAAATTCAAAAATACTCAACTAGTCTAAAGAAGGCCAGTTTTATTGCTTCTTTAATCAGGACAACAGTTTCAGCTGTGCTAACATAATTGCAAAAGGGTTTTCTAATGATCAATTAGCCTTTTAAAATTATAAACTTGGATTAGCTAAATTTCATTGGAACACAGGAGTGATGGTTGCTGATAATGGGCCTTTGTACGCCTATGTAGATATTCCATATAAAATCAGCCTTTTTTAGCTACAGTAGTCATTTACAACATTAACAATGTCTACACTGTATTTCTGATCTATTTTATGTTATTTTACTAGACAAAAAATTAGCTTTTCTTTCAAAACAAGGACATTTCTAAGTGACCCCAAACTTTTGAATTTGTAATGTATAGGTACGTATTAATTTTTTTCAGAACTTTAACCTATGTGTTCTCTTGTTTTGTATTGTTCTGTAGTTTCAACCCAATGGTTCGTCTGACAAACAAAGAACTTGTGTCCTGCAGGCCCAGGCATGGATCAAAGCTGGCGAGACATTCAATGACGCCATCTTCACAGACGAATCAACCGTGGCCCCTGAGCAATTTACTCAAAATTGATACAGAAAAAAAGAAGAATATCAAGCAAGCAGAGTCCCAAGCATCCCCTCAAACTCTATGTGTGGGGGGCAATTTCTCGCCAGGGACCAGGCCCATATTTGATTTTTGATGGTAAGTTTAGCTATTTACAAAGCAAAAGGTACATAAGATATTGTAGCCTACACCTCACGGACTGCTTTGTGTTCCACAATAATTCACTGTTGCCTCCTTTTTCAGGTATCATGGCTCGAGATTTCTTTGAGGAAGAACTCATTAAGTATTGTCACGCCCTGATCTGTTTCACCTGTCCTTGTGCTTGTCTCCACCCCCCTCCAGGTGTCGCCCATCTTCCCCATTTATCCCCTGGGTATTTATACCTGTGTTTTCTGTCTGTGCCAGTTCGTCTTGTTTGTTCAAACCTATCAATGTTTTGTGTCTCAGCTCCTGCTTTTTCCAGTCTCTCTCTTACTACCAACCTCTGACTGACCTGACCCAGGGCCTGCCTGCCGTCCTGTACCTTTGCCCTGCTACTCTGGATTATCGACCCCTGCCTACCTTGACCTGTTCTTTGCCTGCCCCTGTTGTTACAATAAACATGGTTACTTCTACACAGTATGCACTTGGGTCTTACCTGAAACCTGATAGCATGAACTGGCAATGACTGACCCAGCAGACTTGGACCAGCTCCGCAACGCCATCTCCTCCCAAGGAGCCATCATTAGTAGACACGAGGAGTTGCTTTGCAGTTTGATGGAAGAGTTCCAGGACTTGGCCGAACGTCATGACCTAGCATTGGCCGCATTGCGGGAGCAATTCTGTGGGTTGCCTACCAGGCAGCCTACCACAACAGCAACCTCCCAGCCCCTCAGTAACCCGGCTGGTAGCAGCACCGTCACCCCGGTTACCCGGGAACCCCGTTTACCCCCCCGAAGTGCTACAATGGAGATTCCAGAATCTGCCGGGCCTTTCTCTCCCAGTGCTCCCTCATTTTCGAGTTGCAGCCTTCTTCGTTCTCCTCGGACCTCTCAAAGATTACGTACATTATTACGCTGATGTCTGGGAGGGCACTCGCCTGGGCCACAGCGGTGTGGGAGCAACAATTCGCCATCTGCCTCAGTCTGGAGGGATTCGTGGTGGAGGTGGGAAAAGTTTGAGGCTCTGGTGTCCGGGAGAGAGGCTGCCCAGAAGTTACACCAGCTTCGGCAGGACACCCTCAGTGTGACAGAGTATGCGGTGGAGTTCTGCACGCTAGCAGCGGAGGGTACCAGGAACCCGGAAGCACTGTTCGACACGTTCCTGCACGGATTATTGGAGGCAAAAGATGAGATGGCAGTCTGAGAACTTCCGACGGATCTCGACTCACTCATCGCTTTAACCATTCGGATCAATGGTCGGGTACGGGAATGTAGGAGGGAGAAGAGGTCCGATTGCAGTTCCAACACTCACTCAGGGATCCCACCTTGCATCTGATGAACACTGGAAGTCCCCGGCGTCTACGTCCCAGAGTGGATCCAAGCTTACCCGAGTCCCTCCAAGAGCCTCCGGAGACTGCCAATTCACCTCTTCCCGAGCCAATGCAGCTCGGCAGGGCTAGGCTGTCTCCAGCCGAACGCGTACCCAGACTTGAGACCCAGAGTTGTCTGTATTGCGGTACTGCTGGTCATTATGTGTCTACCTGTCCCTTCAAGAAACCTTGCTCATTCATTGCAGTGAGTACTCTGGTGAGCCTTAAACATAATTTTTTGTCTCCCCTTGCTCACCACCCTCTCCGTGCCATCCTGCGGCGACCAGGCCAAGTCTCTCCAGGTACTTATCAACTCGGGGGCCGAAGTAAGTCTCATGGACGTTACCCTGGCGTCCGAGCTGGGCATCCCCACTCAACCCCTCTCCATTACCATGGGTGTTAGAGTGCTGGACGGGCGCTCTATAGGCCGGGTCACCCACCAGAACACCCCCGTCAACCGACGAGTGTCTGGGAACCACAGCGAGACGATCCAATTCCTGCTGATTGAGTCTCCGCAGGTTCCCGTGGTATTGGGATTCTCTTGGCTCCAGCAACACAATCCCTCCATTGACTGGGCTACTGGTGCCATCATGGGCTGGAGCCCATCCTGCCACACTCATTGCCAGAAGTCAGTTCTGCCTGCCCCGGGACGCCTTCCTGGGGGCTTGGAAATTGCCCCGGACCTCCCCGCCAGCTCTGCAGAGTACCAGGACCTCCGGGAGCGGTTCGGTATTGCCCAGGCCACTTCGTTTCCACAACACCAATCGGTATCCAAGAAGGTCAAGGTCACGCTGCTACTACCCTGGAAGCCAAGACTTTTTTCCCTGCTCCAAGATCATTAGCCCCTCTGCTGCACGTCCTCTGTTGCCCCGTACCCGCCGTATTTTCCCGACCTTTTCTGTGTCTAGAGTTAAAACCATGTCTGACTGTCCCTTGTCTCCTGTTTCCAGGCCCACCCTTCTCCCCTGTCTCATCGATAGCCGACCGGCGTACATGGTGAGACGCCTCCTGAAGGTTCGACCTCGGGGCAGGGGATTCCAGTACCTGGTTGACTGGGAGGGTTATGGCCCGGAAAAGAGGTGCTGGGTCTCCACTAGGGACATCCTGGACGCAGGCCTCATCTCTGAATTCCAGTGCCGGCACCCCGCTCAACCAGGTGTGCGCCCAGTCAGGACGCTAGGTGGCGTCCCTAGAGGGGGGATACTGTCACGACCTGAACTGTTTCACCCATCCTTGTGATTGTCTCCACCCCCCTCCAGGTGTCACTCATCTTCCCCACTTATCCCCTGTGTATTTATATCTGTGTTCTCTGTTTCTCCGTTGCCAGTTCATCTTGTTTGTCAAGTCAACCAGCGTTTTTGTTATCAGCTCCTGCTTTTCCCAGTCTCTCTTTTTCTCGCCCTCCTGGTTTTGACCCTTGGCTGTCCTGAATCTGAGCCCGCCTGCCTGACTACTCTGCCTGCCCCTGACCCTGCCTGCCGACCTGTACCACCCCACCTCTGGATTGTTGACCTCTGTCTACCCTGACCCTGAGCCTGTCTGCTGTCCGGTACCGTTGCCCCACCTCTGGTTTACTGACCCCTGCCTGCCTTGACCTGTCTATTGCCTGCCCCTGTTGGTATATTAAATGTCAATTCAACGTGTCTGCATCTGGGTCTTACCTTGATTCCCGATAATAATGACTTATTTTGTATTCCAATGTATTGAACAAATGTATTAATTACACTCATTTACCCTTCTCATTCTCGGACTGGAAACGTTGTTTGCAGAGTTCGCAAATCTCGTTTTCAAGTCCTTGTTTAAAAAATAACTATTATTTTGTTTTCAAATAACCGTAAATCAGTGGTTAAAGGCCAAAATAATATTTATAATGGCCAAAATATTTATTTCTGTTTTTAGAGGGAGAGAAACCAAAAGCCCACCGTGCCTATGTTTTGAACAAGAACATCCCGGCCGGTCAAACCCTCCCCTAACCCACACGACGCTGGGCCAACCTTATGGGACTCCCAATCATGGTCAGATGTGATACAGCCTGGATTCGAAACAGGGACTGTAGTGACACCTCTTGCACTGAGATGCAGTGCCTTAGACCACTGGCCACTCAGGAGCCATGACCGATATGACCAATATATATTGTCCTGCTAATAGCCCATCCTAGAAATGTTGTTTGCAGAATAATTCACAGCCTGTATGCTTGTGATAAACAGGGTTAATAATAATACTTTCCCCATTCCATATGTTAAAGGTTCTAATTGATAACGTTTTTTTTATATCAATTAGTATATTTTAGTTTAAATCTTCTTGTCAATAGGGGGGCGCTATTTTCACTTTGGAAAAAATCGTGCCCAAATTAAACTACCTCGTACTCTATTTTAGATCACACAATATTCATATTATTATTACTATTGGATAGAAAACACTCTCAAGTTTCTAAAAGTGTTTGAATTATATCTGTAAGTAAAACAGAACTCATTTTGCATCAAACTTGCATACAGGAAGTGAAAAATCTGAAAACGAGACTCTGTTCCAGGGCCTGCCTATTCAACTGGCTTATATTTATCGAAATGCATGCACTTCATACGCCTTCCACTAGATGTCAACAGGCAGTGGAAGGTGGAATGGGGTGTCTAGCTTGATCTGAGGTCAAACAAGAGCTTTTGGAGTGGCAGGTCAGGAATTTCCTTTCTCTACCTAGGCGTGCAAAGCACCTCCATATTGTCTTCTGATAAGCGTTCGGTATACACGGCTAATATCTCCGGCTCTGATTTTATTTGATACATGTGATAATAACATCGTAAAGTATGTTTTTTCAACTGAGTTTTATCAGATTATTCAACGTTTATTGGGACTTCTGGAGTTTTCCGTTCTTTGCGTCTAGAGAAACTGGGAACGTCATCAACATTGGCTAGCAGTGTGGCGCGAATTCGACAGGAGAAAAGGACATTCTAAAACCAAACAACAATTTATTCTGGACCAAGGACTCCTTGTACAAGATTCTGATGGAAGCTCAGCAAAAGTAAGAACAATTTATGATGTTATTTCGTATTTTTGTAGAAAATGTTATTTCTATTCTCCGCCGTTTTGGCGGGCGCTGTCTCGCAAGCTGTTTGTTATGGTAAAGTTATTTTTAAAAATATAACACGGCGGTTGCATTAAGAACCAGTGTATCTTTCATTTGCTGTACAACATGTATTTTTTAGTAAAGTTTATGATGAGTTCTTTGGTCAGATTAGGTGAGTGTCCAAAATAGCTCCTGACATTCTGGGGAAATTTTGCTACATTTTCACAATGTATAACCACGGTTTGCAGCTCTAAATATGCACATTTTCGAACAAAAAATAAGTGTATTGTATAACCTGATGTTATAAGACTGTCATCTGATGAAGTTGTTCAAGGTTAGTGATTCATTTTATATCTTTTGCTGGTTTTTGCGAATGCTATCTATGCGGTGAATAAATGCGTTTGTGTGTTTGGCTATTGTGGTAAGCTAATATAATGCTATATTGTGTTTTCGCTGTAAAACACTTAAAAAATCTGAAATATTGGCTGGATTCAGAAGATGTATATCTTTCATTTGCTGTACACCATGTATTTTTCATAAATGTTTTATGATGAGTATTTAGGTATTTTACGTTGCACTCTGTAATTATTCTGGCTGCTTTGGTGATATTTTTGATGGTAGCTGCAATGTAAAACTATGATTTATACCTCAAATATGCACATTCTCGAACAAAACATAGATTTATTGTATAACATGTTATAAGACTGTCATCTGATGAAGTTGTTTCTTGGTTAGTGACTAATTATATCTCTATTTGGTCGGTTTTGTGATAGCTACCTATGCGGTAGAAACATGGTGAAAATATGCGGAGTCTTTGGCTATTGTGGTTAGCTAATAGAAATACATAGTGTTTTCGCTGTAAAACATTTTAAAAATCGGAAATGATGGCTGGATTCACAAGATGTTTATCTTTCATTTGCTGTATTGGACTTGTGATTTCATGAAAATTATATTATATGATATCCCTGTCCCGTTAGGCTAGGCTATGCTAGTCAGCTTTTTTGATGAGGAGGATCCCGGATGGGATGGGTATTAAGTAAAGGTTTTAACCACAATATTTGTTGTATTATTTGTTCTGTCTTTTCTGGTGGACTAAACTTAAATTGCAACCAACTTTCTATGGCTTGAATAAAAAATAACAATATTTTTGAGATAATTTCATTTTCAAATGACCTAAAGTGAGTGAGAAAAAGGACATTCACCCCATGAACATGTGGTGAGACATTATTGCTAATTTGTAAATATAGCCAGTTTGTTATTTAGAATGACTTATTTCTGTTTTCAGAGCGAGAGAACCATCACCTCTTGGTGAAGGCCATCACGAATATTGAACCAGCGTCTGTAGCAACGCAGTTTGCACTGTGATGCAGTGTCTTAGACCGCTGTGCTACTCGGGTGCTGTACAACAAGACAGGTTGGGAGTAGGCTACAAAATAATCCTAAAATTTCCACACCCTAATTGTAGTCTAAGTTTTTCTTAGAATTAAAACCTTAGTGTAACAAAAGTTTTAGTAAGTAATACTGATGAGTAGTAACAAAAAAACAAGTGTATTTTCCCGGATGTGTCCGTGCAGGACAGAGGAATAGCAATTTTTACACTATTGTTCTAAATTCAAACACCTTCTTCATCCTCATCATTCAGTTAATTTAAATTCAATTTTGAAGTTCTGCAAAATGATCAGTTTATTTTTGGTTTGTGTTGCCCATTCATTGTCAGTTAGAAACACAGTAACGTCCTGTTGAGCGTTGCAGTCATTTCAGTCACTGTAGTAGCTGACGTGTATAGTGTTGAGTCATCCACATACATAGAAACTCTGGCTTTACTCAAAGTCAGTGGTCAGTTGTTAGTAAAAATGTAAAAAAGCAAGGGACCTAAACAGCTACCCTGGGGAATTCCTGATTCTAACTGGATTATATTTCAGAGGCTTAAATTAAAGAACACCCTCTGTGTTATGTTAAACAAGTAACTCTTTATCCACATTAGAGCAGGGGGTGTAAATCCATAACATATACGTTTTTCCAGCAGCAGACTATGATCAATAATGTCAAAAGCTGCACTGATGTCTAACAAGACATCCTCCACAATCATTTTATCATCAATTTCTCTCAGCCAATCATCAGTCATTGGTGTAAGTGCTCTGCTTGTTGAGTGTTCTTCCCTATAAGCATGCTGAAATTTTGTTGTCAATTTGTTTACTGTAAAATAGCATTGTATCTGGTCAAACACCATTTTTTTCCAGAAGTTTACTAATGGTTGGTAACAGGCTATTTGAGCCAGCAAGGGGGCTTTACTATTCTTGGGTAGCGGAATGACTGTAGCTTCCCTCCAGGCCTGAGGGCACACACTCTCTAGTAGGCTTAATTTGAAGATGTGGCAAATAGGAGTGGGAAAATCGTCTGCTATTATCCTCAGTAATTTTCCGTCTAGATTGTCAGACCCTGCTGGCTTGTCATTGTTGATAGACAAAAATAAGGTTTACACCTCTTCCACACTGACTTTATGGAATTCAAAAGTACAATTCTTGTCTTTCATAATTTGGTTTTATATACTTGGATGGGTAGTGTCAGCGTTTGTTGCTGGCATATCATCCCTAGGTTTGCTTATCTTGCCAAAGAAAAAGTAATTCAAGTAGTGTGCAATATCAGTGGGCTTTGTGATGAATGAGCCATCTGATTCAATAAATGAAGGAGCTGAGTTGGCTTTTTTCCCACATTTAATTTAAGGTGCCCCAAAGCTTTTTACTAACATTCTTTATATAATTTATCTTTCTTTCATAGTGTCGTTTATTTTTATTTTTATTTAGTTTAGTCACACTATTTCTTAGTTTGCAGTATGTTTGCCAATCAGTTGGGCTGCCTAACTTAACTGCCATACCTTTTGCCTCATCCTTCTCAACCATACAATTTTTTAATTCCTCATCAATCCAAGGAGATTTAACCGTTTTTACAGTCATTTTCTTAATGGGTGCGTGTTTTTCAGTTACTGGAATAAGTAGTTTCATAAATGCGTCAAGTGCAGCGTCTGGTTGCTCCTCATTACACACCACAGACCAGCAAATATTATTCACATCATCAACATATGAATCACTACAAAACTTCTTGTATGACCTCTTATACAGTATATTAGGCCCAACCTTAGGAACTTTGGTTTTCCTAGATATGGTTATTATATTGTGATCACTACATCCTATGGATTTGGATACTCCTTTAAAGCAAATATCTGCAGCGTTAGTAAAAATGTGATCAACACATGTTGATGAATAATTTCTGTGCTGTTTGTAATTACCCTGGTAGGTTGACTGACAACCTGATCCAGATTGCAGGCACTGGTTACAGTTTAAAAAAAATATTGAGTGGGCAGCTTGATGATAGCCATTCAATATTTAAATCACCCAGAAAATATACTTCTCTTTTGATATCACATACATTATCAAGCATTTCACACATATTATCCAGATATGGACTGTAAGAACTTGGTGGGCCATAGCTGCTTCCCACAAGAATGGGCTTTAGGTGAGGCAGATGAACCTGTAGCCATATTACTTCAACAGTATTTAACATTAGATCATCTCTAAGCTTTACAGGAACGTGGTTCTGAATATAGACCGCAACACTGCCTCTGTTGGCATTTCTGTATTTTCGGTAGATGTTATAACCATGTATTGCTACCAATGTATCATCAAAGGTATTATCTAAGTGAGTTTCAGAGATAGTCAGAATATGAATGTCATCTGTTACAAGCAAGTTATTGACTTCATGGACCTTGTTTCTTAGGCTAATATGTTAATATAGCCTATTTTTAGCACTTCTCTGGGTTGCCGATAGTTTTTAATGCTTTACTGGGAAGCTTGTCAGAGGTAGACTTACTCATGTTATTTACATTGGAGCTGATAGTGCAGGGTGAGCTGCATAAAGTGGTCTTCCTACTATTGCACACCGCCTCAGTGCTAACAGTGTAACTCTGGTTTATAGGCTCATGATCACTGCTTACAATAGCTGTAGGATAAGCAGATGTATTCGGTGCAATTAGGGGTACATAAATTAAATTACTAACATTGTGTTTGCCAATGCCCCTAAGATCATGTACATTTGATGCAGCATTATGATGACTCATTGTCACAATGAGCTGGTCTTTGATTTGGATGGACTCCGTCGTTCCTGTAGAGTATCTTCTATTTCCAGAAGGTGTCAAAGTTATCAATAAAAGTGACTCCAGCAGAGCTTCAGTAGTCTTTTAGCCAGATGTGTAATGCCAGCAGTCTGTTGAATCTTTCACACCCGCTGCCCAATGATGGTACTGGACCTGAAACATTTTTTGGAGTCTTGTAATGCTAAAATCAGTTCTTTAAAATCCATTTTCAAATGTTCCGAGCTAGCCTTCCTGATGTCGTTTGACCCCACATGGACACCGACAGTGTCGGCTCCAGGCATCTGTGGTAGAACGCAGGGTTTTTGTCTTGGGGACCGAGATGTTTCTCACCATACACCTGCCTATGATGACAACTGGTGATGTTGAATGGCCAGTTTGACATTAAAGCGGTATTTATTATAATCCTCAAAGTCTCATCTTTCAAAATACATTGAGTCCTCTTAATTTACAGCATTTCCATTACTCAGATAACTGAAAAATTGCTAAAGTTGCCCAGTTAGCAGCAGGGATGGAGGCAACTTCTTGTCAAATGCAGTTCTCAAGTTCAGAACGACTGTCAGTCAAAACCCATACAGCCCTGTGAAGCGCAGAGCCAGAGCTCTGACGTAATTTATATCATGTTACCGTACAGCCACTACATTCCAGTTTAGGCGCTTCTGCCATTTTCAACCTGTATATGGGTACAAGTGTAAAGGGTTACCATCTTGCATAGTAGTACAATATACAATAGACCGCTGCGCCACTCCTTTCAAATGGTATCAAGAATATGCATATCCGTGCTTCAGGTTCTGAACTACAGGCAGTTAGATTTAGGTATGTCATTTTAGTCAAAAATTGAAAAAAAGGGTCGGATCCTTAACCTGTTGGGGATGGGGGCGCTGTTTAGACTATTTATGCTAATTGGGTAATTTTTGAAACGGCTTCCCACAAAATCCTTGATCGTACAATATGCATATTATTATTATTATTGGATAGAAAACAGTCTATAGTTTCTATAGGAGTTGAAATTTTGTCTCTAAGTGGAACAGAGCCCATTCTACAGCAATTTCCCTGACATGGATTCAGATTTCAGAAATGTTGGCCACTGTTCTGAAGTCAGTTAAAAGGGCACTCTTATTGCTATGACTGTACGAACACTTCTTACGTCTTCCCCTGGATGCCTTTACGTGATGACGATTCCAATGGGGTCGATTGCGCGTTCACAGGCCCTATAAATCAAAAAACCCTGTAGCTAGCAAGTCTTTTCTTGGTGCGTCACGCGCGTGGAGGACACCGACCCTCTCCTGTTCCAAGCGTTAGTTTAGCCTGTTATATTTCTCCGGTCATCTTTTCACTCGTTATAGGAGTTAAAAACATCATAAGGTAGTTAATTTAAAGCGTTTTATAGCAATTTATATCCGTTTAGTGCGATTTTGGGACATTTATTTTTGCAACGATGTGAATAGTTGGGCACGCTTTTCAGTTCATCCCGAACGCAGTTGGCATTTCCACATGGCAAGAGGACAGCTTTCCACCAAAAGACGATTGCTCCCAAGAAAGGATCCTTTGCCCAAGATACTGATGGAAGAACAGCTCAAGGTAGGACATTTTTATTATGATAAATCGTGTTTCTGTCGAAACATTTTAGTGGCTTAGGACGCCATGTTTTTTGACGTAGCTTCGCTTGGCGCAAACTGTATTGAAAAGTAAGGATAAATTAAAAAATGTTATTCCGCAATTGTATTAAGAATTAAATTGTCTATCAATCCCTGTCCACCCTATATATTTTTTAGTCACGTTTATGAGTATTTATGTATAAGAGTAGATCACTGTCTAAGTGGCGCAAGGACATTTTCTGACCAGCTTGTCTACATTTCACATTGTCTAACCATGATTTTGGTGGCTAAATAAAAACATTTGCGATCAAACTCTATATGGATTGTGTAATATGATGTTACAGGAGTGTCATCGGAAGAATTCTGAGAAGGTTAGTGAAAAAATTAATATCTTTTGGCGATGTTGACTTTTATTGCTCACTTTAGCTAGAATCAATGCTGGGCTGCTATGTGCTATGTGCTATGCTAATATAACGATTTATTGTGTTTTCGCTGTAAGACACTTAGAAAATCTGAAATATTGTCTGTATTCACAGGATCTGTGTCTTTCGATTCGTGTATGCTGTGTATTTTTACGAAATGTTTGATGATTAGTAAGTAGGTAAACACGTTGCTCTAAGTAGTTTTTCTATTCCATTTGTGACGGTGGGTGCAATTGTAACCTATGCCATCTACCTGAAATATGCACTTTTTTCTAACAAAACCTATCCCATACCATAAATATGTTATCAGACTGTCATCTAATGAGTTTTTTTGTTGGTTAGGGGCTATAAATATCTTAGTTTAGCCGAATTGGTGATGGCTACTGGTGTTGGTGGACAAATAAAAGATGGTGGATTATGCTAATGTGTTTTTAGGTAATAGATGTACATCTTTACATATTGTGTCTTCCCTGTAAAACATTTTAAAAATCGGACATGTTGACTGGATTCACAAGATCTGTGTCTTTCATTAGCTGTATTGGACTTTAATGTGTGAAAGTTAAATATTTTAAAAAAATATTTTTTTTGAATTTCGCGGCACTGGTTTTTCAGAGGGGGGGGGGTGCAGCTAGCGCCACGCTGATCCTAGACAGGTTAAGAGGTTTTTAAGTGATAATGCCAGAGAAGCCGGTCTACATCTAATACATCTAAAATGTATTTAAAAAATGTTTTCCTCATCAATTCAAATCAAATCAAATTTTATTGGTCACATACACATGGTTAGCAGATGTTATTACGAGTGTAGCGAAATGCTTATGCTTCTAGATCTGACAGTGCAGCAGTATTTAACAGGTAATATTTAACAATTCTACACAATTTACACACAATACCCGATAATGACAAGACCAAAAAAATGGTTTTAATTGTTGCAAATTTGTTAAGAATATAAAACAGAAATACCTTATTTACATAAGTATTCAGACCCTTTGCTATGAGACTCGAAATTGAGCTCAGGTGCATCCTGATTTCATTGATTTTGAGATGTTTCTGCAACTTGATTGGAGTCCATCTGTGGTAAATTCAATTGATTGGACATGATTTGGAAAGACATACACCGGTCTATATAAGGTCCCACAGTTGATGGTGCATGTCAGATTAAAAACCAAGCCAAAAAAGGAATTGGCCGTAGAGCTCCGAGACAGGATTGTGATGAGGCACAGATCTGGGGAAGGGTACGAAAAAATGTCTGCAGCAAGGTCCCCAAGAACACAGTGGTCTCCATCCTTCTTAAATGGAAGAAGTTTGGAACCACCAAGACTCTTCTTAGAGCTGGCCGCCAAGCCAAACTGAGCAATCGGGTGAGAAGGGCCTTGGTCAGGGAGGTGACCAAGAACCCGATGGTCACTCTGACAGAGCTCCAGAGTTCCTCTGTGGAGATGAGAGAACCTTCCAGAAGGACAACCATCTCTGCAGCACTCCACCAATCAGGCCTTTATGGTAGAGTGGCCAGACAAAAGCCACTCCTCCGTGACTAGCACATGACAGCCCGCTTGGAGTTTGCCAAAATACACCTAAAGGACTCTCAGACCATGAGAAACAAGATTCTCTGATGAAACCAAGATTGAACTCTCTGGCCTGAATGCCAGAGTCACGTCTGGAGGAAACCTGGCACCATCCCTATGGTGAAGCATGGTGGAGGCAGCATCATGCTGTGGGGATGTTTTTCAGCGGCAGGGACCAGGAGACCAGTCAGGATCAAGGCAATGAAGAACGGAGCAATATACAGAAAGATGCTTGATAAAAACCTGCTCCAGAATGCTCAGGACCTCAGACTGGGGTGAAGGTTCACCTTCCAACAGGACAACGACCCAAAGCACACAGCCAAGACAACACAGGAGTGGCTTCGGGACAAGTCTCTGAATGTCCTGAGCCAGAGCTCGGATTTGAACCCGATCAAACATCTCTGGAGAGCCCTGAAAATAGCTGTGCAGCAAAGCTCCCTTTCCAACCTGACAGAGCCTGAGAGGATCTGCAGAGAAGAATGGGAGAAACTCCCCAATTACAAGTGTGCCAAGCTTGTAGCGTCATACCCCAGAAGACTCGAGGTTGTAATTGCTGCCAAATGTGCTTCAACAAAGTACTGAGTAAAGGGTCTGAATACTTACGTTAACCTGTCTAGGATGAGAGTGCCGCTAGCGGCACTCCCCCCCCACCCCCACTGAAAAGGCAGAGCCGCGAAATTCAAAAAAAATATTTTTTACAAATATTTAACTTTCACACATTAAAGTCCAATACAGCTAATGAAAGACACAGATCTTGTGAATCCAGCCAACATGTCCGATTTTTAAAATGTTTTACAGGGAAGACACAATATGTAAAGATGTACATCTATTAGCTAAAAACACATTAGCATAATCCACCATTTTTCTTTGTCCACCAACAACAGTAGCTATCACTAATTCGGCTAAACTAAGATATTTATAGCCCCTAACCAAGAAAAAAACTCATCAGATGACAGTCTGATAACATATTTATGGTATGGGATAGGTTTTGTTAGAAAAATGTGCATATTTCAGGTAGATGGCATAGGTTACAATTGCACCCACCGTCACAAATGGACTAGAATAACTACATAGAGCAACGTGTTTACCTACTTACTAATCATCAAACATTTCGTAAAAATACACAGCATACACTAATCGAAAGACACAGATCCTGTGAATACAGACAATATTTCAGATTTTCTAAGTGTCTTACAGCGAAAACACAATAAATCGTTATATTAGCATAGCACATAGCACATAGCAGCCCAGCATTGATTCTAGCCAAAGTGAGCGATAAAAGTCAACATCGCCAAAATATATTATTTTTTTCACTAACCTTCTCAGAATTCTTCAGATGACACCCCTGTAACATCACATTACAACATACATATACAGGTTGTTCGAAAATGTGCATATTTAGCCACCAAAATCATGGTTAGACAATGTGAAATGTAGCCCAGCTGGTGAGAAAATGTCCGTGCGCCATATTAGACAGTGATCTACTCTTATACATAAATACTCATAAACGTGACTAAAAAATATAGGGTGGACAGCGATTGATAGACAATTTAATTCTTAATACAATCGCGGAATTACATTTTTTAAATTATCCTTACTTTTCAATACAGTTTGCGCCAAGCGAAGCTACGTCAAAAAACATGGCGTCCTAAGCCACTAACATTTTTCGACAGAAACACGATTTATCATAATAAAAATGTCCTACTTTGAGCTGTTCTTCCATCAGTATCTTGGGCAAAGGATCCTTTCTTGGGTCTAATCGTCTTTTGGTGGAAAGCTGTCCTCTTGCCATGTGGAAATGCCAACTGCGTTCGGGATGAACTGGAAGCGTGCCCAGCGATTCACAGCGTTTCAGAAATAAATGTCCCAAAATCGCACTAAACGGATATAAATTGCTATAAAACGCTTTAAATTAACTACCTTATGATGTTTTTAACTCCTATAACGAGTAGAAACATGACCAGAGTAATATTACTCCCTCCACTAATGCTTGGAACAAGTGCGGGTCGATGTCCTCCAGGCGCATGACGCAGCAAGAAAAGAGTGACTAGCTACAGGGTTTTTTAATTTATAGTGCCTGTGAACGCGCAATCGACCCCATTCAAATCGTCATCACGTAAAGGCATCCAGGGGAAGACGTAAGCAGTGTCCGTATACTCATAGCAATAACTATGGCCTTTTAACTGACTCCAGATCAGGGGCCAAAATTTCTGAAATCTGACTCCATGTCAGGGAAATTGCTGTAGAATGGGTTCTGTTCCACTTAGAGACAAAATTTCAACTCCTATAGAAACTATAGACTGTTTTCTATCCAATAATAATAATAATATGCATATTGTACGATCAAGAATTTTGTAGGAAGCCGTTTAAAAAATTACACGATTACCATAAATAGTGACAACAGCGCCCCCAGCCCCAACAGGTTAATGTGATATTCCATTTTTCCATTTTTAATACTTTAGCAAAAATAAAATTAAACCTTTGACATTATGCGGTTTTGTGTGTACCAAATTATGCGGTTATTTAAATTAGCCTTCATCACTGCAGTTTACAGCCTAGACAATAATTGTGTACTAACAATAGTAGTAGCCTAGGACGTAAAATAATTGTATTTTCTAAAAACGTTTGAAAATTTGCAACCTAGGCTGAATGAGTGATGCAGCATACAAACATGCATGGTGAATTAATGCAATAGCCTATTAAACGGTTACAAATTTATATTGGACAGTGGTGTAAAAAGTACTAAAAAGTCATACTTGAGTAAAAGTAAAGATACCTCAATACTCAAGTAAAATTGAAAGTAAAGGTCTAAAAGTATTTGGTTTTAAATATACTTAAGTATCAAAGGTAAATGGAATTGCTAAAATGTGCTTAAACAACACGCAGAGTGGGAAAATATACTTACAGCTGTTCATAATTGTTTTCTTCTCAGTGATGGAATAGAGTTGGCTGAATGGAGATTTTCCTAGAGTGTATGCTCAAGATGTTGTCTGCTATGATGTCAGTAATTGATATGGTCTTAATAATGGTGCTTTATTTATACATCATTGACCTTTGAAACACCCCTCAGAAGTTCAGGCATTCTCACTGGTTAAGGAAATGGTTTAGGCATCATGGCCAGACGCCACCCTGACATCGCATGCCCAGATGCAACCCCCATACATTAGCCCCCTCCTCACGTCCACACACACACAAAACACATATACAACTGGGGTAGAAATGGGGGGTGAAATGGTTTTCCTAATAAAAATCTAACATTAATGTTTTAATATTGTTTTAATCACCAAAGAATGGTCTGGTTATAATTCAATTAGCCCTGCATGTTTTAAATTCACAGCTCTGGTTATTCATTTAAAGCATTTTTTGAGTTGAACTGTCCAGACCCACAACACCCGCCCCTCCCCTCCCCTCCAATACACACAGCAACAACATATCACAACTTCAAGCATTCTCAATGGTTACAGTAGGTGTCATGCCCAAACATAAAACCCTTGACCTCACATACAGTGATTCCTCCTTTAAAAGTTGCGTCATAGGTGTCTGCATCACATATATCACTGTATGTGATGCAGACACCTATCGGAGTGTACCTGAAACGTTTAAATATAGAGGGCTATGTGTCTCACCATTTGGTTCTTGCAAGGCTAACCCCTAGGGAAATCATGACTTGGCAGCAACAGATAGTCCAGTGAAAATGCCTGAGAATATCTTCTATTGTTTGTCCCCATGTGTCTGTTTTTCAGCATAAAGTACTCTGTAGTCACTTAGTGTGGACACCAGGTGAGACCACACACACACACACACACACACACAATAACAGTCTCTCTTCTTCACTTCATCCCTCTCCCTCTTCTCCTTAAATCCTCTAGGTTATATCAGCTGTTTTGGTAAACCCCTCCCGCATCTGAACTGGCTGACACAGAGTGCACAGCATGATCATAGGTGAGATGTCACTTGGTCGGTTCAACAGGAAGTATTATTAAAGAGATGTATTACATTGAAATACAGACATAGATGTAGTAGTCCCAGAGTTAATGATCCAAGGTCAGTTTTGCATTTTACCTCCTGATTTAAGATGACTGACCGTGTTAGAATAAAAAAAACAAGGCTTAATTATGCTCTGTCGTCTGCAGGTATGTTTTGATGTGAGAGAGGAAGCCAGTCCCGTCATTGCCACCTCACCCGCTCTTAAGATAACCTTCAGGCCAACTGGTGGCCCAAGGCTGGTTAGGAGACACTAAAATTGTGATGAACTGAGAGAATATTAGGGGAGCACTGTAAATCATGAATCATATGCTGTCTGCCGCTGTTCTTAACTCTTTCCCTTTATGTCTTCTACACCTCTCTCCACACCTCGTCTTTCTTCCTCATTTTATAATGCACACCATATGTGTATTGAAGTACAGATTGAACTTGTATTTATTATATTACAATTATCATAATTATAATGCATTTATGTATTTATAACACCTGGATAATGCACTTTCACATTCTCCACTGGTTGAAAGTAAGTAGCTCATTGAAATACTACACCTATCCTGTGTCCTCAGATTAATGCAGATGAAGGGAGTTAGATATCCATAGTTTTTTGTCTGTATATATGAATTACAAATCAATCATGTTTCTCGTCTATTGCATAGTTACAATGTGCAATCATTGATGTCCCAGGAGCAGGAGTGGTAAACACTATTGAAGTGTGTAATTGTAATACATTCATGCAGACACAGCATCATTCAAATAATGGTGTTTGATATGACTGAAAAAGGATACCTCAGAGATTCATACCCGAACCGCACATTTATTTGCCAAGGAAGAGTACATGATCAGTGAATATATTCAATGTACAGGCTACAATGTGGGAATCTCATGCGTGGTAATAACTACAGTACATTTGTATATAGGACTTGCATCCTTGGCACAATAAAGTTATTATATTCTACTCTATCCATAGGCTTCATTAATGCCATTCAGACTTGAAGTTGATACAACATCTATGATAGTCGAGGTTCATAGATTGATTCTGAACTAATATTCATACCAAACGTTTTAGGGTCCATACACAGATCGGCTACATACTGTAGCTAGCTACACATCCATAGGCATACAGTTATTTTTTATCCTCCACTACACAATAAGCAAGTTAGTTAGCTAGTTAGCTAGCTATGATACTTCAGCTGCATTGCATGGCAAGCTTACACAATTGTACATTCAATTTGCAGTAAATGCTTCAGCTAGCTATATTATTTACATCCACTGTTTCACAAGACAGCCTGGTTTGCTGGTTTTCTCAGGACTCCCTAAAACATTAAACAACACGAATTACAAATTCATTCTCCTAACACTAGCTAGCTGGCTAAATTTAGCTAGTCAGATAACTTTTTTGTAAATTATGACAAAAAAATATGAACAAACGTTTGTCTCTACATTAACTAACATATTCCTCTCAATTGTACATTTTTTTTGCTTGACTCCTTACAACAACTTACATCTGGTTCCACCGTAATGTTTTGTCAGCCATTTTTGTTGCGTCAAAATTTGTCATTGGAACCTCTCGATTTGATTGGTCATATAAAAACCTTGGGACCCAAATGCATAATGAGTGCTCTAACTCCCCCTTGTGGTGGTCTGGAGCAATGAAGCCGTAAAGCTGGGTACCTCTAAGTCCCACTGTACCCAGATGCCCCAAATACAAATGCAGACACACTGCATGTGAAATAACAAGTTCCATCACAAAAAATTTGTTCCATCCTCACAAGCCCATCACAATTCTCACTGGTCAAGGAAGTTGGACAACGGGGTACAGGTGTACAGGTACCCATCACCATAGGCCCCAATACAATAGCCCCTTGATCAACACAATAGTCACCAACACCTTTTACATGATGTCTTCACACATACACAATACTGTAATATGTTTAATGCCCCGGCCACTCAGAACAATGGGTGTGATGTTTACAGAAAAAACCTGTTCCAAGGATCAGTCAGAGCTCATTTTCCAGTTTATAAGAGTATTATTCAAGCATTTGACAGGAAGTTCCCTCTCAGGATAAAGCCAGAGAGTATCTTGATTATTTAGCTACATTTTCAGATATTATACATTTCTAATTTTGACCAAGTCGTTTTCATTTCAAGTTAAAGTGTACTGTTAGCTACGTGTATTATCTTATTATTCGTATCTCAGAGCCATTTGCTTGGCTACTTATAGCCTAATGTTAGCTAGCTAAAATTGAACCTAGTTGATTAGCTACCTACAGATTCATGCAGGGTAGTAACGTCATGAGTTGGGATTATGGTTCATTGTTTAGCTAGCTAGCTACATGTCTTAACAAAAGACTCCACTATGCAAGTATCCATTTCAATAGAATTTCACTCCGACAACTGTTATTAGATGTAAATTAGCTGGTAAATTCACTCTGGCTATCTACTCCGATTTCAGACCACGGGTAAGATAGTCTAGTTAGCTACATTTTCAGATATTACACGTTTCTAATTTTGACAACGTTTTTTCATTTCAGTTAAAGTGTACTGTTAGCTAGCTAGTTAACATTAGCTGGCTGGCTGGCTCGCTAACGTTAAGTGCATGATCTTATTATTCGTATCTCAGAGCCATTTGTTTGGCTAGTTATAGCCTAATGTTAGCTAGCTAACATTGAACCTGGTTGGTTAGCTACCTGCAGATTCATGAAGGATAGTAAGGTCATGAGTTGGGATTATGGTTCATTGCTAGCTAGCTACATGTCTTAACGAAAGACTCTACCAGGTGCCTCCCGGGTGGCACAGTGGTCTAGGGCACTGCATCGCAGCGCTAGCTGTGCCAGAGACTCTGGGTTCGCGCCCAGGCTCTGTCGCAGCTGGCCGCGACCGGGAGGTCACAATTGGCCTAGCGTCATCTGGGTTAGGGAGGGTTTGACCGGTAGGGATATCCTTGTCTCATTGTGCACCAGCGACTCCTGTGGTGGGCCGGGCGCAGTGCACGCTAACCAAGGTCGCCAGGTGCACGGTGTTTCCTCCGACACATTGGTGCGGCTGGCTTCCGGGTTGGATGCACGTTGTGTTAAGAAGCAGTGCGGCTAGGTTGGGTTGTGCATGGCTTTCGACCTTGGTTAGCGTTCGGGTCTCTCCCGAGCCCGTACGGGAGTTGTAGCGATGAGACAAGATAGTAACTACTAACAATTGGATACCACGAAATTGGGGAGAAAAAGGGTGTAAAAAAATATATAAAAAAATATTTAAAAAATAAAATACTTTTTCGGGTGCGTTCGTAAATTCAGTCTGGCAATCTACTCCGATTTGAGAGCACTCTCATCTGAGTGTGCCAGAGCTGTGGTGGTTAATTTATTTACTATCAAATGAGGAGAGACAAACGTATCACACAAGTCAGAGTTATACTTAAACTAAATCTTTAATCAATTATTAATAAGGGAGCAGGTCATGAAGTGAATTGATTGACTGCTCTATGACAATGATGGCTGGTCGACAAATCACCCTCAGATGATTCGTTGAGAGCCCGAGACAAAAGTACAAAGGTCTTTGTAGACAAAAAAGAGCTCTCCACTAGTAGTACCAAAACATCTGAGGCACTGCAGATAGTGCTGATGACTTGGCTTTGGTGCAGGTGTAACAGTTCAACTTTAGCCCGTCCCCTCGCCCTGACCCGAGCGCGAACCAGGGACCCTCTGCACACATCAACAACAGTCTCCCAAGAAGCATCGTTACCCATCGCTACACAAAAGGCGCGGCCCTTGCAGAGCAAGGGGAACCACTACTTCAAGGTCTCCGAGCAAGTGACGTCACCGATTGAAAGGCTATTAGCGCGCACCACCACTAACTAGATAGCCATTTCACATCCGTTACACAGGGCATGTGATGTCCATAGCCTCTTGGTCACAAAACTCCCTGATCTTCTCAAAAACATAAGTTTGTCTAGCTGTGTCCAGTCCAGGTGGTGCTTGTACGGGCAGACCATCTATGGGAGGCAGGATGTCAGCATTGCGCAGCAGCTGAGACCTGGTCCCGACTGAGTCCGAACGCTCCTTGGCAACAACAACACCAGGCTCCAGAGCATCGAAGCTGTAAAACAGGAAATAACCCCCCAAAATTAAGAAGATACAACCCTGCACAACATCAATTCACCTCCCAAGTGTAGATAGAAATAATATCCTCATATACAATGCAATGAAAATTATATTCACCTGAAGTGCTGGTACTACTTGAACTGTGTTAGCGGCCTGAAGTACATAGCTTTCCACCAGCACCGTATCATCCTCCAGTCCAGCCAGCTCTGGGATATTGAGCCCTGTCACAGTGCTGTCCTTCACAACACCAGCAATCTCAGACAAAGTGTTCCCTAACCAAATAGGTTCAATATAAGTTAACCAAATAGGTTCAATGTTAGCTATCTAACATTAGGCTATAACTAGCAATGCAAAATGGCATTCTGAGATAACATTACTACACAGATCATAAACGTACTGTTTGCTAGTGTATTGTTAGCTAAAAAAATATTTAAAAAATACAGCGCTTCTGTGTTTGATACTTTTTTAAACACTTATATGTAAAGCAAAATTAAGAAAGGTATACATTGTATATCTTTAAAACATTTGTTTAACTGTTTTAGTTTGGGACAATGGTGTCAGTGCTGTTTTTAACACTGTGTTGGCTGGATTTTAAAGTCTCCTGGAGCTGATGTTAGCAGGCTAGCCCTGGCTTGCTCTGACTAGCTAGGTTACCTGGCTGTCACTGGCAAAGCTTATCTCAAGTCGTGGTTGGCTATTGTATCCGGGTCTGCTGTTTCTGACCTTAATATAAGCATGTCGGATTCTTCTGATTTGGAGTCGGATCCGGAGATGGACGGTAAAGTCATGAAATGTGAGACCTGTGATATGTTCACCATAGTGAAACAGTAAGAATTTACTGATTTATACACTTGTGAAAAGTGTAAACAACTCATGCCTCAAACGACCGGATCATTGAACTACTAGAGCAGAACAGAATCGTAGAAGAACGTCTCGCTCTATTTAATGACACTTTTGGTGTGACAATTTTAAATGACGAGGAGATAATCCAGGGTGCTCCATGAGATTTTGCTCCTTTGAGGATACCACTTTCCCGTATTAACACATCCCACTGACGAGAACCTGTGGACTACTGTGTCTTTCTCTACACCATAGGAGGCTAAATGGAATCGAGTTAGAGTTAAGAGAGAAGGACCATTCCAACGTATCCTCCCTCTGCCCTCTTGTCTCTAACTGTTTTACGGCTATGAGCCTCCTGACTTCACCAAAGCCCTCCAATGGGGCCCTACGATGAGGCCCTCCGCTGTTCCCACCGTCCATCCAAGTCAACTTAACACCCAGCGGAAGCTCCTCTGGAACTGGTCCTGGGTTACTGAGAAGGTAATCCCCCGGATCAGCCACGTAGCACATCCCACAGGCTCGCAGCGACCCTGTCATTCGCCTCCAGTGGTTGTTGTTATATGGAGCTTCATAGCTTGGGATGTGGTAGTCGCAGAAGCACTGCTTCCATGGAGCCCGAGTTTGTGAGATAGGTCCCCAGGTCCATGATGTGAAGGAGAACCACTCGAATGCCTACACAGCATTCATTCATGTTGGTCCAAACAATATCAATCTTCATAAATTGGAGCAATTAAAACATCAGAGGTCTCATAGGCAGGCTAAAGAAGACAGGCAAGTGGGTTGTCATTTCCGAGCCTCAACAGGTCACGGAATGGAACGCTTTAGTTGTCTCCTCTGGCTACATTACTGTCTTAAATCCTACTGTTTCTCGTGGATTGGAGGACTTTGAGCATTTTGACTACTTTTGGGAGAGACCACAGTTTTCCAAGAGGTATGTATGGCTTGCATCCAAATATGTTCTCTCGGTGAACATCGAAGAGGCTCTTATAAAACACTCAAAAACAGCCCAGCCCCTGCTCAGGTAACTCATCCCATTCCCACTATTTCACAGTGTTATCATTGTATTGCTACAGATTCCCAGGGGTATTGTCAGTAAAAATCCAAAGCACTGCCACAACAAGTACAATTTTACCCCCAACATATAAAGCTTGAAGGCTAAAAACATGTATTTTCATTTTAAAGATTGCATTTTCAATTTATCTAGTTTTTACACCATCCATTAACACAACCATTCACTATAGAAACCTTTATTTATCAACAAAAAACCTTAATTCTAAAAATGATGGGGCAAAAATAAGTAGGCCTAAAACATGTTTTAAAAAATAAAAAATAAATAAATAAGAGTAGGCTACATGATAATGAATTGCCATAAAAACAAGTTAAGGAACAAATCTTCCAAGAATGTGCCCAATGTTCTTTTGGAGTCATTGAAAGGGTGGAAATGTATGTCTGATGAAGAAGTGTCCAAGTATGCTAGGTGCTCATTTTTCCAGATGAATTTTGGAGTATCTTGTCATTTTGGTCATTTGTGTGGTATTAATAAATATTATTGTAATGTCTCCAGTAATGTAAAATGACGTAGAATTGCAGGAAATTATTTTATAAAAGGCTAGGTTTTTTCCAGTCCCGCAAATAAGATGATTTGCAAGTCCCCATCAGCCCCTAGTCTTCAGGGCTGAGCCATGGCTATGAAACTCTGGTGAGGTTGTTGCTTGTTCTAACCTCCTCTAAGAATAATGAATGCTGAGGGTAGCAGTGCTAGGTCTTTTAAAGCAGAATATTTGGATTATTAGCATATGAACGACCAGCAATTCGATTGCTGGACAATCGAAGCCATCCATCCAACCCATTTATTCAGATTTGTCAGTTCAAAGAGGATAGTTTCAAAGGTAATCGATTGAGCCTAGTTATTGTTCATTAGCAGCATACATTTGTATTAATTCTCTTAAATAGCCTACACTTACCTTATACAATGTATAGCCTACTGTACTATTTGTCTGACTTGGTGAGAATCTTAACTTAATAAAATACTAAAATAGTATTCTTTAGTTTGTGTGCCTATTATTACTCACCTGAGTGTCCTCGCCAGCCAGGCTATGGCAGCACTTTACAGTTTTCCAATGTTATAGTCTTGTGAATCTCTCAGGCATATTTTTTGATTGCAAATGGGAACAATGGGAGAGATGGACAAATACTGATTTCAAACTGACTTATTAGACTGTTAAAATGTATGGGGATAGGCAGACAGTTGTTATAAACATTGGATTTCTGTGGCTCGAATTTCATAGTTTTCATTTGAGTTTTTAGACATTTTCCTTCGGTAGGCCTACCCATGTGTCTCTCCTCACTCGGAAAGCATGCTCACTGATATCAATACCAAAGCTGATAGTTGTGACTTGATTAAATTGGAATTATGTGAATAATGATAATGATGATGATGCTGAGATCCCAGTATAGCCTAACCCTTTAATCATAGGCTATTGTTACTTTTCAATTTCAAATGTTTCAATTTCTAGTCATATGACAAAAATATGTGACAGTCTTTTTTTAATTGAAATGTCCGAATGTCGGCCTTGTACCAGATATATTTATTTAGCATGGAATGTTCTATTTTCATAACTGTTCAAAACTCTGTATGCTTTAGCCCAGGGGTACTCAACTACTATTTGAGATGGTCCAGTGACACAAATTTCCTAGGTGGCAAAGGTCCGGATGGATATCACCCTTTATCGGTGCTGTGGTACAGCGTAGTAACAAACATAGTCGTCTACAACTTAGGAAACATGTTGTTATATAAAATGTACATTAAATTAGACTAAGAATTGTAATTAATTACAACTCCTTTCGAATGTAAACATGTGCAATGTTGTATCAACATTGCTGAAGAACAAATGTGGTTGCATAATTGTCTATGCAACAAGTGCACTGTGGGTCGAGATTTTATTTTATTTTATTTTTTTAAATAAAATGCATGTTTTCTGGAGAACAAAGTAGAGTTGAATAAAAATAATAGTCTGAATGCACAGAATGTCACTCTAGGCCTTGCCCTGCATTAAATGAGCGAAATTACACTTTCTGTCTCCTGCTTTGAACTTTGGCACAAATGGTGTGAGAGCAACTCTGAGACACAGGTGCTGGTGTTCATTGGGGAGCCTGGTGCTGTATTTGTTCTTAATAAAGTTAATTGTGGAGAAGGCTGATTCACAGCTGTGTGTGGAGCCAAACAAGGTCAGGATGGATAGTGCAAGTTTCTTGAGAACAGGGACATCAGCTGCAGGCACCATCTTTCTCCAGAACGTGATAGGGTCACAATCACCAGCCTACTCCTTCAAAGCCACATTTTTGAGCAGCTCAATCAACTACATTTGCAGTGATGCAACATCTACCCATCTAAAGATCTGTTTTGTTTCTTCTGACAACTTTGTCACATTTGTGACCAAGAAGGAAATCTGGATGAGCAGCTGCAGTTCTCTTCCAACAGTAAAGTTCTCAAAGTGAGCCTTGAAATTATCCATCAGATTCTGGATGAAATCAACATTTTTGGGAACACCTTTGTCTCCCTGCGTTTGCACTAGAAGATTGGGGAAGTGGACCTGGAGATCATACTTGAAAAGCTTACATTTTTTCTGGAAAGTCCAGACTGCTGTTATCATATCACACACTGTGTTGTCCTGTCCCTGCAGCTTAACATTCAGTTGAATAAGGTGTGATGTAATGTCTGTCAAAAATGCAACTGTTTTGATCTTCTTCTCATATTTCACTCCATCTGTTGTGATGGAGCCACTGACTTCAGATCTATCCCCCTTCATCCCTTTGATGGCCTCATGGATATCCTCTCCCTGTGTATGTGGTTCTAGATTTGTTCAGCCCAATAGCTCCTCACAGAAGTCCTTCTTTGTTTCATTATAAAATCAGACAAACACCAGAAGCTGAGCATTATCAGTGTTATCTGTTGATTCATCCACAGCTAATGAAATGGTGCAGAATGAATTGCCTCATCAAGTTGTGAAGTTAAATCTTCAGCTAATATTTTAGTTCTCCTCATTGCTGTGGAATCTGACAGTGGGATCTGTTTGATATATTCATACATATCAATGTATGAAGTTTGATGTCAAAGGTGGACCTTCTTGATATCTGGGTGCATGACATGAGCACAGATATGTTGGTCCTCACAGAGACTTGGCTAGTGGCCAGATAGAGACTTTATGGTTGAGGGGCAAGACGGAAGCCATTCCTCAGTAAAGGATTCCTATTTGACTCAGCCATGCCTCCTTGCTCTTCCAACATTTCCTCATCTCCCACCCCTTCTAATGTAACTGTCCCCTGCCCCGATGCAACGTTTCTCCCTACAGGCAGTCACTGAGTCCGAGGTGCTAAAGGAGCTCCTTAAACTTGACCCCCAAAAAACATCTGGGTCAGATGGTTTAGACCACATATGTCAGAGTCAAGGCCCGCGGGCCACATCCGGCCCGCGAGAAGGTTTTTTACGGCCCCTGGGATGATCTTGATTTATTATTAGAACCGGCCCGCAGACCGCAGCAAGCCGGCAGCCCGCAGATCTTTTACACGCACCAATACTACATTTCCCACAATGCAACGGAGACGCACCGAGCAGTAGGCTGCTTCATTTCAATATTTATTGGCACAGCAGTCGTCAGCATCACAGTAAAATTAACTTTCAGATACCCATCAAAAATGGCAAAACGGAAGGTGGACACTGAGATCCGGGGGTTTCAAACAAGGTGGGAGTCGGAGTATATGTTCACGGAGGTAGCTGGAAAACCTGTGTGTCTTCTGTGTGGAGAAAGTGTGGCGGTACTGAAAGAGTATAATCTGAGACGACATTATGAAACGAAACACGCGGACAAAAACAAGAATATGGACATGGAACAAAGGCTACAAAAGGCAGAGGAATTAAAACGAGGCCTCAAATCTCGACAGGCTCTGTTCAAAAAAGCCAAATCACAAGGCCAGGCTGCTGTCAAGGCCAGTTTTATTTTGGCAGAAGAGATCGCTAAATCAGCCCGGCCATTTACGGAGGGGGATTTCATCAAAAACTGCATGATTAAAGTTTGTGACGAAGTTTGCCCAGAAAAAAGGCAACTCTTTTTAAATGTGAGTCTGAGCAGAAACACCATTGCCGAGAGAGTAGACCAGTTGTCCATCAATCTAAAAGAGCAGCTTGTGAAAAAGGGAAAAGATTTCATTGCATATTCCTTGGCTGTGGATGAGAGCACCGACATTTCTGACATTGCCCAGTTGTCAATTTTCATCCGCGGAGTGGACTCCAGCCTAAGCGTGACAGAGGAGTTTTTGGCTTTACGTCCTATGCATGGCACAACTACGGGGCATGATTTGTATGAAGAGGTGTCAAGATGTGTAAATGAGATGGAGCTGCCTTGGGAAAAACTCGTGGGTTTGACAACCGACGGAGCACCTGCGATGTGTGGACACAGGAGCGGACTGGTGGCGAAGATACGGGAAAAGATGCAAGAGGAAAACGTGACAGGTGAGCTGACAGCTTATCATTGTATCATACACCAGGAAGCGTTGTGCGGTAAAGCCTTGAAAATGGAGCATGTAATGAACATCATCACGCGCACAGTTAACTTTATCAGAGCCAAAGGTTTGAATCACCGCCAGTTCAAGGCATTTCTGACGGAGTTAGAAACGGAGCATGGTGATTTGCCTTATCACACAGAGGTGCGATGGCTAAGCCAGGGAAAGGTGCTTCAAAGATGTTTCGAGCTTCGTGAGGAGATTTGTCTGTTCTTGGACAGCAAAGGGAAAGACACAACACAACTCCGAGACGAAATGTTTCTGTGTGAAATGGCTTTTCTGTGTGACATTACGAGTCATCTGAATGCAATGAACTTGCAGCTGCAGGGTCGGGATCATGTCATCTCTGATATGTACAGTACAGTGAAGGCATTTAAAACCAAACTGACTCTGTGGGAGACGCAGATGCGGAAAGAAAATTTGAGCCACTTTCCCAGCTGCCAGACCATGAAAGAGAAGCTCTCTACCAGTGCGTTCCCGAGCGCACAGTTGGCTGATAAAATAGGTATGCTTGCCGCTGACTTTCGACGCCGATTTGCTGACTTTGAAGCACAAAAAAGCAGGTTGGAACTGCTCGGTAACCCATTTGCTGTTGACGTGGAAAGCTCACCACCAAACCTCCAAATGGAGTTGATTGACCTCCAATGCAATGATGCACTGAGGGCAAAATATGCGGCAGTGGGTGCTGCGGAGTTCGCCCGTTTCCTCCCCGACACAATGCCCCAGCTGCGCATCCAGGCTGCTCAAACGTTGTCTATGTTTGGCAGCACATACCTGTGTGAACAACTGTTTTCTTTGATGAACCTGAACAAAACATCACACAGAAGTCGACTTACTGCTGAACACCTCCACTCAATTCTGAGGATTTCCTCAGCTCAGAGCCTTACCCCGAACATTGATGAACTTGTGGAAAAGATGGGACACCACCAAGTATCACCCTCAACCTCAAACAAGTGAACATTACTGTGCAATCACATATTTAGAGTTTTTACTCAGTTCAAGTTTAAAAGTTAAAGTTTAATATTTGTTTTCACTGCATGTTACTTCTCCTTAAACAAAGTGTTGTTTTTGATTAATAGATTTTTGCACTTTATTTTATTGTATTTCAATCCAATTATATTTTAAAAATATTTCAGTTGAGTGGATGATAGAAAATTGCTATTATTGTTTTTTTCTTTGAAGTAAATTTAGCCCACTTTTGCTAAAATAGAAAATATAGGCTACTGATGGTGCCTTGAATACCGGTTTCTTTCATTTAATGTTCATGTTATGGGGATTTTTATATAAAGGAAATTTGTCTTTTGTGTCTGTTGAAAATTAAAGATTACTGACAGAGCCATAAGAAAATATTGCTTTATTTATCTGATCATATTGGAATATATTTGTTAGGTTTTCAGTAGGTTCAATTAGGTTCACTAGACTATATGCGTCATTTAAATTTTTTTCAATGAACATTCGAACAGTCCGGCCCTCGGCTTGTAGCTAAATTTTTTATTTGGCCCTCCGTCCATTTGACTTTGACACCCCTGGTTTAGACGCTTTCTTCTTTAAGGTTGCTGCCCCTATCATCGCCAAGCCTATCTCCAACCTTTTAAACCTGTCTCTCCTTTCTGAGGAGGTTCCCATTGCTTGGAAGGCAGCCACGGTCCGTCCTCTATTTAAAGGGGGAGATAAAGCTGATCCTAACTCTTTATAGGCCTATTTCTATTTTTCCCTGTTTATCAAAGTGTTGGAAAAACGTGTCAATAATCATCAACTGACTGGCTTCCTTCATGTCTATAGTATTCTCTCGGGTATGCAATCTGGTTTCCGCTCAGATTATGGATGTGTCACTGCAACCTTAACTTCTACTTCATCACAATCGCGGATTCGGGAGCACCCCCATCAGTAAAAAAGCTGACTAGCATAGCCTAGCATAGCGTCACAAGTAAATACTAGCATCTAAATATCATTAAATCACAAGTCCAAGACATCAGATGAAAGATACACATCTTGTGAATCCAGCCATCATTTCTGATTTTTTAAATGTTTTACAGGGAAGACACAATATGTATTTCTATTAGCTAACCACGATAGCAAAAGACACAACTTAACACAACTTTTTTCCCCACCATTTTTTTCCTGCATAGGTAGCTATCACAAATTCGACCAAATAAAGATATAAATAGCCACTAACCAAGAAACAACTTCATCAGATGACAGTCTGATAACATATTTATTGTATAGCATATGTTTTGTTAGAAAAATGTGCATATTTCAGGTATAAATCATAGTTTTACATTGCAGCCACCATCACAACTCTCACCAAAGCAACTAGAATAACTACAGAGACCAACGTGAATTACCTAAATACTCATCATAAAACATTTATGAAAAATACACAGCGTACGGCAAATGAAAGACAAAGATCTTGTGAATCCAGCCAATATTTCCGATTTTTTAAGTGTTTTACAGCGAAAACACAATCTAGCATTATATTAGCTTACTACAATAGCCAACCACACAACAGCATTGATTCAAGCCAACAATAGCGATAACGAATAAATCAGCAAAAGATATCAATTTTTTCACTAACCTTCTCAAACTTCTTCAGATGACAGTCCTATTACATCATATTACACAATACATATAGAGTTTGTTAGAAAATGTGCATATTTAGCGGCACAAATCGTGGTTATACAATGAGAATAGTAGCCAAGCTGCCAACAATATGTCGGGAGAAATCTTGGGAGAGGCACCTAATCTAATCAGTAACTAATCATAAACTTGACAAAAAAATACAGGTTGGACAGCAAATGAAAGATACATTAGTTCTTAATGCAATCGCTGTGTTAGATTTTTAAAATTAACGTTACTACGACATACAGCGTGCGTTAACTTCTTATGGCTGCAAGGGGCAGTATTGAGTAGCCTCATAAAATGTGTCCATTTCAAACGGCCTCGTACTCAAATCTTGCTCGTACAATATGCATATTATTATTACTATTGGATAGAAAACACTCTCTAGTTTCTCAAACCGTTTGAATTATTTCTCTGAGTGAAACAGAACTCATTCTGCAGCACTTTTCCTGACCCGGAAGTTCAAAGTCTGAAATCGATGCTCTCTTCCTCTTCCTGCCTATAAATGGGCACAAGAGCTATTAGTATACATGCACGTCATACACCTTCCTCTGGGTGTCAAAAAGGCTGTGAGAGAAGAAATGAGGTGATTATCTCGATCTGGGATGGAATAAATCCTCTTGGAATGACGTGTACCCCATTTCCGGTACTCTGAAGAACGCGATTTGGACAGTGGGGTTGCCTTTTGTTTTGCTGACGTTATAGGCGAATATTATTTCCGGCTTTGATTTTATTTGATACATGTCACCATATCATCGCAAAGTATGTTTTTTCAATATAGTTTCATCAGATTATTTAAATTTTTTCGGGAGTTTTGCCGTGTTCCGTTCTCTTCCGTTTGTTTACATGGAGAGATCCGTGCAACCCGGCTAGCGCGCTTGCTAAATGGAGAGAGAAAGTTGCCATTCTGAATCCAAACAACGACTCATCTGGACAAAGGACACCTTGTTCAACATTCTGATGAAAGATCAGCAAAAGTAAGACCCATTTTATGATGTTGTTTCATATATCTGTCGTAGTCGCCGGCGCCCAAGTGTTTCTGGCTATTGTGCTAAGCTAATATAACGCTACATTTTGTTTTCGCTGTAAAACACTTAATAAATCTGAAATATTGTCTGGCATCACAAGATGCCTGTCTCATTTGCTGTACACTATACATTTTTCAGAAATGTTTTATGATGAGTAATTAGGTATTTGACGTTGGTGTCTGTAAATATTATGTCTGCTTTCGGTGCAATTTCTGACTGAAGCTGCAATGTAAACTATGATTTATACCTGAAATATGCAAATTTTTCGGAAAAACATATGCTATACAATAAATATGTTATCAGACTGTCATCTGATGAGGTTGTTTCTTGGTTAGTGGCTATTTATATCTTAATTTGGCCGAATTTGTGATAGCAACTGATGGAGTCAAAAACTGATGAAGTAATAAAAGTGGAGTCTTTTGCTAACGTGGTTAGCTAATAGATTTACATATTTTGTCTTCCCTGTAAAACATTTTAAAAATCGGACATGTTGGCTGGATTCACGGGATGTGTACCTTTCATATGCTGTATTGGACTTGTTAATGTGTGAAAGTTAAATATTTCCAAAAAAAACCTTTTGAATTTCGCGCCCTGCACTTGAAGTGGCTGTTGTCATAAGTGTACCGACTTCGGGCTCGCACGCCAAACAGGTTAAAGCGAGACCGCACCGAAATTAATGGCGGAATATGAGTTTTACATTTTTCAACAGAACAACGAATTAACATCATAAATAGTTCTTACTTTTTGATGAGCTTTCATCAGAATCTTGGGCAAGTTGTCCTTTGTCCAAAAGAATCGTTGCTCGGTTGTAGATTGTCGCCTTCAACTTTGGAATTAGCAGTAAACATTAGCCGTGGCCCAGACGTGCCCAACTCGCTAGAACGCAGCACAAAGAAATATCCGAAAATCGCAATATACTGATATTAACTGATATAACTCGGTTTAAAATAACAACATTATGATGTCTTTAACACCTATATCGAATAAAATCAGAGCCGATTATATCTAAGGCCTATAACGGTAGCTTTCCAGAACGCCATCCTGAGGTCTGTCTTGCGTCATGGCGAATGTTGAAAAGAGTGGATCCCACGTTCCCAAACCCTTTATATGGCCTCAGATAGCAACACCATTCCAATTCTCACTATTTGCTGACATCTAGGGGAAGGCGAACGCAGTGCATCTCGACCAATAGAAGACATGCAAATTAATAAACTGACCCCAGAACAGCCTGTCTGATTTCAGATTTCTCACTTCCTCACAGGAAAATTGCTCCAACTTGAGTTCGGTTTTACTCACAGATATAATTCAAACGGTTTTAGAAACTAGAGAGTGTTTTCTATCCAATAGTAATAATAATATGCATATTGTACGAGCAAGAATTGAGTACGAGGCAGTTTAATTTGGGAACGAAATTTTTACAAAGTGAAAACAGCACCCCCTATTGAGAAAAGGTTAACTTCTTCTGGATGCAAGCCCGAGGCCGGCCACAATATGACAACAGCCACTTCAAGTGCAGGGCGCGAAATTCAAAATATATTTTTTAGAAATATTTAACTTTCACACATCGTGAATCCAGCCAACATGTCAGATTTTTAAAAGGTTTTACAGCGAAAACAGCATGTATATTTACGTTAGCTCACCACCAAATACAAAAAAAGGACAGACATTTTTCACAGCACAGGTAGCATGCACAAAGCCAACCTAACTAACCAAGAACCAACCAAACTAACCAACAAACAACTTCATCAGATGACAGTGTTATAACATGTTATTCAATAAATCTATGTTTTGTTCGAAAAATGTGCATATTTCAGGTATAAATCATAGTTTACATTGCAGCTACAATCAGAAATTGCACCGGAAGCAGACAGAATAATTACAGACACCAATGTCAAATACCTAAATACTCATCATAAAACATTTCTGAAAAATACATAGTGTACAGCAAATGAAAGACAGTGATGTGATTCCAGACAATATTTCAGATTTCTTAAGTGTTTTACAGCGAAAACACAATATAGCGTTATATTAGCTTACCACAATAGCCAGAAACACAAGCCATTTCCCAGCAGCAAAAGTCAGCGATCGTAACAAACCAGCAAAACATATATAATTTTTGACTAACCTTGATATGCTTCATCAGATGACAGTCCTATAACATCAGGTTATACATACACTTATGTTTTGTTCGAAAATGTGCATATTTAGAGCTGAAATCAGTGGTTATACATTGTGCTAACGTAGCATCTTTTTCCCACAACGTCCGGATATTTTTCTGGCACTTTTTCTGACACACATATTCTGACCAAATAACTATTCATAAACATAACTAAAAAATACATGTTGTATAGGAAATGATAGATACACTAGTTCTTAATGCAATCGCCGTGTTAGAATTCTAAAAATAACTTCATTACGATATGCAGTTTACGTTATGACGTTATGGCGGACAAAACCTGTCCGCAAAACCTGTCCGCAAACTACTAGTACAACATGTTCGACAGATATATGAAATAACATCATAAAATTGGTCCTACTTTTGATGATCTTTCATCAGAATGTTGTACAAGGGGTCCTTTGTCGGGAACAATCGTTGTTTGGATTTAGAATGTCCTCTTCTCCAGTCAATTAGCACAGGAAGCTAGCAAAGTGGCGCTAAGCTCTCCTTCGTGAACAAACGCAGACAACACAACACGCCTAACGTCCCGAATAAATTTCAATAATCTAATAACACTATATTGAAAAAACATACTTTACGATGATATTGTCACATGTATCAAATAAAAGCAAAGCCGGAGATATTAGTCGTCTATAACGACAGCTGTACAGAAGGCAAAACCAGGTCCCTTCACACGCTCTCCAGAAAACAGGAAACTGGTGACACGTCATACAAAGAGCATTTATTCGACCCCAGATTAAGTTATACACTCAATTTCTTCTCTCACTGCCTGTCGACATCTAGTGGAAGACGTATGAAGTGCATATATACTGATATATATCAAGGACATTTATAGGCAGGCCCTAGAACAGAGCATCGATTTCAGATTTTCCACTTCCTGTCAGGAAGTTTGCTGCAAAATGAGTTCTGTTTTACTCACAGATATAATTCAGACGGTTTTAGAAACTAGAGAGTGTTTTCTATCCAATAGTAATAATAATATGCATATTGTACGAGCAAGAATTGAGTACGAGGCCGTTTGAAATGGGCACCTTTATTCCGGCTACTCAATACTGCTCCTGCAGCCCAAACAGGTTAAGTAGCAAGTGATACATTTATTACATACATTTTTCATTATTAAAGTGGCTAGAGATGAGTCAGTATTTTGGCAGCAGCCACTCAATGTTAGTGATGGCTGTTTAACAGTCTGTTTGGCCTTGAGATAGAAGCTGTTTTTTAGTCTCTCGGTCCCAGCTTTGATGCACCTGTGCTGACCTCGCCTTCTGGATGATAACGGGGTGAACAGGCAGTTAGTTGCTCGGGTGGTTGTTGTCCTTGATGATCTTTTTGGCCTTCCTGTGACATCGGGTGGTGTAGGTGTCTTGGAGGGCAGGTAGTTTTCCCCCGGTGATGCGTTGTGCAGACCTTACTTGCCCTCTGGGGAGCCCTGCAGCTGTGGGCGGAGCAGCTGCCATACCAGGTGGTGATACAGCCCGACAGGATGCTCTCGATTGTGCATTTGTAAAAGTTTGAGTGCTTTTGGTGACAAGCCAAATTTCTTCAGCCTCCTGAGGTTCACCACGCTGTCTGTGTGGGTGGAGCATTTCAGTTTGTCCGTGATGTGTACGCCGAGGAACTTAACTTCCCACCTTCTCCACTACTGTTCGATCGATGTGGATAAGGGGGTGCTCCCTCTGCTGTTTCCTGAAGTCCACGATCATCTCCTTTGTTTTGGTGACGTTGAGTGTGAGGTTGTTTTCCTGACACCACACTCCGAGGGCCCTCACCTCCTCCCTGTAGGAGGCGTGCATGGCCACACAATCATGGGTGAACAGGGAGTACAGGAGAGGGCTGAGAACGCACCCTTGTTGTGCCCCAGTGTTGAGGATGAGCGGGGTGGAGATGTTGTTTCCTACCCTCACCACCTGGGGGCGGCCCGTCAGAAAGTCCAGAACCCAGTTGCACAGGGCGGGGTCGAGACCTAGGCTCTCGAGCTTAATGACAAATTTGGAGGGTACAATGGTGTTAAATGCTGAGCTGTAGTCGATGAACAGCATTCTTACATAGGTATTCCTCTTGTTCAGATGGGTTAGGGCAGTGTGCAGTGTGAGTGAGATTGCGTCGTCTGTGGACCTATTGGGGCTGTAAGCAAATTGGAATGGGTCTAGGGTGTCAGGTAGGGTGGAGGTGATATGATCCTTGACTAGTCTCTCAAAGCACTTCATAATGACGGAAGTGAGTGCTATGAGGCGATAGTCGTTTAGCTCAGTTACCTTAGCTTTCTTGGGAACAGGAACAATGGTGGCCCTCTTGAAGCATGTAGGAACAGCAGACTGGGATAGGGATTGATTTTGGTAGCAACCGTGTCAGTGGCACTGTATTGTCCTCAAAGCGAGCAAAGAAGTTGTTTAGTTTGTCTGGGAGCAAGAAATTGGTGTCTGCGACAGGGCTAGTTTTCTTTTTGTAATCCGTGATTGACTGTAGACCCTGCCACATACGTCTTGTGTCTGAGCCGTTGAATTGCGACTCTACTTTGTCTCTATACTGACGCTTAGCTTGTTTGATTGCCTTGCGGAGGGAATAGCTACAATGCTTGTATTTGGTCATGTTTCCGGTCACCTTGCCATGATTAAAATCATTGGTTCGCTCTTTCAGTTTTGCGCGAATGCTGCCATCAATCCACCGTTTCTGGTTGGGGAAGGTTTTAATAGTCACCGTGGGTACAACATCACCGATGCACTTGCTAATAAACTCGCTCACCGAATCAGCGTATACATCAATGTTGTTGTCCGATGCTATCCGGAACAGATCTCAGTCCACGTGATTGAAGCAATCTTGAAGCATGGCATCAGTGTCACGCCCTGACCTTAGATCCTTTTTTTTGTCTCTTTTTGGTTTGGTCAGGGTGTGATTTGGGTGGGCATTCTATGTCCTTTATTTCTATGATTTGTGTTTCTATGTGTTGGCCGGGTATGGTTCTCAGAGACAGCTGTCTATCGTTGTCTCTGATTGTGAATCATACTTATGCAGCCTTTTCCCCTTTTGTCATTGTGGGAAGTTGTCTTTGTTAGGGGCACAATAGCACTTGTAAGCTTCACGGTCGTTTTTGTTATTTCTTGTTTTGTTGGCGACATTTTACTATAATAAAAGAAAATGTACGCTGACCACGTTGCACTTTGGTCCACTTCTTACGACGGCCGTGACAATCAGATTGGTCGGACCAGCATTGAACAGACCTGAGCACGGGCGCTTCCTGTTTTAGTTTCTGTCTATACGGAAGTTAGAGAAGCAATGATCCAGAATTTTGCCAGCCCGGGTCGCGCATTCACTATGCTGATACAATTTAGGGAGCCTTTTTTTCAGATTAGCCTTAAAATCCCCAGCTACAATAAATGCAGCCTCAGGATATGTGGTTTCCAGTTTACATAGAGTCCAATGAAGTTCTTTCAGGCCCGAGTTGTCTGCTTGGGGGGATATACTGTGAATATAATCGAAGAGAATTCTCTTGGTAGATAATGCGGTCGGGCATTTGATTGTAATGAATTCTAGGTCAGGAGAACAAAAGAACTTGAGTTCCTGTATGTTATGATCACACCACGAATCGTGATTCATAAGGCATACACCCGCGCCCTTCCTTTTACCAGAGAGATGTTTGTTTCTGTCAGCGCGATGCGTGAAGAAACCAGGTGGCTGTACCGAGTCTGATAACGTATCCCGAGTGAGTCATGTTTCCGTGAAACAGAGAATGTTACAATCTCTGATGTCTCTCTGGAAGGCAACCCTTGCTTGAATTTCGTCTACCTTGTTGTCAAGAGACTGCACATTGGCGAGTAGTATACTCAGGAGCGATGTGCCCGTCTACGGAGCCTGACTAGAAGACCGCTTCGTCTGCCTCTTCTGCAGCGCCGTTTTGGGTCGCCTACTGGGATCCGATCCATTGTCCTGGGTGGTGGTCCAAACAGAGGATCCACTTCGGGAAAGTTGTATTCATGGTCGTAATGTTGGTAAGATGACGTTGCTCTTATATCCAATAGTTCCTCCTGTTAGCATGTAATAAGCCTTAAGATGTCCTGGGGTAACAGTGTAAGAAATAATACATAAAAAAACTAAATATTGCATAGTTTCCTAAGAACGCGAAGTGAGGCGACCATCTAAGTCGGCGCCATCATGTGTCTATGCCTATGTTTGTGGTGCTTCACAGTCCCCGCTGTTCCTTTTTTTTAATTTTTTTTTTACATGTTTTTTAAATCAAATTTTACTGCTTGCATCAGTCACTTGATGTGGAATAGAGTTCCATGTTGTCATGGCTCTATGTAGTACTGTGTGCCTCCCATAGTCTGTTCCAGACTTGGGAACTGTGAAGGAACCTCTTATGGCATGTCTTGTGGGGTATGTATTAGGGATGCATGATATATCGGTGAACATATCGGAATCGGACAATATTAGCTAAAAATGGCAATATTGGTATCGGCCAATGTCTAATTTAACGCCCGAAGTGCAAAACCGATGTCAAATCTGACCTGCATACCTATATAACAAAGGTACATGACGTAATGATGCCACGTAAAATGTTGCGCTATTTGTGCAACAAAGAATTCTTAACTTTTTATGGCTGCAGGGGCAGTATTGAGTAGCTCTGATTAAAGGTGCCCATTTCAAACGGCCTCGTACTCAATTCTTGCTCGTACAATATGCATATTATTATTACTATTGGATAGAAAACACTCTCTAGTTTCTAAAACCGTTTGAATTATATCTGTGAGTCAAACAGAACTTATTTGGCACAAACTTCCTGACCAGGAAGTGGAAAGTCTGAAATCGAGGCTCTGTTCTTCTTCCTGCCTATAAATGGGCATGATACGTAAGAGTCTACGTGCACTTCATAGACCTTCCCCTGGATGTCAAGAGGCCGTGAGAGAAGAAATTTCGTGTTTATCTTGGTCTGAAGTGGAATACAGGCTCTTTGTATGACGTGTCCCTCATTTCCGGTACTCTGGGTAGCGCGAGGTGGACAGTGGGATTGCCTACTGTTTAGCTGCCGTTATGGACGACTACTATCTCCGGCTTTGATTTTATTTGATACATGTGACCATACGTAAAGTATGTTTTTTCAATATAGTTTAATCAGATTATTGAAATTTCTTCGGGAGTTTTGCAGTGTTCCGTTCTCTGACTTTGTTGACGATGGAGAGATCCGTGCCACTTGGCTAGTGCGCGTGCTAAATCAAGAGGGAAAGTTGCCGTTCTAAATCCAAACAACGATTGTTCTGGACAAAGGACACCTTGTCCAACATTCTGATGAAAGATCAGCAAAAGTAAGAAACATTTTATGATGCTATTTCATATATCTGTCGTAGATGTGAACTAGTCGTGGGCGCCCAGCTTTTGGGTACTCTCTAGCTATACCGAAGCTGCATATCGTAATGAAGTTATTTTTTAGAATTCTAACACTGCGATTTCATTAAGAACTAATGGATCTATCATTTCCTATACAACATGTATTTTTTAGTTATGTTTATGAATAGCTATTTGGTCAGAATATGTGTGTCAGAAAAAGTGTCAGGAAAAATCCGGACGTAGTGGGAAACAGTAGCTAAGTTAGCACAATGTATAACCATTGGTTTCAGCTCTAAATATGCACATTTTCGAACAAAACATAAGTGTATGTATAACCTGATGTTATAGGACTGTCATCTGAGGAAGAAAATCAAGGTTAGTCAAAAATTATATATCTTTTGCTTGTTTGTTACGATCGCTTACTTTTGCTAATGGGAAATTGCTTGTGTTTTTGGCTATTGTTTTAACCTGTCTAGGATGAGGGTGCCGCAGCGGCACTCCCCCCCCACCCCCACTGAAAAACCAGTGCCGCGAAATTCAAAAAAAATATATTTTTTAAATATTTAACTTTCACACATTAAAGTCCAATACAGCTAATGAAAGACACAGATCTTGTGAATCCAGCCAACATGTCCGATTTTTAAAATGTTTTACAGGGAAGACACAATATGTAAAGATGTACATCTATTACCTAAAAACACATTAGCATAATCCACCATCTTTTATTTGTCCACCAACACCAGTAGCTATCACCAATTCGGCTAAACTAAGATATTTATAGCCCCTAACCAAGAAAAAAACTCATCAGATGACAGTCTGATAACATATTTATGGTATGGGATAGGTTTTGTTAGAAAAAAGTGCATATTTCAGGTAGATGGCATAGGTTACAATTGCACCCACCGTCACAAATGGACTAGAAAAACTACATTGAGCAACGTGTTTACCTACTTACTAATCATCAAACATTTCGTAAAAATACACAGCATACACTAATCGAAAGACACAGATCCTGTGAATACAGACAATATTTCAGATTTTCTAAGTGTCTTACAGCGAAAACACAATAAATCGTTATATTAGCATAGCACATAGCACATAGCAGCCCAGCATTGATTCTAGCCAAAGTGAGCGATAAAAGTCAACATCGCCAAAATATATTAATTTTTTCACTAACCTTCTCAGAATTCTTCAGATGACACTCCTGTAACATCATATTACACAATCCATATAGAGTTTGATCGAAAATGTTTATATTTAGCCACCAAAATCATGGTTAGACAATGTGAAATGTAGCCCAGCTGGTGAGAAAATGTCCGTGCGCCACTTAGACAGTGATCTACTCTTATACATAAATACTCATAAACGTGACTAAAAAATATAGGGTGGACAGGGATTGATAGACAATTTAATTCTTAATACAATCGCGGAATTACATTTTTTAAATTATCCTTACTTTTCAATACAGTTTGCGCCAAGCGAAGCTACGTCAAAAAACATGGCGTCCTAAGCCACTAACATTTTTCGACAGAAACACGATTTATCATAATAAAAATGTCCTACTTTGAGCTGTTCTTCCATCAGTATCTTGGGCAAAGGATCCTTTCTTGGGTCCAATCGTCTTTTGGTGGAAAGCTGTCCTCTTGCCATGTGGAAATGCCAACTGCGTTCGGCATGAACTGGAAGCGTGCCCAGCAATTCACAGCGTTTCAGAAATAAATGTCCCAAATTCGCACTAAACGGATATAAATTGCTATAAAACGCTTTAAATTAACTACCTTATGATGTTTTTAACTCCTATAACGAGTCTTAATATGACCGGAGAAAGATTACTCCCAACACTAATGCTTGGAACAGGTGCGGGTCGGTGTCCTCCACGCGCATGACGCAGCAAGAAAAGAGTGACTAGCTACAGGGTTTTTTAATTTATAGGGCCTGTGAACGCGCAATCGACCCCATTCAAATCGTCATCACGTAAAGGCATCCAGGGGAAGACGTAAGCAGTGTCCGTATACTCATAGCAATAACTGTGGCCTTTTAACTGACTCCAGATCAGGGGCCAAAATTTCTGAAATCTGACTCCATGTCAGGGAAATTGCTGTAGAATGGGTTCTGTTCCACTTAGAGACAAAATTTCAACTCCTATAGAAACTATCGACTGTTTTCTATCCAATAATAATAATAATAATATGCATATTGTACGATCAAGAATTTTGTAGGAAGCCGTTTCAAAAATTACACGATTACCATAAATAGTGACAACAGCGCCCCCCAGCCCCAACAGGTTAAATTACAATAGATAAATGGCTGGTTCTTTTTTTCCTGACACCGTATGCTTATGTACTTTGACGTGAAGCGGTCAAATAGCACCCTACTTTGCATTTTTGACCTTTAATCCCAGAAAAATGGCCATAACTCAAAAGCGCCGAGGCCTCGACGCCGTCTCGTTCGGGGCCAACTGCCCATTACTCCAAACCTATGCTCGCCGAGTTTCGTCTTCGAAAAATTTTCCGTTTAGGAGAAAAGGCCGCGCGCGTTTGCCACGTGCACGTGCGCTTGCAATATGATTTATTTTCCTTCTTGTGGGAATTTTCGAGAATGCGGAAAAGGTCCAAAATTTGTTATTTTTATAAAACGGAAACCGAACGTCCAAGACGTCTTCTTCGATGACATCCCGAAAGATTCCTCCCCCGCCTCCGGCCCGACGCCGTCCGCGATTTTTAGAAACGTCGCCGGACGTCAGGTAAGGGACCGTACATTTGCAATGGGACTTTCTTCACCGACCATACGGCTCCCGTCTCAGAAGTCCCTTGAGGTATGTTAATTCGTTGTTCTGTTGAAAAATGTAAAACTCCTATTCCGCCATTAATTTCGGTGCGGTCTCGCTTTAACGCACGCTGTATGTCGTAGTAACGTTAATTTTAAAAATCTAACACAGCGGTTGCATTAAGAACTAATGTATCTTTCACTTGCTGTCCAACCTGTATTTTTTTGTCAAGTTTATGATTAGTTAATGATTAGATTAGGTGCCTCTCCCAAGATTTCTCCCGACATTTTGTTAGCAGCTTGGCTACTATTCTCATTGTATAACCACGATTTGTTCCGCTAAATATGCACATTTTCGAACAAACTCTATATGTATTGTGTAATATGATGTTATAGGACTGTCATCTGAAGAAGTTTGAGAAGGTTAGGGAAAAAATGTATATCTTTTGCTGGTTTATTCGTTATCGCTATTGTTGGCTTGAATCAATGCTGTTGTGTGGTTGGCTATTGTAGTAAGCTAATATAATGCTATATTGTGTTTTCGCTGTAAAACACTTAAAAAATCTGAAATATTGGCTGGATTCACAAGATCTTTGTCTTTCATTTGCTGTACACTGTGTATTTTTCATAAATGTTTTATGATGAGTATTTAGGTAATTCACGTTTGTCTCTGTAGTTATTCTAGTTGCTTTGGTGAGAGTTGTGATGGTGGCTGCAATGTAAAACTATGATTTATACCTGAAATATGCACATTTTTCGAACAAAACATATGCTATACAATAAATATGTTATCAGACTCTCATCTGATGAAGTTGTTTCCTGGTTAGTGACTATTTATATCTTTATTTGGTCGAAATTGTGATAGCTAACTATTCAGGAAAAAATGGTGGGAAAAAAGTTGTGTCTTTTGCTATCGTGGTTAGCTAATAGAAATACATATTGTGTCTTCCCTGTAAAACATTTTAAAAATCAGAAATTATGGCTGGATTCACAAGATGTGTATCTTTCATCTGGTGTCTTGGACTTGTGATTTAATGATATTTAGATGCTAGTATTTACTTGTGACGCTATGCTAGGCTATGCTAGTCAGCTTTTTTACTGATGGGGGTGCTCCCGGATCCGGGATTGTGATGAAGTAGAAGTTAATTAAAATAATTAATTCCTTGCCACCCACTCTGAAACTAAGTGCAGGTCTTTGTTGAGTGTTGCAGTCATTTCAGCCGCTGTAGTACGTGTATAGTGTTGAGTCATCCACATACATAGAAACTCTGGCTTTACTCAAAGTCAGTGGTTTTTCGTTAGTAAAAATTTAAAAGCAAGGGGCCTAAACAGCTACCCTGGGGAATTCCTGATTCTAACTGGATTATATTTGTTAGGCTTCCATTTAAGAACACCCTCTGTGTTCTGTTAGACAAGTAACTCTTTATCCACATTATAGCACGGGGTGTAAAGCCATAACACAAGTTTTTCCATCAGCAGACTATGATCAATAATGTCAAACTGATGTCAAACAAGACAGCCCCCACAATCATTGTAATCATTTCATCAATTTCTGTCCGCCAATCATCAGTCATTTGTGTAAGTGCTGTGCTTTGTTGAGTGTCCTTCTCTATAAGCATGCTGAAATTCTGTTAATTTGTTTACTGTGAAATAGCATTGTATCTGGTCAAACACAATTTTTTCAAGAAATTTACTAAGGGTTGATAACAGGCTACAGCTAGTCTTACTGGGGTCCGACACATAACGGAAAAGACATTACAGACAAAATACTTTATAATTTACCTTCACACAGGAACCTGTTTAGCATGAAAAACGCAGCAACGTTGCAGTTCTTGACACACTCAAACCTGTGCACCTACCGTACTCCGTTCAAAGGCACTTAAATATTTTGTCTGCCCATTCACCCTCAGAATAGCACACATACACAATCCATGTCTCAATTGTCTCAAGGCTTAAACATACTGACTGAAGTGGATTTAACAAGCAGCATCAATAAAGGATCACAGCCTTCACCTAGATTCACCTGGTCAGTCTATGTCATGGATAGAGCAGCTGTTCTTTTTTCTACGCTCAGTGTATAGTCATATATATTTATACTTGAAGAACGATCTGGCCTAATGGCCATGTACTCTAATAGCCACCCGGCACAGCCAGAAGAGGACTGGCCACCCCTCAGAGCCTGGTTCTTCTCTAGGCCTTCTAGGGTTTTTTTCCCAGCCACTGTACATCTGCATTGCTTGCTCTCTGGGGTTTAAGGCTGGAACTCTGTATAAGCACTTTGTGACGACTGCCACTGACTCATTGAAATATATATTTTCATCCAAATCGAGGTTAGTGATTGCTGTTCTGATGCCCAGAAGCTCTTTTCGGTCATAGGAAATGATGGCGGAAACATTATGTACAATTTTTCAGTATTTTTTAAAGTTGTAGAATTGGTCAGGAGCCCGTAAAATGGCCGCTATACATTCTAGCACCATTCTGACACAACCAAAACATGGCACAAGATAAATATTTAAAGTATTCTACGTTAATACATTCAAAATAAAGCACACAAAGGAATAAAGAAAATTGACGAAATAGAGCCATAGGCACACATGGCACAAGTTATTGACTTACAGTGATGCAGTCTGGTCACAATAATTCCCATCCAATATACACTGCTCAAAAAAATAAAGGGAACACTTAAACAACACAATGTAACTCCAAGTCAATCACACTTCTGTGAAATCAAACTGTCCACTTAGGAAGCAACACTGATTGACAATAAATTTCACATGCTGTTGTGCAAATGGAATAGACAAAAGGTGGAAATTATAGGCAATTAGCAAGACACCCCCAAAAAAGGAGTGATTCTGCAGGTGGTGACCACAGACCACTTCTCAGTTCCTATGCTTCCTGGCTGATGTTTGGGCACTTTTGAATGCTGGCGGTCCTTGTTTATTTACATATTAGGGTACCTAAGGTTTGATTATAAACGTTGTTTGACTTGTTTGGAAAAATGTATTAGTAACGTTTGGGATTCATTTCGTATGCATTTTGATGGAGGGAAACTGGGTGGATTATTGACAGAAGCTCGCCAGCTAAACTGAGTTTTTATGGATATAAAGAAGGACATTATCAAACAAAAGGACCATTTGTGATGTAACTGGGACCTTTTGGAGTGCCAACAGAAGAAGATCATCAAAGGTAAGGAATTTTTTATATTGCTGCTATTGCCGCTGCTATTTCTGACTTTCGTGTCGCATGGCAAAATATAAATGACTTTAAAACTAAAACTGAATAAAAACTAGTAAATCAAGTCTGAAAATAAAATGAATTTCAAATTTAAAAAATACTAATAAAACTATAATAACCTTGGTCTGCACTGTCCTCAGATAATCGCTTGGTGTGTTTTCGCCGTAAAGCCTTTTTGAAATCTGACACAGCGGCTGGATTAACAAGAAGTTAAGCTTTATTTTGATGTATTACACTTGTGATTTTATGAAAGTTAAATATTTATAATTCTGTAGTTTGAATTTCGCGCTCTGCGATTTCACCGGATGTTGGCCAGGTGGGACGCTACCGTCCCACCTGCCCATAAGAAGTGTTAATGCATAATCCTTTAGCTATTATATATTAACATGTTATGTGTATTTCATGCAAGCTTGCAGGTTACGATATTCTTGCTTTTTAACTCTCAGACATCTGTAATCAAATCAATGCGTCGAATTCACATTTTTATTTATTTATTTTTTTTTTATTTCACCTTTATTTAACCAGGTAGGCTAGTTGAGAACAAGTTCTCATTTGCAACTGCGACCTGGCCAAGATAAAGCATAGCAGTGTGAACAGACAACAACACAGAGTTACACATGGAGTAGACAATGAACAAGTCAATAACATGGTAGAAAAAAGAGAATCTATATACAATGTGTGCAAAAGGCATGAGGTAGGCAATAAATCGAAAAATTACAATTTAGCAGATTAACACTGGAGTGATAAATCATCAGATGATCATGTGCAAGAAGAGATACTGGTGTGCAAAATAGCAGAAAAGTAAATAAATAAAAGCAGTATGGGGGTGAGGTAGGTAAAATTGGGTGGGTAGTTTAGAGATGGACAGCTGCAGCGATCGGTTAGCTGCTCGGATAGCAGATTTTTAAAGTTGTTGAGGGAGATAAAAGTCTCCAACTTCAGAGATTTTTGCAATTCGTTCCAGTCGCAGGCAGCAGAGAACTGGAAGGAAAGGCGTCCAAATGAGGTTTTGGCTTTAGGGATGATCAGTGAGATACACCTGCTGGAGCGCGTGCTACGGGTGGGTGTAGCCATCGTGACCAGTGAACTGAGATAAGGCGGCACTTTACCTAGCATAGCCTTGTAGATGACCTGGAGCCAGTGGGTCTGACGACGAACATGTAGCGAGGGCCAGCCGACTAGGGCATACAGGTCGCAGTGGTGGGTCGTATAAGGTGCTTTAGTAACAAAACGGATGGCACTGTGATAAACTGCATCCAGTTTGCTGAGTAGAGTATTGGAAGCTATTTTGTAGATGACATCGCCGAAGTCGAGGATCGGTAGGATGGTCAGTTTTACTAGGGTAAGTTTGGCGGCGTGAGTGAAGGAGGCTTTGTTCCGGAATAGAAAGCCGACTCCAGATTTGATTTTGGATTGGAGATGTTTGATATGAGTCTGGAAGGAGAGTTTGCAGTCTAGCCAGACACCTAGGTACTTATAGATGTCCACATATTCTAGGTCGGAACCGTCCAGGGTGGTGATGCTAGTCGGGCGTGCGGGTGCAGGCAGCGAACGGTTGAAAAGCATGCATTTGGTTTTACTAGCGTTTAAGAGCAGTTGGAGGCCACGGAAGGAGTGTTGTATGGCATTGAAGCTCGTTTGGAGGTTAGATAGCACAGTGTCCAGGGAAGGGCCGGAAGTATACAGAATGGTGTCGTCTGCGTAGAGGTGGATCAGGGAATCGCCCGCAGCAAGAGCAACATCATTGATGTATACAGAGAAAAGAGTCGGCCCGAGAATTGAACCCTGTGGTACCCCCATAGAGACTGCCAGAGGACCGGACAACATGCCCTCCGATTTGACACACTGAACTCTGTCTGCAAAGTAGTTGGTGAACCAGGCAAGGCAGTTATTAGAAAAACCGAGGCTATTGAGTCTGCCGATAAGAATATGGTGATTGACAGAGTCGAAAGCCTTGGCCAGGTTGATGAAGACGGCTGCACGGTAATGTCTTTTATCGATGGCGGTTATGATATCGTTAAATACCTTGAGCGTGGCTGAGGTGCACCCGTGACCGGCTCGGAAACCGGATTGCACAGCGGAGAAGGTACGGTGCGATTCAAGATGGTCAGTGATCTGTTTGTTGACTTGGCTTTCGAAGACCTTAGCTAAGCAGGGCAGGATGGATATAGGTCTGTAACAGTTTGGGTCCAGGGTGTCTCCCCCTTTGAAGAGGGGGATGACAGCGGCAGCTTTCCAATCCTTGGGGATCTCAGATGATACGAAGGAGAGGTTGAACAGGCTGGTAATAGGGGGTGCGACAATGGCGGCCGACAGTTTCAGAAATAGGGGGTCCAGATTGTCAAGCCCAGCTGATTTGTATGGGTCCAGGTTTTCCAGCTCTTTCAGAACATCTGCTATCTGGATATGGGTAAAGGAGAAGCTGGGGAGGCTTGGGCGAGTAGCAGCGGGGGGGGGCGGGGCTGTTGGCCAAGGTTGGAGTCGCCAGGTGGAAGGCTTTGCCAGCCATTGAGAAATGTTTGTTGAAGTTTTCGATTATTACGGACTTCTCAGTGGTGACCGTGTTATCTAGCCTCAGTGCAGTGGGCAGCTGGGAGGAGGTGCTCTTGTTTTCCATGGACTTTACAGTATCCCAGAACTTTTTGGAGTTAGAGCTACAGGATGCAAATTTCTGCTTGAAAAAGCTGGTCTTTGCTTTCCTGACTGACTGCGTGTATTGGTTCCTGACTTCCCTGAACAGTTGCATATCGCGGGGGCTCTTCGATGCTATTGCAGTTCGCCACAGGATGTTTTTGTGCTGGTCGAGGGCAGTCAGGTCTGGAGTGAACCAAGGGCTATATCTGTTCTTGGTTCTGCATTTTTTGAACGGAGCATGCTTGTCTAATATGGTGAGGAAGTAACTTTTAAAGAATGACCAGGCATCCTCAACTGACGGGATGAGGTCAATATCCTTCCAGGGTACCCGGGCCAGGTCGATTAGAAAGGCCTGCTCGCAGAAGTGTTTTAGGGAGCGTTTGACAGTGATGAGGGGTGGTCGTTTGACCGTGGACCCGTGGCGGATACAGGCAATGAGGCAGTGATCGCTGAGATCTTGATTGAAGACAGCAGAGGTGTATTTGGAGGGCAAGTTGGTCAGGATAATGTCTATTAGGGTGCCCATGTTTACGGATTTAGGGTTGTACCTGGTGGGTTCCTTGATGATTTGTGTGAGATTGAGGGCATCAAGCTTAGATTGTAGGACTGCCGGGGTGTTAAGCATATCCCAGTTTAGGTCACCTAACAGAACAAACTCTGAAGCTAGATGGGGAGCGATCAATTCACAGATGGTGTCCAGGGCACAGCTGGGAGCTGAGGGGGGTCGGTAGCAGGCGGCAACAGTGAGAGACTTATTTCTGGAGAGATTCATTTTTAAAATTAGAAGTTCGAACTGTTTGGGCATAGACTTGGAAAGTATGACAGAACTTTGCAGGCTATCTCTGCAGTAGATTGCAACTCCTCCCCCTTTGGCAGTTCTATCTTGACGGAAAGTGTTATAGCTGGGTATGGAAATCTCAGAGTTTTTGGTGGCCTTCCTAAGCCAGGATTCAGACATCAGGGTTGGCAGAGTGTGCTAAAGCGGCGAGTAAGGCAAACTTAGGGAGGAGGCTTCTGATGTTGACATGCATGAGGCCAAGGCTTTTTCGATCACAGAAGTCAACAAATGAGGGTGCCTGGGGACATGCAGGGCCTGGGTTTACCTCCACATCACCCGAGGAACAGAGGAGTAGTAGGATGAGGGTGCGGCTAAAGGCTATCAAAACTGGTCGCCTAGAGCGTTGGGGACAAGGAATAAAAGGAGCAGATTTATGGGCGTGGTAGAATAGATTCTGGGCATAATGTGCAGACCAGGGTATGGTGGGGCACGGGTACAGCGGAGGCAAGCCCAGGCACTGGGTGATGATAAGAGAGGTTGTATCTCTGGACATGCTGGTCTCAATGGGTGAGGTCACCGCATGTGTGGGGGGTGGGTCAAAGGAGATATCAGAGGTACGGAGAGTGGAACTACGGGGTCCATTGCAAACCAAAACAATGATAACTAGCCTGAACAACAGTATGCAAGGCATGTTGATATTTGAGAGAGACATACAATAAGGCATAAAGTGATTGCAGGTCATGATTGGGAGAGCTAGCTAAAACAACAGGTGAGATAACAGCAGCTAGTCAGCTAACACAGCAACAGAAGGTAAAAATGGCGACGACTGGGCAGAGAGGGTCGGATTAACTACACACAGATCCTGAGTTAAGGCACAGAGCCGACAGATAAAACACAAATAAACAGAATGGAGTACCGTGAATTAATGGACAGTCAAGCAGGCATCAGCTATGTAGCCAAGTGATCATAGTTTCCAGGGGGCAGCCGTAGATGGAGCAGTGAGGCCTCCACTAAGCTAGCACGCGTTTAAAGTCAGTAGCCCGGGGGGTGGTCTGCTCAGACGGAGGGGGTCTGCTCAGACGGAGGCCGGTTGAGGGCACCGGTTGAGGGCACGTCTGCAGACCAGACGTGGTCGTGTTGACAGAGAATCCAAGCCGGATAGCGATGGCGAAAGAGAGGTTGTGAATTGTAGAATTGTGTTTGCTAACTGGTGCTAGCTTCCTGGCTGCGCTAGCTGCAAGATAAGCTAGCAGTTAGCAGACCGGGGCAGGCAAGTTAGGCTTTGGGGGACGTCGCGATGGGGGGGGGGTCTGTTTTTGCCTCTTCGTGCGGTGACGTCGATAGACCAGTCGTGGAATTAGTAGGGTTCCAGGTAGCTCTAGGTAGCTAACAGGCCTAGCAGGTTAGCAGAATGGGCCTTCAGCGGGCGTCACGCCTGAGGGGCCTGTTGGAGTCCTCGGGCAGATTATGTCGATATTCCAGTCGTAGAGGATCGGCGGGGTTCCGTGCTCCGTACCGGCAGTAAAGGGGTCCGGATATTGTAGCCCAGGAGTGGGCTTCAGTGGTAGCACAGGAGCCCTAGCCGGGCTAGCTTCAGGCTAATTGGTGCTTGCTCCGGGATGGAAACGCTAGGCCGGAGGTTGTCACCCGGGATTGTGGTTAGCTAGTTGCGAAGATCCAGATGAAAATGTTTAGAGTTTGCGGTAGGAATCCGGGGATATGGAGAGAAATAGGTCCGTTATGCTCTGGTTTTAGTCACGTTGTTCGAACTAGCGAGAGCTTTCCGAGCTAAAGGTTAGCTGATGACCGCTAGCAATGGTTTGCTAACTGATAGCTGGTAGGCAGTTAGCTGGCTATCTTCAGTAGATGGATTCCAGATCAGAAGTAAATAGAAATACTTTAGAAAAAAGCAGATCCACGCCACATTGGGTGAGGCGGGTTGCAGGAGAGTATTTAGAAGTTGAGGTTTAAGAAAGTATTTTTAAAAGATATGCGAAGAAAAAGATGTAAAAAGATATATACAAGGGACACGGGACACGACAGGACAAAGACGTCTACACTGCTACGCCATCTTGGATTCCGTCGAATAGAGTGAAATGCTTACAAGCCCTTAACCTGTCTAGGATCAGCGTGGCGCTAGCGGCACACCCCCCCCCCCCCATTGAAAAACCAGTG